>NC_141148.1:45889059-46529809 GCF_053477565.2 Lygodium microphyllum | reverse complement strand
GAAGGGTCACATATACCTCTTCCAAACAAACCAATATCTTTTCACAATCACTAATATGGTTTGCAACATCATCCATGAGCATCCAACTCATCCTTTCTCTCATTCCAAGAACATCCTTTCTTGAAACATCATCTAGGAAGGACATAGTAAGCTATGGAATAGAATCCCTAAGCACCTTGTTTACTATGTTCATGATGTGTGTAGTTGAGTTCATCACACCCTATTGTAGAGTACACATCCATACTAATCGTAAGGGGGGTGCCTCATTGTCATGATGTCCCTATTTTCAATAGCTAGTTGAAACTTATCATAGATAGAGTATAAGTCACCCAAAGAATAAATTTCTCTACCTGCAAAAGCATTTGCAAATTCATCTTCTACTAGACTTGCACCCACATTTCTTATTGTCACTTTATTACAAGCTCCATATCTTGAATGAAACTCAATGCTCCATTTTTCTTTGGTATAGTACATGAGCGATTAGAGCATGGAGGTAAAGATAGTTTTAATATCTTCATGTGTATCTTCTCACTCAAGACTTCCATCAACTTAGGCAAATAAGCACAAGGTACCAAAATGGGCCTCAAATTCCATGGCACATGTGGCACTTTGAAAATCACAATTGAGACACAATATTTGGATCCACATAGCCTATTTTAGTCAACTGAAATGAAAACTCTTTTCCATGTTTAGCCAACATCTATACAAAACATTTTCTTTTAGTAGGCAAGTGAAATGACTCTCCAACTTTAAATTCCTTCAATGTTTTAGCAATAATTTATACCCTCTATTCTTTGGATCATGCAAGCTTGGTTGCTTTGACACTTGCTCATAGATACCCTCACTACTCAGTTGAAATGGCACAATAAGTAGCTTAACTTTCTTACCACCAATAGTCTTATATTTAATTTCTACAATCACATTAGCCCATTCTTTTACTTGTAACACTTTGTGCTAATCAATAGCCATGTAGCTTTGTACATCTCCAAAGAATATAACAAAAGTACACTATTTTTAGCCTCAATTTCAACATGTACAACTGTTAAATTTTCAGTCATGGTGTTAGTAAAATTCAGCCCCTCAAATAGGCTAGTGATCTACAACCAAATCTACAAGCAAAACCTCATGTCTTTTTAGCTCTTTTTTAGCCCTCTTAGCATATTTCTTTTTAGCACTATCCATGTTGTCAAATCTCGTCGATATCCTATAACTACTTGCTATCCAAACATAAAAGCTAGTAATAAAAATAGTTGTCCCTTTACTAGGAGGTAAGAGCTTTCTGCAAGCAACATTACTATGGCATCCCCTTATGGCACCGCCATCTAAAATCCCTTGAACTCTTTAATATTTGATGGTACAAGATGATCTCTAAGCATATCTTCATTGCGTGGATGAGTGACACCTCGAGTGACACCCACTATTAGAAACTAAACTACATTCCTTCCATCTATATCATACAATGAAATGTTGATAATCTTGGACACTTCCTGTGGTAATAAAAGATTTAGGCACATAGCCTACAAATCTCTCGACGAGTTATTTGCAACCCTCACTCTCCATCCAAGATGTCAAGCAACTATCCTTTGATAAGGGGGATCTTATGTTACTCTATTTATTTCAAAGACACAAGTGAAAGTTAAAACTTAGAGGCCTTGGATCTTTCTGCATTTGTATAATTAGCCAAGAGAGGGAATGTTGACCTAGATACACTAGATAGTAGCCCATGGGCCACTTCAATGGTAGTAGAATAAATAAGTACTACCCATCAAGATACCCTTCTGATATGAATAGAAGAGAGATCCTTCTATAAGCAATCTGAGCAACAACAAAAACACATCCGTGCACCACACTTCTATCGGAATCCAACTGACCCCATAATAACTATTCCTGATGTTACTATTAGCAATTGGAGATGGATGATGAGTCCCTTATTCCAACACCTTACCTTTCTATTTTCCTTACAATAACTAAGTCACTTGTGGCTGATGTACTCATTCATGAGAAATTAGACTAAAACCCACTTTCTTATTACTATTGGAATCACTTAGACTAGCCATATAGCTTCAGTCCATGGATACAAAACCAAATCCATATTGGAGACACCCTTACTCCTTGTTGGGCAAGTTAAATTGAAAATTACCATTGAGACCAAGAGTATCCCACTCCTTTATGTTCTCTTGGACTTTAAGGGGAGTTGCAATAAGATTCTTTTTGGATGAATGTTCAAGTTCTTAACTAATTGTCATAGTATCTATACTGATAAGTGCATCCATCAACATGCAGCAAATGCATGTATAATCACAACCTTTAGTTGCAAAGAGGTGCAATATGAGCCTATTTAGATCACCCATACATCTTGGCCTGACCAAACACCTAAAGCCTTAGTGGTTTTGACCCAAGTCTTCAACTAACCAATCCCACAAGAAATCACATATTGGCTCCAACACTTAGTGGAAGTGGTAGACAAAATATCCTCATGCAGCTCTTTGGCTAATGGATCGATGGGTTTCTAAGGCCCTTCCCCAAGTTCATGGATATTATGAAGACTCCTACACACTTGCTACCAAAATTATATACAATTGCACACATGACTACCTGCTGCCATACACAAACCACCACAGTAGCTCTAATGACATCCCATAAATCAAATAAACTAGCTAATTATACTATGACAACTAACGAGGCTCCCATTGTGCATTCATGCATGAACTCTACTCAAAGAAAAGGTTCATTCATTAATGTCTTCTACCACATTTATGGCTTTTGCTCCACCTATAGCTCCCTTAATTAGCATGATCTCTCAATCTTATGAACTAGACATCACCATTGTTGGCACAACATCATCTCTCACTAATTTACCTCCACAAGAGGATATGCTTTCTGAACTATACCAAGTTTCCCAATATATACTGAGCAATACCAACCCTCTTTGCCAACCAAGTTGAAGAAACCTCATCAATCTTGATCAATCTATAAAATTTCTAGAGACTTATCCACCCAAGTAAAAAAACCTCCATCCTAATACTTTTTGTAGCTTGACTCCATATTTGGTGTATTTGCCAAATTATTCCCTATGATCAACCTTATACTAGTTGGCATTGATATAATCATGCTTGTTCCTAGTGGCACCCTAGTTGTGAGAAGCAAGAATATATGTTTCATAAAAGCATTACTATATGAGACCAGCTAGCTGTGTAGATTCAAAACAGTAGTTGCCAGCTTGTTGAATACTTCCTTTATTCATCAGGACTACACTTCTTAAGGACATTTTTGGCATTGAAAGACTCCACTACCTTTGCAACAAGATCATTCACTTTATGAAAATATGATACACCATTCTTTATGAAGCTACTACTATAGTAAAAAAGGTTGTCAGCATAGCCAAATAAGACAAAATTATTAGTCTCTTGAAGTATGATCCCACATACTGTGAGACCACATCTTTACACAACATCATGGAGGCCTAAATGTTGACATTGTCCAAGTATTTGCTTCATCATCCTAGACTTACTAGATTTTGATGCAAGGGAGTTTGATTAGCCAATACATGAAGCAAAAAATCCAGAATGAAATCAAGCTTACATGCCCTTGGTCCATATGTTAGGAGCTGCGTCCACAAAGAGTAATGAATTTTTCACTTTAAGATAAATGAGAATATTAGATTTATGAAGCCACTCTCATTATGCATTGTACAGTTGCTTATATGAGTAGTAGGAGATGAGCTCTACTATGAAGTTTTGACTTTCAAGTAAATGATGAGATTAGATTTAGAAAGCCACTCTCATTATGCTTGTACAATTACTTACATGAGTAGTTTAAAACATTATTGCAAAGTGGATAGAACCCTTAGAGATTAAAGACAATCAAAGGTCATGCACTGTTGAGTCTTCCCTTTTTCTAAGCAAATATTTTTAACACACTATTAGTGAATTTGGGAATTTTCCAGGAGCTTAGGACTCATGGTCAAAACTTTCTCTTTGCTATAACTCTCATACCATTGCTTCAAATTTATTGTTCAATAGCTCAATAGATTCCATTTTTCATAAGGTTTCCAATTATTTGTCATATGATAGCTTTGGGAAACTTAGATATGTCTTTTTGGAGTATCAACATTCTAAATAATGAAGAATGGGACTTGAAAGATTTCCAAATTCACTAAAATTGTATTTTTTGAGTGAGATGAAGAAATCAAGAAATACGTGGCAAGCACATGAGATAGAGTTGTGCACATTTTGGAAAAGCCCACTTGGCAAAGCACATGAGATAGAATATGAAATTCCAAAACCATAGAAACAAAAAACCTTAGTCTTTCCCTCACATTGAAATTATTTTTTCTAACACATTACATAAATTAGTTTTGCATTTTATGGATCTACATATCACATTTTTTTTATTGAATTTTACCTTTGTAGATCCATATACAATCGATAATCCAATATACATAGACCATGGAAATTAGATTTGCAAATGTGAATTCCAAATCCATAGCAACAAAAACATTCTCTTACAAATATCATTATTGGGAAACTTGAGTGAAACACTAGAAAACAAGTTTCACTCAAATATTCTTCATGATATATGAAAGATTGTAGCAGCAGCCTCTCATCCACTTCACATGGATTCACACTCATCATCCACAAAAAAACAATGCCTTCATTGTGGCTTTGAGAAGTCTGCATTGAAGCATGGCGCATTGGCTATTCTTTTCACCATTGCGTCCGCATATGTAGGAACACACTTCTAACATACAATAGGGAAGCACAAAAAACACAATATTAGTGAGTTTGGAAATCTCCCAATTCCCATTTTTTGAATAGTAAAAAGGTGGCACCCTGAGAGCGGAGTTTTGATGCCGAGAAGTGCTTAAAAATAGCCAAAAATTACGAATATCAAGGGAAAAATATTCAACGTCGAAGGCGGCGGCTCCAACTAGGACGATTTTAAGCGTCAAGTGCTTTAAAGGCGCCCAAGCGACACTTGTTGATTTTTGATAATTTTTCAGACTGTCGTGCAGGTTGTCAAGAGTTATCGGCCAATGCGGGATGTCAAGCTGGACGCTAGAAATTTACAGCACTCGATTTGGACACCGGACGAGGAAATGGCCAACAAATAGGGAAGATGCGAAGGGGTGGACATTAGAGGGGACAAGTGGGCATGACCTTTGGGAGCCCCAAAACTTAATATAGCATGAAATTTTTCATGCAAAAAGAAGATGCAAGCGTGGAGAGAGAGGGTGGCAAGAATGTGCCGAAATTTGCGTCCCCTTCTTGATGATGCCTTATACAGCCTGCACACAACCCCCTCAAGTGATGATGGGGCTTTATTCCCTCTTGTATGCTGATGCTATCGCCACCCTTCGCTCGCGCAATGATGGCCTAGATGAAGATCTCTGATTTTAGTCTTTCTCTCTCCTCCCTCTCTCTCCCTTAAGGGGTTGTTCTTGTGTGGAAGAAGACAATGAAGAATGATGGAGGAAAGCTTGTCCGAATAGGACCAGATTGCTTTCCAATGGATGAAGACATGAAGGATGCTATGCTTGAATATGGTGAGCATTAAATGCATGCTAGAAATCAGTCCCATAATCAAGACCAAGAAACTGAGACCTGAAAATAAGCGATAATACTATTTTTATAAAGAAAAATGATCTTTTTATGCTTTTTGCTTTATGAAACCTTGTTCATATGGGATGAAAGTTCATTGTGATATTTTTTGCCATGATTTTCAACTGTTTGCAATCTGAAAATCAGAAAATATAAGGCTACAAGGCCGAAATTAGTATCAAAATGCATGAAAACACGTGTTTTAAGGGTAAAATTGGGTTTTTTGCTATATAAATGAAAAATATGATATGTCACACCAACTAAATCTGAGTTTTTGCTCTTAGTGAACCTAATGGCCACATCCCACAATCAATTTTCATTTTCAGCCACTATTTATTAAAGAAAAATAGGAAAAATATCCAAAATTTGAAAAAAATACGTTTAAAATTAGGAAAAAATGAAAAACAGACTGAGAAAAATTAGGAAAAATTATATCTATGTTTGTGCAATGTATAACGATGGCAGAGCAGGAGGTTGGCCTTGGTTTGTCCCTATTTCTATGTTTTGTGCGTATTTATTGTTCTTTTAAAAGGAAAAAATGCATAGAAACCCTATCTAACCGATCAATGATGCAAAATGCTAAGAGTTGGATGAAAAGGGACTGAAATGCTGAAAGATAAAGAAAATATTTGATTCATGCATTGCACTTGGCATATAGGAAAGAAACGGTTTAAATAAATAGGATGGTAGCATGAGCATATGGCTCGGTGCCTCCTTTCAACGCAGCAAGCACTAGTAAAATTCATGGAAAGAATGCTTTATGCACCATGCACGATACTGATCTTTCTTTTTTTTTAGCACATAGCCATACACTATTTGCATTAAGCATAATAATTAAAAGGTATCAGAAAAACCTCCTGGATGCATGGCACCTATCTTCCTTAGGTTGTGACCAACGATGAGCCTGAGAGGATGTCCTAAGCTGTAGGTTAGTCATTGGGTCCTAAGGGAAAATTGTAGTGAGGAATGGTACATCCTGGAACGTAAAATATTGGTACCTTGAGAGGAGTATGTGTGGAAATGTTCTATATGTTTAGTAGCGCATCAAAGGGCCAATCCCTGCGATGTAGGAGAGCTGCAGTGGGGCTCCGACTATTAGTCGGTGGAGTGCCTCCATATGTGTGTGTGATGAGGTGTTATGCCTATGTACTTTGGGTTCTCCTTTTTAGGAGTTTAAGGGAATCATTGGACTATAAACTATAAATGCATGAATTAAGCTTTAGGGCAGTTGGTCCTTTAGCATTAGATTGACACTCCTGGTCCGCGAGGCCGTAAGGGTGTTTGTGTGTCATGAGCATGAGGTCCAGCTAGTGCCATAGCCAGTGCCATCCCATTTCAGGTCCCATCAGTGGTGCGTTTGCCGAGAGTCGCCTATAAGTGGTGGTTTTCGAACCTAGGGTTTCTAAGGGACCAAAAGAAAGTTGGTTTATGTCCTCTAACAAGGACCGTCAAGGCGAAATCCAAAAAGCAGAACATGCTGAGAGGGCTAGACGGCGGTTAGAGATTGTAAGTCGTTATTCTCCTCAAAGGAGTAGCCCAGTACGTATAAGAGGAAGTGGTCTTAGTAACCTAACTGCTCCACATAGTCCGTCAGGTGCAGGAGGAAGCGTAAGTTCTTGCTCTTTTCCACCAATTCTACCCACTTCAAGGGGGAGATGTGAATCTGTCAGTTCAAGCTCCTATTGCTAATCCAATTGTCCCCATGGCACAACCCATTGTGATTCCTGCAGGGACGTCGGATTTACCAGCCTTAGGAGTTCCCTTGCCCATTTTTAATGGGTTAGCGGAAGAGGATGCAGAATTTCACATTTGTGAATTCCAAAGATTGATGTTCAATTATCGCATCCAAGACGAGGGACATCTCATGATGTTCTTCAATATGACGTTAAAATGAAGGGCTGCGGTATGGTATCACAGCATAGAGTCTGGGACCATAACCACAATTGATCAATTCTATGCAACTTTCCGAGGAGAATATGCCCCTGAAAGAGGTAGCCAATATTGGTTGCGGGTCTTGAATGTAACACGCCAAGACCCTCATGAGAATGTGAAAGCATATGCCAAGAAGTTGAAGGAAGTATTTCGTAAGTTACAAACTTACATGCCCATTCCGTCAGCTGCCCAATTACAATATTTTTTGCATGGGTTGGACTTTAATATCCAAGTACAATTGAGCAGTGCGGCCTTGGCAGATATAGACACCGCTATTACGCGGGCAGAGGGAGTAGAAGCACGATTACAAACGGCCTACTCCTCTCGAATGAATGTTAATGGGGGTTTAGTACCTGGCGGCAATCCATCATTGACGAATGGAAGTCAAGGGATGCCTATGACTAACCCTAATGGGAGAGGGAGTGTGGTTCAGAATGTACCTTTGGTGCCAGCTCCTCCCAGTGTGACTATGCCTATGGCAAGTCAGTTGGCTCCACCAAATGTTGGAGGCCAAGTTTTGAATTCTAATGTTGTTCCTGTGGGTCAACAGCCAATGCCAAATCAGATTGTTAGGTCAATGGAACAACGGGTCGACGATCGAGGCTATGAATCGAGTGCATCTAATGTCCTTGGCAAAGTTAAGGATGTGATGAAGCATTATACTGATATGATTTCCGAACAATATCGACAAATAGCTGTCGACGTTAATTTCTTGAAGAAGCAACAAAATCTGATAGGGAGTCGACGCCCTGAAGAGGGTGGATCCTCAAGATTCAGTTGTAAGTGGTGTGGTGGACAGCATTTCCCTAGAAACTGTCCAAATGTGAAATGTGATATTTTGGGAAGTCGGGCCACTTAGCTGCTACCTATTGGAGTAAGATTAGTTCCCTCCAACAAGGGAGTGAATAGCCAAGCACTGTGAATCATAGAGCGCAAGGAAATAACTTGTAGCAGAATGATGCACCAAGACAAATATTGCAGAGGGGAAAAACAACTATAGAAGAGTTGCCACAAGGCAATGGAGTCAACCTTATTGAGGTTGCAAGAGTCAATGATGCTGAAACCTCTAACTTAAGAGCCATGACAAGAGGCCAAAAGGCTAAAGAGGTTGACAAAGATAATGCAAAATCGGTTGAGGCAAACCCTAAACAAGGGGATAAGGGGGCACAAGTCCAGAATCCTAGCATAGAAGGGGGACCACTAAGGCCGGTTTGACAGAAAAGGCGACCCTAAGAAGGATGCGGAAGTGCCGAGAAAGAAGGTAAGAGCCAAGAAAGAAGCATCAAAACTGGTCCAAAGACCAAAAGAGAGGATGGTTTGGCGAGAAAAGAGAGCTTTGGCTACCTATCATGGCTTTGATTTAGCAAGTTCTCTTTGCAAAGTCAAACAAGACGTAAACCTTCTACAGTTGATTAGATTATCTCCAGGAGTACACAAGGAATTTAAGAAGATCCTGTGTATTGGGTATATTGTAGAACCTTTGGGCATAGCATGAGTAGGGGAAGATTGGTTTGATCATGCTGAAAAGAACTGCCCTAGGGTTCTAGCTTATGTAGATGGAATATTAGTGGAACATGCCATTGTAGACACTGGATCCTCCGTCAATATCATGAGTTTAGAGTTGATGGAGAGGTTGGATCTAGGCATCCAAAAAGACAGCTCCACCCTTCTGAGAATGACTGATAATAGTCTAAGACAACCAAAAGGTTGCGTTACTAAGGTCCATGTTACAGTTGCAAGTGTAGAATGCTTCTTGGACTTTAGGGTGATAAGATTTGTAGGACATCCTAGCTATCGAGTTTTGCTAGGTAGGCCTTGGATCTTACGAACAGACTGTCAAGTCGATATACCCGCCGGTCGAGTGATTTTAGGTAAAGGTGCTAATCGAGTAATAGTCGATGGTTATCCTGAGTCTCCTCAAAGTGAGAGAGCTCCTTTATCTTCTACTGAATTAGAGACAGCAGACGATCCATCTGGTAGTGAGACATCATCCAGTGATGAATCTAAAGAGGGGTCCACTATAGAAGATATCTATCATATAACTCTAAATGAGCCGATAGAGCCTCAAGATAGGATAAGAGACGCGGATGTGATTGAGTTAGACCTTGGTGTGCCGAATGATTCGCGGCCAATTAAATTAGGTTCCATGCTCAGTTCAGCAGAAAGGGAGGACTATGTGTCCTTGATTCAAGAATTCTGCAATATCTTTGCTTGGAGTTATGATGAGTTGAGAGGCATTCCTCCCAGCCTAGCTGTTCATACTATTCCTGTAAAAGAAGGCAGTCGTCCTGTGCGTCAGAAAGTAAGGCGTATGCCTTTTGAACTGAGGAACGGGTTGTTTGAGGAGTTACAAAAGTTAAGAAAAGTTGGTTTAATCTTCCCTGTACAACACACACAATGGTGTTCACTAGTTGTTATCAGGAAGAAGAAAAACAACCAGATCCGACTATGTGTAGATTTTAGAGAGCTGAATAAGCAGACGGTTAAGGATTACTACCCATTGCCATTTATTGACCAGATTTTGGATCAATTACCGGGTAGGGAGATATATTCGTTTATGGATTGCTTTGCAGGATACAACCATATGGCAATTGCAGAGGAGGACAAGTTGAAAATGACTTTTATTACTATCTTTGGTACTTTTGCGTACCATGTGATGGCCTTTGGTTTGTGCAATGCACCTGGATCATGGCAACGAACAGCAGACAAGACCTTTGGTGACATCTCCCCAGATGAGTTGAAAGTATTTATCGATGACCTGGGTGCAGCCAGTGTAAGGGAAAGGATGTTGATTATTTTAAGAAAATGCTTTGAGCGCTGCAGACAATTTTGTATCGCTCTTAATCCACGGAAGTGTGTTTTTGGAGTATCTTATGGGCTATTTCTAGGCCATGTGGTCAGTTCAGTGGGAATCGCAATTGACCCTGAAAAGATCAAGGTTATAGTTGCTATGAGTCCACCACGTACTCCGAAAGAGGTTCATAGCTTTCTGTCATCGATAGGGTACTATCGAAGGTTTATCAATGCCTTGGTAGAAAGGACGCTGCCATGAACGAACTTATTATCCTTTAGCTATCTATTTGAATGGAGTGACCCTTGTAAGGTAGCTTTCGAGGATGTGAAACAAGAGCTAGTAAAAGCACCCATTTTAAAAGCACCTAAAAGAGGTGAGGTGTTCTATATATTTTCAGCAGCCACCACGCATAATATCAGTTGTTTAGCCCAAATCTGGGAGGAAAAGTTGTATCATCCGATAGCTTTTGCTAGTCGAAAATTGGGCATTTCAGAGATCAATTATACCTACATGGAGAAGTTGTGTCTTGCGATGGTCTTTGGGACTAAGAAATTCAGGCACTACATCCTCTATGAAAAGGTAGTATTCTATATGAAGGCGGAAGGGTTGAGATTGCTTATGAACAAGCTACAGCCGCTTGATCGTTTGGCAAAGTGGTTAATCACTTTGCAAGAGTTCAATTATGAGATTAAGAGTAAGTCCCCCGAGGCTACAGGGTATTGTGGAATTCCTTGTGGATTTCGGGGAGCCAAAAGAGATCTTGGCTGAAGGAAGTGATATTGAGGCAATGTTTAAAATTGATACAGCTTCTATCCCATCTTGGTATGCTGCTATTACGTATTATCTATCAACAGGACAGACTGGAGCTGGTCTATCAAAGTCAGAAAAGAGGAAAATCAAACAATAGGCTTTGAAGATTTCCTTGATCGCAGGGACGGCAGGGTGTTGATGATATCTACCGTTGATGTGTGAAGCCTGACGAGGTTCCTTTTATCTTAGAAGAGTGCCATGACACTACATGTGGAGGGCACTTTGCGGGACGGTTGACGGCGCAAAAAGCTTTAAGAGCTGGATATTGTTGGCCGTCCATCTTCCAAGATTCCTTTGAGTATGTTAAGAGACGTGATACCTGTCAAAGACATGACAGTAGAGAGAATAGGAAATGCCCACTTACACCTATCATGGCTATCCTTCCATTTGAGAAGTGGGGCATTGATTTTGTGGGTCCTATTACCCTGCTGTCTACTACCCAGAAGAGGTACATTATAGTAGCAACTGATTATTTCACAAAATGGTCAGAAGCGAGGGTGACGAGACAGGACAATGCAAAAGAGACTGCCAGTTTTCTTTTAGAGCAGATTATCTGCCGTTTTGGTCCACCAAAAGAATTGGTGTCGGACCGTGGAACAGTGGTTCTGGAGGATGCTGCAGAGACATGGATCCAGTAAGCCCATGGTCGGCTTGAGATACCGGTGCTACTATTCACTCTCATGCAAGTTTGAGAGAGCATGGCTCAGGTGGTTGTTGTGGAGGTACTGACCTAGTGTCTTTGTCTCATTGTTCTTTTGGAGTTCCGTCACCTATGGGATTTGTCACACTTATGGGGACGTCTACTCTCATCACTCCAGATTTTCTCAGTTGTTTATAGTTGGCACCTGTATGGGTGCTACTTTGAGAGATACTATCCCCGTAGGTACACCAAATGTACATGGGTCTCCTCGATATGCCTAGGAGCGTGGTCACAGGTGGGAGAGGACACATCTTAGGTATACCCCAGAGGGGTATGGATACCTTGTAGATGATAGGACAGGAGCCATCATCATGAATGATGAGGGAAGGAGGGTGATTTCTCACATGAGAGAGTTGTGCCAACAACGGCACAATGTATCTGATCATCGGAAGAACATACTAGAGGGGAGCAAGGACTGCATAGTAGCATCCTTGCATGAGGAGTTTTCGGTATCCGCCGCAGCAGATAGGTTTTCCAATCAAAACACTATAGGATATTTACTTGCTATAAAGCTCACAATCTTTGCCAAAAATAATCATTATACATGTATACAAGCCATTGTGAGGCCATCTAAAATAGAACTAGTTTTCTCAATGCTTTAATATATTCTCCCTTCTCCCTAGAAAACACTCTAACTTCCAAGGGAAACAAGTATCTCCTTGGCTCTATTTTCATATCTTCAAAATAATCATCAAGAGAAGAATTGTTAGGAAGGGTCAATCCACTTGGTGCATGAATGAAATTTGCAAGCACATGACTAGCCCCCTGACAAGTATTTGGTTGAGGACACCCTCTCGATAGAGCCAACTTACACACAAGAAAAGGAGAAGGTTTAGCAAACAGAAAAAAACTATTAGCATTAACCATTGTAAAAAATCAAATGTCAAAATAATTTCATATAACTATACACCATGGTACTCACTCTCTGAAGGTATGATCACCTCATGGAAGCCTGACTAAGTTCTTTGTGGCCTTTGTTGCTTTGAGTAATAAAATCTAAGTCAACTTTGTACCAATGGAAACATCATTCAAAGCAATTCAATTTAATTTTTCAAGGGCGGAAACACTTAGACACACAAAATTCAATAATCAAGAAAATCAAGTTACTCTAAATTGACCATTAGCACATCAAGGCATACCAATAATTACATTATACACAAGATTTTCCAAGTAACATCAAGTAAGTGGATACTAAGTTTTAAATCCCTTCCCTTTGTCTAGCCGAAGTCTAGAGCGTCGACCTTGTCTATTGGATACTGAAGCATCAGAGCCCACTAAAGTAGATCTAAAAAAACAGTCTGATGGTGTGAGATAGCTCCTGGTCCACCATATCTTTGAATCGAGCCATCTGATCTAGAGACATACATGTGAAGATCTCCTATAGCTCCTCGTCACTCATTCCTGGACTCATCGTGCGGATCCAAATATCCACAAAGGTCACGTGCACATACAAAATTTTATGTTAGCATAATCAATATAAATAAAGCAAAGCACGGTAATATAAATCTTCAAAAAATGATCCTACTTAAAACACATATCTTATGTACCCTTATAAAAGCAATTCGTTAACGAATTGAGTAGGTGGATGCTCCAAGTATGAAGTACCCTATGGTCCCATGTCAATCTCATGACACAACTCCATATACACTCGAAGATTGATAGATAGGTCACCACAAAAGGATAAGTCAACGTCGTTCTCAAAGAATTCTTGGACTCTTATATTTCCATCATTGTTACCCGATTCTGGCTCCTTTACATGCTCCAAGCTTTTGGCGGCTTCCACCCCTTGCAATATCGACCCCTCTATTTGTATACTGTCCTCATCTACACTGGGAACATTGCTTTGATCATATACTCTCGCACTTCGGGGAGCTGAAGGTACAACATACCACCATCGAGGTTGTCGGGGGTTTGGATAGAAAATTACATGTTCAAAATCACGTACAAGAGAGATTTAACTTTTGTGACATTTACCATGTTGTAATAAAATTTAAAAAAATGTGAGTTTATACACCTGTTCACAATGGACTGGCAATACAAATGTGTCATGCAAATCCGTCTATCTTTTTTCAGAATCTATTTCGAGAAATCTAGATGGACCTCGTTGAACTGTTGTCCCAGCTCCTTCAAGTACCACTTTGAACCACTACACATTGAATAGGATCATGGAGAAGCTATGATAATCCAGCATGATAATACTTTGAAAGTTTCTAAAATACTCAATCTCATCTATAACGGTGTCTAGATCCATTGCTCGTCGTCGGCTCTCTTGCTCGAACTTTGCCATGATACCACAATCTATTGTGGAGCATATTTTTTCGATACGCTCCACGTTGTGTCGAAGGGTTTTCGAAAGCAAAGTCACGACCACAGAGGACCTTGACAAATTTCAAGATAGAAGATCAATCAAGCGAATAAGCAAGATGAGAAAATAATGCCAAGTAACAATTGTATTACTGCCAAGATGTTTACAAAATACAAGATGAATTCAAATCTAATCAATCCACTAGTTTTAGGCACCTGATCTCAAGTAGAAAATTCAACTCTCAAGCTCAAGAATTACTCTAAATGCCCAATTTTCGCAAAAGGTGAAGTGGAATTAGTACCCTATACCAAATGTGGTGGTTTATAAGGAACACCTCCGAACCTTAATATTGTCTCAAACTGTTGTATCATTTGCATAATCAGTGCACCCATATGGCTGTCCATGACCACATTAGTAGATGATTTTGATCCGGCCACAAGTTCACTGGGAGCATTTGGAAGAGTGGTCACAATTTCCTAGTTTACAAAATGTTTAATAGTACCGTTGGAAATGGTGTTGGTCACAAGTTCACTGGGAGCATTGGGAAGAGTGGTCACTGTATGTCCAGTTGTCTTTTGTGCATCCAAGCCTCAAATTGGAGGTTTTCTGACAGTTAATGACCAGCAAAGAACAAAGACAGCATACAGAGCAATTATGTTCAGTTCTTCAACATCCTCTTGCATGAATGCATCAATACTGGAAGTATGAAGCCAGTTCTAGGATGGCACTTCAATCGCAGTGAATTTTCCCCACTCAAGTCTCTAGCACAATCTCATGCTCCACTGATGTCAAGAAAGGAAGCTGCGTTCAAACGATGTTAGTCTCTACTCCATGATCTTCATTCTTATATGGAATAATTGCCAAATTATTTTGCTTATAGTCAAGTGATCCATATTTTAATTCTGCTGCATTTGTAGATCCTACATCAAACTGTCCATGGTCAGATTGAATACTTTGCTGACTGCAATCCACTTCTGTGCTTTCTGGAAAGGTAGCTTGTAGCTTACGCTTTCCTTCTACTGAAGGCTCATGTCCAGTGGGGCTGCTTGATTTACTCAAGTCCCCTTGTTAAAAAGAGGAGTTAAATGGCCATGTTGTGCTTTAGACTGTTCATCTTGAGATAAATGTCACCTCTCTTCATTACTCTGAACTAGACACACTGTTTTTTTCTGGTGTAGCCAGGGCCTGTGGCAAAGCTCTCCCTTTCCTTCTGAGAGGAAGATTCAAGACAGGAATGTCTTCATCTTCATCAAGCTCAAGCTGGCTCAATACCTTAGCATCTGTAATTGGAGCATGGAACCGAACTTTAAGAATCCTGGCTGCATCAACTTCCGCTTCCTCCCCCCTGGAGACAGGCCTCCCTTCTCAATTCTCTGTTGTGCTGTGCTCCAGAAAAGCCATGATGCTGATGAAAAAGATAATGCAAGCTGCCAATAACTAAAGACGAATAGAGAGCCAAAGGCTTGCTGCAATCTCTGAATATGAAGTTCGTTGATTTATTGCAATGAGGTCCTCATTTGTGGCACTAAACATGCTTTGAAGTTTAAAGGCTCATATAGTAGGTGATCCATCAAGTGGTTCTATGAAGAAGCTGTAGACTGGGGAGCGTGAAGTGCTATCAAGTCTTCGTAGTTCACATGATGTTGATCGATAATATTTCTGGCCTCTCGCTTGACTGCATCTGCCTTATTTCACCACCATGAAATCACAAAAATGAATCCCCAGCTTTTTTCTCTGTCAGTTGCTTTTCTTTCTCCCCCCCCCCCCCACCCAGAACAACGACCATGCTTTTCTTTTTTTATTAGAGTGTATCCTCTTTTTCTGGAACACAACCCTGTAGTGTGAAAGAAAAGACTCTTGTGTCACATCCATATCACTTGACAACACAAGATCTTCCCTACTCTTAGATTTTGGACTATGCAAATGATGATTTTTAGCATCCACAGTTATTATGCGGCTAGTCAACTCTTGGGCAACTCCAAAATGTGTGGAATGAACCACCACAGCCAAATTATATGTGTTGCCACTGTCAAAAGCCGAATGAACAACAGTCTCAGCAAGGGCTTGGGAGTAAAGTTCCAAGTCCAACGTGCATTCATTCTGTGAAAACTTTAGGTCAATCCATGACTTGTATCTATCATGCAGTATATCACAAACATCTTGTAGCTTCATGTTCTCAAATACACCATCTGAAGTAAGAAGTAGAACCAAATCATGGGCACTTTGTTCCTGCCACTCTGTAAATTTCGGTTCAGCAATGACACCATACCTTTTAAATGGAACATCACCAATAGCTCTAGAAATTGCAAGCTACCCATTCACCCTTGGCACCCATCCCAAGTTGATACAAAACCACCTGCTGCTTCAATTCGAGCCCTCTGACTCAATCTACTTGGCCGATGGTCAACAGTCAGCAACTCCTTGGCTAACCATAAAACTGAAATGTCTTCTTTCTCAGTCCTTGTCGATGATTCCAACCACAATAGTATGCACCATGACAAACACAGCATTGCAATAGAAATTATACAACACCATGTAGGTCAATCTTTGGTAATTCCAATGTCCATGCACTAATAGGAGCTTTCTCAAGAATCCAAACTGTCCCATAGAAAAGTCTGAAGACAGTACTGCTTGCCTTCCTTCTTTGCCGCTTTTCCGCATGATATACAAGCATTCATTCACACACACGCATAGATAAATGCACACAGATAATATTATTTACAATGGAACAAAGTCCCAGCACACACACGGTTTTGAGACGATAAATGAAAACACACTTACGGAAAAACTAGGGTTCATATACACACAAACATGTAAGCCACACGCAGAACAAAATGCAAACACAACGACTAAGTATACACAAAGTAACAAATGTCACACACACAAACTTTTTGGTGGATTCCACACCTCAGATGCGCAGCAGCACGACAGCGGAAATGTTGTCCGCATGACCACGCCGACTATATATTTTGTCTTGTACATTAAAATAGTCAATTACTTGTTGCATATAAAATCTAGATACAACAAACCCTAAATATGTCGTTGTCGTGACACTGCGCATCAACCATTGCAAACCGGAGGGCAAAAATTTCTACCAAGATTTTGGACTCTTAAGTCAGTGTCATTATTTTTTGTCATGTGTTTCTTTTGTGTTTACATTTGCATGATGCACGAGCACAAGTAGTTAGGCTAGGCACAATTTTTTCAATGCATTCATAAATTTTTGTGTGGAAGCATCGTTTGATTGATTACATAGCATGGATTCTAATTTGCAAACTACATGAATGATTAGGCACAAAGTTCTTTTCCAAAGCATATTCTTGATAGGGCACAATTCATAGAAAATTGGTTCACATGAAGGTTTCTATTCTGAAGACTTGAGGACTTGAGGAAAATGAATCTAGTAGTAAGGCTACTAAAACAGCTGACCACCATTAAGGATGCGAGAGAGGTTAATTTTCTATTCTCTTTACTAATGGGCCGAGCCACATATGGAGTTTATATTGAACTTTACATCATAAGAATTTGGATCAATAATGAAGGAGTTGGACGAGGACTGTGCAAATGATGTCTCCTCAAAAAGGCCACAAGATGATCCTTCCTCAGAGAAGTTCCATGACTTGCAAGTGTGGAGAATAATATTCCAAAGTGTTGTCTAAGTTTGGGGATGCCAAGAAAACAAGAACTATTATGCTTGTAGAGCTTAAAAAGCTTATAGAGGCCAAACCCTTGTTTCGCAACAAAATGTCTTTTCTTGGACTAAAGGCTTCAAGACTTAGGACTCTCATTAATCAAAGCCTGAATTGGCAGCATCATATAGGAAAAATTCAATGGCATTGATATGTAAGAAGGCATATGAAGAAGAAAGCAGAGAAAAAGCAGGCTCCAACATTAGATAAGGACATTATGAGAGATCGCAACTGCATGTAACCACTAATGTCAAAAATTTTCCTCAATGCCAAAAGCTGTTCTTAAATTTTTTCTGAGGAAAAAGTACTGATTTTATTTTTGAGCCATGAACTTCAATTCGGGACGAGGGGCATGACCAATAAGTTTAAAAGGAGGAGGTGAAGGGAGATAATCTCAGCGGATGTTGCTGTGATTGAGATGGCTGTGGATATATATCAGCAAGGGCCCCATGCTCTTTCACGGGTTTACCCGGTTGCTGGGTGAGTGTGGGGCCCACAAATTAAAAGCCCCCTAAAAGGTGCATTGGTCTCACCTGGAGGATCATCCCAGTATCGAACCCTGTACCTCCGATTCCACACCCTGAAGCCTTGCACCACGCGCCCACGAATCACATTGGTGGATGATTGGTATCTCGTTTTGAGTTGACTTTGAAAAAACAAAAAAGGTCGAGAGACCGGCCAGCAACCGGGAGTTTACCGGCACGTCCCCATAAAAGCGGGACCCATGCTGAAATTTATCTTCGGCCCTGCGGAAGGAGAACACCGCACTGTTGAGAAGAATAAAAAGGTGGTAGAAGAACAACACATCAAAGACGAAATGGAGAAGAAGAACACGTCAGTGAAGTTGCAGCTGAGGTGGACGAGGTGACAGATGGACCTGAAGCTATCTTCCAATGCTGCGATGGTGCATGCTTTTGTATCCTTCCATGCCATCAAATGTTGCAATGCACACTAGGGTAACTCCTCTTTAAACCTTGTTGCTATGGGGGAAAGTAGAAGCTGCTACTAATGCTGTGAATCCATGAAGCATCTCGTTCGGGTAGCTGCTACTCCTCGGCTTATGAGATCTCGTGTACGCGCCCTTCTCACAAGGGCCTCTCTCTGCAGCTCGATTCTGAAGCTCGAAGGCAACTGCACAGGCACTGGCCAGCAGTTGCCCCTCCCAACTTATGGAAAAATCAATTCGTCTACCATTAATGGTAGGCCCCTGCTCCACCAAGGGTTTGCATTTCAGGAACAAAAACCTAGTTTTTGGAAGATTCTCAGGACTCCACCTAGGCTCTCTTGCTTTAGCTTATTGCAGCTCAGGAATTGCTTAGGTGGGCAAACTCCTGACAGAACAACGGGAGAGGCGGAGCAAGCTCCAAATCAAGCAAAAAAGTGGACAACACCAGGTCTTGTTGATGATTGGAATTTTGAGGATTGGCACGATTCTGGTGCACAGATCGGATGCTATACGCTCGCGTAGTGAATGCCGGAAGGTTCCCAAGAACAAAAGAACTCTACTTTTTGCACAAAACTCAAGGTAAAAAGCATGCACGACATGAACAAGAGACCAATTGGGTGCAATCTCCCCCCATGCCTTGTGTGAGCGCTCCACAAAGCATGTATTTTATGTATTAATCATCTTCAAGCTCAAATAATAGCCCAAATTACAAAATAGCACGCTTTTGGCTTTTGAGTTTGCTTTAGCACAAAATAGAAATAAAGCTAATGGGCGGCGCCCAAAGAGTCAGGCGTACCCAATACAATGTCCAAATACAAATATCATAATCGTGTGCCCATGCATATACAAAATAATAAATAAATATCCAACACCTCAATAAATAGCCGCGATAAAATATAGGCACCATGCCTAAGGTATGCGCCCATCAAAATATAAGTGATAACTCGAATACTCGCTATCCTCCAATGCTTTCCTCCGCCACTGTTGCTATCTCTACACATCAACTGAAGCATTCACAATCGTTAGTAAAATAATTCAATTAAACCGACAAAAGTGAATACCTAGCAGTCTTCAGCTACATAAATAAATCAACTGGTTAGAAATCAATCCTAACTTTAATTTATTACGAGTGCACACTCTAAACTCATAAATGTTTATCAATTTAATATGTATTTTACGGAATTACCCGCTATGGAATCACCCATGTACACACTAAATTAATGAAACGCCCGAAAAGGATAGGCGTCCCCATCAACTTCTCGCACAAAGAATCCACTTTGTGTATGAGCCCCGGTCATCAAAGTTTACGGAATCCACCGTAGAACCTCACGGAATCCACTGTGGCACGGAATCCACCGTGAAATATGCCTCCTGGCATCATACCCCCAAGGTGGGATAGCAATTGACCTCAATTGCTATTAGCTCAATGTGGAGCTAGCAGAGTGGGAAAAGCATTTAAGTCTCTAGCGTGCATCCATTGGGCTTCTTCTACAGGATGGTTCTTAAATTTGACTAGATATCTAGAATATCTTCGGCCAGTTCTAGTGGTCATAAAGTCAGTATCTATGATAGCTTCAGGTTCAAGTATTTCAGTCTCTTCATCTAACAAAGGTGGGTTTTCGTAAACAGGGTGTACAGGTAATTGGCCTCTAAAGGGTCGTAATAAACTAATGTGAAATGTGTTGTGAATTTTCTAGTGAAGTGGTAATTCTAACTTGAATGCATTGTCATTGATTTTGTGAATGATCTTAAATGGTCCATAGAATCTAGGTGCTAATTTCACAACTGGGTGTTTATCTACACTTTATAATCTACGTTTTTCTATTCTCAACCAAACATAATCATCAACTTTGAAATTCATTGCTTGTCTTTTCTTATTGGCTTGTTTGGTATATGATTGCTAGGCTTTTGCAATCATGTCTTTAACCTCATCAAAAATAGTACCGTGCATAGTAGCAATATCATCAGCACTCTGAATTCTATTTGATAAAGATGCAACATGTGTAGACAATCTATAACCATAAATCACTTCAAACGGTGCTTTCTTTGTAGATGTGTGTGGTGTATTGTTATATGCAAACTGTAATAAATGCAAATGTGTATTCCATGTCTGTGGTTTAGAAATAGTGTAAGCACGTAAAAGATCTAGAATAGTACTGTTAGTGGCTTCTATTTGTCCATTAGTTTCAGGATGAAATGCAGATGAAAAATCAATTTTTGTGCCTAGGTTAGCAAACAAAGTAATCCAAAAGTTGTTACAAAATCTAGAATCACGATCAGAAATAATAACTTTTGGTAATCCATGATTAGTGAAAACAGTTTTCAAAAACAATTGTGATGCCTAAGATGCTGTTAAAGTTTTCTTACATGGAATAAAATATGCTTGTTTACTAAACATATCTACTATAGTCCAAATCATGTCATGGTTAGCTTTAGTATTAGGTAAACCAGTAATAAAATCCATAGAAATTTGTTCCCATGGTCTTGATGGAATAGATAAATGCATAAGTAATCCATACTGTTTACCATGATGTCTCTTAACTCTTTGACAAATCAAACATTCAGAAACAAAGTTAGATACATCAGTGTCCATATGTGGCCAATAAAAATCTTCAGTTAATGTACGTAAAGTAGATATGATACCTCTATGACCTTGATATGGAGGACAATGAATCTCATTCAAAACAAAAGATCTAAATGGAACTGTAACACATAATCTCTTTTCATAAAACATGAATCCATCATTATAAGACAGTGAATCAATAGAAATCCAGTTATTTCCAACTAATTTATTCCAATTAGCATGAAAAGTAATATCCTGATGATAAGTATCTTTCATAGAATTTAAAGAATCAAATGATATAATAGAAATATTATGAATGGTAGGTCTTCTACTTAATGCATCAGCCACTACATTTTCTTTACCGGGTTGATATTGAATGATAGGATGAAAACTCTGAATAAAGGCTGTCCATTTGATATGTCGGTCAGATATTTGGGGTTGGCTAAGTAAATGTTTAATACTTTGTTGATCGGTCTTAATCATAAACTCAGAACCCATTAAATAGTGTTTCCATTGTCTTAAAGCTTGTACTACAGCTAATAATTCTTTATCATATGTGGAATATTTAAGTTCGGAGGGTTTCAGTTTACAACTAGAATAGGCTATAGGATGATTGTCTTGCATAAGTACGGCTCCTATTCCAGATCCGCTAGCATCAGTAACTACTAAAAAGAATGGTCTATTAAAATCAGGTAGTTGTAAAACAGGAGCATGGGTTAATGCATGTTTCAATAAGTCAAAGGATTTCTGTTGATTATCAGACCAGTGATAAACAATACCTTTCTTTAAAAGTTTAGTCAAAGGCAAAGCAAGTAATGAAAATTTTCGCACAAACTTCCTGTAAAAACTAGCAAGACCTAGGAAAGAACGTAACTCATGCACATTTTTAGGTATAGGCCAATTCAATATTGCTTCTATTTTCTTAGGGTCAACCTTAATACCATCTAATGATACAATATGACCTAAATATTCAATTTCTGTTTTAAAGAACTCACTCTTTTCCGGATTAGCATACAGTTGATTATCTAATTTCAATAATTTGAAAACCAAGGACAAATGTTCATAATGTTCTTTCTCATTTTGACTAAACACCAAAATATCATCAAAGAATACAATAACACAATGCTGATATTTCAAAAATATACGGTTCATCATTCTACTAAATGTAGCAGGTGTATTAGTCAATCCGAAAGGCATCACTAAAAATTCATAATGACCAAATTGTGTTCTAAATGCAGTCTTAAATATGTCAGACTTATCTAATCTCACATGATGATAACCAGATTTAAGGTCTATTTTACTAAATATGGCAGAACCTTGCAGTTTATCCATAAGGTCATTGACTCTAGGAATTGGATACCTATTCTTTACAGTGATCTTATTTAAAGCTCGATAGTCAATGCACATACGATAAGTATTATTCTTTTTCTTTACCAACAAAACAGGTGCACCAAATGGAGAACTACTAGGTCTAATCAATCCTCTATTTAATAATTCCTCAACTTGATTCTGAATTTCTTTTTGCTCTATCTGGTTATGCCTATATGGTGCTTTACAAGGTGGTTGTGTACCAGGAATCAAATCTATTTTGTGGTCTTTTCGACGTGAAGGAGGTAAACCAGGTGGTAGATCTTCTGCAAAACAGTCTTTAAAGTGTGCAAGAAATTCTTTATGCCTAGGGTGCATATGATTTTCTTTAACTTGCAGTTCATTCACCAAAATGAGATAAGATTTACTACTTTTGCGTAATGCACGTTTAGCTTGAGTATGAGAAAGCAGTGGAAAAGCATTGAATGCATGCATACCATACAATGTAATATGTTTTCCTTGAAAATGAATATTAATTGAATGTGTGGAATAATCTATATCAGGGTTATGCTGATGACGCCAAGGCATACCTAAAATAATATCACTGGACTGTAATGGTACAACTAGAAAATTCCTTCTTTCAGTGTATTCACCAATTTGAATTTCTAAGTCATGCACCTCTTGTGTTCCATTATACCTTGTGCCTAAGAATGCTACTTTAATGCGATAATGCGTAGGAACAGTTTGTAATTTCAATTATTTCACTAACTTTGCAGAAATAAAATCATGAGTGCTACCATCATCATGCAAAATAATCTTTTCTTTTTCATGTACTATACATTTCATTGACAATAAAGAATGTGGAGTTGGCATACCTGGTAAAGTATCCGAAGGAGTGGTAATGTCGTCTTCATCTTCTGTGAAATCAGGCATTTCTTCATGTTCGTCATCTTCCATTACTCCAAGAAAGTTGATATGGACAGGTGGCTTCTTCGATTGGCAAATGGCTACTAGATGTCCAGGTTGGTGGCATTTGTAACACACTATAGGTTTGGCTTTAGATACATTGTTTGCAATGGCAGGAAGTCTAGGAATATTAGGATTTGGCTGTGGAATTAGCTTAGGGTTGTGATTGGTATTGGATGGTAAAGTAGGTGGTTTTTTCCAAGTATTACGGAAAGATGATAAAGGAAAACGACATTGATTAAATCTTCTAAAATTTGAGTTGAATTGCTTAGATCCATAGTTACCATTGGTTTGGAATTGCTATGGACGCTTATCTCTTCCTCAAAGCTTGTCTTCAGTGTCATGAGCTAAAGAAATTGCATCTTCAAGAGTTGCAGGCTTGAACATATTAACTTCAGCGTAGTAATGCCCAAGTAATCCAGACATATACTTGCGCTTGTGTGTCGCTTCAGGTACATCTTCAAGCATGTGTAACTGGAGTAATGCATTCCAAAAGCGTTCAGTGTACTGAGGAATAGGCTCACGATCTCGTTGCTGAAGAAGGTCCCATTGCTTTATGGCTTTTTCATGAAATTGTGGAGGAAGGAAATTCTGCATAAACTTCTTCTTGAAATTCTCCCAGGTAGTGGGACAATCTATACTCTTACGAACCACGGTCCACCAAAGAGATTCTCTATCCACTAAATGATTAGTGATACACTTGATTTTATCTTTTTCTGCGTATGTTTCCTCATGAAAGTAATCATCAAACTGACTGATGAATGCAATAACAGTTTTTCCATCTTGAGTGCCATTGAAAGTACGGAATTTGAAATTTCTTTTACTTAACTTTGTTTCTTTGCGGATGGATTGAGCTTCGAGAGTCGCATCGATGGTACATCGAATAAGATCTTCAGATTGTGGTTCCTCTTTGTCGGTAGTCGATCTTTGTAAATTAGCCAATTGAGCTTGCAATGCTTGCCTAGCTCGTCATTCTTCATCCAACTGCATCATGATTAAATCCAGCTTTTGCTCCATCGTAGGTTCAGGAAGATCGCCTTCAGCCATTAAATCATCCATATGTGGTTCCGCCATCCTGCAAAACTTCAAAAGACCTTACACTCTCAAAATCCAATTAGCGGGATGAGTGTAGCTCAAGATCGGGTGTACAAGGCTTATATATTTTTGTGTGTGGCTTTCACAATCTTCGTCTTTGGCTATTGCGGGATTTGTAATTTTTGAAAAATCTGCATTTTGATCTTCTGCATGTGTTGAAACTGGTTCAGCAAATCTGTGTATGCGAACAGTACCTTCCAAAGAACAACTTTGCAGTTCGGAGTTTCTGTGCAGGAATAGTCCTTCTAGGAGTTTTAGACAGAAGTCAGTTCTGACTTCAGATGACTTGTCTGACTTGTAGAGTTGCAGACTTATGTAACTTGCAGAGTACCAGAACTTGCAGAACTTGAGTGATTTAGAAGACTTGCAGAATTTAGACTTGGAGAACTTGGGAGATTTTGTGTGACTTGACTTAGTGTAGTAGGCTTGAGTGTTAGGCAGCAACAACATCAATTTTTAGGGGGGGCCATTTTTCAGCCGGCGGAAATCACGCGGACCTCCTCCTGATGTGCCGATTTAAAATTATGAAGCTTTAAAGCTTCTTTAAGCTTTATAAGCTTTGTATTAAGCTTTTAAGCTTATGAAGTTTTGAAGACTTATCTCTGTGTAACCAGACTTGTATGAGAGGATGTAGGAGTGGTCCTCCGTTGTTGCAGGCCAGTCCTTCGTGATCTGAGGATGGAAACAGAGATTCTTGACCGCCAGGAATCCATCCGTATTGACCGTTCACGATGAGATTGTCCGTAGAGCTCGATCATTCTAGGAGCTCCACCTTTGCACAACATGGGTAGCGATTGGAAGCTCTTGATCTCAGCTTCGCTCTGATACCACTGGTGCGTAGATCGGATGTTGTACGCTCGCGTAGTGAATGCCAAAAGGTCCCTAAGAACAAAAGAACTCTAGTTTTTGCACAAAACTCAAGGTAAAAAGCATGCACGACATGAACAAGAGACTAATTGGGTGCATTCTCCCCCCATGCCTTGTGTGAGCGCTCCACAAAGCATGTATTTTATGTATTAATCATCTTCAAGCTCAAATAATAGCCCAAATTACAAAATAGCACGCTTTTGGCTTTTGAGTTTGCTTTATCACAAAATAGAAATAAAGCTAATGGGCGGTGCCCAAAGAGTCAGGCGTACCCAATACAATGTCCAAACACAAATATCATAATCGTGCGCCCATGCGCATACAAAATAATAAATAAATATCCAACGCCTCAATAAATAGGCGTGACAAAATATAGGCGCCATGCCTAAGGTATGCGCCCATCAAAATATAAGTGATAACTTGAATACTCGCTATCCTCCAATGCTTTCCTCCGCCACTGTTGCTATCTCTACACATCAACTGAAGCATTCACAATCGTTAGTAAAATAATACAATTAAACCGACAAAAGTGAATACCTAGCAGTCTTCACCTACATAAATAAATCAACTGGTTAGAAATCAATCCTAACCTTAATTTATTACGAGTGCGCACTCTAAAATCATAAACGTTTATTAATTTAATATGTATTTTACGAAATCACCCGCTATGGAATCACCCATGTACACACTAAATTAATGAAACGCCCGAAAATGATAGGCGTCCCCATCAACTTCTCGCACAAAGAATCCACTTTGTGTATGAGCCTCGGTCATCAAAGTTTACGGAATCCACCGTAGAACCTCACGGAATCCACCATGGCACGGAATCCACCTTGAAATATGCCTCCTGGCATCAGATTCATCCTCATTGTCATGATCAAAGGATGTGAATAGGAGCAGCAAGAGCAATATCATTGAAAGCTTATATCATCTTTCCTTCATACACACACACACACACACGTAGAGTGGATATCCTTCATCAGTGTTTTGTTAATCTTTGCTTTGCTATCAAAGTGTGAAAAGCAACTACCTAAAGAACCGATAAAGAATATGACTCTTTTTTACATTATGGATGCCATCACTACTTCAGCCGCATCTTGTACCTAGTTGTGTTGATACAACAAAGAAGTTCAAAAGTCATCATCCCCTTTGTGAATATTCTTTATGCCAACTTTAAAAATTGATATCTTGATTTTGTGAAGGGTTTATATAGCTTGAAGATGGGTCGTCTTTATACTGCAAATTTGATCATGTCAAAGCACCTTATTTTGGATCTTCATTCAGAGAGCTTCAAAGAAGATTTGTATGAATTTGTCAACATTTAAGAAGGTCCAAGCTTTATGATTGGAGATATGTGTATTTTCGACAAATTGTGCCTTGAAGAAAACATAAATCTATGATGGCTTCATCTTATTCAAACAAAACTATTCCTAGCTCATGAATTTACTTCATCTAAACTTCTTTTATCCTTGAATTTGACTTGGATACTCTTTATCATCTTTTCTCCCGTCTCAAAGCGTCCCTGTGGCGAGCGACTTCACAAACCCCCATGGGTAAACCCGTGTGACACCATCACCTTTAGACTTTATCACCTCAAGAATTTCCACTCCTCAATTGAGAGCTCTACCCCTTTGCGAGATGCTACAATCAATGCTCCATGCAACCATTGTGTTGACATAAAACGCGACATCTCCTCCATGCCCTTGGGATATCAAATCGATCGATGGCACGTACTACCTCAAAATTTAGATCACACTTCTTTTCGATCTTTCCTAGCTTGCTCGTACCTAGCAAGCTATCCATGGAGGCATGGTGCAACATACAAAAATGATTCACTTTCTCCTCCATTGCAGCATCCATTCTTTTTTTCCACCCCATTTCCAGCCACTACAACTCCAGCTAGTCTATCATCATCCTTCAGCGACCATAGCATACTATTGTCAGAATCCACCGTTGGTAGCCATTCTGAAATATGCACTAACACCTTTGACACCAACCAACCTTCAGCCATGTTACCTTCTGGACAAACTCATTGACCCACAAAGCCTTTTAGGTTTTTCATGAAGCGCTTGAAGAAGAACATCCATCCCATATGGACAAGTCCAGCGATCTCCACTTCATCTACAAGATGCATCAGAAGGTGGGTTTGTATCGTGAGCATGTTGGTGGATAGGTACCTCTCAAAGAGACAGACTATCTCCACTACTCCTTGCCTTGCTGATTCAATAGAGGATGTCTTGATCTCCTTCTGTGAGATCCATTGCACTAAGTAAATCACCCCGCATATTTCTAGAGTAGGGCATATTGCGATCGCAATCGGTAGTACAAATTGCCACAAATGAAGAAGCATTATGAACAACAACTACACTCCAAATAGCAAAATACACAGGCCACTTACAATCCATTCATAGTACAAACCTAACATATCTTATGCCAATCATAAGATTTTAGCCCTGATAATTGGTCGTCTTTAGAAAATGTGGACATGAGAGAACGCATCATACCTATTGGAGTGCGAATAGACTTGATAATTTGCGTCACAATGCGCTCTTCTTTAGTGGACAAAACCCAAGGAACACGAGGTAGTTGCAAGTGACCATTAGCACTCAACTACAGCCAAAGCGGCTCCATCTTGCCTACCTCCTTCAAATCCATTCGTGCCCCTGCAGTGTCTCTCTTTCTTCTGATGTGGTCCCATAGTAAGATGCCCACATTCTTGAAAATATACATGGGATTCAACAAGTGGTTGATCTATAAGTGGGTCTAATATGGCAACTCGTAGAAAATTGAGAACCGTCGCATTTCGTTTGGATGTGACTCCGTGTGGACAATTTTTTTCTCGTACCAGCTTTGGGCATTCATTCATGCTGGAGGTCATCCAAGAAAACTTTCCCTCAGTTCATGACCCTTTGGCAAGAAAGTGGCGTGTCCTTGATATACCATCATCTTCATGGTTCGTGACCTTCGAGAGTCTAATTGTGGCCCAAACAATGAACATGCAAGATAACCTGAGGTAACCATACATGTCCCAACACCTCTATCCATTGAATACAAATTTGAGCGAGCTATTATAGATATTACCAACGAGAAAGGAAGCCTACTTACCTAAGCACTCGTTGAATCCCGAAAAGTCATGCATCGTCCACATGAGAATGGCTCAAATATTGGCAGACCGTTGACCATCCCACTTGCTCACATCTTCCACCATGACCCCCTCCTCCCACAAAATCTTAAGCTCATCAACTAATGGATGAAGATACACATTCATATTCTTGACTTTGTAGTGGTCGGAAACAAGCAAGCTAAGGATGAGGTGTCCTTTCTTTGTAGAAATCCATGGAGGGATGTCATAGTTAACAAGACTACATGCCACACACTGCAAGATGTTGAGCACAGACCGAATGGTTTCATGCCATCCATAGCAAGACTAAGCTGAAGATTCCTTGGCTCTTGGTCAAAGCATGGAAAGGTAGAGTTAATGTGGCTCCATGCGCGAGAGTCCATTGATACTCGTTGGAATCCATCTGTGGATCTATTTTGCGCATGCCATGTTTTCAAGCTTGCCATGTCGGACATACGAAACATGTGATATATACAGGGGATAAGCGAAAAGTGTCTAAGAAATTTTTGAGGGATGGTTTGTCCTTGCAAGTCATGTCGATACCTATGAGCACCACACTTTGAACATGTCTTCATAGTCTCGTATTCTCCTCGAAATAGTACACAATGGTTGATACATGCATGGATGTTGTTGTAGTCCATGCCAAGCTTTCATAAAACATATCGCACATCATCACAAGACTCAGGCATGGTATTTGTAAGTGGTAATATATGATACTTGAGTAACTTGAAAAAAAAATCATAAAACACCTTGAAAAAGCACAAAGTTTTTTAATAATAGTGTTGAAAAGAAATCAACAAAGTGTACATAGAAGGTACCTGAACAACTCAGTCACACTCGATTGCTCCACCCGTATTTTGCTTGCATACTTAGAAGTGGAAGTAGTGTCTTCAAGCGAGATACTCGGCACCCATCATATAATAGTATGTATGCTTCCTCTCTAAGCAGATCAAATGTCTCAAAATCCATGGGCATCAATGCATCAATCATTGCCTCCATCTCAGCTCCAAGATTGTAGAAAATTCTGGAAGGCTCCCTATCTCCTCTGGTATTGATGCTGTAGATTGGGTACTACCTTCCAAGTGTTGGATTGGCTCAAGCACTCCATCCATCACACGTCCATGAACTCTTCTAACTGGCCGTAAAGGATGCACTCCTCCTTGGAATGAGACCTCACATTCTTGTAATAAATTTTATAGCTATATCTAATGTTTTTGTATATGATATTCAATTAGTTTGCGAATACAATGCATGATTGATATACACTTTTCTTACCATTTTCTCAAAATTTGAGATCGCCTGATCAATTATCTCTGATTGAAACTCACCAAAGCATCATACGTTTTCCATAGACAATCCACGTTTTCATCTAATTGCCAACTTACATTTAGAGCAAGGACATGAGACACGTTGATTAAGATACCCTTCATGATCTTGAACATCACGGCCTTCATCATTTTCCATTTGGTCTACATTACGACAAAAAAAAAACATTCTTTTTTTCTTTCTTAAATTATTTGAGAATGGATTTTTTCTCTTGTAACTCAACAAAATTAACGTGTATAAAGTCTCCACCTGCCTATGGATGGCTGGCCTACAGTATGGAAAGTTTAATATACTATGTATGGGGACGAGGGAGTAGCTATCCTATGTCGGAGTGTTTCCCGTCCCACTGTGGTATCGCACTAGAATACTACTACTACCAGTACTCGCCTTCTCGAACACAGCAAAGGTGCACCTTTAACAAAATCTCTCTCTCTCTCTCTCTCTCTCTCTCTCTCTCTCTCTCTCTCTCTCTCTCTCTCTCTCTCTCTCTCTCTCTCTCTCTCTCTCTCTCTCTACTACCACCACCACCACCACTACTACTACTACTCGCCTTCCTGAAGCGTCGAACACATCCAAGGTGCACCTTTAACAAAACATCTCTCTCTCTCTCTCTCTCTCTCTCTCTCTCTCTCTCTCTCTCTCTCTCTCTCTCTCTCTCTCTCTCTCTCTCTCTCTCTCTCTCTCTCTCTCTCTCTCTCCTACTAATACTACTACTATTACTACTACTACTACTGCTACAAAAAAATAAGAAATTAAGAAATTAAAGAACTACTACTATTACAACAAAAAACAAGAAAATAAGATATTAAAGAGCTGCTGCTGCTGCTGCTACTACTACTACTACTACTACTACTACTACTACTACTACTACTACTACTACTACTACTACTACTACTACTACTACTACTACTACTACTACTACTACTACTACTACTACTACTACTACTACTACTACTACTACTACTACTACTACTACTACTACTACTACTACTACTACTACTACTACTACTACTACTACTACTACTACTACTACTACTACTACTACTACTACTACTACTACTACTACTACTACTACTACTACTACTACTACTACAACAAGGAAAGAAGAAATTAAAGAACTACTACTACTACTACTACAAACAAGAAAAGAAGAAATTAAAGAACAAGATCTTACCCTCTCTTTGTTTTTTATCCATTCATTCTCCTCTCTCCCTCCCTCTCTCTCTCTTTCTCTCTTTCTTTATTATGTTTCATGTTTATTCCCTCTCTCTCTTGTTCCTTCTTTCTTTTTCTCTCTTCCTCTTCCTCTCTCATTTATTTTTTTTCTCTCTTAGGACACATCATTTTTAACAAAAACAAGCAAAAGCAAAGGATTAAATACAAAAACAAACCAAGAGGGAGAAATGCACTCACCACAAAGGTCCAAGGATGGATTCAACTGTTTCTCTTTGCGACGGTCGCTCCTCTTCGCCCTTCCTACACTTCCTTCCCTTCTTCGCAAACGGCGGCGGCAATGGTGAGAAGCTCTCATTCTCCCTCTTTCTCTCTTTCTCTCCCTCTCCCTCTCAAACGCACAATAAAGTTTTCTCTCTCTTTCACTCCCTCTTTTTCTCTTATGCGCAAAATGCCACACTTGAGTTTCGACCTGCTTTTTTTCATTTGAGTACCCTTGCTATTTGCATCACATTAATAGCGACGCTGCTAATATGCATCTGAAATGGTCATCGCTATTCTCCTATATCCTCGTAGTGATGATGCATAGTTTTAAATTCAAAATATGTTAGGATATTTAAAAGTCCATGATGCTTGGAAGGATCTCAAGAAAAATACAACTATCATAGTTTATACTCTTACATATTTTTGTGGCGTGCTTCAAAATAACACCTTTACAAAGGACAAAGGTATCTTGGCTAAGTAGAAATTTTATAGAAGAGGAATTAGATAACATTATAGAAAAACTTTGAAAATCTAGAGAGTATGACCATAAGGGCAATATCATGAGATGTGTTGTATCTCCCCAATCCTTGGCTTTGACTTACAACATCACGTGAAAAACTCTTACTTTGGGCTTTGACTATAGGAGATATAAACTTAAAACAAGCACTTGGATTCTCTTGGATTGTGATACAGATTGAGTGCTTTTTAAACTTACAGTGCAAGTTATAGCACATGAAGAAGAAAATGAGATAAATGTTACCTCCAATCGGAGTTTAAAGGATGTAAGGGATATCATTGCTAGACAATACATCCCTCAGATATAAGTTCAAATTCAATGGTAAAACAATTGGAAAAAGAGCTTAATGATCTTTCTCTTGTATGAGTTTTTCACCCCCCATAATTGTAAGTTTTGAGCCATAAATATGAAAACTTTGTAGTCATCTTGTCGATTAAGATTGTTAAAAAGATATTGTTCAATACCAATATATAAGCCATTATAAAGCAAGTTTCCTTTCAGATCTATAAAAATAAAATCATTACATTTACATAGGATAAAAAGCTTTAACGTAAGAAAAAAAGATATTGTAGTTTGTGATGCAATTAAAAGATTTGAAAAACATTGCAATGTTTGAACCAAATCTCAAAAATAATTCCATTGATAACAATGGATCAACAATAAATATACTTTTAGATATATCCTAGCTAAGAGAAGCAATCACACCCTAAAGCTAGTAGCAAAAATACAGAGATTTTATTTGCAATCAATAGCACAGTCATTTTGTATAAGAATCAAAATGCCTTAACTTATGCAATAATAAACTATAGAGTTTGACAATTGAATATCCTTTTTCACTAGCATGGACTTGTCCTCCAAAGATATGCTAAGATAGTCATCTTCCTCATAAGTGCAAGAAACATTAAAAACCATTTGTCCATACAACTCACCCATCCTCCGTTTCTATGATATCTTGCATTTTGTATTCTTGGACAAACTCCTCTTGGGATGCGTTCCTTATTGGGTATAGGTGTATCATATCCTCGATCTTTGGCCCTTTATCTTCCTTAGATAATTTTGGAGGAATGTGAATTATCTCAATGGCTTTTTTATTTGTAGGCAAGGGCCTCAATACCTTGTCAAACCTGTACAAGATTTTGCTAACCATACTAAAATCTTTGTTAATCAAGGTAATCTTATGAGTATGACCAACAACAATGTAAGCATCATTCATAAAGTGAATAAAAAAATCTTTAGTTGTCTCCTAAAGATAAAGGATTGGTGCAAGCTATCATTTCTTTTGAAGGCCAGATTCAAGCAACACTCTTGATAATCTATTAGAAATATCCTTGATAACTCTAATAAAAGATGTCTTTGGAATGATATGTTGTGTAGCCCCTCTGAGCCTTCCTTATCTCGCTAAAACACTTATGCATATAGTAAAACCTAGAAATTTTTTATCTCCTTGGCTTGGAAAGCTTGCTTCCTTGAGCAAAAGAGTGTTTATCTTGATTGATTGGCTAGTCAAGTGCTCTACGGGAGGTTGGAACCTTGGCAGTTAGAGGAGAGGATTGTCAAGTAAGATCATAGAGTTGGTCATTGGCCATATGGACATTGCCTTGAGTAGAAGGAGAATACATAGTCTTTGCACTTGATTTCTTTGATTGCATAGAGGAGATTGGGAAAAACCAACGGTAGGAGGGATCTCAAGAGCAATAGCCTGTAGAACCTCTAATGGCCTTGAATCTTGTCTTTTATCCTTGCTCTCTATATTAAATCTCCTTGCTGTCTGCTTTGTCTTTGCCATCAATGCCTTCAAAACCACAAGAAGAGAAAAAAAGATATTTGACTAGGGGTGTAGCACTAGATGATATGGTGTGAAAGCAATAATTTTGAAACTCCATAGGAGACATCTTTGTGCCATTTCCTTGATTGATAGAGGCCGTATGTGTAAAAGCAACTCATTGATGATTGACAAAGGATGATACAACATGAAAGCAACAACTGCAAAGATGCATAGCAGGCCTCTTTGCACCGCTTTGTTGATGATTGATAATGGCCAATATGGCATGAAAGAAAAAAATGTGACATTGTGTAGGAGGCCTCTTCACAATGTTTCATCGATGATTCAATATGGCACAAAAGCAACAAGTGTGATGTTGTGTAGGAGGCCTCTTTGTGTCATTTCATTGATGATTAATAGAGGTTGATATGGCACAAAAGTAACAAATGTGAAGCTATGTGGGAGGCCTCTTCATGTAGTTTCATTGATGATTGCTGATAGAGGCTGATATAGCACAAAACCAACTCTTATGAAGCTATAGAGGAGGCCTCTTTGCATCATTTTGTGGATAAATGGTAGGGTGTAGGCTAATACGGTACTAGAGGCTGATACAAGGTGAGACAAAATAGTTGAGAGGCTCCATAGAAGGCATGTTCACACCGTTTCATGGATGACTTACAAAATCCAAAGTAACTTACGACATTGCTGGATGACGAGAATGAGCTACACAATCTAGGGACCATCTTATATACTTGTTGTGGTCTATATCACGTAGTATTCTCTCATTGGCTAGAGTTTGCTATATTCGTCCATGTGGTAAGGTGTTCACGTACTATATAAATACAAGTAGCAAGGTCTTCATACATTGTTTTATTTGATCTTGCACCTTAATTGTCCTACTCTTTTACAACTATTTTCGATTCTTATTTCTTATTCTTTGTGCTTTCTTCTTTTTGCTATTTCAAAGATAATACAAAGTGAGGAGAGCCATTTGTCAAGTGTGCAAGTTTGTTTTTGTGTCGTATTGACATTGCATGATACAAAGGGAGGATGCATTTTTAGTGTGATAAGGTTCTTCTCTTTACGTCATATCATGGACCCTACAATGTTTAATGCAAAAGATATTCAAGGATCCCTAGATGTGGGTACAACAAAGAGGAAAGGAAGAAGGTTTTCTTTAGGGTCAAAGGGGTTTACTTTATGCTACCTTTGCTCCTAATAAATTTCCCTCGACTTCTTCTCCATGCTCAATAGCAAGTGTGCAAATGCCTAAGAAATCTCTAGATAAAGGTAAGTCACCATTGATGGTTCATGGATTGTCTCAAATCACAAAGGTTTCTCCTTTAGAAAGGCTCCTAGACTTTCTTCTTTAGAATGGCATTGAGTTATCTTACTATGCAATTGCAAAGAATATTTTCAACCTTGATTGGGATACTGACCATGTGGTGAATTCTTGTAAAACGTTGTGTGGAGGACTTTGTTGATTTTGAAAGTCGAGCATTGCCTCTGATTGAAAAGGATACAAAGGAATATATGCATATACCTATTGGGACATCACCTTCAAACAAGTCACATTTCACAAGAAAGTGTGGCGCTCATTCTCTCAATAGGTTTTGTGCAATAGATGTGTTTTATTTTACTCATTCTAGAAAATGCAGGCTTATGTCAAAAGCATCTACATTCATTGTATATACTCTTGTTAGATATCCTATTGAATTTGATGAAAAAAAAATTGAGGCAACAAAATATTCCAATTTTTGCCTTTTGGATGAGATGACAAATGAGAAAGATATAGAGGAATGTTTGGACCCTAATCAAAAAGCATATATTATTGACAAACTAGATGTCACCCAGTTCAAAGTTAAGACCATTATTGAAGAAAGCCATGCAAGTGTAGATATTATTTCTAACTCCTCTTATTTCTATATTGTTCCTCCTTTTCCAACTTTTTCTATCAAGAACAAGGAATACATTCTACTATTAGACATCCAAAGACTCTTTAATCTGAGGGAGGATTATTGTTTGGCAATCATTGTAGGGGCTTCTAATGCTGCAAATGACATAGTTGATGTCACAAACGAATCCAATGAAGAGTTACTTAAACTAGACACTAACATTTCATATGAAAAGTTTATTGATGCAAGGGATGCCCTTTCTCTTTGTTTCAACAAGGAAAAGGATCCTGAGAGAGAGTTGGGGATTATTAATGAGGAGTTTAATTGTCTTCAAAACTCACTTGGAATTTCCAATTTTGGAAGAGAGCAGTCATAGTATGTTAAAGAATTGCAGGATACTAATGAGACATCATTATCAATTAATATATGGAGTCCAAGTAGGCTAGAGAATGGTGAAAACCAATTGGTACTATTATCTCAGTTTTTGTAAGATATATTGATATGTTTAATTTTTACTTTCATATTTTTTTGCAGTTTGGAGATTGAAGATTCTGATAACTTCTTAGGTCAGGAGCTGGTAGTAGCTCATGGAAAGTTATTATACATGGCCATTATTTTTTATCCTCATGTTTTCTTAGTATTCCATAATATCTTCTTAGAGAAAGAAACATGGCCTATACTTTGTTTAAGGCATTTACAAGGCTACTTGGATTCTTTGGGTTACAGTATAATGCGCATAAGATTATGTGCTTGGAGAAGACAAAAACAATTAGGATTTTTATTTACAGTGCTTGTTTCTTTGCTTCTAGAGTAGGATACCTTTTGATCATCTTGCCTTATGCTTTGGCAACAAATCGAACTGATATAAGATCCATAGTTGGCTATAAGAGAAGGAAATTTCTATGTTATAGAGGAAAGATTCATGAGGAGGAAGATGTAAAAGCTCTTGAGAGCTAGCTTTGTACTTTTCTATCTTGAAAAATACAATGAATTCTCAGGTTTCATTGTCATCTTTAGCATTCATTCTTTAAAGCTACCATTGAAAAAATGAATTGAATAGCTCCTCAAGAGCATTGCTTTTTATACTCCTCCTCCACATCTTGTGCTTTGGAAAAAACTTGTACATGCTTGATAATGAGATTTTCCCATGCCTTATTCACTACAAGTTGCTAGGGAGACCTTACTTCTCCATAAAGTAAGGCCCATGGATATGAAGGATATGTTGAAAAGACAAGAGCTTAATAATCATTTTATGCCATTGAAATTTTTATCAAAGAAAAATTGAATTAAATATTCTCACTTACCAAATAAAACTTGATATTTGTTTCTTCCCATGCCTCCTTTATTGCTTGTACAAGATTTGTAATCGAACATTTGAACTCTTTTAAATATGTGTATGCTGTTGTTTATTACTTGAGGAGTTTTAGAAAAACATTGAGGTATTTTCAAACCTCCATCCTTAAAAATGCAAATTGTGATGTGCGTACAATGTTTGTCATTATCCCGCACAGTTCTCTCTAATACTCCCAAGTAATGCTCACCTATTTTCTTGTATGATTTCCTAAAAAGCATCAAGCTTTTGAGCCTTCCATAGAGACATCAACCAAGATATATTTTGCTTTCCCTAAAAGTGTTGGATCTTTTATTAACTTAACCTCCATAAAAATCCATTTTTGAGAGTAATGCCTTTCATTTGTCAATACACTCATCTGTAATCAAGTATCCATAGTCAAGATGCGACTCAAAAAGTTTTTCAATTATTCTAATCTCTGTATGTAAAGTACAAATATGAATATTTCTAATAGGAATTGAAAGAATGGGATCCCATATGTCTTCTGTGTTTCTATATTTACTCAAATCTATAGAGTCTCTAAATGGAGCTCCTCTTGTGGGGTGCAAGCTACTCCAATCTTTAGACCTAACACTTTTCACATAATAAACACAAGAATATTTTGCATTTTTCCTATTGCATATTCCAAGCATACATTTGATCATTTTTAAGTTAGTACTTAGCCATTCCACATTAAAATTACCAACCACATCAACCAGCAATATTGATCCTGCATTTTAAGGCTTAATAATATTTGAAATACATGTATGAGTGAACAACCATTTCAATGTTTGATGATTCTCAATTAGTACTTTAGCTACACCAACCCATCAAATCTCTATCTCGGACTAGAACTAATGCATTGGTGCTTGACCCCCACCATTGTTGTAGTCAATATCCTAATCGTAATACAAATGCTGACTCTTTCCATCTTTTGTCATTTTTAAATTTGTGCTTAGTCTAACCTCAAGGTAAACTTCAAAACATCATGATATTCCTCTATTATGAGTTTATACATGTGGACCATTATAATCTGCACTCTTCTTAGATCAACCCATATATTGTAAAATGCATTGTATTTAAAAATAGATTTTTTTTTACTTTTCATATTGCATAGACCCTTTGATATGAATGCATTCCCCAAAAAAAATATAAAATCTTATGATTCATAGTAGTGCTTGCAATCAATGCTATAAGGGCTTGAGGCAACCCAAATCAACTTATTCTATTACATTTAAGGTTTTTAAACAATAATCAAGAGATAGCATGATAACCATTTTTACTAATACCCACAGTATCACAATTCTTTATAATTTCATTTGGTTTTACTATGTCCTTTGAACTTCATATTAGAGAATCTATTAATTTTTCAAGTTATCTCAAATTTAAAATAAGTGAGAAATATTTGACCACATGGCTAGATCTTGATCCATATTTAAAAGGGAAACTTAAAAAGGTAGCTTATATAGCATTTAGGGTAACTTTTACCTTTAAGTAAGACAACAAGATTTGATCATGTGGTTGAATAATAAATGTATTAGGAGTTTTCAAAGTGCATGGAAATTTCCAAATTTTCTAATTTTTAAGGTTTTTTACCAATTCTTTGAGAGTTGGACCTCTCAAATCGAAATTCTTAGGTGAATTAAGAATCCTCAAAATATATTTCTTATTCATGGTCCCTTTTAAAATATTGATTCTCTCCTCACTCTCTGCGATATTATTCCCCAATATGGTAGAAATATTTCTTTGCAAGATTTAATCTTGTTTTCTTTACTCTCTCACATAAGCTGGATTATATTTTTTTAATGGTCCCTTCCTTTCTTAGAATCCTTTTGGAGTTTTCTTCAAGTGTATTAGCTTGTCTTGTAATGACTTATTGATTTTTTTTTAAATTTCAATCTTATTCATTACCTTAGAAATTCTTGTTTGTGCAATTAATAATGTTTTTTTAATTTTGTACGTTTGAGACATATATATGCAAGATATAGAACATAACCTTTCCAGGAGGTCCAGTTGATAAAACATGCAAGATACCACGTGAGTTCAAAGGAAAGGGTATTATATTTAGTAAAATTTATAAAAATAGAATTTTAATTAAAAAATAAAAAATTATAAGTTTAGTAAAGTAAAAGGAATTATTTTAAGGCCTTATACCATGTAATGAAATGATATTTCTAAATATCCTTTGAATGCATGTTATATGGATGATTTCTTATAGGAAGGCTCCTCGAGATAACCTTGTAAAATAGTCAAGCATCCCATTATAACCTTTTCCGACATATCTTATGTAGTCATGAATATTGAAAAAAGAATAAGGTTTGCCTATAAAATGATCCTTGGGATAAATATTTTCATCCACCATATATACTTCTTTCATTGCATTCATAATCTATTAACCTCCATCTCATTTGTTAGTACTACTCCATAATGGATACTTCTCCAAGATGTATAAATCATATCTAGCTGAATAGTAAGTTTGTACTTGTATGTGTTTGCATTTGTATTAGTTGAAGAGCTATTCCCAAAAAATCTAGCAAATCAACCACAAATGAATCTCACACTGATAAGAAAGTAAGAGCAAAGAAGAGAATGGAGAAAGAGAGTGGCATGTGAAAAGAATATGCAAGAGAAAATGAACATGATTTTGATGCAAATATCTTGAAAATACAAAATCTCTCAAGTTTCAAGACAAAAATGGTTAAAAAGGTGACCCTAACATAAATTAAAAGATGATAAAAATTAATGGTTGGACCCTTCAATAAACCAAATATTCTCTCATTAATCACATTTGAGCAACCAAATTTGACATTTCATTCTTTCAAAGTTTGAAGTAATTAGCAACTTATTTTCTTACAACAAGTGCATTTTATGAAGATTTTTTGGCCCTTATAGTTTATTACTTAAAAGAAAAACCAATAATTGCCACAAAGCCCAACTGTAATTAAATGGGCAATTGAACAGGATGATGATGAGAAGCAAAGATATACTAGTAGGTTTAGTACTAAACGGTTGATGAACGATAACGATGATATCCTTAAGTGAAAAGAAAGCTTTGGGGGATGTTAAAACCCTTAGATGCAATAAGGATATTTTACAGGTGGTTATGTGGTCATTGAAATGCATTGCTTGCCATAAGTAGGTATGATTTCTAGCTATATCAAACCAAACATTGTCATGTTACAATGGACTGCATACATAAGATTATTGAATCGTGAATTTCAGCATATTGTAGGAAGAAATAATCCAATGGCAGACATGTTGTCAAGAGTATGGTATGAAGATGAAAATGATATTATAGGTGAGAAAGGAAAAGATGAGTTTTTTACTTTCAAAATGTTACTACTAAAGTTGAACTAGTAGCTATTGTAATTGTAGATACAACTATCATTAATGCAAGAACATCATTAAATGCAATAAGTACATTGGGTGAACTAGTTGGAAAAAGTGTTGTAATAACAAATTCACTAGTATATAATGTTACCATAGCAATGAATGTAGCTTGGATAACAAAGAGGCATTTTAGATGCTATGTTAGTACTCTAAAGGTGGTTTTTGAAGACTCATATACAATTGACTTACTGAAAATTAGGTAATATCTCAGCACTTTAATCAAGAGGAAAAAATGGATAGAAGAGGAATTCAAGAGGATAAAGAGAAAGGAATATGGTTTTTCTTGAAAGATGGTTATTTATGAAAACTGTAATGAACGGGGATCATGGGAACATGGCATGGGCACATACCAGTCACACTGACTGTATATAAGGTGTAAGAGGGTATTTTGAGGCATCATAGAAATTATCAAGAAACTCTCTTTTCACCTTCTCAAGCTTCCATGGCTTCTTCTCCTTCCTCTTCTTCTTCTTCCTTTTTTCCTCTTTCTCTCTCTTCTTCTTGCCTTTCTCTCTCCTGTCCCTCTTCTCCTGCAGTCCTTCTCTCTCTCTCCTTCCCCTTAGTTAGGACACTTAGGTCTCTTTCATTACAAGTGGTATCAGAGCTTTGTCCTTGATCCTTCTCTTTTCCCATAGATTTAGGGCTCTCACAGTTTCCCACAGTTAGAAAACTCCAGTTACATCTCTCTCACAGGTACACAGGAGTACTTAGGCAGGCTGTCAGTCCTCTTGAAGACTATGGCAGCCTTTCTTGGAGCTTTCCCAAGAACCATGGACACATCTGGAGGCAGGCAGACAAATTTGACAGGTTATCACTAATTTTCATGTAAGTTTCTTGAGGGTTTTAGGCAAAATGGAGTGGAGCACAGTTAGAGAAGACCAAAAGCTTAATTACTTTTCAAGAAGACCTTCTCTCTCCTCCTTCCTCCAAGCTGCCATGGAACCTCTAGCCCAAGAACCTCAGAAATCTTGCTTCCCCCTCTTCCTCAGCAAGAATGGTTGGTCCCAGTGCTTCCTCTTCAGCTTGAGCAACATCTAGAGCAGCACAAAGCATGGCCTACCTTGTCTAGAGCCTCCAAGGAGCAGCCCGAAAATCACGGCGCATTTTGCACTGATCTTCCTGGCCTTCTCCCTCTACTCCAGCTCATCCCCAACCCTCCCTTGCTTCACTCTTGAGTTTTGGCACACCCTAGACAAGATTGAACACGGGTATTGACCCCCCCCCCCCATCAGTTCTTGGCAGCTCCTCAAACCCTACTGTGGGCAGCAACCATGGCAATCATTGAACCTTCAGCCCAGCTCATAACACTCTGAATCCCCTTCAATTTACTCTTCCTGGGAGCCTTGGGAGTAGCCACAAGCTTCAACAAGTGAAGATATACAACATTGAAGACCCCCCCATACAACCTTGGGCAGCAAGAAGAGGGGCAACCACGGAGCTCTTGAAGGAGGCAGCCATTAACTCTTCCCCAGGCTTGAACAAGGTATGTCTATTAGTTCTTTAATCCTTAACCGTGCTCTTGTTTTATTCCTATTGATAAAAATTGTAAGAAGGGTAAGTCATGCAATCAGTGAGTCACTGAATTGTAGAGGTAATCCCCTTCCCAATCCCATCTCCTTATTGATCATGCATATCATGAAAAGCCCAATCTTCAATTTGTAAATGCATATCATGCTGGTTGCTTAATAATAAATGCCTGCCATGTATATTTCGGGTGAGGAAAAGCCCGATGCCAAGCGAGGTGGCAAGACAAAATAGGGGTGACCCCCCCCTTGCCATCAAAGACCTTGAAGGGGTGCACAACCCAGCCCGGGGGAACTTTGCCCACCTCCCAGTGATCCGGAGCCCAAAGAATTATTGCAGGTGCAGGTACATTTGATGGAATAGACCGAGCCCTAATCATTTGAGTCTACAGCCCCCTACATGCATTGGTAATGTCATGAATCACTTGATGGTGGATGCATGCAAGAAGGGCAGGGTATGCAGTCATGGAAATGGTCTCAGCAATAGAACTATGGATGCAAAGGATGTATGGCTCCATGCGGCATTAAGGACCACTGTTGAGGCCCTAGATGTCTAGGATAAGACCCTCACCACTGGGATAAGGTATGCTCCTTGAGGGGGGAGGTTGAATATCTAATGGTAAGGGGAAGGGATATCCCCCTCACCATTACCAATTCCATGACTCCTACTTATTTTGCTTTAAGTGAAAACAAATATTATTTGGATCCTTTTCCATTTTCATACTCTCCTCACTCTAGAGTGGGACAAAACTCTATTGAATTCAAGAAGGCCAATAATATGTTCTAGGGGTTCTACGAAGTCATTCCTTCCAAAGAATCATGGTGCTTAAATATCTTGCTTGCACACAATGAACCCTTGAGAGATATATGTACTACTCCCTTCAAATGCACAATTATAATCTCTTTATTTACCAAAATAAAATGATATAAGAGCTTTTGTATAAGCAGACTTGAGACTCATGAATATCTACGGATATTTGAGAAATTTTTTGGTTCTTCTTTGTGACAGATTTCCCATGGGATATTCGGGGAGGGAATAGAATTGATTTGAGCTCCTTATGGGGTCACAAATTAGCACTCTTAGAATATTGACAGAAATTGAAAGAAAATCTTTTCCAAGAAATGAGTTCTAGTACTAGCACGTAGTTTAGAATGGGAAAAAACAAAGAAAATCCTTCAATTTGTTTCAACTCTCACGAGACCATTAATTGAGTCTTTTTGTTGTAACCATTCCATTCAGTATTGGAAAGTGAAAATTTGAAAAGGAATTGTACCAAACACAAGTCCGTATAATCATCTAACACGATGTGGAAAAAAAAAAGATATTTCATCCATTTATTATGAAGGTTTAGAGAACTATAGAATTGAATCCTTCATCAACACCATCAATGGGCCAACCAACACAGGTTGCTTGGTGTAAGATTAGAAAAACACAAACCAATAGTCCAAGATCTAAAGAGTACAAGTTTCTAGCAATATTTTATGCCTCGTGAGAAGTGATAAAGAGTTACAGATGCTTATCTATTTCTATTTGTTAGATTTTTTCCTCTTTTGGCATTTGTTGTAGATCAAGTTATCTATCCTATTTGCAATGTGCAACATGCCTACATCACTAGATACCTATTTTCTTCTCTCTTTGTTCAATCACAAATCAAAGAGTCTTCCCAATCGGATTTGGACGTATAATTAATCACTTAACAATTAACCACTCTACCATTGGACTATCTAGGAAAATGTTAGGGGTCTCATCCAATAGATGTTCACTGAATCAATACTTTATAAACCTTGGATACAACTCAACTTCTAGTATAGAAGGCTAGAATGATAGCAATCCCTTCAGCCTTTTCAATAGATAGTCTACCAATCAAGGGTGGGTAGTGGGGAAGATCTTGATCCTATAGTTAATCCCATCATGGGTTGGCTTTTCCATCCCGATATGACATACTAATCAATAACCCCCCACATGGCTCCCCCCCCCCCCCCGCAGCCCCCCACATAAAAAGCTCACATGGCATATTAATCAATCACCAATAACAAGTTTTTCTTGCTACTTTTTTTAGAAGCATCGTCAAATAGTCACAATATTCTTGTATAAGAGTCTCAAAATGAGGAAACAAAATCTTGAAAAAATATTAATTGCTAAATTTATTTTGTACACATTTCTTATGTTTTAGTTACTCTTTAAAAGATAAAACAATACTCGTAATATTCAATTAAAATTTGGAGCTCTATGGAATGAAAATAACAACTTATGGTAAAGGAAAAATACAAAAAGCAACAACTAGTTGCAATGTAACAATAGCCTTGATCGAGTGAGAGAAATGAATATTTAAATAGTATGTGATCCTAAACACAATCATACTTTTACACTTACTAAAGTTTGAATGCATGTAACTATATATACTTTACAATCAATAGACTATCACTACAAAGGTGTAATATGGCTAGAGAATGTTGCCTATAAAGTTTATGTTGGAGTAGATTGTGCGGAACTTGGGATCCACTAGTGGGAATTGACTACGAGGGATAATAGTAAGAGAAATTGTAGAATATGAGAAGAATTAAATCACTTTTATGAATATTATGTTATTTTATTTAGTGCATTAGGAGATGTAGTTTGTAGTGGTTTTGTAGTGACATTAAACTATGTTGACTATCGTATCCTAATCATAGATAATGGTTTCAATGCCCTTTCTGCAACAAATCATATAGCTACATCCATTAGTAAGAATGCACATACACACCCTATGCTATGATTAGTAGGTTTAGTTGGAAACTGAACATCTGAAAGAGATCGTATCAATAAATATCTTGAAGTTGTTCATATTGGAGGTACTACCTCTAATTGGGGATAGGCAAGTATATCGAGTGAAAGGAAAAACAATTTTTGACATGGCTAAATCTCAAAGCACTCTTAGTTATATTTATTACATTAATCTAAGAATAGCATTTCAAATATTGTCTCAACCAAGAGTTGCACCGAAAGAAATTGTAGATAGATAATTGTTTAGTTTAGTATCTAATTTTTGTTTAAACTATAATAATGGAAAAATAGAGTGATTTACCCAACGACCAACTCAGGGTTACCGATTGTATCCTTTTTTTGCTTCTTATAAGGATGATTGCTTCACATTGCATGATTGGGACAATTGAGTGGTGGGAGATGCCCTCTTGGTGTATAGAACCTCCCATAAGGCTGCTACAGGATGAACACCTTTTCAATTGGTTTATGCTACAGAATCCACTTTTCTTATGGAGTTAGAGCTGCTCTCTTTGTGCAAGTTGCTATCAAAGAATGAGTAGGTGATAATGAGTCCTTGTAGTGCCATCTCCTACACTTGGAATGTTTGGATGAGACTCATAGAATGGCCCTAAAATGTATCAAAGCAGCTCAAGCTCAACAAAAGGCTTATCATGACAACTTTATGAAGCATAAGGAATTTAAGGGAAGTGACTTAGTCCTGGCCTATGAGTCAAGATTTGGCAAGTTCCCAGGGAAACTACAATAGCATTGGATAGATGAGTCCCTATAAGGTACTTGTTGTCAACCCTAACGGCTTTGTCCAAGTGCAAGCCATCAATGCTTTTAATGATCCCTTCTTGATTAATGGCTATCACCTAAAGAAGTATTAGCCTCCTTGGAAATTCTAACAATCACCACCGATAGCCCCTTCATCCCTTGCATGTCGGTTAATAAGGCTTTGTGTATTGCTCTTGATAGCCCTCCTACTTATCATGATGAGGTGGTCTCATTTTTCTAGCCCCTCACAGCTACCTCCCACCCCTCCTTTGCTCCCTTTCTGTCTGATCCAATAGAGGTGGCGAGGAAGGTTCAAGTACATGGTGTTCCTTCCATTATCCTCTTGGAAATGAATAAATAAAAATATATATATCGATCATGGGAGAAAAGGACTTTGGATCTTGTCATGCTATCCTATTTTTTGGGAGAAGATGAAAACACCCTCTAGAGTAGAAAAAAAATGAAATAATAGTAATAATAATAAACACGGTTATGGAAGAAAATAAAGAATTTCCCTATTATAATAGGCCTCATTCCAAGAAAAGGTGGTAGAAAGTCTTGGACAGAAAGCTAGCTCTAGAAATGGTGGAAACACCCCCGCAATACACAGATCAGTTGAATCATTAGTTGGACCTTCTACGATGCGGTTCTATAGCTACCTCCCTTGGTGAGATGTATCTTGTCAAAGGGTTTTTCGAAAACAAAGTCACGACCACAAAGGTCCTTGAGAAATTCCAAGATGGAAGATCAGATCGAAACAGTTACAAGACAAGACTTTGATGACAAGGTTTAAGTGTATTACAATTTTGGTTCAAGTACAAGCAGCAAGACGGATTATAAATATAATGATCAATCAAGAGAGTCAATCCTCTCAAGAAAACCACATCAAGATCTATATCAGAATACAAGAGCTTCAAATATGTCACCCAGTATTCAAGAGAATGTCTTCAACTCCAATAAATGATCAAGGCAAGATAATCGGCTAATCCAACTGCTAGTATCTTCCAACAAGGGTATCCCCTTTGAACTCGCTTTCCAGAGTTTTCCAAGAGTCATCAAGGTTTAATACACTGCTTCAAACTCAAGAAACTTCCCATCTGGATGCCATCTGTCTCAGGAGGGAAAGGGAGGTGTCGCTGTGATGATCTTATTGCATAGAGGTAAACACAAGGGAAAGTAACCACCACTACAGGTGGTAGTAGGAGGCACACTTTGAACCCTTTTGCCCGCGAATGTTGTTTATCTGCAGATTGCCTCTTAGGCAATTCTTGTTACCAAATCCTGTCATCTTTGTGGTCCTTTTACTTGATAAAATCCCTTCTTCCAAACACGCAAGGCTATCGATGTGGCTGATTTAATGGTAGGTGACCTTGATAAGGACGATGATGAGTTTCGTGTAAGCTTAAATACTTCCATCACAATTTCTAGCTAGGTGCAGACAAGGCTTCCCACCACAGAATCCCCTTATGAGCTGGCTTGTTTACTCTTAAACCATGACCAGAGCCTCACATGCACAGAATCATATTTGTGTAGTGCAAGCTCGAGAAGTTGCCTAGTTGAGAATCTGGACCCAAAATAGACTGTGCGATGGTGCGATGACACACTCCGTCCTAATTCTTGAAGGTCTGCTCTACCGCAAATAGATGGCCTGCTCGATGAACAGAGAAAGAGAAAGAGAAATTGAAGATGCACGATTCCTCCCCTTGATGATTTATTAGCTGTGTAATTTGTACTTTTCCATAGGCACAGCCGAAGCCCCCAAAATCGCCTCACTTGTCATCATACTGCTTGGCATCGCTCTCGATGTCTTCAAGAGGCAGCTAGACCTCAGCTATTGAAACTTGCATCTTGGTGGCAAACTGTTTGGGAACAAATTGAAGAGCAGAAACAGAGAGAATGACCATCCATAGAAGATTTGGCATTCATTTCCAGACATCATCAAGTGGGAGATTGTGAAGAAGCTTCAGGAGACTTGGTCTGTGGAGGTTCACGAAGACAAGAAGGAAAAGAGTTGGAATTTGTTTGTGGATGCTCAACATCAAGATACATGGGATGCTTGGTGCACTGACAATCTTCTGTTTGTCCAATTAGCAACCCACTGGAAGTTGGTAGACATAGTGTTTTTCACAACATACACTGTTGAAACCCTCAACAGTTGGCATTATTATAATGGCACAACAATGATCCTAAGAAGAATGAGTTTTGATACTTTCAGAACAGAATATCTTCCCTCTATAGTGGTTTGAAAGCTGAATTCAAAGATGTTGAAAAGAAGGAAGTAGAGGAGATGTTTGCCAGAGAATCCATCAAAGATTGAAGCCCCCTCTGATACTATCCTGTTGAGTCCAGACAACTAGTTGAAGCCAACCCCTTGATGAATGACGCAATAAAGAGGCAAGCGTTGGAGTGAGTCCAGAGGTACGTGAGAAGAGAGAAGGCAAAAATCAAAGCTGAGAATGAGGTCGCAGCAGAAGCCTCCTTTGACTCCTTAAAAGCACTCTTTATAGAAATCCCCATGGCCACTCAAGGTCCCCTTCCTAGTCAGATTCGTCCTGGAAAAATTGATGACAGGCCAGCAAATGTAGTTCCATTGCCAGTTTTTAAGGGAGAGTACAATGAAGACCCTGATCTTCATGTAGCAGAATTCATGGTAGCATGTGTGGCTAACAATGCCAGAACCCCTAAGCATTGGTTAGCAATATTCCCTGCCACTTTCAAGGGCGCAGCATTTCAGTGGTATGAGAGACAAGCAGCATGAACTTTTTGATTCTCTCTACCTTGACTCTTTGACAAGTCAAGCACTTGATTACATACCTTAATACATCCCTTTTCAATCCTTACCAATGATAGCTTTTATGAGTTGCATTGAGTGTCTTGGCATACCTTAGATGTCCAGCAATGGGATTGTTATGGGCTTTTCATAAGATTTTGACCTTCACTTTTGGTCCTTTAGGAACGCAAGGGCAGACATAGGATGATAATCTATTATATTAGTTCACTCTTTGTTAGAGCTTTCTCCTTGAATTACCTTGGCCATGAGTTTATCATATTTCTTATCCAAAGAAATAGCTTAGCATAAAAAGCTCAAGGATAGAGTTATCAAGTATGGACTTAGTTCTTAAGCTTCAAACCTCAACAATGTGGTTAAGAAAGGTTTTCTAGCTTAAGGCATCTGATATAGCAATATATCCTTTCCTAGATGATAATTGATTTCAAAATCAAACTCTTGCAAAGTCTCAATCCACCTTCTTTGCCTCATGTTCAAATCAAGCTACATGAAAATCCACTTAAGACTCTTACCATCTGTCACTAGAGTGAATTTTCTTCCTATTAGTGCCTACACAATTTCAATGCATGGATCACTACAAGCAACTTAGGATTATGACCGATAGCACATCCACTTGCATTAGTGATTATCTCAATACAGTTGCCTCAAGTAAGTGATTTTTAGTACAAGGTCAATGGTTATAGCTTTGTTAATCTTATCAAAGCTTTATTGATGCTCAATGATCCAAATGATCACCATATTCTTCTTCAAAAGATTTGTCAAGGGTGTAATAATGATGGAATAATCATTTATGAAAGTTTGATACCATCTTGTCAAACCTACAAATCCTCAAATTTATTTTACTATCTTAGGTACTAGCCACTCTAGGATATCTTTCACCTTGATAGGGTCTAATAAGATTCCATTAGTACAAACAATGGATCCTATATATTTAATTTTGTTGGTAAAGAATATGCATTTTCTCATCTTAGCATCGAGTTAATTTTCACAAAGCATTTATAGGGTGATCTTTAAGTCACCTTCTCCTCCAATAACTTGGAATACACTACTATATCATCAAAGAATACTAGTATAAAATCATCCAAATATGGTCAAAAGATTTCTTTTACAACATCCAAATGGCATGACCAAAAATTCATAATGACCATACCTAGTACTAAATGTGGTCATTGGGTGTCATGTTCTTTGATTTAGATCTAATAATATTTAGATCTTACATGAATCTTGGAAAAGAGCTTCTCTCCATGTAAGCAACCTAGGAGTTCATCTCTCTTAGATATGGGGTGCTTGTTCTTGATTGTAACCTAGTTTATTCCTCTAAAGTCAATCTCTAGGACTCTATAAATTGAAGGTAAGGGAGGCTATCTTGTGATAGTATAACCATTACGAGCATGTCTCCTGTGAACTACTATATGGTCAAGAGTTATAACTTGGATGAATTGTTCACACACGGAATGGTGCAAGGTCATCATCTCCCCATTAACTATTATAGTATTATTAACCCTTTGGCCTTAAAATAAGAAACATCAAAGTAACTTCAATTCTTAAAAACCATCACATTCTCCTTATATCAACCCAAAGGTTCCCCATTTGATCAATATTGATTATGAAGAAGTTGCAAGCCATTCTCCACGACATTCATCTAAACCATCCCCATTGCTTCCAATTGTATTGAGAGTTTGATATATTCTCAGGGATTGTTATCATAATTTCTCAAAATTCAATGTTTGAGAATTGACAAGCAGTTACATACATGATATTAAATACCATGAACTGATTATAAGCTTGGCCAACACTATACGATCAAACTCTACTAACATGGTCTTTTAGGATATTGTCCTATTAAGGTTCATTGTACTTGTAAAGTCCAATTAACTTATGTTTCTCAAGTCATTTGAATAATTCAAGGTGAATTTCCACATCTTTATGAAAACTCTCATCCAAGCCATCTTAAGGACTCATCACTATCCAAGGATATCTCATAAGTTCACACAAAATTACTAAGGGTTCTGCATCCTCATATCTTGGTTGTTCCTATCACTAGCAACATACTTTCATGATTCCTATGGATAACCCCAACCTGCACTTCCAAAAGTAGGTCTTCTTGACACTATAGAAACTCATTAAAATCATACTATTTGCAATTCTTGCCAATAGACCCAACAAACAAAATATACAACTTGACTACCCTCTCTGTATCCTCCATAGCTCATAATGGAGAAGGAAGTTATCACTAACATAGTTTCCCATAATATAAGATCTTCCATGTGGCTAGAAATTACTCATATACCATGATTCAAGGCGATGTTGTAATACATTTGAAGGAATGAATATCATCTCTAGGATCTCAAGTATGACTTCTCTATACATAAAGTTATTTGATCTTAATGCCACTTGATACATCAAGGGAAAAGTATCTTGCAAATGTGTAGATTTCTCATCCCCCATTTCTTGTGAGCATATTGTATGCTAGTGTTAGTACAAAACAAACATTAACAATTCATTCAAATAGGTGTGATTTACATCATTAATTATTTTTATCCTTTGATTGATCAGCCTTGTGGCCTTAGCTCTTTTGGACCTTGACTCTGATACCACATATGAGTTACCTATACCTAGAGGAGTCCTCAAGTGATCAACCAAAATTTGTGTCCATGAACAACACTGCCTAGTCTCCTTGTGGGCAACATCAAACGTAATTAAATATGGAAATCCTAGTTCTACTTCATAGCGTGGATATATCATTCCCTAACAACAATCTAGCACACCCACCTAAGAAATATCACTTTTTAATCCATTAGAGGAAAGAATAGGATTAACACCACACTTTCTTCAAAGAGAGTGAGAGATGGGGAGAGTGTAACTCGATCCCCTACCACCATGCTAACAAAATCTTTGGGGAATCTCCATACGGTAATCTCAAGTCCACCCCCCTGAAACAGTGTTAGACCTAGAAACTAGTCCTATCGACCTTAGGGGGGATTGCAAACTAATTAGCCCTATTTAGTATTGGAAATTTGCCCAAATTATCGGTTCCACCCAATCATAGGTGTTGAATTGTCATCAAAATCAAATCCTTCCACTCTTCTCGATTGGGTCTCTTTAGTTTTCTAATTAGGAGAGCATACTACCATGCTTTTTGGACACATGAAAGTAGCTTCCTTTTAGCGTGTACACACCGACGCGTGTGTCGATGCCACGAGGGTGTCGACGGGTGGGACGGGGGTTGATGGAGGGGGTTGCTGTGGTTCAACCGTGCAACGGTGCTGCGGCATGGGACAAGGGCTTACAGGGGGGTGCGTGTTAGTGGGGGACACGTGGGTAATGGGGGGAATGAGGGTTTAGGTGGGGAGGTAAGTGTGTGTTTTCTGGGGGTGAATGGGGGCTTAAATAGAGGTATGTGTTAGTGAGGGTGGGAAGGTAGGTGATGAGGGGGTTAGTGGGGGGAATGGGGGTTTAGGTGGGGGGTGGGGGGCAAGTGTGTTTTCGGGGGGTAAATGGGGGCTAGGTAGGAGGTGGGGGGGTGTGTGTTTTCTGGGGGGAATGGGGGCTCGGTAGGAGGTGGGGGGTGTGTGTTTTCTGGGGGGAATGGGGGCTAGGTAGGAGGTGGGGGGGTGTGTGTGGGAGGCTTGAAGGCGGGAGGTCAACGGCGTCCAGGGCGGCGGCTGGAGGGCGAGATCAATGGCGTCCAGGGCGGCGGCTGCGACTGGCAGACGGCGGCGGCGTCGGACGTCGAGAGGACGCAGAGGCGGGGCGGCGGACGTCCGGGAGGCGACGACTGACGACAGGCGCGGGCGACTGCCGGGCGCTACAGAGGCGGGGCGGCGGACGTTGAGGAGGGGCACTGCGACGGGCGATCGGGAGGCGTCCAGGACGACGGCTGGAGGGCGAGGCGTCGTCGGACGGCCAGAGGACGGGGCACTGCAGCGGGCAGAGGGCGGCAGGAGGACTGGCGGGCTGACGAGGGCGCTGCAGGACGCCATAGGAGGGCGGCGAGGGGAAGAGGGAGGGGAAGGAGGGGAGGGAGAATGGCGTGGAGGAGGGAGGCGGGGAAAGAAGGGAAGGAAGGAGAGAGGAAGAAGAGGAATAGGAGGGGAAGGAGGGCGTCGTGAGGGAGGAGAGAAGGGTGAGATGGAGAGGGAGATGGAGGATCAGAGATGGAGGGAGGGGAGGGATACGCAGAGGGAGAGGGAGGGGTAGGCAGTTGGGGGGGAAAGGGGTCGGGATAGGGGGGGGATAGGGAAGGGTGTGGTGAGGGGCAGGTGCCCATGGGAGGTGTCCAAAGGGGTGGGGTGCCCGGGGGAAGGGTAGGGGTAGAAGGGGGTCATAGGGTGGGGTGGGCAGAGGGGAAGGGGCAGGGGCAGGGGCCCAAAGGGGGAAAATGGGCGGGGGGCCTAGAAAGGAGAGGCGTACCCCCGTCCCGCGCGCGTACGCGGGGCGGGGTAAAAAAATTTTCCATGACGGGATTGAAAGAGCGCCCGGATGCGGGGACGAGGCACGCGGATGCGACCGGGGCACGTTAAGACGCGTAAAATCGAAAACATGCGCGTTCACGCGTGGGACGGGGCGCGTAAAAACACAGAAAAAATAAAGAAAAATTAATATCTCCCAATCCGAACGTCAAAACAAAATGTTGTAAAAACAAAAAGTGGGAAGGACGACAAGGGAAATACATGGAAAATGTGCAACGGGCGTTCCGGGGGGGTAAAGGGCAGTCACGTGCAAAAAACACAAAAAAAGATCAAAAAACACAATTAAAAATTAATATCGGAAGATCCGTGCATCAGAACGAGGTGCAGGAAAAAGGAAAAATGTGCAGAAAGACATGCCCAACAATCTTATCACATCAAAACATGGTTCCGACTGAGATAAGACGCGTTAACGTGGGAAAAACCCAAAAAACAGACCCGAAAATGGAATCGGAAATTAATATTGAACGAACCGTTCACTGGAATGACATGTAGTAAGAAGGAAAAATGTCTGCAGGAAGGGATGGCACAAGATTGTCATATTAAACCGCAGTTCTGGTGGAAGTAGGAGGGGTTCACATGCAAAAAACACCAAAAATGCACCCAAAAACACATTGAAAAATTAATAATTAAAAATCCAGAAGGCAAAAGAGAGTGGAGAAAAAAGGAAAAAGGTAGGGGAAGGCACGAGGACACGGCTATCAAATCAAACTGGAATTCTGATGCAAACGAGGTAGGTTCACATGAAAAAATGTCAAAAAGACGCACGACAAAGTCTTAAAAAAACCGGAAAATTAATATTGGACAAACTGTGCATCGGAATGACTCGGAGTAAAAAGGAAAAATATCAGGAGGAAAGTGATTGTCAGGGCTATGATGTCAGATCACGGTTCCGAAGTAAGAAAAGTGCATTCACATGGAAAATCAACTAATTTATGCAAAATGCTTCAAAAATTAATAACTCGAAAACCGTGCACCGGAACAGGGGTAGGCAAAAAGGAAAAATGGTCAATTCAGAGGGAGAAACATGGCTATAAGGTTGGATTTGGACTTCAGTGAACATAGGGTGCGTTCACATGGCAGGACAACAAAATCAAGGAATGAAGGAAAACTGCAAGGGAACAGTCCCAAGGGTGGGTGGAACATAAACAAGTAGGTGGGAAGGGACCCCATTAGGGTAACAGCAAGTCATGGCATACATGCATAAGCAAGTTGAGGCATATGCAGAAGGGTATGCAATGTAGACGCGCAAGGACGCGTCCCCACACTTAAGACCTTAACGGATAGGGTTAACCAAACAACAGGGACCTAGGACCACACCACAGACCATCCACTAACGTCCCCACACTTAAAACATGAACGTCACTGAGAAACAAAAGGTGTAGGGTTAGAAAAACTTGGCCCATGTTGTCGAGGATCAAGGTTGATTGTCAATGCCACATCCTGTGTCGTTGTCGGCTCCAAGAGGTATCAAGGCATCTTCACAATGCACATCCGTCATGGCAGGGATCACGCAGCAGTACCTAGGGAGGTAGCTAATTGAAGGGATCGCAGGAAATTCATCGATGATGAGAGATGTTACACTCAACTCACAATCACTCAAATGGAATGAAAGAACTGTCACTTGCCCCATGACTAATATCACTCAAGGAATAAGGATCGAAACCCATATCGCATACCCGGTTTAGAAATCGACAGGGAAATGGTGCAGAGAGAGTATGCCAGGGTGCACAGTTGATGGTGCATTAGTGCGTCTAACCCCTCTGGCATAAGTGCAAGGAGGAAGGCAAGGGAGCCTTACAGTGCAGTGTACCGAACAGGGTGATGTGTCATGTGATGACGGTAAAGACCCACCCCGTGGGTGCATAGGGAAATGGAAACATACCTTACTCCAAGTGTCGTAACGTCCCTCAATCTCACCTCTCGGTAATTGATTGAAGAAACTCTAGTCACACTCAGCCCACCCTCTATCTCACGCTCTGTTGATATATACAGGAGGGCAGTCTTTTCCTGAAACCCATTGATGTAATCCTCACAATCACGTGTGCAAAGGTTGTATGCCTTGTGCGCATTTGATGGTGCAACTATGCATCCCGCCCTGTGCCGGCATACGGTGCGAGAAGGAAGGCCGGGGAGCCTTATGGTGCAGTGCACAGAAACAAATTGTGCTTTGTGCATTGAGAGGCCCATCCCGTGCGTGCAACACTTCATTCACACTACTCACCTCTCATTTGATTTGAAGGGAAAAGACTGGTCTCTCGCCCCTCCCGCTGTCTCACTCTCTATTGATAGTTACAGAGAGAAACCCATACTCACTTTCCCATCCAGTTAGGATGAAAGCTCGCATCACTCAATTGTTTGTCGATGAAGATCGCGTCGTTAGTTGTTGAAGAGGCGTACCCAGGGAGATAGCCATCAAATCGAACGTTGTGTTAGATAGGAACATGGCATCTGCTTAGAGGACAGTTAGATGCTCTGCAGAGAGACCCAGGACACAGCGTACCAAGGGAGGCAGCTTCGGAATTGGATCCTAGGGATATCAATTGATGAATCCGCTGTCTGGACTGCTGGGTGTTGCCACCTTTTCCACATCCAGCTTCTCGCCCAAGGGTGTTTGCCACCTTTTCTTGGAACGAGGCCTGCTATGACAGGGAATTTCTTCCTTTTCTCCCATAAGAATTTTGTTTTTTTTTTTTCGTGTTTTTGTTTTTTTTTTTTCTTGTTCTCCTACTCCCGAGGGTGTTTCCACCTTTTCTCGAAGAATAGGTCGGCATGACAGGGACCTAAGTCCTTTTCTCCCATAATCGATATGTATATTTTTTTTCTTTTTTTTTCTTTCTCTTTGAATTAAGCAAGGGAATGGTAGAAATACCATTTGTCAGAACCCACCTCACCACTGTCGCTGCTGGAAAATAGAGGATAAGAGATCAAGGCTAGAAGGTGGGGTTGAGAGGACAAAGGGTTGTGTCCATCTCAGCAGGAGTGGCTGAAGAACGGCTATCAGAAGTAGCATCATAAGAGTTACAGTGCCGCGCCAACGAGGGAAAGGATCAGGTGACCATAATTGTCAAGATCCCCAAGGAGGAAAGTACTTCTTCAGTCGATATCCATTGATCAGGAAGGGATCATCAGAGGCATCAATGGCCTGCACTTAGACAGAGCCATTAGGGTTGACAGCAAGTACCTTGTATGGGCCCATCCACCGCTGTTGGAGCTTGCCAGGAAACTTGCCAAATCGTGAATCATAGGCTAGGACCAAATCACCTTCTTTGAACTCCTTGTGCTTGATGAAGCTGTCATGGTAAGCCTTACGTCGAGCTTGCGTGGCTTCCATGCACTGTAGAGCCATCTTACGAGTTTCGTCCAAACATTCCAGGTGCAGGAGACGGCGTTGTAGTGAATCATCGTCCCCCAAATGCTCTTTGATAGCCACTCTCAAAGAGGGTAATTCCAGTTCAACAGGGAAAACAGCTTCTGTACCATACACTAGCTGGAAGGGTGTCTGTCATGTTGCTGCTTTGTGGGAGGTTCTATACGCCCAGAGGGCCTCTGTAAGTCGATCATCCCAATCACGATGATGTGCGGCAATCGTTCTTGTCAGAATCGAGCAGAGGATGCGATTGGTGACTTCGACTTGGCCGTTGGCTCTGGGGTAATAAGGAGTGGACTTGCGATGGCGGATCTTATACAACTCTGTCAACTCTTCCATGACTTTATTAATGAAATGAGTGCCTCTGTCACTTACCAGCTCTAAGGGACTGCCAAAACGGGTGATGATATTCTCGTACATGAATAGGGCCATGCTGTTACCATCGTCCCGCTTTAGGGCTTTAGCTTCACACCACTTTGTGACATAATCCATACATACGAGGATGTATCTGTTCTGTTTCCTTCTGGTAGGAGGATCGATTGGACCTACGAAGTCGATGCCCCACTTCTCGAACGGCTTTAAGGGAAGAATAGGCTGCAGTGGCATGGCACTTGTCTTGGTGGGCTTCCCCATTCTCTGACAAGCATCACATCTTTTACAGTAATCATAGGCATCCTTATGAATGGTAGGCCACCAGTATCCTGCTAGCAGAGCCTTCCTGGCTGTAGCTTCTCCTGCAAAGTGGCCTCCACATGGCTCGTCATGGAAAGCCTTCATAACAATCCCAATCTCGTCTCCTGCAACACATCTTCTGAGCACTTCATCTTTGCCTTTCTTGTACAGCGCGCCACCTAGCAGGGTGTAGGGGGCTGATTCTAACATAAGCTTCTTCCTTTCCCGACTAGCGATACCAAGAGGGTACTGTTGGGTTGCCAGCAGATTGGCAATGTCTGCATACCAGGGGGTTATAGTTTCTACCAAGAATAGGGAAGCATCAGGGAGGTCTGGATCATCCTGCTCCTCGTCTGCAGTTTGTGGGATACGCGACAGATGATCAGCCAGAACATGGGAATGACCAAGTTTGGTAATTACCTCAAAGTCGAACTCCTGGAATAGAAGGAGCCATCTCATCATTCATCCTTTCACATCTGCTTTGTTCATCAGGAAGGACAGGGCCTCATGATCCACATAAAATTTAAAGTGGGTAGATAGGAGGTAGTGGCGGAACTTCTATAAGGCAAACACCATTGCCAAGCACTCAAGCTTTGTCACTGTATAGTTCTGTTCCCTATCAGTGACTTTTCGGCTTGTGTAATAGATCGGTTGATCTAATTTCGAGGAGCCCTTTTGGCATAGGACAGCGCCTAAGCCTTCAATAGCAGTGTGTACATGAAACTCTTTCGTCCAATCAGGAGGTTGCAGAATGGGTGCCTCAATCAGACACTGCTTTAGAGTGGTGAAGGCTTTGTCACATTCTTCTGTCCAAGTAAACTCTGCATCTTTCCTCAGAAGCTTGTGCAAGGAGGTTGCCTTTGTTGCAAAATGGGCTATGAACCTTCTGTAGTAACCCACATGGCCTAGGAATCCCCTCAACTGTTTGAGGTTGGTGGGTGCTGTCAGAGCTGCGATCTTTTTTATCTTTGCAGGGTCTGTTGATATCCCTTGTGCAGAGACAATGTGGCCCAACAAAACTCCAGAAGAGACCCCAAAGATGCATTTGTCGGGGTTGAGGGAAATCCCATACTCCCGACATTGATCAAAGCATTGTTCCAGGTGTCCCCAGTGTTCCTGGATCAAACTATAGACACAGAAGTCATCCAAATATACCTCAATAAAGTCGTGCAGATGATTTTGGAATGCGGCCATCATGACTCGCTGGAAAGTAGCAAGGGCATTGCAGAGTCCAAATGGCATCACTCGGTAAGCATAGGTCCCCCATTCTGTGGTGAAGGTTGTTTTGGATTGGTCTTCTTCTGCGATTTGGACTTGGTTATATTCGCTGAATCCATCCAGAAGGGAATAAAGCTCATGTCCTGCCACTGTGTCCAACAATTGGTCTGTGAAAGGGATAGGAAAGTGATCCTTCTTTGTCTTGGAATTCAACTTGCGGAAATCCACACATATTCACAGTTTGCCATTCTTCTTGGGTACAACCACGATGGGTGAAACCCATTCACTATTTGCCACTGGATAGATGAACTCGGCTTCCAGAAGCTTCAGCAGCTCTGCTTTCACAAATGTGGAATAATTCGGGTTCATTCGCCTCTGTCATTTTCGTACTGGCTTGGCATCAAGCTCCAATTCAATATGATGCTGACATATTGTGGGATCAATTCCCTTTAGGTCTTTGTAGGACCACGCAAACACGTCCAAATTCTCTTTCAACAAGTTATACAAGGTTGACAACTCCTCTTCTGGGAGACTGCTACCCACCTTCAAGTGGCGTTCAGTGCCATCTGCATCCACAAAGGTTAACTGCCTTTCACCTTCTACTTCACGGATGAAGGTCCCGCGGACTGCTTCGGGATACAGATCCGACTCCTTCAAGGGAGTGATATCCTCTTCTGATGTCCCACTAGACCCAACTTCTTCTTTTGGTGGAGACTTAGGGTGCTCCTTGAGATGTTGAAATGGGATTAGATCCGTTTCGGGTTTGGTTTCAAGATTAATTACCTCTTGGCTTGAAGACTCATCTTCTGATGACACATCCAGGAACGTCACATAACAGGGACCCTCTGATTTCTGTTGGGTTTGTGGGACTGGTGCTTGTTGGCACGGTGCATCATCATCATCTTTCTTTGGCAAGGATGGGTTAGGACGGCATGAGCCACTGCTGAAAGACGACTTGTTCTTCTTCAACCATCTCTTATAAAGATTTTGCATATGAGAAGATCCATTTACTAGACCAAATGGTACCATCGCCATTCTGTCCCATAGCATGAGCTCGTCTGCTTCTGATGCTTCTGAAACTTCTTCTTTATATGTATCCTCTTCGGGTGGGATAGATTCTTCTCGCTCACTTTCATAACCTTCTTCGTCCATATCATATTCATCCTCTTCTGTATCTGTCTCTGTCTCTGTCTCTGCTTCTGCTTCTGTCTCTGTCTCTGCTTCTGCTTCTGTCTCTGTCTCTGTCTCTGTCTCTGTAGGAGCTCTGTAGGAGAAGAACAGGTTCTCTGTTTCATCTTCTACCTCCGTCTCTAGCTCTGCTATGGCCATGTAACAGGGAGAGCAGTACATCCATGCTTCTATCTCACTGTTAGAAGTGATTTCAGAAGTCATTCCTGGTTCAGGCTTACAGTATCCACCGATAAGGAACGTGCCACTATTTTCTTGGGAAGGATCTGTTTGACAGCATCTTCGTCTGCTGATGTTCCATCTGTAGCCTCATTAGGTGAGTCAGAAGATAATTCCAAGGAGGTGGATCCATGTCCTTTTTGAGAACCATATAGCTTCAGCACCACTTTGTTAGGTCCTCTACCCAAGGTCAAGGTTCCTTTGAACCAATCCATCCTTGCTCTGGCTTCAAAAAGCCATGGTCTGCCCAGTAACAGGGGGTAGGATGTACCATAAGAGTTTGGCTTCACCACCAAATAGGTTAGCCAATAATCTTTTCCAGCCACTGTAGTCTTCACATATGGGAGAATGCCCAAAGGCTTGATTCTGCTCTGATCCGCCAGTCTGATAAGCCATTGGGTGGATTGCACACCTTGTAAGCCTAGATCCTTCATTGTCACATCCGTCATAATGTTCACTGATGAACCACCATCAATCAGTGCATTTGCAATGAAGCAGCCTTCTATCCACACGCCAGTCTCTGGGGTACCCGGATCTAGAAAGGCGTTAGCTACGTCCACTTCTTTGACAGGCTCTGGAGCTTTGTTGGATTTTGTTGCTATTGAGGGAGCAATCCTTAAGCCACGTCATCTTGTCAGTATACTTTTGAACCTTTTTCGGCAACTGGGAGACAACATCAATAATTGTCGAAATGTGAGGTTTGGTTTAAAGGTATCTAGATCTCTGACCAGATCGTATTCCTTAATAGGATCCACTGGCTTCTCTAACCGGTTAGGGAATGGGGCAACACCCATTCTCATCTTCCCTCTTTCTTCCAACAGGGGCATCATGGGAACTTCTTCTATCCACTGGTGGCACCTCCTCCTCTTCTATCTCCTGGACCTCTGGTCCTATCTCTGTAACTGTCTCTGTAACTCTCTATGGCACTGTAGTGCTCTGTACGGCACTGTCAGGCTCTGTTCTGTTTTGTTCTTCTGGTGGAAGATTGAACTTCACTGTTCTGGCAATTATTTTCTTTCTGGATAGGTGGTTCCTTCTTCTTTGCATGTGTGATGGCAGCAACTTCCAATTCCACTAAATTGGAGGTAGGCTCTTGGGCCTTGGCCGGATTATCAATAGCACTGTTTTTCACTGGGGCTGGGCTTGGACAGTCTTTTGCAATGTGGCCTTCTCCTTTGCATCGACTGCATAAGGGCTTGTAATCCACTGACCTTCTGGGATTTGGACAATTTGGTGAAATGTGTCATTTTTCTCCACATCTGTAACACTCCACTTCTGATCTCTGACCACCTTCCTCTGTAACTTTGGGATGGAAATCTTCTGGGTCCGAAATTAGGACCAAACTCTCTAGGCTTGGGTCCAATATCCTGTGTTGTCATTTTGGATTCCAACAAGTTGAATCGTGCGTCTTCTTCCTTCCTTCTCCTATCATGCATCTCCTTCAAAGAGCAAATATCCTCTGTATGGTTCTTCCGCAAACAGTAGGAACAGAAAGCTCCAGGGATGGTTGGTTTTCGTGTACATTCAGTGGCTAAATGACTTGCTTGATGACACTTACCACACCAAGTATTTGACCGCATCACATCTCTTCCTGCTCCTGCAACGTTGGATATGCTAGCAGTATTCACTTTCAGCGTTTGTAGCTGCTCTGTAATCACATCCATCAACTCCTTTTTTATACTTGCAACTGAGTTGGATAAGTAATCCTTCAAGCTTTCTCCTCCTGAGGCACTGGCAGTAGGGTTTTGAGGAGTCTCTGTAATCACTGCATAAACAGGTTGGGATGGTGCAGAGGGGTCTCTGCTCTGATTCTGATTCAGAGCTCCTGTTTGAATTGTTGGCTGTTGGCTCCAGTTGGTAGGGTTCCACTGTTGCTGCTGATTTGGCCTTGAGGAAATTGGTTGGGACCATTGTTGTTGTGGTTGAACCATCATTTGAGGCATTGATTGTGGCCACTGTGGATTTGATGCACTGTACTGTGATACTGGGGGCATCTGTTGGTAGGGGTAGGGGACTGTCCCTGGGACTGCATTTGGTGGGTATATCATTCCTGGCATCAGAGGAGGTAGGACTCCTCTTCCTGGATTCATCGCCAATCTAGCTTTCACTTCATCGTACAGTCTTGCACCTTCTGTTGCAACTTGCAGCGTGGCTGGTCTTTGCAGCTCCACAAACTTACGGACTTCTGGTTGTAATCCTCTGAGAAACACCCCCTTCTGAATGCCATCATCTAAATTATGGTTAGTCCATCTGTTCAGGATGGATTCCATTCGTGAGACATAAGCTTCTACTCTTTCTCCAGAGGACTAACTTAGGTTCATAAATTCCTCTCGCATCCGCTCTTCAAAACCTTCACGCCTGAATTTAGTGAGGAAGGCCAACTTCAGGTCGTCCCATGTGCCAAAAGTTCCTGCTGCTTGTCTCTCATACCACTGAAATGCCGCGCCCTTGAAAGTGGCGAGGAATATTGCTAACCAATGCTCAGGGGTTCTGGCATTGTTAGCCTCCACAATCTAATCTCGACGTCAATGAGCTCAAATATGCTACATCGTGTTGTCAAAATTGCAATTGATGTCTCAAGAAGCCTTCAAGTGCACTTCTCCTCAACATCGACAATTTTTTCCACCCCATTAAGCCCTCACTTCATCCACACATTGCTACGAGGAACTAGACAAGTAGTCTTCTAACTACGTAATATCTAAGGATGCACATGCACTCACATAATATCTGCACCACAATCTATACACAGTTTGGGTCCTCAAATGTAAAGCAATACTCTTGGCTTGCTTAGAGTTCAACCTGTCTCCCAAACTAATCAAACTACATCTTGTGCACAATAAGAAGACTAGCACTAATCCCTAGGGAGAGACCATATGAGAGGTTTTCAATTATAAGTATTGAAGACTCCAACAAAAATACCATCGGCTCTTCATCAACACTCAACTCTGAACTCTTTCCCTTTATCATCATATAACATGCAAGTCTCCATGTAAGAAAGCTGTCTTGACATCCATCTAGTACAAGTCCAAGTCAAAATGTGCAACCAAAGCCAAGACTAAGTGCAGGGTGGTCATCTTAACCACAGGAGAGAAGACCTCATCAAAGTCAACACCATGCTCCTGCTTAAAACCATTTGCAACCAATCTAGCCTTGTATACCAGCTTGGGGTGTCCAGGTATACTTTTCAACTTGTACACCCACTTGCATGGCAGAGCCTTCTTGCCCTTAGGCAATGCAACCAAATCCAAAGTCATATTCTTATGCAAGGAGTCTATCTCAGATGGCAAAGCCCTCCCAAGAGTGACTGTCACCCCTGCGCATAGCCTCATAATAGGTGAGAGGTTCTCCTGCATCTATAAACGAGACATAATGCATCGAGGGCTCAAATCGAGCAGGTGGACATCTATCTCTGGTAGACCATCTCATGACAGGCTCTGCTACCTGTCCAACACCCTGGCCATGTGTACTAGTAGATGCTGTTGTGCAGGCTATCCAACTAGCTATGCAAGATTACGTGGCTCCTCCTAGAATATAACCCTGCATATCTCTACCACCTTCTCAAGCCACCTATGCATCTTGTCTTCATGGAAGACTACATCATGGCTATAGATGGCTTTCCGTGCCTGCGAATCCCAGAGGCGGTAACCCATCTCACCTGCATCTCCATAGCCAAGGAAAATGCATTTGACACTCTTAGGATCCAGCTTAGTATGCTTGTCCTTAGGCACATGGCAGAATGCCTCACATCCAAAGACACGTAGATGCACATAAGACGGAGGTTTCCCAGTCCATACCTTCTCTGCAACCGGGAAATCCAAACCACTGGAAGGTGATCTATTTATGATATGCATAGCTGTACTGACTGCCTCAGTCCAAAAGCTGTGTGGTAGGCCTGCATGGCTAAGCATACTGCGTATACACTCCTGGATGGTTCTATTCATCCGCTTAGCCAAACCATTATGGGTGGGTTATAGGGGGCAGTCAACTGAAACTTAATACCCCTCTCTTCACATAGTTGCTCAAAAGCACGTGACACATATTCTCCCCCATTGTCAGTCCTAAGGCATTTCAGCCTATGCCCAGTCTAGTTCTCAACTAATGCAAGCCATCTTTGAAACACAACCAAGACATCTGAATTAAGCTTAATGGGGTAAGCCTAGACTTTACACGAAAAATCATCAATGAACATCACAAAATACTTTGCGCCACCCATAGACCTGACAGGTCATGGGCCCACAAACATCCGAATGTACTAATGCCAGGGTCTCACTCATGTGTGTCCTACTAGACTTCTTATGTGTATTCCTAGTTTGTCTCCCATAAGACACTGCTCACATGAATCAAAACATGCATAGTCAAGGGACAGTAAGTACTGCGAACCAGAAAGCATTTTCATTCCCTTCAAGGACATATGGCCCAAATGGGCATGCCAAAGAGATACATGTGGGATGGAACTGACTGACAAAACATGGCCAACAGAGGACCCATCAACTACAAGAGTATAGAGGCTGCCAACCTTTGCACCTCTGGCAAAAGCACCAGTCTGCCTTGATCTTCCAGGCAGAATCCCCAAATGAAACATAAAACCCAGCATCATCAAGCTACCCTGCAGACATAAGACTGCGTGTAAGCGCAGGTACATGACGTGCATCTTGTAATAGAAAAGTAATGCTAGTAGAGAACTACAGCCGTACATCCCCAATGCCAACAATAGTAAGTGACTTATCATCACCCAAGCGAACTGAACCAGAGACAGTGCGATAGGAATGGAACCACTCACAGCATGGTGTAATATGAAATGAAGCACCACAATCCAAAAGTCAGCACTGCGCATACATAGAGTGAACCTCATTCAACGGCATAGTATCACAAGAACTAGTTGCAAGTATATACTCCCCATCAGAATCATCAGTCTGCATGACATTTATCTCCTCTATTTTCACATTGGATTTCGCAGGTACCATACTGCAAACAGGGGACTTCTCCTGTACTTTGTCTTTTCCCTTCTCTTTGTGCTTCTCATTGCGTAACTCATGACGTTGTGGGCATATATGACCCTTCTTGCCGCAATGATGACATGTCACATTAGCATTTCTCCCACGAGACTTGCTACGTGACTTACCATGCGACTTAGACCTTGTCTTCTGCGAGTCTCTGCCATGTCCATACCCATGGTCATCCTTTCCATTACCATCTCTGCCTCTTACAATCAAAGCATGTGACTCATGAGTGGCATCCAAGTCCTTATGATTGATCTCTTCCTACAGAAGGGCACTCTCTACATCATGCAAATTCTAATAGTAGCAGGAGCACATAAGGCAGTGCGGAATACATCCCATGACTCACTCAGAGTCCCAACCAAAAACAACGGAGTAACCTCATCATTAAAGGTAATACCCTACGAAGTCTAGTTTTTGAGAATAGCATGGAACTAGCTCAAATGAGCAGACATTGTCATATTCTTCTTCATGCGCAGGTCCATAAGCTGCTTCAGCCAATATGTCTAACTTGTTGGACTTTTCTTGTCATAGAGGTTCTTAATTTTATCCCAAAGCTGCCAAGCACTCTATGCTTCCTCAACCACATTGTAATGCACCTGTTCAGTGAGAGATAAGATGAGGGTGGAGTTGCATAACTCATCAAGCTCATCCCATTCATCATCAGTCGTAATTTCAAGCTACTCACCATGCATCCTCAATGGCTTAATCTGAGATTTATGCACTAATACCTACCAAACTTGGCTCTTCCAATAGGCATAATTCATACCATCAAGCTTAGTGATGTTGAAGATAGCACTGTTAGTGGAAGAAGATGCCATACTTTAGTCCAAAATGGTGCAGACAGTTCAAAACTGCTTGTTGTTTTCTACTATATATAGCCAAAATACCACAAAAACCAAGGTGAAATGACCATGAACTGATAGCTAATGATGTTGCCCACCAAGTACCATCAAAAGTACATAGAATCAGGATGATTCAGCATGAAAATTCCATGTCAGTCCATGCATAACTGCTTGCTGTAATAAATTACAGCCAAGTACAATGAGAGTAAATTATAGTTAAAATAAATGCACCAAGGCAACCACTGATTGTCAAAGCATAATCAGCATCAAGCGGGCATAAATCAGCATGTGATAGTCATACGGACATCGAGCAAACACCCAAGCATGTCAAAAAAATCCATTAGTAAGCCGGCACACCCCCTATGTAATAGAAAAAAGTGTACACAACACTGGCAAGACCTGACACAAGGAGGTGTATGTTCAGGGAGTGCAAAGCCCAAATCAGCCCAAGTAAATGTATGCGGACCATGGCATATCAACCATGCAACATCCAAGTGAAGAAGATCCCAGTCTCAAAAGACTCAAAGCTCAGTAGCATAAACCACCTGCTCAATGTCTGCCAAGCATCCAAAGATGCTCCCACTAGCACAAAAGCCAGATGGATCAAGCCAAGAAGCTCAAGAAAGGCATATAATAGCAGCAGTGATAAAAGATCCAAAACCAAGCATCAATAAGGTCCAAAATTATGGCATAACATGTGCCTTGCATCCCTCAAACAATCAAGCATCAATAGGTACCAAACCAGTTAAGTAGAAGTGCCCAAACAAGCATAGTATTAGATGCCAATGTTACTTCTGCATAACATGACTATGGGACTGCTGTAAATAGTCTTGGGAATGTAGAGATCAGACCCAAATCTGATGCCAATGATCAAGGAGGCTTCAACACATGTTAGAGGCCATAGCCAAGTGCATTACCAAGCCCAAAGAAGCATGACATAGCCATCACTAAGGAGTAGGTGTGCTGCTATGTTATGTTGTCCATGAATCAGCCAAAAATGGTGCAAATTTGTTGATGCGTTCTTCTATTGTTGTACATCCACATGGCCTCAATGACAATGGTTAGAGGCTTCGGGGGGTGCCCAAGGAGGCACACAACAAGCCTCAAGTGCCCAAATGCAAGGGCGGGCAAGATACAAGCTCCAAGGGTTTGAGCTATGGCTGCCCTGATTGACTGCAACCTAAGAACTAAATAAAAGCACTGAAAGAACGCTTCAATACCTCTGTAGCGATTCCCTGAGGGTGCCTCAATAGGCCGAGAAGGTGCTTGGGAAGCCGGGGAGTGACAGGAGCTCGGGAAGGTCGGCTATGGCTACCAAGAAGGAGACCCACTACTATAGGTATTTGAATAGAAGCTGAGAATGCCACAAACCAAGGTCAGGAAGTCGCGAAGCCAAGCTCTGATACCAGTTTTAAGGAGAGAAGGATTGAAGCTTGCTTGGAAGTGAGCTATGGTGGAGAGCAAGAGCAAGAAGAGAGAGAGACACAAATGGGAACTCCAACAATCACAATGTGTGACCAGGCCTTCCTTTATTCAAACTGTCACTAAAAGAATAAAGAATAAAGTGACGGTGACGAGTGCCCACCACCTGCAGTGTGCAGTGGCAGGTACTGTCAGTGTAGTAATACACATGCAGCTAGGCAGAGGTGCCTTTACCCCTAACAGGGTTGGGCCGATTTTTTTCAAGACCAAAACTGATGCAAAACAATTTGTTATGCAAAAGCAATCTATAGTCTAAACAGGGCCAACTGTGGTTAAGTTTTAGCCAAAACAGCATCCCCCTAAGGTGGGGAAATTCCTCAAAAATGGATACTAGCCAAAACAACATCTATGAGGTGGAAAATTTCCTCCAAAACAGATATCGGTCTCCAAGAGCTTCCTCTAGAGGTAGGCCTTGCCATTTGATCAAGTACTCCCTGATCAATCAAGTGCAAAGTTGCTTTTCTCTCTACCCAACAACTACTTTAAGAATGTATTGAATAAGACCCTTTTCATTCATGGGGGGCAACTCCTCCACAGAGTCTTCTGGGATCCCAATGAATGGCTTCAGCTAGCTCACATGAAAGACATCATAGATCTTAGAGGAGGGAGGGAATTGGAGGTGATAGGACAAGTCACCCACTTTCTTGACTATCTCATATGGCCAATAATAGTAGTGTGCCAACTTATTGCATGATCCATCCTTGAGTGTGGCATATTGAGACTTGGGGACCTTGAGAAGTACCAACTCACCTTCTTGAAACTCAAGAGAGTGCCTTCTTTCATAAGCATAGAGCTTCATGTGGTCTTGGGCCTTTTTAAGGTTCACTTTGCACTGATGAAACAAGGCTTGCATGTGGTCTAATTCCTCTTTCCCATGTGTGTTGAGCTTTTCACTAAAGATGATTGTAGGAAGGGGCACCACCTAATAGCCATATAAGGCCTCAAAGGGGGGCACTCCAATGCTAGAATGAGTGGAGTTGTTGTAAGAAAACTTAGCCAAGTGCAGCCATGAATCCCATACATGCTAGACATCATGAAAATGTCTCAAGTAGGTTTCAAGCCACTTGTTGACCTGCTCTATTTGACCCATCATTCTGGGGGTGATAGGCTATAGATGGAGCCAATTTCATCCCCATAGAGCTGAAAAATGGCTCATGAATTTGGTGTTTCGATCATGTAGTATGACATGTGGTCACCCATGCAACTTGAATACATGCTCCATAAACTGACCATCCACTTGAGATGCTGTAAATTGTGACTTGGTGGGTTATAAAATGGGCTACTTTAGTGATCATGTCAACTACCACATAAATGATGTTCCAACCCTTCTTGGTAGTGGGCAAACCAGTGTGATAAAATCCATCATAATGTGGGTCCACTTGCCTTAGGGCAATGGGTCTGCGATAATCCATCTAGCTTAATGTTACTATCCTTATTTTGCTAACAAGGCACACATCAAGATACAAAGTTCTTAACATCTTTCCATAGGCCTCTCCAATAAAAGCTCTTTGAGATGTGATCATAGGTTTTAAACACCCCTAGGTGAGCAACAATCGATGAAGAATGCATCTCTTCTAGGATCCTTTGTGTGAAAGAGGAGGTGTGGGCAATTACAATCTAGCCATATGCTTCTACAATACATCAAATACCTGTTGTACATGGTGTAAGTGCTCTCTTAATGCCCTATTATAGATGAGTATATCATCAAAAAAGACAAGCACAAATTGAAAAGGAAGGGATGCAAGATCTTGTTCATAAGACTCTAAAAAGTGCTAGGGCATTTGTTAGCCCAAATGGCATGACAAGAAAGTGATACAACCCTGATCAGTCCTAAATGTTGTTTTGATTTCATCACTTGCCCTCGTGCATATCTAATGATAGCCAAACCTGAAATCTATCTTAGTGAAGCAGCAAGAACCCTTGATCTCATCCAATAAGTCGTCAATTCTAGGTATGGGGTACCTATTCTTGATTGTAATCTTGTTAAGGTCACGACAATCAATACACATCCTAAAGGAGCCATCCTTCTTCTTAACCAACAAGACATGGGATGCATAGGGGGAAGAGCTAGGCTCGATAAATCCCATCTCAATGAGCTCTTTAACTTGCTTGGCAACTTCCTCATGCTCACACTTAGAGAGCCTATAAGATCGCTTATTGATTGGTTTTGAGTGGGGCTTCAAGTCAATAGGATGATCCACTTGCCTTTTTGGTGGGAGAGCTATAGGTGGTTGAAGAGGTCCATATATTCATCCAAGAGATCTCTCAAGGCTACATCCTTGGTCAAATTAGTGGACTGATCTAAAACATCCTTGTTTAAATGCAAGGTAAAGATTTTTGAGTGTTTCTTAAACTCCCATTTTAGTTGCTTTGATGTAATCAATTGAAAATCTACATTATCCTTAATCCTATAAGCTATCCATGCATCACAAATTCCATGTACAGATAAGAGAAATCCATGGCAATTTTTTCCAACTATTTCAGCCAATTGCATCTGAAGACAATATCAATGGATCCCATATCAAGTGCAATCAAGTTCACAATTGCCTCATAATTTATATCCAAGCTGAGTGGTACCTTAGAGCACATGTAGGTGTTGATTTCCTCATTGCCATTAGCCACCTACACCTTAAGGGGCTAATGTAATTCTATGGGAAAGTAGTTCAAATGGTCAAGGGCTAATTTATTTTCAAAGATGTGCGTGATGCCACTATCAATAAGAATAAATACATGCTTCCCATTTATGTTTCCTTGTATGCATAGTGTACTTAGGCTTCTAAAGCCCGTCCATGCATCTAGAGATATGGAACAAGAGGAAGTAGTGGCATATAGGGGTGACATATGATCACCCCCATCCATCTCATGAGGAAGACAACCATTAGGGTCAAAGGGAATCCTTATGGGGAGTCAAAGAATTGCTCATGGTCAAGGTCCTCCTCATAATCAATAATTTTAGCATATGGGGCAATAGGAGACATAGCATTCGGGCCCTCATCCTCATGTTCATAATCTTCCAAGACATACATGCTGTGAAACTTGACACTAGCTATACGCATGATTGGTTGTATATTTGTCCCCCATCTAAAACATAAATCCTTAGCTTTTCTTTCCTTAACCACTTCTAGTGGGATAAATTTCTAACCACTTGAGACTGATGCATTGCATTGTTTGTTTTCAACATACTTAGTTTCTCCCTTTGGGGTGGTTGTTGTCCCAAAACTGCCCTATTTTCTAGTATAATTAAAAGTGGAAAAAGTAGGTATTTTGGGGTTGCCACTAGGCATGTTATCGTTGCAATAAATCTTGCCATATTGGCCTTGCCTTATGGGGGTTCTTTGCTGTCCAAAACCATGCTATAAATTGTCACTCTTGCAATGCTTCCAACCATATCTTTCAACCAACTCTATGGCCTCAGACAAGCTATATGGCTTTTGAGACATTGCATCAGCTAAAATGCTTGGTTCGAACCCATAAGTATACTCCCGTACGATGAGATTACGCTAATCAAGTTGGTACCATCTTCTTGCCAACCATATCTTGTCTACTAGGGACACAAATACTTGTACCATATGCATCTTAAAGTCATCCCAATCACAGAATTTTTTATTTTTCCTTTGTATATAATGCCACCACATATGGGCAAAGCCCTCTACATGAAGAGAGGCAAAAAGAATCTTTGCCTCATTAGTGCATGGGTAGATATGAAAATAAGCCTTTGGCTTAGAGGTCCACTCTTCCAAGTCAGTCGAGGATGGGGATTGTCCATTAAACTTGGTAAAAATGACTTTGTCATGCAGCTCATTAGTGCCTTATTTCCCATACATTCCATGTGTTCCATGCTGCCCATGCGTATGTTGTCTGTGAGGGCCATGCTGACCAAATTGTCCATAAGGGCCTTGTTGCCCATGATTACCATGTGGGATATGTTGCCCATAAATCCCATGTTGCCCAAACTACACATTAGGGCCTTGCTACCCAAAAGTACCATGTGCATGATGCCCATGAGTGCCATGCTATCCATATGTACCTTGTGGAGTGTGATGTCCATGATTTTGGGCAGGCATGTAGCTACCATTTCTAGTGGCTAGCTATCGCGTGGAAGGGTTGGATGGATTGGCAATGGCAGATGGAAGGATAGGCTCATCATGCCTTGATGAGGGCTCACCCGTCTCATAGGTGCTAAAGGGAATACCGTGTGTCCCAATGATGCCTTACTGTCCATGCATGATCTCCAAGGGAGGGGGCTGGTTGGTCTCAAGATTGGACTAATGCTTCTTTGCTTGCATCGAGGAGGCTGCCAATGTTGAGGCAAGAGTTGTCACTGCTCCATCACCCCAATCATCGTAGCCATCATCTCTTTATGTCTCTTAGCATGATGATTCTCATGTTGGCACAATGTGTGATTAAGCATAGAGTAATGGTCCAATTTTGGGGATATTTCTTAAGCATCTCCACATGGTCCTCTTGGGTGGAGCTAGGGTCATTTATTGATGCTCAAGAGTCCTTGATTTCATATTGAAACTCCTCCTCGGCCTTTGCCTTGCCTCTTTTTTCTGCCATACTAAGTGTTTTCCAAACAAACCATCTGGCACAAAATCTGAGATATCTTTAGCTAGGGAGCTCTAATCAAGGAACTTTTTAATTCAAAACGGTGGGGAGAGTGCCCTCTACTATGCAAAAAGTTCTCATGGAAAATTTTCAAAGTTGGTTGTGAGTAACTTTCTGTGGCTATATAGAAGGGGACTGCAACCTCTATCCCACAGGACTGCTGCACACAAAAGTGGTTGTAACTCTCCAATGCAAATCCAATCGAGGAGCTTTTTGACTCTATTCAAAGGGAACAAAGCCTCTTTGAAATGAGCTATGGGATTTTAGCTTAGCCCTCCAAGTCCCTTTTGCTTTAATAGGTTTTTTGAAGCAATCTCTAAACGCATGCACCCTATCTCACAACTTGTCTTGGTCCAAATCAAATTAGTTTGACCTTTTATGATGCAAAAGCCTTAGAAAACTAACTATAGCATATACATAACCTTTGGAGAATACCATAGCATCCATACACAACCTGTGAATGCCTATAATGATTTGACAAACTCAACAAGAGTTTCAAGTAGCACACATTCAAGTCACTGCCAATACATGTGTGACATACACCCCATATACATTTCTAATGTTCTTCCAATGGTCTTTCGGGTAGGGATGGATTGTACCTACACTTGTGAACAAGTTCTTGGGCTTTGAGACCCAAGGGGTGTGCAAAGTCCCCAACCTCAAGACGGGTTGTACACCCCTTTAGGGTTGTTAATGGCAAGGGGGGGATCACCCCGCTGTTGGCTTGCCATCTCATATGGCATCAACCTTGAAAGAGCCATGGCAAGAGCATTCTAAGTTAATCAACCAACATGAAATGTATATTTTGGAAATAGACTTTCAACTTCGATGAGATGTAGGGGTATAATAGAAAAATTGGATGGGGAAGTGTGTTACCTCAACAATTCAATGACTCAATGACTACTTAACTCACCCCTTTTACAATTGTTTTTGGGGTTTACTTTCAAAATCACAGCCAACAAGATGGTTATGGTTAGGAGCATGATGCTTAGCTAAAGAGAAGAATGAATTGAATCACAAACATGAATGCATTCATAAATGATTGAGTAGATGAAGGAGTAGGCCAATACATTCCCCTGATTCAATCAAAGCCAAGAGAAGGGTGATTCTCTAATCTCTCTCAAACAAGAGGATGAAGCTCAACAAATGGATGAAAAGAGAGTTCAAGAACTATGAGACATACCTCAAACATGCTTGAAGAAGTGGTGGTAGGTTGCCCAAATCAAGAACCCATGCTTCTCCTCTAATTCAGCCTATGGTGGATGGAAGAAGGCCTTCAATCCCATTAAATCTTCAAGGGAAAGAGACTTAAGCTGCTACCAATGGCTCTTGGGGCAAGAAATTAAATATTCTTCAAGAGAGCTTGAGCTGAAAGGAAGGTGCCATAGCTGCCATTGATGTTGTCCACTCCATAGTTTTAAGAGAGTGCAAGATCAGATATCTTAGTCAAGAGAGCTGACTTTTGCTCAAATGAGTGCTAAGAACTGGGGAATGAAGCTAGAGGTCAGTGCCGTGTGTTAGAGGAGGAGGAGAAGGACTAGATGCATCAACATGAAATGCATGAAAAATGTGGGGCTATCCTTGGAGGCTCCAGCTAGGTGAGATGAGGCTTATGGGTGCTCTATAAGCCACTCGAGAAGAGAGAGGAGGAAAATCTTGGGAGTTCTTAGGTTGGAGGTTCCATGGTTGCCTCAAGAAACTATGAGGAAGAAGAGAGAAACTCACTTTTGAGAACAATAGTCATAGTTTAGCCATCCTCCAAGTCTTAAGAGTCCTCCTTGGGTAAAACACCTCTAAACTTGAGCTATAGAGTAAAAGCAAGTTGCCATCTTTGTCTCCTTGCCTCCAACTCGTTATGTACCTATGTACCTGAGTAATTAGGGTTTCCTAAGATTGAAAAGAAACTAAATCTAAAGGAAGGAGAGAGAGAAGGAGTGCAAAAGAAAGAGAAAAGAATGATCAAATACCAAGGCTCTAGTACCAACTGTAATGAAGTGAACCTAATAGGACCTAAGAGAGAGAAGAAGTGCAGAAAAGGGAGAGAAAAGAAGGATCAAAGACCAAGGCTCTAGTACCAATTGTAATGAAGTGACCCTAATAGGACCTAAGAGAGAGGAGTGCAGAAGAGAGAGAAAAGAAGGATCAAAGACCGAGGCTCTGGTACCAGCTATAATGAAGTGAACCTAACAAGACCTAAGAGAGAGAAGGAGTGCAGAAGAGAGAGAAAGAGAGTGAGGAGGAGAGAGAAATACTAGCAGAAGAGAGAGAAAGAAAGAAAGAGAGAGAAAGAGAGAAAGAAGAGGAAGGAAGCCATGGAAGTTGTCAAGGTGAAGGGAGAGTTTCTTGATTAATTCATTGATGACTAACCTAAACCTCTTACACCTTAAATACCGTCAATGTGACTAGTATTTTCCCCGTAATTCCTGTATGTCCTACTCATTACATGACCTTCCAATACCTAATGTGCACCGTTTTAAAGACGCTTCACAAATATCTCAAAGTCCTTCTTGATGACCTCTATATCAATTCCTCATGGGATGAACTCCTAGAGAATCTTTGACCTATCTTCAAATGGTGTATCATCTATCCTTAAGTCCACTTAAATACCAATTTAAGATAAAACATAGCATCATTCTTAGGTATGTCGTGTCTAAAAAGGAAATAGCAGCTAACACTTCAATGATTCAAGTCATTGTGAAACCACCACCGCTAGAAAATGCTAAAGGAGTTTAGTGCTTTCTTGGATACATAAGTTACTATAGATGGATGCTTCATGCTCAACTACACATCCATTGAGAGATCATTGTATGGGCTCTTGGTAAGCTGAAAGTGGATCAATGAATGCCAAAAACCTTATGAAGCTCTAAGAAAGGCTCTAATCAATATACCTATCCTACAACCTCTAATGGGAAGTTAGCATTCCATGTGCACTTTGATACATCCAACATTGCTATTAGGGTTGTGCTTTGCCAGTCGAGAGAATATAACATGGATTTTCTTATGACCTTCACTAGTTAATAACTTACGTAAACTGAAATGAACTATACAACCATGGAGCAAGAGGGACTTGGCATGGTATACATTATTAAAAAATTCCAACATTATCTCCTTGCCGCCCCTTTCACCATCTTTATAGACCATCAAGCCTTGCTATATTTAGTGAATAATCTACATACCACAGGATTCATCGCTAGATGCTACTATTGTTGGTGCTACAATTCGACTTTAATGTTGTTGTGAGAAGGGCAAGTAGCATTACATTGTAGACCACATGTTAAGAGTGACAAGTGGAAAGAAAGCAATTAGAGTTCATTATAATCTCCTAGATTCACTATTATTTATTTTCCAACAAGAGGCTCAGGTTTTTGAAGCTAACCTAATACCTTATTTGGCTAATGATATTGTTGAGATATTGACAAATGGACTACTTAAACACTCGATAGGAAAGACTCGCCTTACATGATTACTCACCATTTTCATAGCCATCAATTGTTATCCATGCAAGTGGGCATTGATTTGACAATAAAAATGTATTCTATAATGAAAGGCAACTTTTAAGCACTATAACAAGGAACACAAGTTTAATAATAAAACCTTATCAAAGCTAATTGTAAGACGATTGTAAATGCTAGGGTAAGATGGATTGCTCAGGAGTTGTATAGCAAAGAAGTGTTGTAAGAAGCACATGTTGGAATAGTTAGAGGCCACTTCAATGCCACAACAATGGCATGTGAAGTTGTACAATTCCAACTATGATGGCCAACCCTATTCAAAGATGAATGAAAGTTTATAAAACACTATGACAAATGTCAGCACATGAAAGTGCCTATCAAGAAGGATAAAGTGAAGCTTGTACTACCAATGCTTGCTCGTCAATCCTTTGAAAAATGTGAATTTAACTTTATGGAATCCATCAGCCCTATTACATAGTATTTCCAAGCAAAATAATCATAGTCACCTATTGACTATATCACAAAATGGGCTAAGGCATGCACTACCAAAAAGAATGATGTGAGAATGACAACCAAAATCCTATGAAAACATGTGATATATCAAGGCTCGGATGCCAATAGAAATTGTGCGTGATTGAAGTACCCATTTCATAATAAGATAGTGCAACACCTACTCTCTACATTTTTAATCACTCGCTGAAAGTTAGCTCCCTACTATTCATAAGCAAATAGTTCTGATGCCAGGAGGCATATTCCACGGTGGATTCCGTGCCACGGTGGATTCCGTGAGGTTTTATGGTGGATTCCGTAAACTTAGATGACCGGGGCTCATACACAAAGTGGATTCTTTGTGCGAGAAGTTGATGGGGACGCCTGTCCTTTTCGGGCATTTCATTAATTTAGTGTGTACATGGATGATTCCATAGCGGGTGATTCCGCAAAATGCATATTAAATTAATAAACGTTTATGAGTTTAGAGTGCGCACTCGTATTAAATTAAGGTTAGGATTTATTTCTAACCAGTTGATTTATTTATGTAGCTGAAGACTGCTAGGTATTCACTTTTGTCGGTTTAATTGTATTATTTTACTAACGATTGTGAATGCTTCAGTTGATGTGTAGAGATAGCAACAGTGGCGGAGGAAAGCATTGGAGTCTAGCGAGTATTCGACCTATGGATTATATTTTGATAGGCGCCACGTCTATATTTTGTTATGTCTATTGAGACTTCGATTATTGATTATTATTTTGTATGCGCCTATGCGCATGGATATGTTATTTCTATTTGGACATTGAGATTGGGCGTGCCAGACTCTATGGGCACCGTCCATTAGCTTTATTTCCTATTTTTGTAAAAGGCAAACTCAAAAGCTAAAAGCTTGTCATATTTTTGTAAATTGGGCTATTATTGAGCATGAAGATGGAAATATACATAAAATACATGCTTTGTGAAGCGCTCACACAAGGCATGGGGGGAGATTGAACCCAATTGGTCTCTTGCTTCTTGTCGTTCATGCTTTTACATTATTTTTTGTGCAAAGAGGTAGAGTTCATTGTTCTTGGGGACCTTCCGGGATTCACTACATGAGCATACTGTGACCGATCTGCACACCAGTGGTATCAGAGCAGAGCTGAGATCAAGAGCTTCCAATCGCTACCCATCTTGTGCGAAGGCGGAGCTCCTGGAACGATCGGGCTCTACAGTCAATCTCGTCGCAAACCGTCGATACAGGCAGACTTCTGGCGATCAAGAACCCCTGTTTCTACTGTCAGATCGCGAAGGACCAGGCTGTATAGGCGGAGGACCACGCAATCATCTCCTTCACCAAAATCGTGGATAACAGACAAAAAGAGTAACTTTTTTCTTCATTAAGTTTCAAAGCTTCAAGTTACAACTTAATCAATTTGATCAGAAGCTTAAGAAGGCTTCTCTTAAGCAAATCGAAATCAACGCGGCGTGAGGCTGTCCAAGGCGGCGCGAATCCGTCAAGGACATATTTTTGTCCTAAAAATCCACGACGGATTAAGAAGCTAAAAGCTTCTTAATCCACTAAGTCAATCAAAGCTTTTAACTCCAGCAAGTCAACAAACTTCAGGTCCTGCGCACCAGAAATCAAGTTCTGCAAGTCGACTATAATCAAGTTCTGCAAGTTCACTAAGTTCTACAAGTCGGCTAAGTCTGCAACTTTGCAAGTCGGCTAAGTCTACAACTCTGCAAGTCAGACTAGTCAATTGGAGTTAGAACTGACTAGTGCTCAAAACTCCTAGAAGGGTTGTTCCTGCGCAAAAACTCTGAACTGCAAAGTTGTTCGTGGCAAAGTATTCTACCTATACGTAGGTCCATTGAAGTATTTTCAGCATACAAAGAAGGAAATATTGCAGATTTTCTGAAAATTAAGAAAGAAATACCCAAAAATACATAGCCTTGTAACCCCGAATTTGAGCTACGCTCATCCCGCTAACCTGATTTTGAGTGAGAAAGGTCTTTTGAGTTTTACAGGATGACGACACCACATATGGATGATCCTATGGCTGAAGACGACCTACCTGAGCCTACCATGGAACAAAAGCTGGATCTAATCATGCTGCAATTGGAAGAAGAACGAAGGGCTAGGCAAGCATTGCAAGCGCAATTGACAAATTTACAAAGAGCGTCTACCGACAAAGAAGAACCTCAAGCTGAAGATTTGATTCGACGTACTATCGACGCCACTCTTGAAGCTCAAACCATTCGCAAGGAATCAAAGATAAGTAAACGAAGTTTCAAATTCCGCACTTTCAATGGCATACGAGAAGGAAAGACTGTTTTATCATTCATTAGCCAGTTTGATGACTATTTCCATAAGGAAACCTATCCAGAAAAAGATAAAATCAAGTGTGTCACTAATCATTTGGTAGACAGAGCATCACTTTGGTGGACTGTAGTACGCAAGAGCATAGAATGTCCTGCTACTTGGGAAGATTTCAAGAAGAAGTTCATGCAGAATTTCCTTCCACCGCAATTTCATGAGAAGGCTATCAAGCAATGGGATCTACTTCAACAACGGGATCGTGAGCCTATTCCTCAATATATAGAGCGTTTTTGGAATGCACTCCTATAGCTACGCATGCTTGAAGACGTACCAGAGACGACACATAAGCGGAAGTATATGTCTGGACTTCTTGGGCATTACTACGCTGAAGTGAACATGTTCAAGCCTGCTACCCTTGAAGACGCCATCTCACTAGCCCACGACACTGAAGATAAGTTACGCGATAGAGACAGACGACCACAGCAATTCCAAGCCAATGGTAATTATGGATCTAAACAATTCAATTCCAACTTTAGAAGGTTTAATCCAGGTCGTTTCTCTTCATCATCTTTCCGCAAGAATTGGGCTAAACCACCTGCATTACCATCCAATGTCAATCCAAATCCTAAGCCTATTCCACAAGCAAATCCAAATGTACCCAGACTTCCAGCCATTGCAAATAATGTAACCAAAGCCAAGCCAATAGTATGCTATAAATGTCACCAGCCTGGGCATCTCGCAGCAAATTGTCATTCAAAGAAGCCACCAGCACATATCAACTATCTTGGAGCCATGGATGAAGACGAGCATGAGGATATGCCTGATTTCACTGAAGATGAGGATGACACTACTACTACTTCCGACACTTTACCAGGTATGCCTACTCCACATTCATTATTGACTATGAAATGTTTGGTGCATGGAAAGAAAAAGACTATCTTGCATGATGACGGTAGTACTCATGACTTTATTTCAGCAAAATTGGTAAAGGAATTGAAATTATAGACTGTACCTACGCATTATCGCATAAAAGCTGCATTCTTAGGCACTAGGTATAATGGTACACAAGAAGTACAAGATTTAGAGATTCAAATTGGTTCATACACTGAAAGAAGAAATTTCTTAGTTGTTCCATTACAGTCAAGCGACATTATTTTAGGAATGCCTTGGCGACACCAACATAACCCAGATATAGATTATTCCACACACACAATGAATATTAATTTTCAAGGAAAATCTATTACTTTATATGGTATGCATGCATCTAATGTTTTTCCACTACTTTCGCATACTCAAGCAAAACGTGCATTACGCAAGAGTAGTAAATCATATCTCATTTGGGTGAATGAATTGCAAGTAAAGGAAAATCATATGCACCCTAGGCATAAGGAATTTCTTGCATATTTTAAGGACTGTTTTGCAGAAGACCTACCACCAGGTTTACCACCTTCACGTCCAGAAGACCATAAGATTGATTTGATCCCTAGCACACAACCACCTTGCAAAGCACCATATAGGCACAATCAGATAGAGCAAAAAGAAAACCAGAGTCAAGTTGAAGAATTACTAAATAGAGGCTTAATTCGACCTAGCAGTTCTCCATTCGGTGCACCTGTACTCTTAGTCAAGAAAAAGAATAATACCTATCGTATGTGTATTGCCTACCGAGCTTTAAATAAGATCACTGTAAAGAATAGGTATCCTATACCTAGAGTTGATGACCATATGGACAAACTGCAAGGATCTTCTATATTTAGTAAAATTGACCTTAAGTCTGGATATCATCAGGTGAGGCTAGATAAATCTGACATATTTAAGACTGCATTTAGAACACAGTTTGGCCATTACGAATTCTTAGTCATGCCATTCGGATTGACTAATGCACCTGCTACCTTCAGTAGAATGATGAACTGTATCTTTTTGAAATATCAGTACTATGTGATTGTTTTCTTTGATGATATTTTGGTGTTTAGTCAAAATGAGAAAGAGCATTATGAGCATTTGTCATTAGTTTTTCAATTACTGAAAGAAAATCAATTGTTTGCAAATCCTGAAAAGAGTGAATTCTTTAAGACAGAAATAGAGTATTTAGGTCATATTGTATCATCTGAAGGAATTAAAGTTGATCCTAAGAAAATTGATACAATATTGCATTGGCCTGTTCCTAAAAACGTGCATGAGTTACGCTCATTCCTTGGTCTTGCTAGTTTCTATAGGAAGTTTGTACGTAATTTTTCATTACTTGCTTTACCATTAACAAAACTTCTCAAGAAAGGAATTGTTTATCAATGGACTGAAAATCAGCAAAAATCCTTTGACTTACTGAAACATGCATTAACCAATGCCCCTGTTTTACAGTTGCCTGACTTTAATAGACCATTCTTTCTAGTTGTGACCGATGCTAGCGGATCAGGAATAGGAGCCGTACTAATGCAAGACAATCATCCAATAGCATATTCTAGTTCTAAGCTGAAACCCTCTGAGCTGAAATATTCCACCTATGACAAAGAACTATTAGCAGTTGTACAAGCATTAAGACAGTGGAAACACTACTTAATGGGTTCAGAATTCATGATAAAGACCGACCAGCAAAGCATTAGACATTTACTTAGCCAACCTCAAATTTCTGACCGTCATATCAAATGGGCTTCCTTTATTCAAAGTTTTCATCCTATCATTCAATACCAACCTGGAAAAGAAAATGTAGTTGCTGATGCATTGAGTAGAAGACCTGCAATTCATAATATTTATGTCATATCTTTTGATTCTTTGATTGCTATGAAAGATACATATCACCAGGATATTACTTTTCATTCTGATTGGAACAAATTAGTTCAAAATAATTTCATTCCTGTTGATTCATTGTCATATAATGATGGATTTATGTTTTATGAAAAGAGACTGTGTGTTACTATTCCATTCTGATCTTTTGTTTTGAATGAAATTCATTGTCCCCCATATCAAGGTCATAGAGGTATCATATCTACATTACGTATGTTAACTGAAGATTTTTATTGGCCGCATATGGATGTAGATGTATCTAATTTCATTTCTGAATGTTTGATTTGTCAAAGAATAAAAAGACATCATGGTAAACAGTATGGATTACTAATGCCTTTGTCTATTCCATCTAAACCTTGGGAACAAATTTCTATGGATTTTATTACTGGTTTACCAAATACTAAATCTAACCATGATATGATTTGGACAGTTGTAGATAGATTTAGTAAGCAAGCATATTTCATTCCATGTAAGAAAACTTTAACAGCATCACAAGCAGCACAGTTATTTTTGAAAACTGTTTTTACTAACCATGGATTGCCCAAAGTTATCATTTCAGATCGTGATTCTAGATTTTGTAACAATTTTTGGATTACACTGTTTGCTAATCTAGGCACAAAGATTGATTTCTCATCTGCATTTCATCCAGAAACTAATGGACAAACAGAAGCCACAAACAACACCATTCTAGATCTTTTACGTGCATATACTATCTCTAAACCTCAGACATGGGACACTCATTTGCATTTATTACAGTTTGCATATAACAATACACCGCACACATCTACAAAGAAAGCACCTTTTGAAGTCATTTATGGATATAGGTTATCTACACCTGTTGCATCTTTGTCTAATAGAATTCAGAGTGCTGATGATATTGCTAGTATGCATAATAGTATTTTTGATGAGGTTAAGGATATGATTGCTAAAGCCCAACAATCATATACCAAACAAGCCAACAAGAAAAGACAAGCCATGAATTTCAAAGTTGATGATTATGTTTGGCTGAGAATAGAAAAACGTAGACTGCAAAGTGTAGATAGACATCCCGTTATCAAATTAGCTCCTAGATTCTATGGACCATTTAAAATCATTCATAAAATTAATGATAATGCATTCAAGTTAGAATTACCATCTCATTGGAAAATTCACAATACATTTCACATTAGTTTATTGAGACCATTTAGAGGTCAATTACCTATCCACCCTGTTTATGAAAACCCACCTTTATTAGAGGAAGAGACTGAAATATTTGAACCAGAAGCCATCATAGACACTGACTATATGACCACTAGAACTGGCCGAAGGTATTCTAGATATCTAGTAAAATTTAAGAACCATCCTGTAGAGGAAGCACAATGGATGCACGCTAGAGACTTAAATGCTTTCCCCACTCTGTTAGCTCCACATTGAGCTAATAGCAATTGAGGTCAATTGCTATCCCACCCCGGGGGTATGATGCCAGGAGGCATATTCCACGGTGGATTCCGTGCCACAGTGGATTCCGTGAGGTTTTACGGTGGATTCCGTAAACTTAGATGACCGGGGCTCATACACAAAGTGGATTCTTTGTGCGAGAAGTTGATGGGGACGCCTGTCCTTTTCGGGCGTTTCATTAATTTAGTGTGTACATGGATGATTCCATAGCGGGTGATTCCGCAAAATGCATATTAAATTAATAAACGTTTATGAGTTTAGAGTGCGCATTCGTATTAAATTAAGGTTAGGATTTATTTCTAACCAGTTGATTTATTTATGTAGCTGAAGACTGCTAGGTATTCACTTTTGTCGATTTAATTATATTATTTTACTAACGATTGTGAATGCTTCAGTTGATGTGTAGAGATAGCAACAGTGGCGGAGGAAAGCATTGGAGTCTAGCGAGTATTCGACCTATGGATTATATTTTGATAGGCGCCACGCCTATATTTTGTTATGTCTATTGAGACATCGATTATTGATTATTATTTTGTATGCGCCTATGCGCACGAATATGTTATTTCTATTTGGACGTTGAGATTGGGCGTGCCAAACTCTATGGGCACCGTCCATTAGCTTTATTTCCTATTTTTGTAAAAGGCAAACTCAAAAGCTAAAAGCTTGTCATATTTTTGTAAATTGGGCTATTATTGAGCATGAAGATGGAAATATACATAAAATACATGCTTTGTGAAGCGCTCACACAAGGCATGGGGGGAGATTGAACCCAATTGGTCTCTTGCTTCTTGTCGTTCATGCTTTTACATTGTTTTTTGTGCAAAAAGGTAGAGTTCATTGTTCTTGGGGACCTTCCCGGATTCACTACGTGAGCATACTGCGACCGATCTGCGCACCAAGTTCAACCAAAAAAACAAGCAAAACCTTGATCAACATACTAATTAAATCATGTTCAGACTAGGATAGTAAATTAATGATAGCTCTTTGGGCACATTATACTACCTATTGAATGGCCACATGACAACAAACCATTTTAGGTTAACATATGGTAAAATGCTATCATGCATGTAGAGTCCCTAAGCCCCAACACAAAGCACAATGGGAAGGAAGCAAAGCTTAAACTAAGCATGTCTCTGAGCTAGAGTGACTAATAGAGACACGACTTTTAGCCACGTGTGATTATATAAAAAAGCTCGCAAGAAGGCTTGGTTTGATAAGCATGTGTAACAAAAATCATTTGAAAAATAAGACTTGGTCCTCTTTTATTCAGTCAAGGGATGCAAACAAAAGTTGAAATTTAGGGGATCAAAGCCTTATCACATTTGGACCCTCATCTAAACAGGAAATGTGGAGCTTGAAACTCTTGACAACTACCACTTTAATGAAAGTTGCATCAAGAAATACTACTCTCCTTGACATTGTCAAAACGAGAAACTTGTAGCACCCACAAATAGTGTAAAATCAAAACAAAAATATACTCTCCATGTTCAAGCAATCTCAATCACTAACTTGGATGAGGAAAAGAAAATAATTATACCATTGGCATACATGTGCCTCAAGATGACTACCTTAAGAGAGAACTTAGTCAATGCTCTCATTGATGAGGGATTAAACTTTAATATCATGCATTACGAGTTCTAGTAGAAAGTTGGACAATCCTAGTTGATACCATCCAATGTAAAATTAAATCCATATGGAGGCTCATCATACTCAATATTAGACAAGTGCAAGTTGATGGTGACCATTGACACCAAAAGCATCCCAATGCTTTTTTATGCTCTCACAAATCAAAACAATGTAGGACAAGAAATCTTGCTAAGATGTCCATTCAAGTTATAAACAAAATGCTATGTTGATTTTATGGAGCAACATATTCACCTCAATCTCCCTAGCATTAGAATCATTGCCTTTAGTAAGGATGATTGTAGCCCTAGTAAGGGAGAATTGACTAATAGACAATTGTGCCCTCAATCTCCCTAGGGCTAGAATTATCCTTACCTTCAACAAAAGAACTAGTTGATAGACTATTGTGCCCTACTAGACCTAGCCAACCAATGATGCCTATAGAATGAACAAAAAGTCTATTGAAAGGAGTTTCTTTGGCCCAAGATTAGTAGTTCAAAATCTACACGACATCACACCAATCCATGCAAAATAGTTGCAAGAACTTACTATAAGCCACAGAAGAACTACCAACAAAATAGAATTAAATCCTACATTAGTCCCACATGGCTACCCAAGGCATTACTAAATGTGCAAGGCTACTACCAAGGTAATCACTTCATCTGGATTCCAAAATGAGCAACTCATGCTTTCCGACATTAACTAACAAAGTTTCACATAGTGCAACCGAAATGCAACCAATCAATCTAGTCCTATGATACCAAAATTGTACTTAAATAAACTATCTAGGTATACATATCCAAGGCTACCCAAAGCATATCTACAACTCCACCCTCTGTGCCCAAGAAGACTGTGCTTGAATCCCTTAAAGAGAAATTATCTTAGAACCCCACTCACGAATAAATAAAGCCCACAACCAAGAAGCTCACTTGACTTACAGACAAAAACAAGCTAGGACCAAGAAGAAATCATTGACTACTACTACTACTATAGTACCCTTGACAAGTGTCACAAAGCCATGACCACAAACTAGATTAAAGCCATCTTTCACTCACCGATTGATATATCAAATGGCCACAAAATTGGCTAATAAGATCATTCTTCAAGTAATAGAGTATTTTACGCAACTTGACTATACATTTGAAATGCATGCTTGTGTATATAAAACCATTGACCTAGGATTTGCCAACAAGCTGATTAATGGAGCTTGTCTCCCAATTGGAATACTACTTGGGAGGATAGTGAATATATCTTTTGCAAGTGTGAAGCAATTAAAAAAAATATTCCTCCAAGGCATTCTGAGAAAAGTGCTAAGACCATGCACCTTATCTCAAGTTGGGCTTGAGTCACAAAGGCAAATAACCTTGTTGAATTGACTAAAATCCAACAAAAGTGTGAACCACATCATCTATTCCTAAGGGTTTGGTGTAGTCATCATCTTGACATTGCCACTAATGGCAATTGCTTAATGAGCAATGTGGAACAACAACGCTTGGTAAAAACCATGCAACATGGCCCTATACACTGCAATGGATTTTACTTCACACCATTCTCATTGTTAAGATCTACCATACCATTCTAAACTAGAACAACATCCCCTCTTGGAAAGAATGTTGTTGGAAGAATTACTTCATGTAGCAATCCAACTAGAACTTGGTTGTTCTCACAGACTTAGTGACCTACCTATACAAACTCCATGCTAACCATTTGATTTAGATGTGCTTGCAAACACTAGTTCAATCCCAAGTTCTTTGATTGATGGCTTACTCAAACCATATATCAAACAATACTTCTTAAGAAAACACAACTTTTATACATACAAAGCATAATATTTATTTATTTACACATGCACAACACACACACACACACACATGTATTAAACCCAACCAATATACAACTAGGAAGCTATTTATCTTCAGGGGGGGGGGGGGGGGGGAGGCAACATATTGAGTCGCCAAAATTTTATTGAATTGTTCAAAATTGTGCTATAGGAGGGAAACCATATTAAATCATGAGAATTTGTGTTGTAATGGCAAGTCATTGTTGTCAATCATATTGAATTGCCTTTTGTTCTCATAATTCTCACAACTTGTTAACTGTCAAATCTAGATTACGATCAAGAAAAAAATGTCGTTATCATAGATCAATGCGACAAGTACAACATATAACCCACATATAAGGTCCATGATCTTAAATTCTAGGTCACTAAAAGCTTTGAGGAGTTGGTTCACACATGGCTAGGAAACTTTTAGAAAGGTGTGGCCTACAAACTTCTACTAAAGTGACCAACATTTCACTTAATCACATGCCTAAGTTTTATCAACAAGTCTCTAGGCTAGAACAAGCACAACTTTTCTTATACCATGGAATTGACATTGGGGATCTTTGGAAAATTATACTACCCATGGATTTGTAAATTATAATGTGCATGTCACTAGGATAGGGACTGTAAAGTTAATTTCTTACCTTGTAGCTTCCTCATAGCTTCTAGTATAGTAGAATCCCAACCTTGTAATGTCACCCACCTCTAAGATCCTAGAGGCGATATTCCATCTCACATGCATCACTATATCCAAGAAAGATGCATTTGTGCATACAAGGAAGGTTTAAGGAGGGAGAGCAAGGAAGTGAGGAACATGGCTAGTGAGGCTTCTTCCATCTTTCTTATTTTTCTTTAGCTATCTAGGGTGGTTTGTGCAAGTGTTGCAATAACGCAAGTAAATAGGCATACGTGTGGATTGTGGAGTGATGCTTGTTAATTTTTTTACAACCACAACATGATAATCATTGGTAATCATTCTCACTATAGCCACCTCAAATTGCTCAAATCAATCTATGATTTGGTAGGTTAGTTAGTTGTGCTTCATATGTGTGTGAGTAGGCTAGGTGAGAGATAGCTGTGACTTTGTGAGTCAAACCCTTGAAACAATAAGGGGGTGTTTATGGTCTAGTCCTTGGCATGTGAATTCTACACTAAGCCTCTAGCTAATAAATACCTCACAAAAGCAAATTAATACACCTATCATGAGCCAATATATACACCTCTCATGGGTTGAATAATGCACCTCTCATAGGTTGAGTAATACTTTTCTCATGGGCTAAATAGTGTGCCTCCATGGGCCAATAAATACTCTCTCATGGGCTAACAAATACACCTCACATGGACAAAATAATGTGCCTCTCATAGTTTGAATAAATGCACGTTGGCAACATGCCCTTGGTTGGGTATAGCAATTGTCTATAATTGCTATGCAAGTTATATAAGTAGAAATGTAGAAGAAAAACTAAGAGTATGAGTTAATATGTGGGAGTATCTTACAAATGTGAAAATACAATACTCAAGAGAGACTTAACATGGGCCAATTGTAAGTAGTAACACATATTGTATAAACACATTCAAAGATAAGAAGGGCTAGAAATCATGCAAGTAGATATATTAAGTATGTATAATCTTCAATGGCTAGAAAATGCACAAATTTATCTATTCACATAAGAAGGCCCTAAGATATTTAAAACGATTGCTAAAGTCTATATACTAAATCAAATTTATATAAATTTAAACTTGTTTTAAAATTAGTTAATACAAGCTCATAAGAAAACTTTAGGTTGCATAAACAACTAATCTATGAAAGCAAAGTTAGAACAAAGACTAATTGTCTACCTTTCATTGAATGAAATGCATGACCATCTAATTAAGCTAGTCAAAACTAAAAAGCCCTTAATTACAAAAATTTCTACCAAATATATCCTTATGAGGTATCTCTAGTTCTACATGTTTGAGTAAAACAAGCCTAGAAAATTTGCCAATAGGAACTAAGTTACATACCCTCTTTGAAAAAAAAAACAAAAAACAAAAAACAAATCTTAAAGTTGAATCTAAGCTACTTTTCTAATTATCACAAGCAAAATTAGTCACAAATCATGTCAAAGCTAAAATATCCGATCAACCACATAGAATTTTCAAAATCTCAAATAAGAGTTGTAAAGCTAAAATGGGACTATATTTCTTGTTTTTACATCGTAATAAAAATTCTAATATACTATTAGAAAATGTCACACACACACACACACTTAAATGAGCTCAATGACTTTATAGTATTCATAAATACCTTGATACATATAATAATATGACAATCTATCAACCTATTATCAAAATGAATACGCAAATTAAACAATTCATAGACTTTATTTGCTAGACTTTTAAATATTTAAGCAAGACTTTGCATTTCATAAAAATGGATCTAACATATATTAAAACCCATGAGAGACAACTTTGAGCTCCCACTAGATTTGCCATTTTTAGTCATTACCATATTTTGAAGCTACTAACTATCCTTCTTAGCTGCATTTTACTTTGTCATTCTTTATCTTTTCCATAGGATGTCTAAAACAAAGTGAAATGATATATAAGTGGACTCTTTGAGGATCAATTTTCCCAACTTTACTGCAACAAATCCAAAGGAATTGCCATAAACATTCCAAAGAAAACAAAAGAAATCCCACACATCATGACTATTTTTGCACAAAAAGAGAATAGATGTTCAAGCTCAAACAATAAGGGTCACAATGCATGTAGAAGCACGTAATCATGTGTTTAGAAGGACTACTATTGATCAAAGTAGAATAACCCAACACCTAGATAAAAGCTTCACATAACCCTAATGAGCATCAAATGCCCAAGTGTTATTGTAAATTAAGACACGCAATTGTCCAATGAATGACAAATAGCTGAATTAAAATACAACATGATGGCATGTACACACAAGGAAGGCCAAATAGCTTGATCGACATAGAACATAAGAACACAAAAACACTCATTAACAAAGCATCTTTGACCAAGAGAACCTAATAGTAGAACAAATGGCCTAATCAATATATCATTTTCGATTTGCTACTTAAGGGTGATTTATAGCTAAATATAAAAAGAATTTTAGACAAGAGGATCACAATATCGATGGCAATATAGTTGTATAAAAGGTGAAGCTTGAGAGTTTTTTAGATAGCAAATCTCTAGGTTAATTTGTGGCATGATACGTTAACATTGACTAAGTATAATATCATTAATGTTGAGTGGACCAATGTGAACACACAACATGATCATGGTAGGCACGCACGAGTGCACAAGCACGCACACACGCGCACACACACATGCAAGAGATAATTTTGTATCTTTAGTTTCATTGAACATGAGCAAAATAGCATTCATTTGAGATGCTTCTATTCTAGTTTCTATTATAATCCCATAGTTGAAACACATGGATGCAATGGGCAAGGTAAAAATATTATAAATGGGAGTGGTGTGCATGCAACTGCTCATTGATCTTGTTGGGTATGGGACACGTTAAGTCATTGAATGCTTTTGTAATCACTGTCTTAACTAATGGAATATTAGAGGTTATTTTGTTTCATTAACATTTGAGTGTAGGAATATATTTGAAGGCAAACTCCTGGTGCACATTGTGATAAGATATGACATGTCCAAACAAGATGATGAAGAACTATCGTCCACATCATTGCATGCAAAACAAAATCTGTAATTTTTTCTAATTTAAATATCACAAGAATATTACTTATTCATGAATGTTGAAAATGAGGTATCAATATTCCATCAATTGATTGGTTCAAGTTAGAGAATTCAATTTTTGTATGGCAATGACCAAAAGGCTACATGCAATTTGACTAATAAAAGTGTCAAACATAGAGGTGTCAAATGTAAAACAGTATGACTACTTTGATGGTGCAGGCTCCATGTGTCATGTTTCAATTCATAATTAATTATGCATGATCTTGTTGGACATTTCATTTGGTGATCAATGATTGATTTGTGAGTTTGACTTTTTACAAAAATTAAGCATCCTATTGAATAAATTCAATCCTCCTTTTGATTAGAAGCATTTTTGTATGTGACAGTTATTGGCCAAGTTATCATACACAAATCATAAAAAATGAGCTAGTTAGAATAATTGCATGTATTCGTCATATTACATAACAAGATTATACCTTTAGTGACCTTATAAAAGCAATGTTGTGATAGTTTTGATAAATAAATATAGGTTTGCTTTGGTATGATCAATGTATCATGCCACATATCAATCATACCAAAACTTCTCATAACTTGAAATAGTTTGAGACCTTCCTTGAGAATTTGTTAAATTAAGTATCAATAATTTTAACACTCTCACTCACTTGTGTAAATCTGATAGTTCCAAAGTTGTTTTGAGGAAACTTAGAGGCTCTTTAGTGAGCTAAGTTGTCCCTAAATAACAAGATTGTAAATGATATTACTCAATTTAATTGGCAAAACAAGGTGTTGTTTGGAAAAAGTCATTTAGTGTGAACTAGATAATATACACTCAAGATTTTTAGGTCCTCACTTGTTTGCTATTATTGCATTAATTGTTTAATTGGACAAGTTATCTTTTAATAGGATTGCCAAGATTGTTCCTCATTTACATTTAATGCTCTTCCATGGAGTGGTTTTATGTTGTCTTCTTGCTCACTTCCCGCTCTAATCAATGCTTTTTAGAAGTTCTCCTTTATTATACCTCTCTGGTTTACATGTTTACTTCTTACTTCTCCAAGTTGGATGGATTGTAACACTTGTTCACATGATATTCATGTCCTCTTTATTCTCTCCTTCTATCTATGATGATAGGGCCATATCAATCTTTGCTAATTAGATTTCTATGAGATGGGATTTCATGTGCATACACTCATTTTGGGGAGTACATCAAGGAATTCTAAATCTTAACAGAGTTTCGTGAAACTATTAAAAACTTGTGTAGTGAATACATCATACACATCAACTTTAGTTACCATAAATATTAGAGATGGGCATCACAATGTCAATAACATACAAAAAGATAGACATGGGATTGATTTGGCGAGTTACATTCATGAGATTTTGACCTAGCAATATGGACTATGCTAACAAGTATCCCTTATTCATACCAATGTTTTACATTCTTTTCTACTTTAGCACAGTTCGTTTATTTATTTATACATTAATTGCTACTTCAAATGTTGAAAATGATATCCTTTGGATGTTCAAAATGATATAGCTCTTATTCAGCCACATGTCTATTTTGGTAGGAATATGGCCAATCTTTGGCTCTTTTTAATTTAATAGGTGTTAACAAAAATTCTATGATTGGAGCACATGTTCACATGTTGCACATTTATTTTTGCTCTTTGATTTAGCTACCTTCCATACTGCCACATAACAAAAGTTCCTTTGGGCTCATTTACTTGAAAATGTGAAGTTTTGAGGGTAAGATACTAGGCCTAAATCCATTTCTTAGGCCACATGAAGGAATGGAAAGGGGGGTGACCTAAAAATAGGAAGTAAGCTATAAAGATATGGTTTCTCATAAGAATTGAAACTGGTGGCATTATCTATATGCTTAGAAAGATGCAACATGCTATCAAATAACATAAAGATGTACTTCAAATGCTGCATAAATAGGACTTGACATTGTTCATGTTTTGTCTTCTTAGTTTTCCATTTCATTATCTATCAATTTTCTGGAGTATTTACTGAACAACATGTAAAGGTTGGTTTGTCCCATTGGAGTAGTTCAACCTTTTTGAAATCATTGAGAGCCCCATAGTGAAAGATAGGATACAAATTGTCAAATCACGTGTTTCCAAAAAATATCTAAGTAATTGACATATGTTTAGTAACATGGTTTATAATTTATAACTTGATTGAAGTCTAGCTAAGCAATAGTGCAAGAAGCTCAATTATTGTTCAATTAACATGCTAAAGAAAGGAATATGCAATCACTCTTTTAGTTCTTTGGGGAGGAAAGATCTAGTGTTTTAATTATAAAGAAAGTAATAGGTGATTGTTAATGTTGTACCAAACTTTTAGATTGGGAAAAGAAAGGAATGGCTTTTGTTCCATGCTAAAAAGTTAGTTAAGTAAATGTATGCATATCTTTGCATCCGCATGTATATCTTTGCATATAAAGGATGTCGTAAATATGTACGAAGGAAGCAAACATTCTTCATACTTCATGCTAGCATCCATGCTCTTTGCTTAACATAATGCTTGGTCATATGGCCAATTCTAAGTTCTCGCTGGTAGGTCATTTGTCATATTGTGTTTGGTTTCTATAGGCATAACCTAATCAAGTTGCCAACTGTGCTTAGCAAGGTATATATATAACCAAGGCAAGACTCTTGGATGCACTTTGTGGCCATTTTGTACTTGACATGAAGGCTTTACATGTGTCATGGTGCTTGGGGCAAGTCAAGAGGAGGCATCATTTGAATTGACTTGTATAGGCTGCGAGTTAGCAATTCAAGTGAATAGAACTTAGTTTAACTCATACATGCTCATATGGTTGCTTTGAACAAGGTTGTGTAAACATTGGGGCAATAGCAAGTTAATTCTAAATGCTTAGAGATCATTTTCTCTAGAAACCATTATTTAGTCAACAATAGGAATCTTCAGCTTTATCACACACATAACCACTTTTGGAAGTTGTATATTCTCACTATACCCATCTAGTTAACATATACACATTTTGCATATAAGATCTTGATTATATCTAACTAGTAAAATATACACATTTTGCATATAAGATCCTGATTATATCCAACTAGTTAACATATACACATTTTGCAAAATCACAAAAATTCATTTTCCAAATAGAGAAATGACCACAATGACTAGCCTTGCTAGTAGAATAGTAGTACATGTTGTGGATTATACTCATTCTATTACTTATGCACATTTTGCATTCTTCTATTCTCCCTTTGAGTACAAAGAGAGGCTTTCAAATCCTAAACATTTCCTTTGGGTCTTTGAGTTTGGCATTGGCCATGTCCTTAAAAGCTTACCATACAAGAATTGATATTGGCCAACCAATTCATCCACAAGTGATTGTTCGCTCATCCAATCAAAACCCCACTATTGTATATACATGCCTCTTTCAATCTTTCATCCATCTCCTTGTCTTGATAGTCTAGGGTAAAGGAGTCATTCCCATGGCATGCCCTTATTGCATAACAATAGGCATTGGTAGGGATAAAAGCATCAATAGTATAAGATTAATTGTGTGACATGTAATGGTCAATAGAGCTCGATATGGTGTTACATTGCTTCAAGTGACATAAATTCAGACTTGTTTTGTGTCTTAAAGGAGGTTACAAAATGTATGCAACATATAAATTTGCAAGATTCATAACCATTAAATAGGTCACCCAATGCAATATGAAACATACACACATTGGATGACACCCCTTCCCTTTTTTTTCCCCCTATTGTGAACTATGACCCCCAGCGTTAGACGAGCTTGCACTGTTTCCATACATGACCTACTAGGCGCTCCGTGCCTAGACTCGTCCCGGCGCTTAGCGTCGGAGCGGGCGCGATTTTTTGGGAGGGGGGCAGGTGCTGGACGCGTGGCACCCACCCCCGCATTCTCTTTCTTTTTTGTGGGGGAGGTGGGGGGCTGCCACGTGGCACCCGCCCCTCACCTCTCCTTAACTAATAGTATAGATGTGCGACAAGTCACAAGCGGATGCAAGTGTGAACAGGTCCTTGAGAAGAAAAAGACAGGCATATCCACTTTCTTTCTTATGTTTTCCAAGCTATTTATTGCGATTATTGTCGCTGTTGTTATTGTTAATAAAATATAAATGGAGCTCACATCAAAAGCGTCTCTTTGCAGGTGTTTCCGTCAGCGCGGGCAGGCAATTGGAGTTTGACACCATTGCGGTCTCGGGTGTGTGCTGGCAGCAGCATCAGGTCAGACACGCACAGATTCTCGCCTTCCTTCCAACCCACCTTGCCATCAACGACCTCTCCGGGCCTCGCCATCAGGCACCGTCCCAGCTGCCATCAGGATTCATGCATCGCATGGCATAGCTTCCATCCAATTTATATATATATACACCTCCCCTTGTGGATCCTTCCATGGACCCCCCCGCCCCCGCCCTCTCCGTCGATGGCGTCGAAGGAGACGATGAGTATGACGACGAGGAAGAGGATGCCGGCTCAGATCCAGAAGATGGAGAAGAGGAAGAGTCGTCCGATGAGGAAGAACCTCGCCTCAAGTACCAGAGAATGGCAGGCAGCGTCCCTTCATTGCTTTCGAGTGATGCTGCATCCTGCATCACTGTTGCAGAGAGGATGATTGCACTGGGGACGCATGATGGAACTGTACATCTGCTGGATTTCCAAGGCAATCAGGTACATACATTGTTAGTTTTGTCTCCTTCACATGAATGTGGTATTATCGTCTTTTTGCAAGGTTCTGATCCATCGAAAGCTCGGCATGTAAGAAAGAATTAGAGCACTTGCCTCTGACCAACTCCAAGGAATGAACAATTGGCTCCATAGAGATCATCGACAAACATTGGATGGGAGCAACGGTTTGTGGGAAGAACTAGCCCTTATATGGCACAACTCGTTTGTGAATTCAGGACTTTTCACTCTTGCTACCACCAAAGTGTTTTTATCCGGCAGTCACCTTGAAGTCTTGAACCTGAAAAAAGTACATGAAGTTGTCCAAGAAATTGTGGGACTAGGCTGACCCACTCTAGGACCTGCAAGTAGGTGGTCCCCTCTAGGATGTGGGTGGTTCCCTTTGGGATCAGAATAGCCCTTGTAGGATCCTTAATGTCCCCCTTTGGAATAAAAATGACCCCTCATGGAGTATGAATGTCTCCTTGTCAGACTCTGGTGTTCTCATTGAAATATCTTGTGGTGTCTTAGTAAACTTGTGAAGTCTTGTGAATGGTCACCCTCTTAAAATGGAAGATAAGTTGAAATCATACTTTCTCATACAAGAAGTCTTGCCATCCCTATGCCAAGCTCCACAACATTGCTGAAATAGATGTTAGCACAATCTAATAAGACATATCCTAAAATGTGATCACCATGGAAAGGAGCAGCTTGATGGAATATGGCCATGACTAGTAGTTATAACATCAACCAAAGAACATGAAGCAATCTGGACTCCCCTCAATTAGAATATCAACCTTGGGATGGTGACTAACCATAGACTTCTAAACATATGTTGAAAAGGAATAAGATGATTGGCTAAGTCAACATTGACCATTGCATGTGTATGTGCAATGAACCCCCCTTAGAAATGATGTTGTTACTAAACACATGAGAAACTAGGTCTTAAAACTCTTGGGCTTGTGTCATAGAGTTTTAAGTTGCAAGAGGTTGGTTTATACAAGCTCATTACCGTAGCGACCCATTCTACTTCAGAGTTGGAGCCGTTGTGGCAATGCTTGCTACGGCCATCTCAACTTCGATTCTCAAGTTGCAATGAGATTCCATCGCCCAACAAGGAATTTCGATAGTCCAAGACCCCCTTGGAGTTAGTCTTTACAGATTTATGTGGGCCTCTACGACAAGATCTCGTAAAGCGAGTAAATTTCTTATGCTCATTGTCAATCATTTTAGTGGGATGATGTGGGATTTCTTTTTATAGTTGAAGTCACAAGCATGTTGAGAAACCGCTTCTGCCGTTTACACATTGCATTTACGGTTTTGCACTGACAACCTTAAAAAGGGCAGCCGTGTCCACATTTTGGTCACTTTTTTAGTGGGCACCCACATTGTGGTGTGCCTCCCTAGATAGCTTATGCCTAAAAGTAGGCAACCACTTCATTTATTACCACCCCTCTCTCTTCAATCATTCTTGACCACCTTCTTCAGTCACCACCACAACTTCCCTTCTCTCACTAGTCCTTTCCATTGATCTCATACCCCTTCAGGAGGATATTGTGGTTCATGGCTCGTGGTTGCCTTCACACTTCCTCTTTTGCTTCAGGCGCCCTGTTCCAGCATTAGGATTTGCGTTTGGAGTATCTTTCACTTGGTGTCACCATCATTTGCTTGGCATTAGCACCCTTCTCCTTCAGGCTCTATCTTTACTTGTGTTTTTCAGTTTGGAGGCCTTCTTGCTTGGCATCATTATCTAGCTTGGCATTAGCATCCTAGCCTCAAGTGACAGTCTACATCACTAAGTGTTAGTAATTTCATCCCTTGTTTGTTACACAGGGGCTGGTGGGACCTGTGTTTTGCAGCCTGGCTTTTCCTCCATCACTTGGTATCACCCGTCTATCACAAGGGCTATTGGGACCTGCGTTTTTGCAAACTGGCTTCTCCTCGATCACCTAGCGTCACTGTCTGTCACAGAGGTTGTTGGGACCCGTCGTTTTGCAGCTTGACTCATCCTCCATCATCTAGTGTCATCATTATCCACTTGGCGTCAACATCTGGGCTGCTCTCCTTGCATTTGACAGCCCCGACACTCTGGGATTTGCGTTTTGCTGCCTAGGTCACTCCTTGGCATCAGAGGACTGCGGTTTGCTCTCTTGAGAGTTGGTGATTATCTTCCATATCTCTAATGGCATTAGAGGACTATAGTTCACTCCTTCAATTGATGTTCTTTACCTTCCAGTGATTACTTCGATAGACCATTGCTCGGTGGACTATGTTTCGCTCCCTTCACTGTGCAGATTTGCAGAGGTGCCATCGCCTAATTCAGATAGGACAATGCATTTATCTTTTGAGCTTCGCCTTCGTTGTATCAACTTTTCTACTCAGCATGATTCAGCACATCATCACCGTGTTATTGTGTTTCTGAGTTTTTCTTCTCTCTTAGTGTTTGTCATACACGGTTACTCCCTGCAAACCCTACTATCTCTTTGCATTGTCGCTTATATTTAAATGTCCCTAAAAATGCAGGAATGATGTTGAAAATGATTAGCAAGATCTTGCCCATGATATACCACAAATTCAGCAAGAATAGATGCCTTTGGAATAACCAGAACCGACTGTACAATATGTTGAACATGCAAAATAGCAAGGTGTTAATGCAGATTTGCAAGTTGAACAACCAGCAAATCTTGACCATTGGGTCCGTAGGCCGACTAGAGTGCAAAGACAGCTAGATAGGTTTGTTCTTGGTGTCAATTATGGGGCTGATTATGTCATGGTAACAGATTGTGGTGAGCCATCATGCTTCGAGGAAGCAATGGACAGAAAAGATCGCAAGAAATGGCATAAGGCTATGCTGTTGGAATCTTTCTTGAAAAATGGCACTTGGGATTTAGTGCATTTGCCTAAAGGGTAGAAAGTGCTACCATGTAAATGAGTTTACAAAATGAAAGTCACTTCTGGTTCTTTGTCAAAGTACAAAGCATGACTGGTTGCTAAAGGGTACAAGCAAGAACATGAAAATGATTTTGATAAAATCTTTTCTCTTGTAGTCAAAATGACTATGTTGCGAACCATCTTGGGCTTAGTTGCATATGAAGATATGGAGCTCATACAAATGGATGTGAAAACCGCTTTCTTACATGGTGATCTGTATGAGGAGATTTATATGCAGCAGCCTCAGGGTTTTATTGCATAGGGGTAAGAGCACATGGTATGTAAGCTCAACAAGAGTTTGTATGGGTTGAAGCAGGCAGCACAAGAATGGTATCATAAATTTGATACATTTATGCAATCTCAGGGATTTCATCACTCTCAAGTTGATCATTACTTATATATCAAGAAGGCAACAGATGGCTGTCTTATCCTCTTGGTTTTGTATATGGATGACATGTTGATTGCAGGCAAGGATGTTCATGCCCTAGACTCTTTGAAGCAAAGTTTACACAATAGCTTTGATATAAAGGATCTTGGTGAGACCAATCACATTCTTGGCATGTGTATACTCAGAAGAGATAGATCAAAGGATCTTCTTTATCTATCACTGCAGGAGTATGTCACTAAGGTTTTGCAGTGTTTTAATATGGAGGGGGAAAAAGCCATTGGTGTACCATTGCCTCCATATGTGAAACTTAGTGCAGATGACAATCCTACATCTGATGATGGAAAGGCTGAAATGGCCAAGATACCTTATGCTTCAGGTATTTGTAGCTTGATGTATGTTATGGTTGCTACACATCCTGACATTGCATTTGCGGTGAGAGTGGTTAGCAGATACATGACATATCTTGGTAAAAAGCATTGGGAAGAAGTGAAGGGTATCATGAGATACCTTAAGGACACAAAGAATTTGTGTATCTGCTTTGGTAAGTAGAAGTTATTTGTTGTTGGCTTCACGGATGCAGACTATGCTAGTTATCCTGGCTGCAAGAAGTATTTTTCAGGATATATGTTCATGTTCACAAGTGGAGTAGTCTCTTGGATATCCAGGTTGTAAAAGTGTTGCATTGTCTACTATAGAGGCAGAGTATGTGGCTGCCACTAAGGTATGCAAAGAAGCTTTATGGCTTTCATGTCTGGCGAGAGAGCTTGATATTATAGAGGTTCCTATCCTCCATTGTGACAGTCGGAGTGCTATCATGCTGGCACAGAATCCTGTTTTTCATGCAAAGACAAAGCACATACAAGTGAAGTATCATTTTATCAGGGATGTACTTGACAACAAGAGCATTGAGCCTGTCAAGGTACACACAGATAACCTTGTAGACCTTGTCATGAAGGGTCTTCTAGCAGAGCGGTTTGCTCATTGCCGCCAGATGATGGGGTTTGGATAGTATATGTGTATTTCAGCTTTGTACATACATAGACCTAGTTGATTCTTTTCTCTACCTTCAGGCATGTTGCCTTTAGGTGGGAGGTTGTTGGTAATAAAGGCTCATTGTGCCTTTTACGGTGCTCGGGTGTGTGTGAAGACACCCTTACACTCTTGTACTTTAATATTATCTAAACCTAAAGTGGTACACCTGTCATTGTACTAAATACTGATTGTGTTGTTCTCTCACTCTTGATGCTCACTCTTTCTACTCTTCTTTTTATACTCAGTTTGCATAGCACTCAGTCTCAATCCTAGCTAGGCTATCACCTAGTAAGTTATAATTGATTGTATTGTGCATTTTGAGTTGGATAGTTGATAGGAGGTCCTTCAACACCCCCAATGGTGAGAGGCCATGGAAAAGGAGCTTGAGAGTATTAACCAAAATGAGACTTTGGACCTTGGTGGATTGTCCGAGCTACAATAAAGTCATTGGGACAAAGTGGATTTTCAGGACTAAGCTAAAAGTTGATGGGACTTTGAACAAATACAAGGCTAGCCTTGTGATGCAAGGGTTTCGATAGAAGCAAAGTATTGACTATGAAGAGACCTTTGCTCATACAGCATGGTTGATTTCATTTTGTTTGTTGGTTGTGCTAGGCGCTCACCATGGTTGGCCAATCTATTAGATGGATGTTAAAAGAGGAGGAAGTCTATGTGGAGCAGCCTCTTGGATTTTTTTCTGCTGATTGGAAGGATAAGGCCTTTCGATTGCGGAAAGCTCTCTATGGGTTGAAGCAAGCACTGCAGTCTTGGTTCTAGTGGATGGACAAGTTCCTTAGGACTCACACATACCATTCTACCCCTATGACCCGAACTTATATGTCCGTACTATTTTAGAGGGAATTAGCTATATCCTGCTATATGTAGACGATTTACTTATCACTGGCTCTAATTTTGTCGCCATAGCAAAGATAAAGGCCGAGCTTTGCTTAACTTTTGAGATGACAGATCTTGGTTTGTCATCTTATTTTTTGGGGATGGAGGTAGTTTGATCTGAGGATAGTATTTTTGTTTCACAGTAGAAGTACACTCTTCAGTTAGTGGATCAACATTGCACAGATTAGACATAGCCTGTGGCCACACCTCTTGATCCCACCATTCATCTTTCCAAAGATATCCTTGGTCAGCCCTTCAACGAGTACACCTATAGGTTTGTTGTAGGGAAGCTTCTTTGGTTGATTCATACTAAGCTAGATTTAGCTTACTCAGTTAGTTTGCTTGGTCAATATTTCAATTAACCTAGGATGTTACATTGGATTGCTTGTTTGTGTGTTTTGAGATATTTGTTGTGTACCTATCTGGTTTATGTTTGTAGGGGCGCATTGACTCTAACTGGGCAAGAGATCTTAATAGCTACTGTTTCCATGGTAGCTACCTCTTTACCTTGGGCACAATAATTATTTCTTGGGCCCAACTGTAAGCAAGAGACAATGGTGGCTTACACGACGAAGGTTAAGTATTGGGCTCTTTTCGATAGTACCACAGAGACCATTTACTTGAGAAGCTTACTGACGATGCTATACTTTCCATGCGACTCTTCCACCATTATCTACTGCGACAACTAGAGTGCCATTGCCCTTGTGGGCAATCCGATTATCACACCATGGACATGGCATGTGGGGTTCTACTATCACTTCACTAGAGAGCAAGTTGAGCTAGGTACCATCTATTTAGAATTTGTGCTTTTTTTCGATAATTTTGCAGATATATTGACCAAGGTGGTTTATCGGCCGATATTGCAGTATTTGTTACTTAGGATCGGCTTGGGTATACCCTCCTCTACTTCTTTAGATTGACGGGGGAAGGGTATTTCCCTATGGCTTTTCCTTCTAGTTTGAGAGGGGACGACTTCTTCTCTTGATAGTGATAGTGATGCTGCTTACAACTTTTGATTCAGGCATTCTATTTATTGAACATTGTATCGTTATCTGTACTATCAGGATGGCATGATTGTAAAAGGACACTTGGGCAAGTGAACAATTTTCCTAAGAGGATACTGTCCATGTGGCATCATTGCATGCATTTTGCATGAACATAATCACCCCTGTATTGCCTCTTGCATACCTCCAGTGTATTAGCATTTTGTTTTGTAAACATGCATTTGTGCGCTTTTATCCCTTTTCTGTCTTTCAGAGTGGTCGACTTTGGATCCACCATATTCGCGATATTGCATATGGCAGTCTCCCTTGCTTGCTTAGCCTCGCTAGCTTGCTTTTTTGTTGCACATTCCCCTAGCCTATTACTTCATCATCAACATCCAGTAGTGGTAGGGATAGCCTGTTTATTTTATGAAAGCCTTTGAGACTGGCTACTTGTCTTCCATCTGTTACTTAATCAAATGCCATATTCCTTTTTGAAACAATGATTAATTATTGTGATATCGTTGCCTTTGTAGTCTTGGTAGGCCACTGGGCAGCCACCATACCGTGCATCCTTTGTATGAGGCCTTGGCTACTTCCGGGTGGGATGCCTTGGGTGTTTTTTTTTTTTTTTTTTTTTTTTTTTTTTTTGGGTTAGGCTTCCTTTCTTGCTTAGTTTTCGGGCTTGAGAGGGAGTGTTGAGCTAAAATTAGCATTATATTGTTGAATCAGCCGCTTAGATAGCCCCAACAATGCTTAATTAATTAAATCCCTAATTTGATATGCGATATGAGAGAGCTTTAAAATGGTGCGTGGTATGAGGTCCCAAAACTTTCTATAAATAGGCCGGTTGCCCTCCATTCAGTCTCAATCTCATTTTTGCAAGTTTTAGGCCCTTTAGCTTTGTTGCCCACACCCCGCTCGTGGAGGATGTCTCAGTCTGAGTTGCCCCTTGCTATCTACATGCATTAGCGCTTGTTTCTAGCCTTATCTTTTCAGTGAACACCTCCAGAAGTTGTCGCCAACATCCACCTTCGAACACTTGCATTTGCAGCCTGGTGGCATCACACTCTGCATTTGCTGCTCATACGTCATCCCCATCAGTAGGCAAGTCCTCTAGAAGGCTGCATTTGATACAGCTGGCTGCGTTTGACTTTGTTCCATGCTCTTATCACTCCATGGTGCCCTTTTGCTTGTTGCCCTGCTCTTGGAGTCTACGTTTGCAGTTTTCTCTCTCATTCATTGCTTGTTTGCATGAGATCTGGCCTCCTCGGCTGTGTTTGTTAGTGTTCAATTCTTAGAGGCCACCTTTGCTGCGTTTTGGGATCCGTCAAGAGTACAACACTCTCTCGCTCAGTATTCAATGTAAATGTTGCAGGTACCCTATGATTTGTATGTGTACTATGCTATTATTTTGAGGATTATGGGTTGGTTTCAACTTTCTAAAGTCCATCCTTTTGGGTTTGCACGATTTAATATTGATACATACTTTTCCAAATTCAGCGGTCGCATTTTTTCAGCTATGAAACCTTTCTTTGTGGCATTGATCCATATGTTCTATTTTGAAAGAACATGTTCCAAAGTTCAGCAGTCATATTTTCCAGCTAAAACATTTCTTGGTGACCTTGATCTTTTCTTTTTGGGAAAAAATATCTACATACCATTGCACTTTTTGTTGAGGTCCCCTTAGTTGGGGCCTATTTGTTTAGCACAGCTTGGTTTGGATGCTTCGACTAATTTATGTGATGGTATTTTTCGAAAAATTGGCAAAACTTTTTGCAGGTTAAGGAGTTTGCTGCTCATTCAGCTACTGTAAATGAACTTAGCTTTGATGGGGCTGCTGAGTATATTGGAAGCTGTTCAGATGATGGATCTGTAGTTGTGAATAGTCTTTACAGTGATGAAAGGGAGAGATTTGAATACCATCGGCCCATGAAAGCTGTTGCTCTTGACCCTGACTATTCCCGCAAGTCTTCAAGAAGGTTTGTTACTGGGGGTTTGGCTGAAAAGCTTTTTCTCAATACAAAGGGCTGGTTTGGCTATAAAAACCAGGCAAGTTTTTGCTCATACTACAGCTGTCATGGCTGTTTTGCATATCTTATTGTGTTGGAAGTAGGCTATCTTTGAAATGCATCCTGAAGTATGATTGACACAGGTGTTGCATTCACAAGAGGGTCCTATCCATGCAGTGAAGTGGAGGACAAGTCTTATAGCTTGGGCTAACGATGTTGGTGTAAAGATTTATGATACTGCCAGTAACCAACGCTTGACATACATAGAGCGACCTCGAGGTAGTCCAGGTGCTGAACTCTTACGCCCACATTTGGTCTGGCAGGTTTGTATCAAAACACTCAAACTTATGTGAATGTGTTTCTTAATCTAGCATACATGTGAACTGACTCTTTTCTGTTGGCTTGTGAGCTATCAGGATGACACATTTCTCATAATCGGATGGGCAGACACTGTGAAGATTGCAGCAATTCGCTTAAAAGACACTGAAAAGTCTGCAACAAGGAAAAGTACGTCAAATGCAGATGGAAAATACGTTGAGATAGTTGGTGCTTTTCAGACAGAGTATTGTATCTCAGGAATTGCTCCTTACGGAGATACTTTAGTCATCTTAGCTTATCTTCCTGAAAAGGAAGACAAGCTGTTGGACATGTCTGATTCAATCCCTTCTAGGCAGGTGATTTCAATCTTGCATTTCTTGTAAAATTGGGATTTATCACTATCTGCTGCTTGATTCACCCACTTGGATTGCCAATTCGCACATGCTTTTGAACATGATATGGAGGGATATGAAAAGGTTCCTTTTCTAGAGCTGCATCCCTAATTTTTGTGATATGGAATAGTCTGTCAGAGGGAACAAACTTTCGATGGAGCTTTTGGTTGGTTGTAAAGTTTGTTCAACTGGTTGTGTGAATGCTCCTATGGATGAAGTTGATAATTATACTTACCTAGGGTCTCTAAATCTGGCAGCACTAAAAAACTGATTATGGGGGCTAGGACATCTGTGCTTGATTTTGAATGCGAGTGTTACCATGTCAGTGGACGCAATTTGTTGCTGTGTGCCTTTAGATGCTTTCAAGTTGTGAAAGGTGGATTAGAGTTTTCCAAGTCTTTTTCACATGTAGCAGAGCCTCTAGGCATACATTTTTTGAGGCTTTCTATATACACAGCACAAAGAACTAATGTGTTTCTTTGTTTGTCTGGTTTCACCTCTTTAGGAGATCACATACTTGGTTGCTGTTTGTGTGCACACAGGGACATGCTCAGCGTCCAGAAGTGCGCATTGTTACATGGCAAAATGAAGAGTTGACAACAGATGCCTTATCTATTTATGGCTATGAGCACTACAAAGCAAAAGATTATGCACTCGCACATGCTCCATTTTCAGGTAAAAATCCGTTCTTCCAATTTAAGAAATGTGCTTCTTTAAACTGTATTTGTATTTTACCTTGAATTTGTGTATGATTAAGCAGGTAGCAGCTTTGCTGGTGGCCAATGGACAGCTGGAGACGAGCCTTTATACTACATTGTTTCACCCAAAGATGTGGTCATTGCAAGGCCAAGGTGCCAATGTGCTTTTACTTGAGTTAACACAATCATCTACACTCCTTTCTAAAACGATGCAACTTGGTTCTTTATGAAATTACCATTTGTGTTCTGAATGGCTGCCTATCCTTTTAATTCAAATGCTTATCTCTAACAGCATGTTGAGCTGTTGTCATATGAATTTGTCACCCCCCAACTTGGTTCTCTATGAAGTTCCCAAAACTCCTCCCCCTGTTTCCACAATTGGCTTAAACTTCACAACTCCGTTTTTTGTCAATTCCATTTCCCTGGTTTCTGAAACTTTGGTGGAACTATGGGCTGCAGCTGGAATCGATCAGACAGGGTTGCAGTCATAAAGGGGTATGATGCCATGGTGACAGAAGCTGGAACCAAGAGCAGGTGCAGGCAGCCTCTGGATGGTCATGACAGCAGTGGGTGATGATGGGAAAACTAGATGACAAAAGGGATGCAAGTGACCTATGATACTCTTTATTAATAGGGATGGAACCAAGCAAAGATTAGGGTTTTGCTTAAGGGACATTGAAGCACACTTATTGACTGATTTTTAAGACTGTTTAATGAGCTCATGAGCATTTTGTGAGAGTGTGCAACGAAGAGGAACATGAACATGGAAAGAAAAGGAGAAGAGAGAAGACAATAGGGGTGAAAGAGAAATCTGCACTGAATATGGGAAGAATGCTGAATACACTGATGGGCTGATCAGTTCTTACACACAGCCCAAAGTGTCAGTGAGGGCTTTGGATCATGTTGGAAAATGATGACAGCACCGGAGATGGAGTGTGCAGCCGGAAGTCCTCACTGCAATCTAGTTGAAAACTTGCAGGAGGAAAAAAATAATGATCTGCCCAAACTAGAGGACAGCTATAAATAGCCAAAAGTGGCTGACCAGCAGCTGCATAATAAAATAGTGCAGTTGGCCTGGTCAAAACTGGTCGACCAGCCCATGCAGGGGACGAAAATGCTGATGTGGCATAAACTGTGGCCAACCTGAGCAAAATTGCTGATGTTGGGCTGGCTGCCTACACTGCACAGTGTGAACGCACCTATATTGACTGAAAAAGACATGCATGTTCTAGAAAGAGCTGCGTGCTCCGTCAAAACACATAACAGACTAAATGTCAGAGCTCCTAATGTCCCCATGTGACTCAAATTGAGGCTCACATGTAGGTCAAGCTCGTGCCAACAATTATGAAATACAACAGCTCCCTGATTTACCTTGGGAATACTTAAGACTCATTGCTATGAATGAACCTCCTACTTATTTTTGAATTGCTGCATCAGAATTTTATGATAATGATATGTACTCATCTTAGGTTTCGTTAGATTCAAAATCCTGTATAAAGTTTCTTTGAGTTCTGGTGTAAGTAGCTCTGTATAAGAAGTTTGTATGCCCTTAGTATATAAATCAAAATATAAATATATGAGCTTATCTCAAAAAGATGAAAGGAATTTGTAGGTTTATGAGAAAGAATTGCTTGTTGTAATTTATACACTTTCGATATGGAAACACTATCTTTTAGGGGTTGATTTCATAGTGTAGATAGACCATCAAACAGTGCGCTATTTCTTGACTCAGACTAAGTTGTTTGAGAAGGACATGAGATGGGCCAACTTCTTATCTATGTTTTACTCTCAGATTCTGCACGTAGATGGGAAAAAGAATGTGGTGTGGCTGATGTGTTGTCATGTAAGCCTCAAATTTCGGCTATCACTAAGGTATATCACATTGAGTTGGATGCCATGAAAGATCAGTATGTTGTTGATCCTAACTTTGCTAATTAGCTTTGCAATGGCCAAAGGCATGAGCACTTTGTGCTTAGAGATGGTTTTTTGATAATGCATAGATGACTGTGTGTCACAAAGTAGTTGAGGTCTAAAGTGACTACTGAGAGTCATGCTCCTCTTGATGTAGGGCATAGAGGGATTGATACTACTGTTAGAGCATTGGAGCATTTCTTTTATTCACCTTCTTTGAGACACGATGTCGAGTAGTTTGTCAAGACATGTATTGTATTAGAAAGTGAAGTATGATATGCAAAAGATGTCAGGTTTATTGCAACCCTTGCCTATTTCAGATAGGCCTTGACAAAGCATTGCTATGGACTTTATCTTTGAGCTTTCTAGAATACCTAGAGGGAATGATGGGATATAGATAATTATTTGTAGGTTCAATAGGCAATCCCATTTCATTCTGGTGTGAGGAAGAAGATAAAGGATGATCATGACACATTTATTTTTGTAGCACGTGTTTAAGTATCATAGCATGCCAGAGTTGATCATTGGTGATTGAGACTCTCAGATGATGAGTTTGTTTTGGAAGGGGTTGTTTGAAAATATGGATACCATGCTGAAATTTTTATTGTTATTCCATCTGCAAACAGATGGTTAGTCAGAAGAGGCAAATTCTACAATGCTTGATCTCTTGAGATGCTATGTATCTGAGCATAAGTCACAGTGGAAGTAGTATTTTTCTTTGGTAGAGTTTGCGTACAATAATACAATGCATAGTTTCATAGGCAAAGTTCCATTTGAGGTTATGGAAGGTGGCATGAAAGTGTTCTCTATTTTGTACACAAAGGGAAAAATCTTTGAGGCTAATTGGTATGTAGAAAATATGGATGTAGTCTATGCAAAGGTTAAGTATGCTCTTCAGAGGTCTTAAGAGATGCAAAAGAATGCAGCTGTGATCATCATAGATGTGCTTTGCAGTTTGTAGAAGGCGATTATGTGTTGCTGCATTTTGAAAAGGCAAGGTTAAAAAAGATGAAATGTAGAGAGAGGCTGTATCCAAATTTGAGTATGAGATACTATGGGCCCTTTTAGTTATTGGAGAGAATCAACGATATTTTCTTATAGGTTGAAATTACCTCTACATTGGCGGATACACAATGCCTTTTATGTGAGCTTGTTGAGGCATTTTCTGATGTGCATGAGGATGTATCTATTGAAATTCAGCCAGAGGTTGAGGAGCTAGATTAGATTTTGGTACCTGAGCAGATTTTGGCACATAAAGAGAGAAAGATTAGAGATAGTTTCTAGAAGGTATGCGATGAAGTTTCAGAACTATTTACTAATGAATGCTAAGTGGACAGAGGAGGATGACTTGGTAGCTATCATTGATTGTTGCAACTTTACCTTGAGGCTTTTCAGTTAGAGCGGACTTTGGATTGAACTTGGTCAGATTTAGTAGAGCAGGGGTCTAGAGCATTGTCTAATGCTCAAGGGGAAGGTAGCACTTTCACTCCTCTAGTAATGGACAACTCTCATGGATAGTGGATCCTGGATGTATTTAGTGTATATCCAGGATATTGTGTTGATAGTATATCTACCATGGGATCACTATTCTGTATACTAGTCATTGTCATTGCTATGCAAATGCTAGTCATTGTCATTGCTATGCAGATGGGTATGGTTTTCACTACAGCTTTGAAACTATATATTTGCATCTCTATGCATCAGTCTATGATCATAAAAGATTGATTATCGGTTGCTAGTTTTCAATGATGATCATCAGTTTTTAGTGGTATTCAGTTGGTTTTGTGGACATCTTGTTTTATGAATGCCATTGAGAGTTCAATCATGGTTTGTGCTCGGTTTATACTTTGCTATGGTTATTTTTCCAGAATAGTTGAGATATGCTAATGAGAAATGTATTCTATGGGTTCTTGGTAGTAGTCTTGGATTCTTTATGAGTCTTACGTTTTATTTATGCTGGTTGGAAATTTTCAGCAAGTGCTTGGTATTAGTATGATTAAGGAGCAGTGGCCAATTTTATTTTCACTATGATGCCTTTGGAAAATTCCAGTGTATTATGCTTTGCTTTGGCACATTGTAGTGTAATTGAGGATGATTGCTAGGATTTTAAGGAGATGGTCTATCACTAGGATGTGAAATTCTATTGCTTTGCTTAGCATTTGATCAAAAGTTAATTAAATGTGTAAATGTGACTTGCATGTCAATTATTTCACAGTTTGGAACCCAGAACCCCATAATATCAATTGGTGCCAAATGCAAAAGTTGTAATAAGTTATGGTTGATAGGTACTAGGTGGTACGAGTATCAAAACTTGGCCTAGAACATTTAATTAGCCATTAGCGTAAGTGGTGATACTAGGGAATTGACATTAATTAATTAATTAATGCTAGTTCTAGGCTAATGAGTGCCTAGGGTCACTTGGGTGATAAATTGGTCTAGCCAATTTAATTGTTGGTTGGCTAGATTATTTTTTTGGGCACAGAAATGTTTATTAAATTAATTTTCAGAGTTTATATTTTGAAAATTAATTTAATGGACTAGATAATTTTAGAAATTCGGTTTAGAAGGCTACCACTTGGCAAGACTTGCCCATGTAAGTTTGGAAAAGTTGAATTGGGGCTAAACGGAGTAGAAAATCTCGTTTTTTCATTTTGGAGCTGTTGGGAAGAGAGGTTTGACTGCTGCTGCTGCTTGTATTTGGGGCCATTTCTCAACCATTGGAGACCATATTGGTGAAGCAAGTTGCATATTCTTGACTAGGGGAAGGTGATGATTGTGGTTGATGCACTTTCTCTTGAAGATTACAGCCTTTGATGCTCCCTTTACTATCGGTGAATCCATATGGGGTTGGAAAACCAGGTTAGCAGCTCAATTTCATTGAATTATCGCAGTGGATCTTTGAATTTCTCTCTTTCTCCAGCCATTTCCTAGCTTTGCTCCAAGTTTTACAGCAATCTAGTCATTGGAGGTGGAGGGAGCGAACTGCAGTCCTTTGATTTCGGGGAGTGACCTGGGTAGCAAAACGCAAATACTGGAGTGCCATGAGCCATGAATTGCAATGTTCTCCTGAAGGGGTGTGAGGGCAGTGGAAGGGGCTGGTGAAAGAAGGGAAGTGGTGGTGGTGATTGAAGGTGGTCAAGAATGACTGAAGAGAGGGGTAGTGGGAGTGAATGAAGTGACTGCTTTTTTATAGGCATAAGATGTCTAGTGTGGCACACCACTGTGTGGGTGGCCACTGAAAAAGTGGCCAAAATGTGGACACCAGCCCTTTTTGGGACTGTTAGTGTGAAACCCTAAATTAAGTGTGTGAATTGAAGAAGTGGTTTCTCAACACCATCATGTTGGAATGAGGCTCCAACAGCCTCTAATAGCCTTTCCCTCACTTGCATGTGCAAGTTTTGTGAAGTGGTAGCCTTCTAATTAGATTTTTCAGCCATTTCAATTGATTTTCAGAATTAATAGTTTTGAAAATTAATTTCAACCTTTGTCCCCGCTTAAAAAATTAGCAGTGTCCATCCACAATTAAATTGACTAGGCCATTTTGACTCCTTAGTGGTCCTCTGTTTGAAACGACCCTTGAACTAGCATCAATTTATTGACTAATGCATAGTTCCTAGTGTCACCATTGAGGCCCTAGGCCAAAATTGACACCAAGCACCACCTAGTATCCATCTAGTATAACTTATTATAACTTTTGCCTTTGACACCAATTGATATTTTAGGGTCCTTGGCCCATCATTGTGAATTAATTGACTTGCACAACACGTGCATCTCACATTTGACACCAAGTGATATCTTGGGGTTCTTGGCCCATCGTGGTGAATTAATTGACTTGCATAACATGTGCATCTCACATTTGCACTTCCAATTAATAACTAAATTAAAAAAATTTCATATCCTTGTCACACCAACTCATGTTTTTGTCCTAGTCCCTCACAAACATGGGAGTTCTAGGTCTTGTATTCACTTTGCACAGTGTGTTTATGGCATTGAGCATCATATTATTCATTCTTCAAGCATCGTATTATTCGTTATTCAGTCTTCTTCCATCTTCATTGTCTCTAAGTTACTCTTCACCTTTGAGTTCCATTATTATCATTGTGTGCTTTGGTGAACATTTGTGTTTGAATATTTCTTTACAGCTTCATAACCATAGAAGAGTACAAAATTGCGAGTGGAACTCTGTTAGAGTTGGAGCCAGATGTCTGAAAGTGGATAAGCTAGTGTGGAGGTGTGCTGGTCTGTAAGACAACTTTGCCATTAAGGTGGTTATTGAATGCTGTGGGGAGGAATAATTAGCAAAGAAACATAGCGAAGGATAAGACAAGCCTATGGGAGCGATGCTGAGGAGTTGGAGCCTTGGTGTGGAAGACAAGAAGGCCGTTTTGCAAAGCTGAAGCAGAGCTTTGAGGTGTACATAGGCAGAGAGAACCGAGTGATATGCAAAAAACTTCCAAGAGGCCATTCATGTGATATGTGGACTATTTGGATTCACAATAATGAGCTTGCCAATTCTAGCATTAAAAGCTCGCTGGCACTATAAGAGGTAGTGAGATCTTGTTCTCGAGGAGATTATGAGAGTATACTTTTGCACTTGGTTGGGCGTTAACCACTTTACGTGTGGGCAAAAAGAAATTATTGAGGATCTTTTAACCTTGCTTTAGTTGGTTCTCATGCTGATGCAAATTGTGTGCGAGCCTTGGATTGAGAGCATTGTTCTTTTTTAAGCTGACTGGGTCTATGAGGGTGTAGTTTAGTTTGAATATAAGAGTTTCTTTGTTTATACAGTCCCTCAAATTGTAGCCCTCCCAAATCCTTATTCCAATGGCATCATTGATGTCATCTTCCTTCCGAAATCGTTTGTAAAGTAAGCATGCCCTCATATACTGCGCCTTCCTAGGTTTTGTAGTCTTTTTGTAATATTAGGAAGCGAATCCTTGGGTTGGTTTTTATGTCCTCGAGCATAGTATGCATGTGTATGCCTTAAACCTCTCTAAGAATTTGTTCTTTGGTGTTGTTTGGTTTGAGTGGTTGGTGAGAGTCCTATAAAAAGGACTCATGCATTCATTTAGGCCACATTTCATGTGATCATCATACTTGGATTCTAGACCCTAGGTTGCTCCATTCACACATCAAGATGGTGTGGTTTGATGGTAGGGGACATCAATCTTGCAATGGGAGCTTGGAGGGTGAGTCCGTTTGGCTCTATGATTGGAAGCTGAATCTGATGTCCATTCCTTAATGTCTTTTTCTGTGCTTTTTGGCTTGTGCCATGCTTTGTGTGATCTATGGAGGCATTTCACATAAAAGATCACCCAAATGTTGCAGACACCATCATTAGTCTAGTTGCACTAGATTTGCAGCAGTCATGTGTGATTCATTGCTGGAAGGGAAGTGGAACCCAAGAGGAAGAAGCTTGGTGGTGAGAGCTATGGTGGATGGAGAGCAAGAGCCAAGAGAGAGAGAGAGACTCAAAAGTGGAAACTCCAATAACCACAATGTGTGGTTAGGCCTTCCTTTATTCAAATTGTCACTAAAATAATAAAGAATAAGTAACTATGATGGGCGCCCGCCACCTGCAGTGTGTAGTGGTGGGTACTGTCAACAGTGTAGTAATACACGGGCGGCTAGGCGGAGGCGCCTTTACCCCCAACAACCTCCCACTTAAAGGCGAATCTGCCCTAGTGAGAGAGAAAAAAGAAAAGATAGTACAACATGTACACATGTACAACATGATGAGGAAAAAGACGTCATCTCATCCAATGCCCATCAATCTCCTGAGGAAGGCAAAGCGCTCGGTAGTGAGGCTCTTCGTGAGCAAGTGTGTAGGATTTTGCTCAGTCCCAATCTTGAAAAGGTCAATAGACCTGCCCATGGCTGATGCATAGGGAATCTTGGCCATCTCGGCCCTTTGCTTATCTATCTGTGGACAATCGGCTTGTGAAACCTACACTTGCACTTGTGATTCGTTGCTTGTGGATGCACACTTTTAAAAAAATGTAGCTGTTCAGCTCAATATGACTCAAAGATTTGTCAAAGAGTCACTTGATGGATTTCTATGGTCAACAAAAGCACCTAAGATGATCAAAGCATGTGCATAAGGTGGTCACAACATACCATCAAAAGAGTGCGATATCAATCCAACAGCACATGACTAGATCAATTTTTGGCAATAGTAGCGTAGTCAGCACTAGCTGGATAGCATGCATGCTGTCAAACAAGCCAAACAATAAATCTTACAGCTGAACTTGCCAAGTGTGCAAAGCTAGGTTAGGATAAGAAATTCAATACAACTACACAACGCTTCCAATCTTAGAATTTGATATATGTTAGAAGTGGAATGCCACAAAGGAATATTGAAAGAGGCTCTGCACATAAGTTGTCAATGCAAAGCTAAGAGGAGATGGGAATTGGTATCCTCTATGAGAACCAAACGTACAACACAGAGTGCCAACACAAACACTATAGAGGGGCCCTCTCTGCATACCAAGAATTCTCAAGTAAAAGAGTTTGGATGCAGCCACACACCGTCCTTTCACAGGCAAAAAGTAGGGATGACCTACGAGAAGTAGGTTGGCTGAGAATTAAATAATAAATAAAGAAGCTGGCCATAACATAACCTTGGGTGTATGTGAACTATGAAGTGGTCTGAAACTACAAAATGACCACTTCCAACATTTTACTGCATCTTTTTATTCATGCACATTTAGGTTTGATTACCGTTTTCTAACACTTTGTATGAAATATTTAGATTCATGTATTTAATTTTCCACAGTTTTTAAATATATGAGATATATTTGGATAGATTGTTCATCATCTTGAAGAATGGAAGTGTTTGATAGGATAATGTGCCATAGAACTGCCTAGAAAGGGGAATTGAACCTAAGATCTGGCAACTCATGCACTCTCCCTGCCAATTAGATGGTGCTTGTTGTCACTTTTCCACTGTTTCTCAAATGATTTTGGGGGACATCTTAAATTGAGGGCCTTTCTTTGTCTATACTATACTCAAGTGATAGAAACTATGGTTTTATTATTAAGATGTGTCTGTGATCACATAAATGCCTATGTTTATGGTGAGAGCATCTTAGATTAGGTGATATAAGATATCTTGTGAAATGGTTCTTGTTTCCTTTTGCATGTTCTCTCCAGGGATGCCGATGATCATGTTAATTGGCTACTTCAGCATGGCTGGCACGAAAAGGCTTTGGCAGCTGTTCAGGCTGGGAAGGCTCGGAATGAGCTGCTAGAGGAGGTTGAGTCCATCACATACTTATGGATTGGAATTTAACATCAGTGAACATGTTTGCATTATTGAAGTAAAAACGACCGAAAAATGTTATGCGGACCAAACATATTGATGACACGATTTTGTTACCTAAATAATCATACTAGAACTCTGTTCTTTAGGCAAGAGGGTATTTGGTAAGAGGATTTTGGGCTTTCAAAGGTTCAAATTACAAGGCTTTATGTATTCAAGCTGTCTCACAAACAAATGTATGAACTGTTTATTCATAGTGCTGAAATCTTTAGAACATTCTCAGATGGATGGACACCTGTTTGACAATAATCACTAAAGATCTATGAACTGTTTGACATTAGATCCATCTTTTTTGATAAAAGTTTTCACAATGTGTTGCATGCTCTTTGATTAGAATTGGGTTGGTCTCTCAATTGGTGATGAAACAGCTTATCCACAGTGCTGTTTGCATAACTATAGCCATGCATGCATGATCCCATCATTGTTTTTGTATCTCTCTGGTGAAACAGTGTGCTTGTAATAACATGGGTTCTGATGGTGAATATGAACAGGTAGGATCAAGGTATTTAGATCATCTGGTTCTGGAAAGACAATATGCACAAGCTGCTGCTTTGTGTCCGAAACTGCTACGAGGCTCTGCTGCAGCATGGGAAAGGTTACTTTTCAGCTGTTTGTTATGTTTTGTTATTCTGGCTTTTATCAGCATGACTTGTCTTTGGTCTGATTTGCGATATTTCATGGGTGAAGGTGGGTTTTCCATTTTGCACATTTGAGACAACTTCCAATCTTAGCTCCTTATATTCCAACTAGTAACCCACAACTGCGGGACACTGTTTATGAGGTAAGTGTAATACATGTTGGACACACGTTTTGAGGTTTCTTCTGATATTTGTGTTGCATTTTCTAGCTATGTCTGGGTATGGACGGGGTACGATCAAAACATGTTTGGACACAGGCTTTGAGGCTTCTTTTGATGTTTGTGTTGCATTTCCTAGCTATATTTGGGCTAAGCAGGGGTATTTACTTATGGGAGTTCTTGAAGTCTTTGAAGAAATATCACCACTTTGAATAGGACCTCTGTATCTATAGGTGCGGTGTCTTGCTTTGCTTTGATGATCTCATGGGGTACTGACAGCTTACTTCTGATGATACATGCTATCATGGTCACCAGTCTCTCTCTATAGGCTGCCATCCACCATAGAAAACGTTTTTTGGTCCATCCTATCTTGCAAGCAGTCCTATCCTCATGTGATAGAGGCTAGGTCTCGAGATTTCTGCTGTAGAGAAGTGTCTTGATGACAAAGGTATCAAAAACTTATAATTTGGTGTGTGGCTCTTGGAATTGTACATATGTGCATTGTCTCTCCAGGGCCCCTAGGGCCTAGTGCCTCAATACCTCATGCTAGCTTGTACTAGGAGACCAGATAACTGAAAATTGATGATTTAGATTCCTGTTGTCAATTGAAGCAGGAATTGTGACATGCTTGATTTTTTCCTCCAAGGTCTAGTCAACTTCTTGATCTCCAATCATGGTGAAGGCTCATGCTTCAGTTGCACAACTTTTGTCATGTCCCTTATTTCCATGGCCATGATCTCCACAACTGTGTTTGCTGTTGGGTTTCCTCTCCCTTGGCTAGTTGGAGGGCTGTTTAAGTTGGCAATCTTTGCTAGGTTAGGGTATTCTACCTTGAAGTACCCCGAGCATCGATGGTTATTTGCATTTCTCTTGGCTGGTGTTGTGGTATAGACATGATGGTCCCGTGTATGGGGGTCAGTGCAACGGTAATTCACATGGATTCTCTTTTGATTGTCTGTTAGGACTCTTATTCTTTGGTTGTTTCTATTGAGCTCTTTTACTAGGGTTTTAGCTTGAATGAGAGCATCCTCTAATAAAATTAGCCTCATTGATTCAAGGCGAGTGTTGAGAGGCAGATTCAAGCCTTGCAAAATGTTGCAACTTGCTATGCGGTAGACATTTGAGAAGCATACTTGCAAAGAGTGACAAACTTTTAGTAGTATCCCTCTAAGTGACAAACCAAGTTAATGAATTCCAAAGGATTCTTTCATCCTCAAAGTCTTGAACAAAGGTGGAAGTTTTCTTCCTCTCACAACATTCTTGAACTACTTTCAAAAAAGTTGAGGGGAAACTTCAAATGGAAATGGGAATAGAAATGGACATGGCAATGTTCTTGAATTTGAGCAAATGGAACATTTTCTTTATGTGTGGCTCACCTTGTTTTCCATCCTACGAGACTAGCCTAGAAACAGCCAACAATTCAGCTTGCAAAGAGTTGGTCTGTAATTGATTCTCCATTGGATGCCAAGCCACCTTTTGAAGCACAACCTTCCATGAGCACATGAAATGAGTTAATAGAAGAGAAGATGGTATAGTAATGGATCGATAAATGTTAAGCACATGCCACTAGGAGCCTTGGATTCCAGTGCTTCCATACTCAACACTCGGGTCCTTGAGAAAATAGTGAGCAATAGAGACCCAAAGCTGATGACTAGCACACATGGCTTGGAACAATGATCAACAGAGGGCAACCATGTGAGTCTCCACATCCAAAACAACACCACTGCCCATGTTTTTAGGAGTGCAAATATGGCTTTAGGAAATCCAAGAAATACCAGCATTCAAGGAATCCTTTTTTCAAAGCATAAAGCAAATAGCATGAGTAATGTTCCTCAAACTACTATTGGACCAAGGCAAGAGCCATAGATAATAAGTATGGGGAGTATGATTATCTGTGCCACTTTGAGATGCACATGGAAAGGCCATGCTTGAGATTTCATCTCTCTCTCTCTCTCTCTCTCTCTCTCTCTCTCTCTCTCTCTCTCTCAAAGGGTAATTTCATTAATTACCAAAACATGAAAGTGTCATTAGCCAAATCTTGGCCAACCAATTGCTCCTATGAACGGAGTGACAGTTCAACCGTCTCGCCATTAGCTACTGGGCTCAACAACATCCTCAAAATGGGATGAGTGGCCAAGGCAAGGAACAAAGGACTCAATGGATAACCTTGCCTAACAGATCAATGCAAAGGAAAGAGTTCTGTGACACCACCATTGAGCAAAACTCTCAATGGGCCAAGAAGGACTATTCCAAGTGGTCAAAGGTTTTTTCTAGATCGAATCGAACGATCACCATTTCTAGCTTTGTGTAGATTGTAGTGAGCATAGTCTATCCCCATTTGGATGTTCAAGATGTTGTGTAGAATATTCCTTTAATGAATCCATACTGTGCATGGTGAATAAGATTTGAAAGGTATTCGTGCAATCTATTAGCCAAGACTTTGGTAAAAATCTTGCGTGATCCCATAGGATTGAGTCCCCTATAAATAACGAAGAACATGCTAGGCCACTCTCCAATGTTTGTGAGTGGGATTCTTCATGAGCTCAACAAAAGAAATATTTGGTTGAGTGTGAATAAGCTAGATAAGGGAGTCAAGAGGACACTTATAACGGGTGGCATCTGGAAGGGGAGCTCGGGTTGCCAAAAGCATGGACTCTAGGTTCATGGGGCAAGAAATAGGCTGAAATTGGCCATACCAAACTTTGAGAGAAGCTCAGAAATGTGCTTGTGTTGTGAAATAAAAATGCCCCAAGCCATCTGATAAATCTCCAATCCAAGGAAGAAGTGAAGGATCTCTAGAGCCATCATGTCAAACTCTTGTCACAAAATCTTTCGAGTACCATCAACCTCCTGAGTATAGCTCTCTGTAATTATAAGATCATCCACATACAAGATGAGCAAAACACACTTATCATCCTTAGCCTTGAAGTATAAGTTGGGATCGTGAGATGGATGGAAGTCACTCGATAGAAAGAATCAATCAATCCTTTTGTACTAAGCTCTAGGAGTCTGCTTGAGGCCATAGAGGGCCTTCTGCAATCTGTAGACATGGTCGTGTTTCCCCTGCACAAGAAAACTAGGAGTTTGTGAAACATAAATCTCATTCTCGAGGACACCATTCAAGAAGGCAGATTTATGTCCATCTGATAAATAGACTAGCGGTGGTGGGTTGCAAGAACCAAGATAGCCCCAATAGTAGACATTCGAGCCGTAGGTGCAAAATTCTCAAAATAGTCCAAACTTGCCCTCTGAGCAAAACTCTTGGCAACATGCCTAGCTTTGTGCTTGTCCAAGGAACCATTTGCAAGATTCTTGGTCTTATAGACCCACTTCACGCCTATCACCTTCCACTTCAGGGGATGTGGAACTAACTCCCAAGTCGGATTATACTCAATAGAATTGAGCTCCTCTTGCATGGATTGACGCCAAACCTGTGCAAGAGCCTTCTCAACTATAGTAGGCTCACTATCATGAAGAATCTATGAGGTAAGAGCATAGTTCACACAAAGCGAACTATTCTAGTGGGCTTGTAAGGAGCTGATCTGCATGGACTAGTAGGAGAAGTAGGAAAGTGAGAAACACTTGAATCGTGCATGAGATGATGGTAGCGAGGAGGAATTCAAATAGGCTCATCTTGTTGCGAAGGAGACGAGTAGCCTTCGATACTTGTAATGCACCTATCTATGGTAGGGACACCCCCTCACCAAGGGAAGGTAAATCCTCATCATATGAAGAAGGCTTTCCTTCTAACGGCTTAGCATTCCTAGAAGCCTCTAAAGGGGAGGTCGAAGGGGTGGAAGTATGCGACAAAGTAGTAGTTGCATTTGTCAAAGATGATAGAGAAGTCGGGGTAGAGGGTGGAGGAGGGGGAGGAGCCCTAGACGAAGAAGGGGTGATAAGAGGCAACCTGGAAGGAAATAGAGGAATTGAGGGTGGGGGAGGGTTAGTTGATGATGAAGGATGACGTGTAAGAGAACTATCAATAGGATCGTCAAAGGCGGCAACCTTGTTGAAGATTACATCTGGTCATCGGGCCGTAGAGTTGATAGCCCTTTGTGGTAGTACTGTAGCCTACGAAAATGAACTTCCTAGACTTCAAGTCAAGCTTCGTCTTCCTCTTCTTGTCCATACGGACAAATACATCACATCGAAAGATGTGAAAGTGAGACATGGAGGGCTTTTGACCAAAGAAAGCCTCATAGGGAGTCATGTTTTGTAATGTAGAAGTCAGGGAGCAATTGCGGATGTGAACCATAGTAGCCACTAGCTCACCCCAAAGGGTATGAGGAAGATCCGAATGCTCCAACATTGATTGGGCCATCTTGAGTATGGTCCGATTTGCATGCTCCATCATAGCATTCTCTAAAGGTGTGTTCGAATGGCTATACTTCACCCGAATGCTGTGATCCATGCAAAATTGAAAAAAGAGGTTGGAAGTAAACTCTCCATCATGATCGGCTCATATGCCACGAACTTTGGAAGGAGCCTATGTCTCCACAAACACCTTCCACTCGTAGAAATGAGAGTATGCCTCGCTCTTTTACTCCAGAAAATAAGGCCATACATAATGATTGAAGTCATCTATAATCAGCATCAAATACTTGGCCTTTCCAAGGGAGGCCGTGCCCATAGGTCCACAAAGGTCAGCGTGAACCAACTCATGCAAGGTAGATGAAACTAGCCTTCCTCCTCCGATAGGGTGGTAAAACCTGATCAAACACTTAATTACATCAATTAATAACTAAGCAAAAATTGAAATGCACACATTACCTTAACAATCTTAGACAATAGACACCCAATTGGCTCTAAAACTGACATCCTTTGGGTATTTCATTATCGTTGATTGCTAGTGGACAATGTACAAGTTGAGATTCCATAATCTCCTTTGCTGATTCAAAAGCCCCTTGCTGTACATACAATTATCAAGAAAATTGGGCCAATTGCCCCTTGATTTTCACTTAGGAATTGCACAAATGGAACCATGAACTTGCCAAATGCTACCCCAATTTACATTGGATAACCTGGCATTTGAAATACTTGTCAATTCCATGAATTTCAAATACTGATTTTGGAGTATGATATCTATTCTTGTTGGCACGGGTCCCAAGGTGTCTGTCAAACCCTATGCAAAATTTAGGGTTTATAGCAGAAATCCTCTTGTTGTCCACCAAATTTGGTTGAGATCTGCTGAGAATGGTTGAGAAATGTTGAGATCTTTTGAGAAATTATTGGAGAAGGTGAGAGAAAGCCAAGATGAGAGAGAGATTTGATTTTCTTCATGAGAAAACTCTAAATTTGTCTTGTTGCTTGCTCTAACCTGCATTTAATGCAGTCACCTATTGCTAGTCACCTCCACAATGTTATCACCTGATCAACAATGTTGTTGCTAGCCCTTGGAAGGTGTCTCCCTGCTGTCCCCTGGATGATTGTCTTCTGTACCAAATTGTTGTTCTTTGATAAAAAAATGGACTAGTAGCTTCCTCTCTCTCTCTCTCTTCCCCCCCCCAATAGGCTGTAAATTAACTGAATGACTGAGACTGAGCTTCCAAAAACATTCTTTCGATTTGCATGGGTATTTTTGCCAAGTGGTAGCCTTCTAAACTCATTTTTCAACATTATCCAACCATTTAATTAATTTTTAGAATTCAATCATCTTGAAAATTAATTTCAGCCCTTTTGACCTTGCCCAAAATTAAATGTGCCCATCCATAATTAAATTGGCTAGGCCATTTTTAACCTAGAGTGGTCCCCAACCTTTGTTTACCCTTAGACTGGCATTAGCTAACTAGTTAATACTAGTTCCTTGTGTCGTCATTGACATTTATTGGTCAAACAATTGTGCTAGGGTCAAAACTGATACCAACCCACCCCGAAAGCCCAGTTGGCATAACTTATCACAATTTTTTCCTTTGACACCCATTGTATCCTAGGGATCCTTGGCTTGTTACCATGAATTAACTACCGTGTGCATCACATGTGCTAAACAAACTTGCACATTTGATTAATAACTTAATCAAATGTTATCAACAAGATTTATGCATCTTAAAATTTCATGTCCTCGTGATAGACCTTCCCCTTGAAATCCTTGCAATCGTCCTTGATTGCGCTGCATTGTGCCAAAAGAAAAGCATATTGCATTGGAATTTCCATAAGATATCATAGTCACAACATTAGCCACTGATGTCTAACCATACCACATGCCCCAAACCTTACTGAAAAATTCCAGCCAGCATAAACATGAGATAATACTGAGAATTAGCCCAGAAATGTTGCTGGAAACCCATTGGATGCATCCATAACTCATGTTTATCAAGTGTTTTGACTCCACAACCATAGTAAAGCATACTCTTAGCATGAACTATGGCTGAAACTGTCAATGGCATCTACTAACATGTTGCTGTCCATGGATCCAGCTGTAAACCATTGAAAACTGAGCATAATCTGATCATAAATTGATCATTTGTTGATTTGAGAACTAATCACAAACTGCAGCAAATGTGACCTCAAATTGATCACAAACTGATTGCAAAAACTGATCTGCACAATTGATGCAAAAACTGATGCAAAACTAATCCCAAAAGTGACTATGAACGATTCTCAAACTGACAAAAAATTGAGCTAAAACTGATTAGAAATTGATCTCAAAACTGAGGCAAAAGCTCATGCCCAATTGATCATGAACTGATCCCAAATTGATGCAAAAGTATAGTCTCAGAGTCATGGTAACAACCATACTCATTTGCACACATCTCACAATGACTAGTACACTGAGTAGTGACCTTATGGTAGACATATTGTTAGCATTGTATCTTCGATGCATGCTGAATACATCCGAGATTCACTATTTCTGGCCCTTGTCTTTACTTTGAATAGCCTTACCAAAATCTTCCATGAAATAACAGGGGCTTTAGATTCTTGCAAATAGTCCATCATGCTACTTGTGACACTGACAGATAGCCAATATATAATTTTACTCTTTGTCTACTCCCAATCTTTCTCAGTCTTTAGTTGTTCTCTAGTAGTATTTTGTGCAAGAACTTCATGTGCTACTACCATGTCTTTTATAATGTAATTCCAAACACCTTTGTCCTTCAAAATATTTATTATCCAGAACTTCCATACAGGAAAATTGTTCTCATTAAGCTTCTCACTATATGAGAGTTGTCCTCTCTTGGAGGAGTGGAAGTGCTACCTCTCCCTTAAGCATCAGGTAATACTTTGGATCCTTGCTCTACTAAACCTGACTGAGCTTGAACTGAAGTCGGTTCTAATTGAAAGGCGTCTAGGTAAAGCTGCAACAATTGAGGATGGAGCCCCAAGAGGAACACCAAGGAAAAGTGAATTCTCTTGCAAGAAAATCTATCTTGTAACATCAACAAGCTTGTTTATTAGGTTTCATATAATCACAATGAAGAAAAGAACACCAGGCACAACAAATCTTCATGCAGCATCATGTAGATCTTCCACGGATTTGATAGAATCAACCATATTCTTCAATATCTTCACAAAATCCATCAATATAACAAAGAAAGCAAAGGAATACACCATCTTTGAATGGAAATACATCACATAGTATTCATCTTCAATATCTTCATAGTCTTCTCTCTCAATCTCTCATATACAATCACTCTGTTTTAGTAGAATTGACTATCTTTGACTCTCTCTTTCTCTCTCTCTCTCTCTATCAATAATACATCATATCCTCACTACAATCTCTCAAAATCACTCTCAATAATCCTTCTTAGGTCGTGGATACCTCTCCCAAGAGGTATGTCTGATATGAAGAGTCACCAGAGCCACTACATTGTCCTTTCATAGCTCACTACTATCACTTCACTTCAGTCTTCACTTGAGTCTTCAGCAGCTACTTCTTTCACTTCTTTCAGCTCTTTTGGACTTGTATTCACCTCTTTCCAAGGCTAGAAAACTTTCCCAAGCTACACTCTCATCCATCAGAATACATACAGAAGCATACAGAACAGTCACAGTACAGAAGCAGAACAGCTACAGTACAGAATAGAACAGAACAGAGACAGAAGCTCTACAGAAGACCTACAGAAGGTCATAAAAACCACATAACTCATACTCAAACCATTCCAAACTCTCACAAACCATTCAATAAACTTTCACAAGATCTCAATCTTCATCAATCAATACTCCATCCCTCCTTACAGAAGACAATCAGAACAAAACAGAACAAAACAAAAGCTATACAGAAGGTATACAGAACCAATCAGAACCTATCAGAACATCACAGAACCACTAATAAACATCATGAACTTCCAAAACACAATCAATATCATCCAAAACACTCTCAAACCACTTCCAAACCAATCAATCATCTCATAAAATCAACCATTCAGCTCTCAAAAACAACAAAAATCAGTCAAAAAACAAGTCATTTCAACACTCAACATATCCCCACACTTAATAAGGAAGCGTTCTCGCGACCCAGGAAAAAGGGAATACAAGTTCATTTAAAAGCTCAACTTTGATCTTCAATATCTCTTCAAAAACAATCCATTCAACCATGACCCCAACTTATCACCTGTATCTGATATAAAAATACTACGAAAGGAAAACCCTTTATACATTAACACTTCTTATCAAACTAGAAATCACAACAAACTTGTAAAGGATATAAGAGGTTTGTTCTTCTTTTTCTGCATCAGCATCTTCAACTCTCCAACCACGACCCCATCACCACAATTCTCAAAAAATGTAGCTCGGACGAAATCCAATCCAATAGGAAATCACAACGTTCTTTTTACATAAATGAACTCACAACACAAACACTACACACAACACAACCATCTGAATGACTGCTCCAAAAAGAGATTTTCATTAAAAAATCAGCCACCATACATTGGAAAAGGTATCAATGAAGATGATTCCTCTTGAAAGATTGATGATTTCGGAAACGATCCATAGACAAGTATTCATCTACAAATGTTTTGGGAGGATTCTGAAAAAACTGAAGACAACACATCCTTTCCAACAGGACCAGGTATCTGCTAGGCAAACAAAGGGCATGAAAATACAATATATCCAGCTGCTGGGAATCAATGCTCACATTGACATTCATGCACAATTTTGGAATAGGCTTGGAATCATTATGAGAGTGCCTATGCGTATACGCCAAGTACCAAGCAAAGTGAGCAGTTAATTTCAGTGAAGGATCTGCAGACTGTGAATACTGCTGAGCAAAATGAATATAGTTCTAATAAGCTTGACTAACAGCTGTCCATTCTCTTGGAATACTGGCCAATTGATCTGAGGTCCTGTAAGGGATTCATTCGAGCTCCATCCCCTTCTTCTAGAAATCTGATGATCAAACCCGTCATAGTCACTAACCAACTGAGGTGGTTGAGATATAGAAGTGTTAGGTGAGGGAAGTGGAATAAGGAAAAGTGGATGAAGTGAGGGATATGCAAAATCATAAAAGGAAGAATAATTTAAAGGAGTGGCAGAAATTGGTAGGAAATCAGTTAAAAAGGGTGTTAACTGATAAATAGGAAATGTGGAAGGTACATGAATGGATGGAGAAGGACATGGCAGAGAAGGGGAAAATAATCTATCCTCAATAAAGGAACAGTATGTAAAAATGGAAATTTGAGGGAAAGAGGAAGGTTGGAAAAGAAGGGGTAAAATAGTTGTGGAATTAGATTGACAAAGGGAAAGATATATATCATATCGGTGAGCCATTTGTTGGTAATATAAGAGGGTAGGAACAGAAGGTCCTAAGAGAGATCTTCTATGATAGGCATCAAAGATGGTAGAATCAAACGGATTATATTTTGAAAGATAAGCTAAGAGATCCACCCTCAGTTGATTAGTACTCTGGGCATAGGTAGGAGCTGTGTTTTGTCTTTGATTCAAGACCACCGAATCAATCATGGGATGCCAGGAATTATCATGACAATCAGCCACTTTGGAGGAGTAACTCTGGAACATGTTAGCTATGCGCAACTCCAAATGGTTGACATACAAAACAACTTGTAGAACCACGTCCCCCACATGCCATGCCATATCCACCTCATCTGGAATTAACAAGTCTCCTCGTAGATACATGTATGACATCAACATGGTATCTGTCGTGACAGAATCTTCAAACACCATCCTTACCACCTCTGTCAGCAACTCAGTAGACCAAGCCCCACTCCATCTATCCTCTGGAAGAGGTAAATCCATCGTGGAAAGCTTCATGTAGAAGACCAACTTCTGTAAGTGGTAGTGGACAAAGAAAGAATGGTCTGGTGGAATATATTCCTGAAACTGCTCAAATGTAGACCATAACAAGTCCATTCTGGACTGCAATCTTTTCACTTTATCTTGGAATAGAGGACACAAGGTAGCTTGTCTTTGAAGAGCAGCCAAGTCCTGCTGTGAAAAAGAAGGAATCAAGGGAATATTAGGGCTTGGAGGAACAGACCGTGACTTTGCCAGTTGATCTTGCAACTGCTTGATTTGGGAAGCTTGGGATTCCACTGTGTCATTAGCAGTCTGTAAGGCTGAAATTTTGTCATCTAAAAGAGTTTGGAACTCTTGCGTTTCTCTGGACATCCTCTCCTTCTCCTTTGAAAGGCTAGTAACCTTTGATTGAGCCTCTAGTAACTGGATCTTCAAAGAAGAGATCTCATCTCTTTGGGTTGTAACCAGTTGGGTTTGTTGTTCCATCTGTTTAAACAAATCTGCTAGGGTATCCTTAGCAGAGGCTAACTCGGATGTTGCCTTATGCAACTGGTCTTTAGACTGCATCAGCTCTTCATAAAAGGAAGCGTACAACTGTTGAACACAGGCTGTCACTGACAATTCAATGGAACTCTGAATGTCTTTACAGAGGAAAGGAATTGCATCTCCTGAGACTAGACTGTTCAGTGAGGGAACTGATATGTCCAACGAGCCTTCGCGATGTGCTCTGAACAGGTTATTACAAGTGAGATACCCAGGGAGATCACTGCCAGAGGTAGCAGGAATGGGCACTGAAGGAAGTACTGAATGAGCTTTATCCGCTGCCCGCTTCAAGCGTTTGCGCTGTATGACCAGGGGAGGCGGAGAATCATCATCCTCTATATCAATGGGTTCTGACTCATTTGAAGGTGGAGGAGGAGGTACTGGATCTGATGGAGGAGGTGGAGGCACACTCTTCTGTAAATCTGAGTAGGTCAAGAAGGCAGACAAGTATGATTCATAGGTGACATTGGTAACATTACCTCTGGTGACTTTGACGAAATGTTGATCCATTTTAGTGAGGAGGTAAGTGCTTCAATCAATAGCGACTCCTTTCAACACCATCCTTAAAGCTGTGAAAAGCTCTTTGGACAAGTACTGGGATGGCGTTTTGGCAGGCATAAACCTGTCCTGGAGAAACTGACAGACCATCTTTCATACGGGATCAGTGATCATGGAAAAGGAAACTCGTGAAGCGTTTATCACCTTCTTAACATCCAGCATTTCCCTCGTTTGTTTTTGTAACAGCTTCAAAATCTCTTCATTAGAGAAAAGCTGACGAGTGGTAACAAAAGATTCACCTTTGGAGAGAAGAGACAGAGCCTTTCCTAGACCTCGAGGTGTCAAAGTCATAGAAATACCCTGGACTAGTCCCAACTTCTTGTTGTAGGAGGCCAAAAACTCATTTCATGAGAGGCTCAAAAGTGAGTAGGGAAGAGTAATCCCTACTAACTAGTGGGACATACTGGATAGGAGGAGGAGCATGAGAAGGCGCCATTCAGATGGTTACACACACACCACAAACACAGACAATCAAGGAGAATGCCTGCAAAGCAACAGACAAAAAACCAAGGATAAGAGAACAACCAAAACAATAAAACGTTACTCGACCAACTAATCCCAAGCAAACCACAACCTAGAAAAAATTCGACATGACCTCTAGACATATGCGACCGAAAGCTTCATGCTATGCATCATACAAACACCCAAAACCCCGTATCAGGCAAGAAAAAAAAAAACTACACACCGTACCTTTAACCGTAACAAAGACACTAAACCAAAACATCACCACAACCGACACATATCAAGACCACAACTTTGATAAACCAGTGTTGGACCATGGAAAGAACTCCAAAGACTGCGCATACCCATCCCACGAAACGGGTTCGTTAAAAAGGGGAATTAAGTGCAGTGAGGGGAAATTAATTTAATGAAAGATTCATTTTAATAAAGTATTAAGAAATGGGTAAAGTTTTATTAAGTGATAAACCTTAGCAAGAAAACGACGGTTCCTTCTTAAAAATTTAATTATCAATTATTAGGTGAAAGCGGTGCTTTAATTCGAATCCCGGACTTCGATACCCAGACTGGGTCTCTAAATGGTGGGGTTGAGGGTTCATTTTTTTATTATTTGTATGTTTGTTTTTTGTTTTTTTTTTTTTTTTGAATTAATCGTGGATTTTAGGGTAGCTGGAAAAAAAAAAAAAACCTGGTAGTGGGTATATGGAAATGCAAAGAATGCGCTCTCCTCAATGCAAAAATATCTGGATTTTTTTCTAGATGTTTAGTTTGTGTTTGGATGAAAAAGGTTTTTGTTTTTCAAATTATGTTTTTTGGTTTTTTTTTGGTTTATATTTTTAAGGAAGTTAGGTGTGAAATGAAATATTGTGACAGTTGAGAAAAATATGCCAAAAATAAATAAAAATGTTAATGAAAGTGTTAGGAATTTTTTGAAAATTAATTTAAATTTTTTTAGCATTTTTAATAATTTTTTTTCATTTTTTTGGGTATTGTGAAAAGATTTGGGAATTTTAAAATGGGCAGAAATGTTTTTTCTGAAATTTACAGGTTTAGAAAAATATGGCCATGGGTTGCAGAAATAGTAGGAATTTTTCGAGATTTTTTTGGAAAATTTTTCAGAATTTTAAGTGTTTTTTAATGATTTTTTTGAATTTTTCAATGTTTTTTGTTTTTTTTTGAATTTTAAAAGGGTTTGTGGGTGTGTGAATTAAAAATCTAGAAAAATACCCAGAAATAGGTTGTGTGGCAGCTGCGTGTCAGCAACCGACGATGAAAGCCCCCCACCCGCGCACGATCATGAGCAATCATACGCGTACGAACAGCCACGTGCGTACAGATCTACGCGCGTGTCGAAGGACGGAAAATGGTATCTGCGGGTTCTGCGTGGGACTGCTGGTTGTCGGCAGAGGAAGGGGGGCGTAAATAGGGTTTTCCGCGGGTGACATAGGGCTTACGGGGAGGTTGCTGCGGTTCAGCGGGTTTCTTGGGGGAAAAGAGGGCTTGTGTGGAGGCAGTGTGTGTGCTTAGTAGGGGGTGTGAACAGGGGCTTGATAGGAGGTGAGAGCTTAGTGGGGGGTGTGAACAGGGACTTGATAGGAGGTGAGTGAGCTTAGTGGGGGGTGGGAACAGGGGCTTGTATGGGGTGGGGGAGGTTATGTGCTTAGTGGAGGGTGGGAACAAGGGATTAGTGTGGGGGTGGGGGTAGTGGTGGGAATGGGGGTTAGGTTGGGGGGTGGGGGGGTGTGTGTGAACTGGGGGGGAAAGGGAGCTAGAGAGGAGGGGGGTGGGTTTAAATGGGTGTGGGAAGGCGGGAGGCGGTGTGTGGGTTTGAATGGGTGTGGGAAGACGGGAGGCCGTCGAGGCGGGGCCAAGAGCGGCGAACAGACGGTGTTGCGGACGAGGACGAGGGCGGCCGGGCTGGCGAAGGGGGCGTCGCGAGCGGAGGCGGGCTGGAGCAGGCGACGTGTGGCGCTGCAGGGGGCGGCGCTGACGGCGAGGGGCAGGGGCTGGAGTTGCGACGTGGCCGCGGGCGGCGCTGACGGCGAAGGGGTGGCTCGGCGGCGCTGCGACGACGAGGGGCAAGGGCTCGGTGGTGCTGCGACGAAGCCGCGGGCGGGGCAGTCGTGGCAGGCAGGCGACGAGGGGCAGGGGTGGGGCACTGGACTGCAGAGGACGGGGAGGGGAAGAGGGAGAAGGAGCGGAGGGAGGAGAAAGGAGCAGAAGGAGAGGAGGGGAAGGCGCAGAGGAAGAGGAGGGAAGGAGGAGAGGGAGGAGAAAGGAGCAGAAGGGGAGGAGGGGAAGGCGCAGAAAGGAAGAGGAAAGGAGGAGAGGAAGAGGAGGGAAGGAGGAGAGGGAGAAGAAGGGTAGGGTAGGAGATGGAGACAGTGAGAGACACGCAGAGGGAGAGCGAAGGGAGAGACAGTTGGGGTGGGAAGGGATTCGGGAGAGAGAAGGGTAGGGTAGGGGATAGGAAAGGACATGGGGAGGGTGGAAAAGGTGGGAGAGTATGGGCAGGGGCCCATGGGATGAGGGGCATAGGGAAGGGGCAGGGCCCATGGTGGGGTGCCTATAGGGGGATGGGGTAGGGGTTAGTGGGCGGGATGTCCACAAAGGAGGCGTACCCCCCCCGGTCCCGCGTGCGCGGGGCGGGGGTAAAAAAATTTACCGTGACAGGAGTGAAAGGGCGCCCGGATGCGGGGACGAGGCACACGGATGCGACCGGGGTGCGTTAAGACGCGGAAAATCGAAAACAGGCGTGTTCACGCGCAGAATGGGGCGCGTAAAAACACATAAAAAGAAATAAAAATTAATAACTCCCAATCCGATCGTCAAAACGAAATATCGTAAAAACAAAAAGTGGGCAGGACGGCAGGGGGAAGACAGGAAAAATATGCAACGGGAGTTCCGGGGGGTTAAAAAGCGGTCACATGCAAAAAACACAAAAAACGGACCAAAAAAACGCAATTAAAAGTTAATATCGGAAGATCCGTGCATCGGAATGAGGTGCAGGAAAAAGGAAAAATGTGTAAAAAGACGTGCCCGACAATTCTATCACATCAAAACAGAGTTCCAACTGAGATAAGACGCATTCACATGGGAAAAACCCCAAAAACAAATCCGAAAATGGGATCGAAAATTAATATTGGCCAAACCGTTCGCCGGAATGACATGCAGTAAGAAGGAAAAATCTTCGCAGGAAGGAGTGGCACAGGGTTGTCACGTTAAACCGCAGTTCCGGTGGAAGTAGAAGGGGTTCACATGCAAAAGACACAAAAAATACGCCTGAAAACTCATTTAAAAATTAATAAGTAAAAATCTAGAAGTCGAAAGAGGGTGAAGGAAAAAGGAGAAAGGTAGGGGAAGGCACGGGGGACACTGCTGTCAAATCAAATTGGAATTCCGATGCAAACAGGGCAGGTTCACATGGAAAAATGTCAAAAAGACGCATGAAGAAGTCTCAAAAAACCGGAAAATTAATATTGGACAAACCGTGCATCGGAATGACTCGGAGTAAAAAGGAAAAATGTCAGGGGAAAAGTGGTTGTCAGGGCTATGACGTCAGATCACGGTTCCGAAGCAAGCAAAGCGCGTTCATTGGCAAACCGGCTAATTTGCGCAAAATGCTTCAAAAATTAATAACTCTAAAACCGTGCACCGGAACAGGGGTAGGTAAAAAGGAAAAATGGTCAGTTCAAAGGGAGGAACATGGCTATAAGGTTGGATGTGGACTTCGGTGAACGTAGGGTGCGTTTACATGGCAGGACCTCAAAATCAGGGAATGAAGGAAAACTGCAAGGGAATAGCCCCAAGGGTGGGTGGAACATGAACGGTTGGGTGGGAAGGGACCTCATCAGGGTAACAGCAAGGCATGGCATAGATGCATTAGCAGGTTAAGGCATATGCAGAGGGGTATGCAATGTAGACGCGCAGGGACGCGTCCCCACACTTAAAACCTTAACGGACAGGGTTAACTGAGCAACAGGGACCTAGGACCACGTAACAGACCAACCACTAACGTCCCCACACTTAAAACATGAACGCCACTGAGAAACAAAAGTTGTAGGGTTACAAAAACTTGGCCTATTTTGTTGAGGATCACGGTTGATTGTCAATGGCACGTCCTGTGTTGTTGTCGGCTGCAGGAGGTACCAAGGCATCTTCACAGCACACATCCGTCATGGTAGAGACCACGCAGCAGCACCCAGGGAGGTAGCTGATTGAAGGAATCGCAGGAAATTTGTCGATGATGAGGGATATTGCACTCAACTCACAGGCACTCAAATGGAATGAAAGAACTGTCACTCACCCCATAACTAATATCACTCGGGGAAGAATGATTGAAACCCATATCGCATACCCGGTTTAGGAATCAAGGGGATGGTGTAGAAGGAGTATGTCAAGGTGCACAGTTGATGGTGCATTAGTGCGTCGAACCCATCTGGCATAAGTGCAAGGTGGAAGGCAAGGGAGCCTTACAGTGCAGTGTACAGAACAGGGTGACGTGTCTTGTGTTGACGGCAAAGACCCATCCCGTGGGTGCATAGGGAAACGGAAACATACCTTACTCCAAGTGTCGTAACGTCCCTCAATCTCACCTCTCGGTAATTGATTGAAGAAACTCCAGTCACACTCAGCCCACCCTCTGTCCCACGCTCTGTTAATAGATACAGGAGGGCAACCATATCCTGAAACCCATTGATGTAATCCTCACGGTCACGTGTGCAAATGTTGTATGCCTTGTGCGCATTTGATGGTGCAACTGTGCATCCTGGCCTGTGTTGGCATACGGTGCGAGAAGGAAGGCCAGGGAGCCTTATAGTGCAGTGCACAGAAACAAATTGTGCTTTGTGCATTGAGGCCCCCGTCCCGTGCGTGTAACACTTCATTCACACTACTCACCTCTCATTTGATTTGAAGGGAAAAGACTGATCTCTCGCCCCACCCTCTGTCTCACACTCTGTTGATAGTTACAGAGGGCAACCATACTCACTTTCCCATCCGGTTAGGATGAAAGCTCACGTCACTCGATTGTTTGTCGATGAAGATCGCGTCGTTAGTTGTTGAAGAGGCGTACCCAGGGAGGTAGCCATCAAATCGAACATTGTGTTGGATAGGAACATGGCTTCTGCTAGAGGACAGTTAGACACTCTGCAAAAAGACCCAGGAAAACAGCGTACCAAGGGAGGTAGCTTGGGAATTGGATCCTGGAAATATCAATTGATGAATCCACTTCCTGGACTGCTGGGTGTTGCCACCTTTTCCACAGCCAGCTTCTCGCCCAAGGGTGGTTGCCACCTTTTCTTGGAACGAGGCCTGATATGACAGGGAATTGCTTCCTTTTCTCCCATAACAGTTTTGTTTTTCTTGTTTTCGTTTTTTTTTTCTTTCTTTTTTTTTGTTTTCCCCTATTCCCGAGGGTGTTTCCACCTTTTCTCGAAGAATAGGTCGGCATGACAGGGACCTAAGTCCTTTTCTCCCATGATCGATATGTATTTTTTTTTCTCTTTTTATTTCTTTTGTTTTTTTCTCTTCGAATTAAACAAGGAAATGGTAGAAATACCACTTATCAGACCCCACCTCGCCACTGTTGCTGGTGGAAAATAGAGGATAAGAGATCAAGGCTGGAAGGTGGGGTTGAGGGGACAGAGGGTTGTGTCCACCTCATCAGGAGTAGCTGAAGAATGGCTATCAGAAGTAGCATCATAAGAAGTACAGTGCCGCGCCAACGAGGAAAAGGATCAAGTGACCATGATTGTCAGGATCCCCAAGGAGGGAAATACTTCTTCAGGCGATATCCATTGATCAGGAAGGGATCATCAGAGGCATCAACGGTCTGCACTTGGACAGAGCCATTAGGGTTGACAGCAATTACCTTATATGGGCCCATCCACTGTTGTTGGAGCTTGCCAGGAAACTTGCCAAATCATGAATCATAGGCTAGGACCAAATCACCTTCTTTGAACTCCTTGTGCTTGATGAAGCTGTCAAGGTAAGCCTTGCGTCGAGCTTGCGTGGCTTCCATGCATTGTAGAGCCATCCTGCGAATTTCGTCCAAACATTCCAGGTGCAGGAGACGACGTTGCAGTGAATCATTGTCCCCCAAACGCTCTTTGATAGCCACTCTCAAATAGGGTAATTCCAGCTCAACAGGGAAAACAGCTTCTGTACCATACACCAACTGAAAGGGTGTCTGTCCTGTTGCTGCTTTATGGGAGGTTCTGTACGCCCAGAGGGCCTCTGTAAGTCGATCGTCCCAGTCATGACGATGTGCGGCAATTGTTCTTGTCAGAATCGAGCAGAGGATGCGATTCGTGACTTTGACTTGGCCGTTGGCTCTGGGGTAATAAGGAGTGGACTTGCGATGGCGGATCTTATACAACTCTGTCAACTCTTCCATGACTTTGTTAAGGAAATGAGTGCCTCTGTCACTTACTAGCTCTAAGGGACTGCCAAAACGGGTGATGATATTCTCGTACATGAATAGGGCCACGCTGTTACCATCGTCCCACTTTAGGGCTTTAGCTTCACACCACTTTGTGACATAATCCGTACATACGAGGATGTATCGGTTCTGTTTCCTTCTGGTAGGAGGATCGATCGGACCTACGAAGTCGATGCTCCACTTCTCAAACGGCTTTAAGGGGAGAATAGGCTGCAGTGGCATGGCACTTGTCTTCGTGGGTTTCCCCATTCTTTGACAAGCATCACATCTTTTACAGTAATCATAGGCATCCTTATGAATGGTAGGCCACCAGTGTCCTGCTAGCAAAGCCTTCCTGGCTGTAGCTTCTCTTGTAAAGTGACCTCCACGTGGCTCGTCATGGCAAGCCTTCAGAACAATCCCAATCTCATCTCCTGCAACACATCTTCTAAGCACTTCATCCTTGCCTTTCTTGTACAGTGCACCGCCTAACAGGGTGTAGGGGGTTGATTCTAATATAAGCTTCTTCCTCTCTCGACTAGAAATGCCAGGAGGATACTATTGGGTTGCTAGCAGATTGGCAATGTCTGCATACCAGGGAGTTACAGTTTCTACCAGGAATAGGGAAGCATCAGGGAGGTCTGGATCATCCTGCTCCTCGTCTGCAGTTTGTGGGATACGCGACAGATGATCAGCCAAAACATGGGAACGACTAGGCTTAGTAATCACCTCAAAGTTGAACTCCTGAAATAGAAGGAGCCATCTCATCATTCGTCCTTTCACATCAGCTTTGTTCATCAGGAAGGACAGGGCCTCATGATCCACATAAAATTTAAAGTGGGTGGATAGGAGATAGTGGCGGAACTTTTCTAAGGCAAACACCATTGCCAAGCACTCCTGCTCTGTCACTGTATAGTTCCGTTCCCTATCAGTGACTTTTCGGCTTGCATAATAGATGGGTTGATCCAGCTTCGAGGAGCCCTTCTGGCAGAGGACAGCGCCTAAGCCTTTGATCGATGCATCAGTATGTACATGGAACTCCTTCATCCAATCAGGAGGTTGAAGAATGGGTGCCTCAATCAGACACTGCTTCAGAGTGTTGAAGGCTTTGTCACATTCTTTAGTCCAAGTAAACTCTGCATCTTTCCTCAGAAGCTTGTGCAAGGAGGTTGCCTTCGTTGCAAAATGAGCTATGAACCTTCTGTAGTAATCCACATGGCCTAGGAATCCCCTCAACTGTTTGAGGTTGGTAGGTGCTGTCAGAGCTGTGATCTTTTCGATCTTTGCAAGGTCTGTTGATATCCCTTGTGCAGAGACAATGTGGCCCAACAGAACTCCAGAAGAGATCCCAAAGATGCATTTGTCAGGGTTGAGGGAAATCCCATACTCCCGGCATCTGTCAAAGCATTGTTCCAGGTGTCCCCAGTGTTCTTGGATCAAACTATAGACACAGAAGTCATCCAAATATACCTCAATAAAATCGTGCAGATGATTTTGGAATGCGGTCATCATGACTCGCTGGAAAGTAGCAAGGGCATTGCAGAGCCCAAATGGCATCACTCGGTAAGCCTAGGTCCCTCATTCTGTGGTGAAGGTTGTTTTGGATTGGTCTTCTTCTGCGATTTGGACTTGGTTATATCCGCTGAATCCATCCAGAAGGGAATAAAGCTCATGTCCTGCCACTGTGTCCAACAGTTGGTCTGTGAAAGGGATAGGGAAGTGATCCTTCTTTGTCTTGGAATTGAGCTTTCGGAAGTCAACATATATTCGCAATTTGCCATTCTTCTTGGGTACAACCACGATGGGCGAAACCCATTCACTATTTGCCACTGGATAGATGAACTCGGCTTCCAGAAGCTTCAGCAGCTTTGCTTTTACCAATGTGGAATAATTCGGGTTCATTCGCATCTGTCGTTGCCGTACTGGCTTGGCATTAGGCTCCAAGTCAATATGATGCTGACATATTGTGGGATCAATCCCCTTTAGGTCTTTGTAGGACCACGTAAACACGTCCAAATTTTCTTTCAATAAGTTGTACAAGGTTGACAACTCCTCTTCTGGGAGGCTGCTACCCACCTTCAAGTGGCGTTCAGTGCCATCTGCATCCACAAAGGTTAACTGCCTTTCACCTTCTACTTCACGGATGAAGGTCCCATGGACTGCTTCTGGATGCTCTCTCATGGGTTTACGCGCAACCATGCAGATCATTGTTTGTATATGAAAAAGGATACAAATGGCAGCCCTATCATACTTGTTTTGTATGTGGATGATATGTTGCTAGCTGGGAAGAGAATGACTAGCTTGGATGCTCTCAAAGATCAGCTGAAATCAGCCTTTTCCATGAAAGATTTGGGGAATGCAGAGCATATATGGGGCATGAGGATTCGTAGGGATAGAACACAGAAATTGCTGTTCTTATCTCAAGAAAAGTACATTGAAAAGGTACTGGACAGATTTAACATGGCTGAAGCTAAGCCTCTTGGAGTACCCTTACCTCCATACCTTAAGCTTAGTAAAGCCAACAGCCCAAAAGATGACATGGAAGCCAATGCTATGAAGGGAGTCCCTTATGCATCAGCTTGTGGCTCTCTTATGTATGCTATGGTGGGCAGGGTGCACTTAATTTGTAGGGTTATTGTGATGCAAACATGGCAGGTGACTTAGACACTCGCAGGTCCACTAGCGGGTATGCCTTTACAGTTGCTGGAGGGGCCGTCTCTTGGTGCTCCAGGTTGCAGAACATTGTTGCACTGAGTACTACTGAAGCTGAATACATATCAGCTACTGAAGCTTCTAAGGAAGCTATATGGTTGAGCAGACTCGCAGAGGATCTCGGCATGTCTATGAGTACTCCAGTGTTGGGATGTGATAGCCAGAGTGCTGTGTATCTGGCTAAAAATGCCATGTATCATTCACGCACAAAGCATATTGATGTGCGATATCACTTTATCAGACAGATTCTGGAGGATGGTCTAATCACATTGACCAAGATCAAAACACAGGACAACCTTGCAGATGTTCTCACTAAAAGTCTAGGCAAGGCTCAGCATGAGCATTGCATACGACTAGTGGGAGTTGGTTAAAGGTTCACTCTGGACCTTTAAGTGGGAGGTTGTTGGGATGTAAAGGTCCTTTATTCACCTCCGTGTATTTTACACGTGTATTGTTATGTCGTACATGTGAATGCACCCTTACGGGCCCTAAGTATAAATACATTTTATTCTTTGTGTACCAACACATTGTTGGTACACCCAAATCAGTTCGTCACTCTTACTCTCACTCTCACTCACCTGTTCACTTTCTCTGCTACAAATCTTCATGCTTCTGCTACCCGCGCGCTCCAGCAGATACTTCAACTAACACTTATCCTCCAGATGAGTGCCCTTTTCATAGTGTAGGCACTTGGGCTTCTTCTTAGTATCCTTCGTGTGCTCTTTCTTGTCATCTTGTTTCTTTGCCTTTGGCCTTGCCTTCTCCTTCTTGCCTCCCAAACCTGTTGTAAAAAGCTCTCGTGGAGCCGGATCCACTAGTACCAACCTCTTTAAGCCACTTCCCATACTTCAAGAGGAGTGGGGCAAGCTCCTTTCCAAGAAGACTCTCTTGGTCCTTGATGTTAGAAGGTTGGTGTTGAATACATCGAACTTTGGAGATGGCATTTGAGTTAAGAAAATCATTACCATATCCTATGAAGATATAGTTCTCTTGAGGGATGCAAGCTCATTCCTTATGTCCTCCAATTTGTTGATGTGATCCTTCATGGAAGGAGAGTCATTGACACTGAGCATCCGAAGTTTTTTCTCAAGAGAAATCCTGTGGGTAAATGTCTTCTGATGATGCAAAGATGCGAACTTTTTCCATACTTCTGCTATTGTTGTGAACCTATGAACATGTACTAGGACAGAATCTTGTATGCTCATGAAAAGGAAGGGTCGGCGTAGACTCGAGAGTTGGGTCGATCCCATAAGGCTGCATGATCCATTGTTATTCCCTATAGTTGAAACCATCTTGCTAGTCCTCTTTGGCTAAAGAAGGGAGAATTAGCACCTAGATAGGTGGTGCCATGTTAGGCAATTTAAAGCCAATAGAATGGGCTTTATGGGAAACATGGAGAGACGGGGGAGGAGAAGGAGAAGGCTACTCCGAATAATGAGATTGTATAAAAGTGTCCGGTGACCTGAGATAATCACGCCGCCATTTAGAGGAGTGAAGAGAAACCTCCTTGTCCGAATCATCAAAGCTTGTAAATTGGGGATCGGACATCTTTGTATAACCTGCAAACACACAAAGGGTGCTGCATTTTGGATGTCCTGTCTTTATTGAATGTCATTTGGAAAACACAAAAAAATTGCGTTTACAGCAGCAAAATGTCAAAGTGAAGCAATGCGGAAGCGAATGACCGTGACAAAGAGTAAACATAGAGAGAAGAGAGAGAGAAAGAGACAGTGAAACATAGAAAATCTGCAGTGAAGAATGCTGTATAAGGATGTAGAATTATACACGGGTGTAGAGAGAATATCTGTGTATGTCTCCGCCTTGAGGACCTCGATCTTTGTCAGCTCCGAGTGCTGTCTCCATCACCAGCAGGCTGAAATATGTCAAATACAAGTGTGGAAGTCTGCTGGAAACTCAGCCTTAAAAAGGCCGAAAAGAATGCTTGAAAAAATACCCGAAATAGCCAAGTCGGTTGGCGGGACAGTCCGATTGCAGCCACGTGGCAAAACTGCCATGTGGCACTGTTGACGTGGCAGGAGATGACTCTCAATACCCCCTCTCAGATCCTGGACAAGGCAACAGATGTAGGGATCTAGAATGTCGATGAAGTAAAGCATGGGGAAGTGTCTTTGTAAACAAATATGCAAGATTGTCTTCAATCTTATAGTACTTCATATCAATGGTCGCATCCAAAAGCTTCTCCCTTGATGAAGTGATACTGGAACTCTATGTGCTTTGTCGGGGCATGGAATACGGGATTCTGTGCCAAGGCAATGCAGCTCTCATTGTCTCACCACAAGATAGTAGGACGAGTCTGGGGGCAACCAAGCTCCTCCAACAATCGCCGAAGCCACACTGTCTCACATGTGGTAGAAGATGCAACTTGATACTTTGCCTCAGTCGAAGATAGGGCTACCGTGGGCTGCTACTCTAAGAGATAGCACCAGCACCCAATGTAAAACAATAACATGTAGTAGACCGCCTTTGATCCACATCGCCAGCCCAATCTGAATCACTCCAACTTGCAAGAACAAGATCAGAAGCACTTGTACTTGATGGATAGAAAATCTTGAGGTCAGAGGTCCCCCTCAGAAACCGAAGTATCCTTTGAGCAGTCTACCAATGCATCTGTTGAGGTGTACTCCTGAACCTAGCCAAGAGACCTATAGCAAAACATAGATCAGCTTGTGTGTTGAGGAGCCAAATCAATGATCCAATCAGTTGACTGTAGCGAGTGGCATTCGCCAAAGGAGAATCTGCGTGTGAAGTGGATTCCAATTTAGATCCATAGGAGTAGAAATGGACCGACAATTCTCCATCTCAAAAGTCACTAAGAGCTCTTGTACATATCTCTGCTGAGAGATGAAAATTTCCCTCTAAGACTGATAAATCTCAGGGCCCAAAAAGAAATGGAAAAGTCCAAAATGCGTCATCTCGAACTTCTGGTGTAGGGCTGCCTTCGTCTCTTTGACCTCCTGGTTATGAGTACCTGTAATAATTAAGTCATCAACACACAAAACAAACAACACACGACCTCCCTCAGAAGTGTGCACATAAAGCCGCGGATCGGCCTTAGAGCGCCGATATTCCAACTTGGCCTGGAGAAATGAATCAATCTTCTTGTTCCAAGCACGTGGAGCTTGCTTCAAGCCATACAAGGCCTTCTTTAACCTATAAACCTTCTTGTCTGAGGAACCAAAGCCAAGAGGCAACTCTACATAGATCTCCTCCTTCAAATCACCATTCCAGAAGGTTGACTTTACATTCAACTGAAAAACATGCCATCTCCTATGACCAGCCAAGGCAAGAACAGCACGAATAGTCGCCATGCGAGCTGTAGGGGCAAAAGTATCATGGAGGTCAACACCTGGGCATTGTGCAAAACCTTTAGTAACAAGGCGAGCCTTGTGCTTGTCCAATGAGCTATCACTATGATACTTGGTCTTGAACACCCATTTGACACCAATCACCTTCTTATGAGAGGGACGAGGCACAAGGAACTAAGTGCCATTCCACTCAATAGCCTCCAACTCAGCTTCCATCGCCTTCCGCCAATGATTAGACTGTAAAGCCTCCTTCATTGATGTAGGCTCTCTATCTTGCATAAGACGGGACATCAAACAATAGTTAGAGCAAACAAGCTTTGTAGAATGTGCTTGGTGCCTTCGTGACCTTAGTGGTCCATCCTGTGGGGACCCCCTCGATCCTTGAATCACGGAGTGTGTCACAGGCCCAACGAGGAGGAGGCTGGATCTCTCCTTAGCGCTTCCCATCTATTGAAGATTCAGGTACATCCATTGGCCGGTACTCCACTGGGGTAGTCGGTGGAAGAGAAGACTTGGAATTTGAAGAAGAATCTCCATCGAGAGGCTCTGGCTCCAAAGGAACTGTCTCGGGAGCCCAACTCTCCCCCGGATCTCCAAGTACGGGGTGCTCCTCATCCCCCTCTGTGGCCGGAACTTCCACGAACCGCACATCTTGGCTTGTGTAGATATCCCACTTTACGGGATTATAAAAGCGATAACCTTGGGACTGGGAGCTATAGCCAATAAAGACTCGTCGTCGGGAAGTTGCCTCAAATTTGTCACGTTGCGTCTTCGGGATGTGCACATAGGCGTCACACCCAAAGATCCTGAAATAAGAGACATCGGGCTTAGTCCCAAAGTAAGCCTCAAAAGGTGTCATCCTGTCAATGGCCGAAGTGGAGGATCGATTTAGGATGTGGATTGCCATAGCCATTGCCTCGGCCCATAGAAACTAAGGTGTTTGTCGGTGCTCCATTATGGTGCGTGCCACCTCGATCACACTTCCGTTCTTCTGCTCCAAAATGCCATTCTCTTGAGGAGTGTTGGTATTAGCAAACTCTCGGTGAATGCCTTAATCTGCACAAAAACGAGCAAACTCATTAGAAACATATTCACCACCCTTGTTTGATCGCAAGGTCTTCAATCTCCGGCCCGATCAGTTCTCCTCGAAGAAAAGCCAATCTTGACTTGAAGTGGGAGAAAGCCTCCGACTTGAGCGTCAATAAGTAGGCCCATGTCATCCTGCTGTAGTCATCTATGATCGACATGAAGTACAAGCTCCCCTTCAAGGACTCATCCCTCATTGGGCCACAAAGATCCATAGATACAAGCTCTATAGGTGAAGTAGACCACCTCAAAGCTTTGTTGGGAATCACATCCCTAATACCTATGCTGCTTTCTACGAATACAGGAGACACATGGCTGTTGGCTCACCACTGGCAAACCTTGAACAAGCGATCCTCGCGACGCCTTCCGAAGATACTCATAGTTCAGGTGGCCAAACCGAGCATGCCATAGCTTGGACTGTGTTGTCTGAGAGGTAAGAGTGAAAGAAGACTTCAATTTGTAGATGCCATTCTCCTCATACCCTGAAGAGAGAACCTTCCTCGATCCACGATCAAGAACTTGAACATCACTGTCAAACTCCACCAAGAGACCAAGAGAACAAATCTCATACATTGAAAGCAAATGATACCCTAAACCTGGCACATGCAACATATTGGAAGTGTGGGTAATACCACGTCCATTTGGAATCAGTTGCATCTTACCTTGTGCAGCAATAGACATAGAAGAGCTGTCTCCTATGAGAATCTGTCCACGTGAGGGTTGCAAATGGGCAACACCAACTGGCGAAGGAGTCGTGTGCGGTGAGGCACCACTGTCCACGATCCACTCTCGAGCTTGGAGAGTTGTCATCGCAACATCAGATGTCTTCGGTGTAGAGTCCTCAATGACCGCTAAGTGAAGAAAAGTAGCTGATGAGGCTACAACCACCGCTTCAGAATCTTTCGTGTCCTTCTTGTCCTTGTCAGGGCAATCCTTCTTCCAATGGCCGGTCTTACCACAAATATGGCATGTCGATTCTTTCTCTTTGTCCTTCTTGGATTTGTTGTCCTCCTTCTTCTTTTGGTCATTTCCCTTCTTCTGAGAGGCTTGACCAATCAATGCCTCCGATTTGGAAGCATTCTATTCCTTCAACTATTCCTCTTGGTCCAAGACCATAGGAACTAACTCTTCCCAACAAAGAGTCGACTCCTACGCAGAAGCAATAAGAGTAGAATAAAAAGTACTGAATTGTGGCGGCAACTGGGACAATAAAGTGATCACCATGTCTTCGGAGGAAATGGGCTTCCTCGCATTTTGAACTTGTATCTGAAGCTGCCGAAGCTTGTTGACTGCCGACTGCAGTCGGACAGTCCCCAACTGCAGCCACATGGCACTGTTGACGTGGCAGAAGATGGCTCTCAATAGCAAACAGGTTGCTGAAATTTGAGTTTTCAGCAAATAGTGGTCTTCTCTTTGGTTGGAAATTCTGGGTCCTCACATAGAGGATGATATCATGTGAGAGAGTGCAATGGAAGAGAATCACAAACATGGAGAGAAAGGGAGAGAAGAAGAGAAAGCAAGAAGAGAAGAATGATTTGCATTGGATTTTTTATGGTTGGCCACAAGGCCTGACGTATGTACTTTAACTCATTTAACTTAAGCTTCTTCACAAAAGAAAAGAAGAATAATTTGCATTGAACAAAGAAGAAGGCTTCAATGAGGACCGATCAGTCCCTACACATAGCCCAAGGCATTAGTGAGGGTACCAGATCAGGCTGAATAATGATGACAGCACCTTTGATGGTGACGGAGAAGGAAAAGTGAATGACTGCCCCAACTATGTGACTAGCTATGTATAGCTGAAAATCAGCAAAACTGGCCAACCTGACGCTGGCTGACTGCATTTAATGCAGTTGGCAGCAATAAAATAATGAGAAAAATGATGATGTGGCATGCAAGTAGTCCGAAAAAAATTGCTGTCACCCTCAGGGGCTAGAAAACATCTAACAGGGCAGCACAACTGACAGACACACCTAAATTGTGAAGAAAGGCATAGTCAGAGCTCCAAATATCCCTATCAGACTTTGGCTAGTGTTCACATCCGGGAGATGCTAGATTGACAAAATAAGGTAGGCTAACACTTGCACCAAGAGATACAACAGCTGGGCGGCAAGGTTAGCGTAGAGACATAGCTTGAGGGTGTTGGGAACATGGTGCCAACAGCTGGAGAAGGAGACATGGTAGAAGTGTTTGAACAATAATTCCCAACCCCTATTTATGGGGAAAGTTTGGGCATTGTCTTACCGTGCATAGTAAATATCAAATAATACAATAAAGCCTTTTTGGGGCTGTAATTGGAGACCAAGAATAGAAATTAATGAAGTGAAATTATTTGTTAATGCACTTAATGACTTTGGTTGCTCAACAACCCCTCTTAGGCCCAAAAAGGTGCCCTAAGAGGAGAGACATTCTCCACCCATGTATGGCTAACAAGTGTGCATCAAGTAAATCAAAATAGGATTCCTAGTTGAGGAAAATGAAGGGAAAGATAGTTGATGATGATGGAAGCACTTGTAATCCAAGAAAGGAAGAAGTGCTAAGCAATAAAGGGTTAATTAACTTTAATACCCTTTTTTCAGCTCATTAAACATACCTAAAACTTCAGTATTAAATGTACCTACATTGTTCAGGTGCCCATATTTAATGCACCCAAACGGTCCATGGGCCAATCAAGATAGCCTCTAGTGCCACCTTAGACAATCAGTTGGCTCATGTGTCTATAAATAGGGGCATGTCCAGCCATTGCACCCATCTTAAATCCTTTTGCATCCCCAGTCTCTCCAGCTTGCCCATCAACTCCAATTGCTATAGTGATCAATCATCATCTGAAGGCTGCCCACACCTATGCCTTGTTTCAGCTGCTGTTGCGATCACTTTCAATCCTCCTTTCGACCGCTGCAGCCCCTATTCAAGTGTTTCGAGCTATTGCCTTGATCACTATGACCTGGTCATAGTTGCATTTGTACTACGTATAGGCTAATTCGTATCGTACGGTTCATATTGTACCATGTGGTACGGTACGTATCTGTACCAATTCATACCAAAAAAAGGTTATTTTTGGCCTATGAAGACGAGGCCGCACAATATCTTCCAACTCCTAAGCCTTATGTTTATTATCATTATTTCAAGTCTCTCTCTCTCTCACTCACACACACACACACACGCGCGCGCGCACGTGCACTCTCTCTCTCTCTCTCTCCCAACTTCCAAGATGAATATGCAATTCCAAGAGCATACATACCCCCCCTTCCCCCCCTCCGCCTTTCCCCCCCACCACCATCCCCCTCACACTCACACACACACACACACAAAAGAACGAAGAGCCTCTTTGTCCATCCACCCTACACTTTGATTGTTGTATGATGTATTACATATAGACTCCTATCTATCTTTTATTAGTGCGTTGCACATGTTGTGCATGAGGTTTTACCCTGTCACCCTCATGTATTCATCCTAGTAACTAAAGTGACATTGCTATTTTAGCTCTAAACATGTGCTCTATAATCTATAATCCAAAATTACCAAGTTTTTTTCCATTCTAATAGCGTACCGTACCTTATAAAATCATAAGGTACTAATTAGTACTATACCGTATCGTACCTTTCGTACTTGACAACCCTGGACCTAATGGACTGCTGCATTTTCGTACTTACAAGTTACCCTGCTATTGTTCGTCGTTTGGAGCACTTCTTTAGCATCGGCCTGATCTATGTTTGCATTTGCAAACAATAGGTCATTTGAGTCCTACAACACTTTTCAGCATCGGACTGATTTGCGTTTGTATCTACAATAGGCTGTTTTGGAGTTTTTAGTGCTTTTCTACATCATTCTCTACTTCAGCTTTCAATTGGTAGTTATTGCACTTGGGATCTGTCTTTAGTGGATGATACACTCTGACATGTCCTTCCACCGACTTCCTTGAAAGTCATTGGCTTTTGGACTACTCTGCATTTGAGCATTGTGTATATTCACCTATTTACATTCAACATCCATTCGTTCACTAGTTTCTACCTTTCTCCCCATTTTTGCATTTTCTTGTTTTTGTCTAAATTATTGTGTTTTAGTTGTTTTCGTACATTCTATGTTTTCTAGTACAACCCTGTCATATCTTCACATGGTATTAGGGCTGGTGGCAAGTGCTCTATTGAAGAGTATTGTGCAGTGATCGTAAAGGTTTGATGTGTGTAAGTGACATGTAACCAACTCACAATGCTTGAGATACCTTACTCTTGGGAAGCTATGGTGCCTTCTTAGGCTTCTTCTTTAGTGGAGGCCATGAGACAGCATTATGGTCTCAATGAGGAGGACACCACATCTTTTCCCTTATCTTCAATAGATATTGAGCAAATGTCGAACATGGAATTCACAATTGGTGAGGTGGGCTACCTCTACACTTAGGCATAATATGCCACATTCGAGACAACTAGTGAACTCTTGTCTTCATCACAATCAAGCTTGATATCAAGTTTGTGTAATCCCTTTGATTCATATGAACAAAGAAGAAAACTCTTCTTTGTTACTCTTTCTATTGTGCAAGGTCCTGTTGTAAGTCACCATGGAGACCTTGAAACTAAATTTCCTTCTTGGAAAGGTTGGTGAATAACCTGATTCAACACTAATTATAGCAAGCATAAAATTCACATAAACTGAAAATGCAATAGTTACCACTTAATTTTGGACAATGGACACAGTGTTGACCCCAAAACTAGTGCACCTTGTGTTATTTCTTTAACTTATATTGAGAAAGGTTAAAGTACATTGAGATCGAGCTTGATTTCATTCAATCTTCAATACGTCTCGTTATCCATAGCAACTAGCAAGCCTTCAACTAATTTGCCTATTGGTTTGCTTGGGGATTGGCCTTCAATTTTCTCCTTGGATGACAAATTTTGTCCCAAATCCAATGTAGGCTGGTTAGCCTCTTGAAATTCTTTGAAATCCCCAAATTTCAATTGCTGAATTTTAAGTATTAGGCCCCAATTTTTGAACTCTCTTTCCAGGATGGTTGGTGAATCCTAATTTCTGCTGTAAATTAGGGCTTAACAGTTGAAACTCTTCAATTGCACCCCCTAGGAATGAATTTGGTTGAGATCTCCCAAGGGAAGTTGTGAATTGGTTGAGAGAATGAGAGCAAGGCGGAGAGAGAAATTTCAGACTTTCATAGCCAAAATTGGCTAAAATCTAATGCTGTCTTGTTGGTAATGGCTAATGCTACCTTGTTGTGAATGGCTGATTGACTGCAGCCTACCATCAATGGGAGCCCACATGCAGTGCCTATCCTTGTGGGTCCCAAAATTGTTGTTAGGGGCTGTCACCTTTCTCCAGTGGTCTCTTGATCAGTTGATTGCAGCTCTCCAATGGTTGGGCTAATTATCAATGGCTGGAAAAGTGCAACAACAGCTCTCTCTCCTCTCCCACCCTCCACAATGTTGGAATGAGTCTCCACCAGCCTCTAGTAGCCTTTTCCTCACTTGCATGGAAAGGCTTTGCGAAGTGGTAGCTTTCTAATTGCAATTTTTAGTCCAATTAAATTAATTTTCCCAAAACTCAAATATCAATTATATCTAAAGTATTCAAATGTCCACATTTAATGCATCCAAGGTGTCTAGACACCACTAGAGATAACTTGGGAGCCATTGTGGATGGTTGGCTCATGTTTCTATAAATAGGGATTTGTCGAGCCATTGCATGTCTTGAATCCTTTCGCATCCTTGGTCTCCCTAGTTTGCCCATCATCTCTAGCCTGATGTTTTAGTGATCATTTGAAGGCTGCCAATGGTTGTTTGGTTTGATTTTTTGTTGCCATCACTCTAACCCTCTTTTCAACTACTACAGCCCTTGTTCTAGTGTTTTTGACTGTTGTCTCGATCGTTATGATTTGGTGGACTATTGCATTCTACAGGTTGTCCTTTTGCTGTTCATTATCTTGAGTTTTTCTTCAGTACTAGTGTGATCTACATTTGCATATGTAATAGCTCGTTTTTGAGTTTTACAACACTTTTCAACATTGGTCAAATCCATGTTTGCCTCTACAATAGGTTGTTTTTGAATTTTGGGCACCTTTCTACATCATCCTCTGCTTTGACCAGTGGTTATTGAGGATTTATCAGTGGTGGATGATCCACATTGATGCCTCCCTCAGCCCATGACCTTGAAAGCCATTGGATGTTGGACTACTCTGTTGTCAAGTGTTTTGCATATTCACTCATTTACATTTAACATTCATTTGTTTTGCCATTCTTCCTATTTTCGCATTTTGTGTTTTGCATTTTGAGTTTTTGCCATTATTGTGTTTTAGTTGTCTTCGTACATTTTGTGTTTCTCAGGGCAAAACCTAGCATATATTCACAAGGATTTCCAATTCAAAGGAAACTTGTAAGGAAGACTAGTGGACAAGGTGATGGCTTAGGGTGCTTGAATCTTGATCTTGGGATAGAAGCCACTAGCTATGTATCCACGTTGGTAAGAATGGGAAGGTGTGCTTGATTGTGAGCCTCCAGATAGATGACACTATCCTAGTATCTATGCTGGACAAGATTCAAAGGTGCAGCCACCATGTCATGGCTCAAACATCCAAGGCTATGGTGTGGGCAAAGCTTGTAGTTCTTGGGTGTCAGTGTCATAAATAGTAGAGAAAAAGGCCAAAGCTTGTTGGCAAGGCGTGAGAATAGTGACCCCCTCTAAAATTGGAGGAAGAGATCCTCCTTTGAATTCCCCTCTAAAGCCCCTTACGAAAGAGAGAGGAAATCTTGAAGCTCACGGATCAAAGCCTTTGATGTGTTAGATGACGAAGGAAAGGATTGTTGGTAGTATTGAATCTATTCAAGGCTGCGATGGAACGGAGGCCAGATAGATCCCACCCGAAATGGAGTAGAAGAGGGATGGTAGGTAGGAATAGCGTGGATCCACCCAAAAAGTGAGGGAGGGTATCACAAATGATCTCCTCGATACCCATATCAAAGTTGATGTCTATGGAGTCATATGAGGGAGTGGGAATGTGTAGCTCTGGTGGAGTCATGGGTGTCGATAATAGCTTTTGTCTCTCAATCAAGTGGAGTGTGGAGCCAAAGGTGGTGGCAAATAGCACTCTCACAATGGAGTGGATTGGGAAGCTAAAGGAGTTGAACAACCTTGTAGAGAGGGTGTGCAGTAGCTCAAGGAGTGAACAGGAGAGAGAGAGAGAGAGAGAGAGAGAGAGAGAGAGAGAGAGAGAGAGTATGATTCGATTTTGGGTGTACCAACAATGTGTTGGTACTCAAAGAATAAAATGCATTTATACTTAGGGCACGTAAGGGTGCATTCACATGTACAGCTATTTAATACACGTGTACTATACACGGAGGTGAATAAAGGGTCTTTATCCCAACAACCTCCCACGTAAAGGTCCGAGGTGAACCTCTAACCAATTCCCACTAGTCGTATGCAATGCTCATGCTGAGCTTTGCTTAGACTTTTAGTGAGAACATCTGCAGGATTGTCCTGTGTTTTGATCTTGGTCAATGTGATTAGACCATCTTTCAGAATCTGTCTGATAAAGTGATATTGCACATCTATATGCTTTGTGCGTGAATGATACATGGCATTCTTAGCTAGATAAACATCACTCTGGCTATCACATCCCAACACTGGAGTACTCATAGACATGCCAAGATCCTCTGCAAGTCTACTCAACCATATAGCTTTCTTAGAAGCTTCAGTAGTTGATATGTATTCAGCTTCAGTAGTACTGAGTGCTAGGATGTTTTGCAAGTTGGAGCACCAAGAAACGGCCCCACCAGCAACTGTAAAGGACATACCCGCTAGTGGACCTGCAAGTGTCCAAGTCACCTGCCATATCTGTATCACTATAACCCTGCAAACTAAGTGCACCCTGCCCATAGCAAATACACTTTCTTTGTGTACCCTTGAGGTATCGAAAAATACACTTAATAGCTTTCCAATGTGGTTTGCCAGGATTTGACATAAACCTGTTGACAGCTCCCACTGCATGAGCAATGTCTCGACGAGTAGCAACCATTGCATACATAAGAGAGCCACAAGCTGATGCATAAGGAACTCCCTTCATAGCATTGGCTTCCACGTCATCTTTTGGGTTGTTGGCTGGTCTACATTTGGAGGTATGTTATTTTCAGCATTTATTGGTTGTTGTAAGCCATTTTCAGCATGCTGTTCATACTATACAGCACCTTCATTTTCATTACCAGCGCCTGCATTTTCATAATCAGCAAGTCTATCTAGCTGTCCATGACCTCCTTGTGCTTCTATTTGCTGTCCATCATTATCTGGCTCAAAAATAACCGGTTGATCATCATCATGAGGCTCATCATTTGAAGTAATAGATGGCTGCAAATTTTGAAATTTGACCTTTTTCATGTCTTCATTGGAGGCTAAAACCTTTTAGCAATTTTACCTCATTAAACATAACATTATGGTTACGAATAATTTTCTTGGATTGAGGTAACCACACTCTGTAGCCAAATTCACCCTCATCACCATAGCCCATGAAAATGCCTTTGGTGGATTTTGGGTCAAGTTTGCTTCTTAGCTCATCTCTAACATGCACAAAAGCATCACAACCGAATATTTGTCAATGGTCATATGAGTCCGATTTGCCAAACCAAATCTCCTGAGGGATGCCATTATTTAAGGACGTGTTTGGAGAGTAGTTGCAAATGTGAACTGTGGTTTTAAGTGCCTCTCCCCAAAATTCATGAGGGAGATTAGCAATGGACAACTTGTACCGCACTCTTTCACATAAAGTCCTATTATATCTTTCAGCCACCCCATTTGAAGAAGGGCTGTAAGGAGTTGTAAGCTCCCTCTTAATTCCATGCAAGTCACAAAAAGACTTAAACTTAGTAGATGTGAACTCACCTCCATTATCAGTTCTCAAGCATTTCAGCTTTCTACATGTCTACAAATGCATGAAAAGTTTTAAAAATAGCAAACACTTCACTTTTCTTTTTCAATAGATAAACCCAAATCTTCTTGGAACAATCATCAATAAAAGAGACAAAATATGCAGCACCACCCAACGATTTCACGGGTATACTACATACATTAGAATGCACCAAGTCCAAGACATTGGACTTACGAGAGACACTAGAGTAAAATGAATTTTTGATTTGCTTTCCAAACTGATAATCATTACAAAAGTCAAGTTTAGAGCCTTTTCCATCAACCCTCTTCAAAGAGGTAAGGACATCAAGTCCTTTTTGGCTCATATGGCCCAATCTCTTATGCCACAACTCCAAATGACAACCAATTTCAGCAACTGCAAGAAACTTGCCATTCAAAGCTTTACAGTGCAAACAATACAAAGTGCCCTTTTTGGTTCCTTTGTAATCAATATGGAACCCTTTTTCAATTTCCACAAATCACCACCAAACAGTGTAGTGTAACCATGCAAGTCAAGTTGACCAACAAATAGTGAACTGTTCTTGATGCCAGGCACATATCTGACATCTTTCAACACAAGCTCTTGCCCATTATCTAAAGACAAGTGTATAGTGTCAATCCCATCAATGCTACAAGCATGGTTATTTCCAAGGTATACTTTTTCATAAGTGCGTGCATTGAACATAGTGAAACACTCCAAGCAAGGAGTTACATGGAAAGAGGCACCAGAGTCTACAATCCAAGTTTGAATGACACCATCATCAACTGACAAAAGTGCATCAATCACATCAGCCTTGGTAATTTGCATATCCTGCATGTGATATACAAGGGCATCATAATCAGTTGCACATAATACATTAGCCTCTGTATCCAAGAGCTCCTCTATGACCACACTGGAGGCCACATTGGCCTTTTCCTTGCCTTTGGCTGTCTCAGATGCATCTGTCTTATCCTCTTTTTTTTTTGTCTCTTGCATTCTTCTTTCTCTCTTGTTCCTTCTTGTAGTACTTGCAAGCAGGCTTCTTGTGGCCCTTCGGACCACACTGATAGCAAGTAATATCACTCTTTTCCTTTCCTTTGCTCTTGCTTCTGCTTCTCTATCCAGCATTTGCATTTTTCTTTTCAGTCTTGCCTCTAACATTATAAGCTGAATTGCTGTCTTCTCCACTAGACTTACGTCTAATTTCTTCATTCAAGATTGAACCCCTCACACCATCATATGAGAGATTGGGTTTATTGTTGAGAGAAACCACCAAGGTCTCCCAAGAATCAGACACTGTTATGATTAGAAAGATTGCCCTCAACTTATCATCAAAATCCAAATTGGCATCCTTGAGCAGATTTAAATTGCAAGTAAATGCACTCAAGTGCTCAGCTGCAGGCTTGGACTCATCCAGCCGCATATTCACCAACTTGCGCATTAAATGCACCTGATTAATAGGTGTGGTGATCTCATAGGTAGTTTTCAACTTCTTCCATATCGCATAACCAGTATCTAAGCTCTTAATGTCTGTCAAAATGTCATCAGTGACACCCATCTTAATGTAAGCCACAACCTTTTTGTTAACTCTGACCCAATCTGCATTAGACATTTGTGCGGGTTTATCTTCCTGCAAATCATCCTCACAATCCTTTAAGAACAATATGCATTGCATATGGTCTTTCTAGAGGTCAAAGCCCTGACCATCAAACCGTTTGATTTCCATCAAACTCTTAATGTCAAAATTGGAAGAAGTTGCAGCCATTTTTATTACCAACACAAGAGGAAATGCACTGAACTGCAGGAGCATAAGCTGAACTAGCAAAATACACTGCTGTTCTTACCCAAACAGTAATACTGTTTTTACATAAAACAGCCACTACAGGGGCAAATACTACAGAATTTATCAAATTTTGCACGAAATGCCAAAATTCCAGGTCCAACAGTGCATAAATGTCAGCCAATTTGACCCAGCTGAGCAAAACTTTAGCAAAACATGAAAAGCCCAAATTTTTGGGGTCCAATGTCAAGAAATTTTACTCGAATGAGCGAAATTCCGACAAATTTGGCAAAATCCCCAATTTAATTGAGGTCAACACGCACAATGTCTGCAATTTCTGACACAGATGTTACTGCCAGGAACAAATGGGATCAAATCTGGGAAAGCCCCAAATTTTTAGGCCAGATTTGCACGGATTTGTAATCTGTTCTACCATGCATGAACCCCTGTTAAGGCAAGGGGATAATTAGGAAATTAAAGAAATTTTGATTTCTAAACAGAAAAAAATGACGCGGGGGCGGGGGTCTCTTGACCTTGCTCGTCTCGTTGCCCACTGGCATTGCCTGCCTGTGACCCATCATGGTGGTCATCGTCCCACGCGCAGCCGTCACATGGTCCCCATTGCACGCCGTCATACTGGTTGCCACGTGTGCAGCACCTGCCGCCTCGGTCCGTCACACCTGCACGCTGGCAACTGGTCAGTTGTTGGTGATGCCTGCTCCCCGCCGGTCATTTTCAGCACCTGTGCTGCACAGGCCATGACAACCTATTCGCAAGCTGCCTGCACTGTCAGCTGCCCTTGGTCTCGGGAAATGTGCAGAGCCTTGAGCTCTTACACTAGTTGTAGAGAGGATGTGCAGCAGCTGAAGGAGTGAACTGTCGAGTGAGAGTGACAAAGAGTACGATTCGATTTTGGGTGTACCAACAATGTGTTGGTACACAAAGAATAAAATGTATTTATATTTAGGGCACGTAACGGTGCATTCACATGTACAACTAAATAATACACGTGTACTATACACGGAGGTGAATAAAGGGCCTTTATCCCAACACAGCCTTTGTCTCTTGGTGGAGCGGATTAATAGCATCTTTCTCTCGATCGAGCAATTTGTGAATCTGGAGAAGTCAAATAGCCTTTGTCTCTCAGTGGAGTGGATTGCCGAAAAGGTGTTATCCAATAGCCTATCTCTCAAGGTGGAGCAGATTGCAGAGCCAATAGATGTGGAAGTTATTGGACCTGAAAGTAGGTGGGGGAATCTTCGTAGCTTGTTATGGTGGCCTTCAAAGTGGCTCATCAGCTTGTGAGGCCTTAGAGCCTCTTATTTTCTTGCAAGAGCTTAGCTTATGTAGTAGGGGTTTGTGGGAGAAGATAGTGGATGATGAAGAAAAGCAATAGAGGCAGTCCTCAGGAGCTGTTGGTGACGAAGATGAGCTGCTCTGATGAAAATGGCAGCAATGCAGAGTAACTAGCAGCATAAACACAGATCTGAGCAAGGGCAGATGGGATGTCTGCTCGCTGGAGCCTGTGCAGCTTCTGGAAAGGACCTGTCCATCTGAATCATAGCTGTTGGAGGACTCGGGAGAAATGAGGGGAGAAAATGTCGCCAACAGTCAAAACACAAGTTTGATGGCCTGTAACAGATGGTTGAGGGCTCCAACACTGAACACAAAGATGATCAGATTCAGGTGACAACAGTAGGATCAAGGAGAGGTGTTTGACAGGTGCTTCAGACTGCAAGCACAGGTCTAAACAGCACTGAAATCCTGTTACCAGCAGTGGAATGATGGTTGCTAGCTTGCATAAAGAGGTATGACAGCTGGGGAGCTAGGTCAGCTCTGAAACACAGCCTCCTTGACCATGCCTAAAGAACGGAGTGTCATCATATTGGGCTGGTCCATGCCCAGGGTACCAGGGAACATTATTCTTTGCCTTTATGACACCGTTGGATCTTGGGGAGGATCCAATTGCTACCCATTCTTTAGTGGTCTCCTTGTCCAACTGTTCATGTGTGGAACAAGGTATTAGATTTCTCAGGTCTCAAGCAAGAAATACAAAAAAACCATATGCAAGCATTGCAATCAATCCACAATGAATACTATCCTAATTTAACTATTGCACAGTTATTAAACTAATGCTTCAGTTAGGGTCTACATTTTCCTACATATTCTACATATGAGGTTGCTTGGTTACTTATGTTATTCAATCCTTCTCATTGATAACGGTTATTCTTAATTGCTTTAATCATCTTATAATTACTAATCTAATGCTTCAGTTAGGGTCTATAGTTTCCTACCTTTTCTTACAAATGAGATTTCTTGGCTCCTTATGTTATTCAAACTTTCTTATTGGTAAGGGTCATTCTTGTGTTTACTCTAGGTGATAAATAACAAGGAAAAAGGCTAACTTGAGAATATATTCTTTCTAATTTTTGGATGTTCCAATTGCCCTATGCTACTATAATAATTAACACAATTTCCTAATTCTAATGAACTTGGTTAGCTGGACTTGAGGTGGATTGTTCAATTGTATTGCTTGCAGGCTTGTCATCTCTTTGGGCCCATGACAGAAATTGGAACTGCTCTTCTCATGTCTAACCTTCCTTCAACTTGAAGTAGAATCTCTCTCTCAAATCTTCTCTTGAAATCTCTCTCTTGCTATTCCTCTCTCCCTATGTTGGAATAACTTCTCTCTATCCTCTCTTATGTTTCTTCCTCCTACTCTTTGGTAATCCAAACTAAATATGGCCTGACTTCGGCTAAATTTTGGAATAGAGGGCTCAAAATGGGCGAACTATTCTTCCACCATTTTTTTAAGTGCAGCCTAGAAACGAAGGGCTAGCTTTTCTGTGTATGGAGACCTCTGTCCTTTTTCTTTTTTTTTTTGCGGGGGGGGGGGGGGGGGGCATGACGTCTCTCTTCCCTTGCGTGCCATGATGACTCCCTCCCCCTCTATCAGTTAGTCTGCATTGTGACCTCTCCCTTGTGCTGCTATTTAGTGGCAACAGGCTGGTTGCTTGAAACATTTAGAGTCTTAAGACTTGAAAAAGGGTTTTTAGTTGTGGGTGAATATGTGGGAAAGCATCAATTTAAAGCTGATACATTACATAACAGCAGCAGTGAAAAAGCCTTGCTGGTCTGCCCCAGTTTCATAAAGAGCCCTCTGTTTTTCTAGATCCATAATAAGGACATGGGACATGTAAAGCAGAAATATACTAACTTGTGGGGTGATGTTCCTTTCAAGCTCTGTGAAGAATCAAGCCTTGTCATTTAATCTGTTTTAACCTTTCTGACAGTTTGTAAATTGTATTGAATGCTCTCATGCCGATTCTACATTTCATGAGCATGCATTGCTGTTAATGAAGGCTTAGCTATCCTCTATTTACTCTGTTCCTGCTATGATACAGCCATTAAGCTCCCAGGGCTCACTTTATATAGGGGAGGGGGAGGTGCTGTCATCACCGCCATCAGTCCCCCTTGTCTTCACCCCATCACCACTCCCCCATAAAACTTCCTTATTTGTCAACTCTAGTTGAGAAGGCGGGGAGAGGGGTTCATATTGTCTCCCTTCCCTTGGGTGCCATGATGACGCTCTCCCCTTCGCCACTGATGATGTTTCTCCCCACATGGGTCTGCAGCATGGTGACATCTCCCTCATAGTGCTAGTGGGGGTTCATATGCAGGAAATAATCAATTTAAAACTGATACATTACATAACAACAGCAGTGTAAAGCCTTACTTGCTGCTCTGCCCCAGTTTCAGAAAGGATCCTCTATCTCTAGATCCATACTAAGGTTTTGTGACACCTGAAGCAGAACGATACTATCTTTTGGGGTGTTTCTTTCAAGCTCTGTGCAGAATCAAGCCTTAATATCTGATCTGTTTTAATCTTTCTGACAGGTGGTATTGAATGCTCTCATTGCCAATCCTACATTTCACGAGCAGTTATTGCTGTTAATAAAGGCTTGGCCATCTTCTATTTACTCTGTTCCTGCTATCATGACAGCCATTGAGCTCCAACTAAGCACAAGCTTGAAAACAGCTGCACTACAGGAGGTTGCAATTTTTTTCTACAGTGATGGATGTGTTTTAACTTCTATACCCATATCCTCTGTTTTGTTGTTTCAACTTAGAGCTAGTATGCTGAAAATTGCAGGCCTTGGCTGAACTGTACCTTGTGAACAAGCAGTACGATAAGGCTTTGACAATTTTTGTTGAGGTATGAGACAACACCGAATGTATTCTGTCATATTCTTTCTTAGGATTTTGGCTTACTCCTGGACATTTGTGAACAGCTAATGCAGCCGAAGGTGTTCGATTTCATTGAACAAAACCACTTGTATGACTGTTTGGCAGACAAGGTGAACTCTCTAATGATTCACATATATTTTAGAAGGATGTTGTAAATGATAAATCTATTCATATGGTTGCAATTGAAAAAGTGCTGCAAAATTGCAAATGCGACATGAGTTGACAAGTCTATGATAAGTTTGTACTGATTCTGTTCAAAGGGAAATGATCTATACTGTTATCTCGAAAAAAAGCTTGCCGTTTTAGTCGTTTGAGTGTGTTGCTATAATTGGATCGTCTATATCATGTGCTGAGGGTTGATGAATGGCTAGTTTTGTTGAGCATATGCCTGTGTTCTCCAGCAGGTGTATCAAATGCAAGAGAGCTGGTACTTCCACCATAGAGAACATAGTGTTTATCACAACCATATGCATGGCTAGGCAAACATGTGCACACTTTTGGAAAAACTGAAGATGGTTAGGTCCAGACATAATGGAATCTTTTCGGCCCTGAAAAAATGTTGTGTGTTCAAAAAGAGACATCCATGTACCGTTTTAGCCTTGCCTAGAGCAGGGGCACAACAGATCTTTCAGTTTAACGAGCAGACGGGGCGATGCCTGGGCGCTGGATAGTGGAGACGACACAAGTCACCAGGAGAAGAGGCAATTGACGTGGCATTCAGTCCAGCTGGCAAACAAGTGTCCACAGGGCAGTTCGACAGGCCACGCTTTTTTTTGGGTTTGACTCACGCCTATGCTCACAGAGGAGCATCGGTGATCTTCAGTAGGACATTGGGGCACTTTTTACTCTCCGTACGAGAGGTTTTTTCCCCTAGATTTATTCCTTTTATTTTATGTGCCTATGTCACACAGTTTTAGGTACTTATCGTGTTTCACACACTTCGGGTGTGAACACCCTCTTACAACCCTAAGGTTTAAGGGTTGTGCTTTGTACTTGCACCTTACACTTCAGATTATTGCATTGGGTGTCGTGCTCTCACACTTTACACTGTCTACTCCATTCTCAGCTGAGCTTCGATCTCTTCTTGTTCTTACATTTGGTATCAGAGCTGATTTCAGCTCCACCAATTGAGCCGCCTCCACAGCTCCATGTGAAGGGCTGTTGCTCCAGTCGCTTGCACAAGAGAAGTGAGCTTGCCAGTGCCATTTGCTAGCGCCGTTACCAGTGCAGCGTTTTGTCCTCCTTGCGGGAGCTCCAGTCCTATGCACTGCCCAACGCATAGCCCGAGTCTGCCTTCAGCCGGCCACTAGTGCTACAGGCACCAGCCTCTAGCTGCGCCCGCCCCTTGTGCCTAGATGCCGCTTGCGACCTGCTGCAGCTTTGACAGGTGCTTCCTGCTGCCTCCAGTGCGCCACTTGCCTAGCCTCGACCTGCACGACCAGTCTCCACCTGCTGTGGCTGAGCACCACCAGTCCGTCTGCCAAATCCACCTAAGCTGTGCCTGCCAGTCCAACAATTGGATGTTAAACGTACAAAAAAAAAAAAACAAAAAACCCATTTTTAATTCAGATTCACTTCTCGGGAAGGGGCCTATTGCCCAGGCAGGCATTCTCAGCTTCTGTACGTGTTTGAGACACGATTACAGCAAAGATTTTATGCATTTTGGGCTTTTGCAGTTAGCTCAATGATTGACACATGTACATTTGTGACAATCTGAAATAGACTGATTTTGTGCATTTTGGGACAAGAAAATTTGGGGCTTTTGCATTTTTAGTGCTGCTGAACATATATTGCACCTTGGTTAGCATGCATTTTAGACAGTTTTGACAGTGTGTGCTTAAATTTGCTAATTACAGCAAAGTACATGCTGTAATTTCTAGATTTTGAGATTTCCAGGTTGGTCCAGCTTGAGACATTGCTCTTTTGCTCTCTGATCAGCATCATTTATCATGGCAAATCAGATAGGTGATGTATTTACTTACATATCCAAGGAGGATAGGTTGGATGGTAACAATTATTCCCTTTGGTCCTTCATGATGAAGAATGTGCTGATTGTGAAGAATCTTTGGGATTATGTCAGCGGTGAAGAAGTTAGGCCCGGAGTTGTGGCTCCTACTACTCCTCTAGGAGGATGTGGACAACGGGCAACTTAGCCTATTCAGCGTGCTCTAGCTTAGCTACTTCCCTAGAGATCAGCAACACAAAAGGCATGGGATACATGGGATGCACAGGCTTTGTTGCTGATTGCATTGGCAATTCAGCAGTCTATTATCCCTCACATTTGGTCTGTAGCTTCTTCATGAGAAGCTTGGCTGACCTTAGAGTAGATGTTTGTTGGAAAGAATGAGATGCACATCTCTTTCTTGAAGAAAGAGGTTGAGTCAGTGAAGATGGATGAGGGTGATTCTATACACGATCATCTATATAAAATTGAGGACTTGCGTGAGCAGCTTATGAATGTAGATGAGTATTACTCAAATGCGCAGATGATATTTATTATATTGAATTCAATGCCCCCCTCATACTTGACCTTTCATACGGCCTTGAATCTCACTATGAGGATTGCCCCATCGCCCAGCGTTGTCACGTCCGATGGCGTCCGATTAGTACAGTCCGATGCTAGTACGATACTAATCAGACTAATAAAACTTGGACCTATGTCTGATGAAATAAAAAATACATATAATTTTAAAGGGAGAACTTGAAAGAATGAATGAGATGGTGGGGGAGGGGAGATTTTTATAGAAAGGGAGAGTGAATTTTTTAGTTTAAAACTTTAATCTTTAATATTTTCTCTTGAGTCTTTGTGTGAGAGAAAGAAAAGATAGAGAGAAATAAAAGAAATATAAGAAAGAAAGAAAAGAATAGAGAGAAAGAAAAGAAGAATAGAGAAGATTCAAGAAAGAAAGAAGAAAAGAAAGGTAAGAAAGAAAAGAAAAAACGGGTTATGAGACTTGAAAATGGTAAAAAAAAGTGACTGTTTGTTCGCTGCAAGGCCTAGGCATATGGGACTTGCTGTGTGTGTAATGGTCGATCGTCAGGAGTCTGAGGTCAGCGGATAGGGCGCAATCAGGCGACTATGGCAAGGAATGAACCGGACGGGTCTGGACAGGATCGGATGTGGCAGACGGGGCTGGACGGGTCAGACAAGTTGATCCGTCCGTTGGACGTGGACAACCTTGCCATAGCCACTCACTTTTCTTCAGTTGGTCAGTTCGCTCTTAGAGGAAGAGCAGACACGAAAAAACAGTGGTGTGGATATTATAGCCTTTGAGCAGACTTTTATGGCAAGGAAAAAGGGCAAGGGCAGCCAAGCAAAGAATGCTTTGCAAAGCTTTGGGACTTCAGGCACTTCACAGGGCCCTAAGAAATAGGGGGCATGCAAGCCAAGAAGGGCAAGTGCCGCTATTGCAAGAAGCCAGGCCGCTACATCACTGAGTGTAGAAAGTGCATAGCTAAGGAGAAGGAGTCAGGAATGTTTGTTTCTGATGCACCTTCTATTGCTATCGAGTCCATGTCCTTTGTTGTAGACAGGGACTATTGTTTTTACACATGCAGTTATGACTCTTCTTGGGCTGATAAAGCATTTAGCTCTACTGAGGATGCGGATACATGGTTTTTTGACAGTGGTGCTTCTAAGCACATCACATCTCGCAAAGATTTGTTTGCTTCTGTTATTGCAGCCCCGGTTGGTAAGTTTGTACAGTATGCCAACAATGCATCATACTTGTTAGAGGTATTGGGGAGATTGTGTTGACAGCCAGTGATGGCTCTATTTTCTGCTTGCATGATGCCTTGTTTGTGCGAGGTATAAGGAAGAATTTGTTACCTATTTCTTCTTTGGCAAAGTGTGGTTTGCAAGTCACCTTTGATGATGACAAATGCATGGTGAGAGATAAGGAACACATGACTTTGGTTTTGACTGGCACTCTATGTCGTGGGCTATATGAGTTGGATGCTTTTTCAATTGATTAGTTGGTCTATTTAGCGTCCACTCTTACTCCGCCTATGTCATAGGCAGAGTTATGGCATGCTCGCATGGGGCATGTAAACTATGGTAGCTTGATGCTTATGCAGTGTACACATATACTTGATGATTTACCTCTCTTGGAGAGACCTCTTGAGCACTTATGCAAGGGATGTGTGTTCGGGAAAATGCATCGTTTTTTGTTTCCCCATGATATTGCTTTTAGAGCAACTGCCAGGTTACAGATTGTGCACTCAGATGTATGTGGCCCTATGCAGACAAAGTCATTGGGTGGCTGTTACTATTTTGTCACTTGATAACTTTACTCACTTCTGCTGGGTCTACTCCTCGGTGAAAAAGTCAGAAGTGTATCGTGCATTTTTGACTTTTGTAGAAAATCAATCTGGTTGCAGGGTGAAGACTCTCTGTTCGGACCTGAGGGGGGGAAATACATGTCCTCTATGTTGAATTCTTTTTTGAAGTAGAAGGGCATTTTTCATCAGTACACTATTGCTTATATTCCACAACAGAATGGGGTTGCAGAGAGGAAGAATCGGTTACTCATGGAGATGGCCAGATGTATGCTAAAAGCAAAGAGCTTGCCACATAGTTTTTGGATGGAAACAATTGTGTGTGCTTGCCATGTCTTGAATAGGTGCCCCACCAAGGCATTAAAGAATGTCATGCCTTCTGAGGCTTGGAACAGCCAGAAACCTTATGTTGGGCATTTTCATACTTTTGGGTGTCTTGCATATGCACACATTTCCAAGGTACTTAGGAAGCAGTTGGATAACAAGGCTATTAAATGCATTTTTGTGGGGTACAACAGTGAGAGCAAAGGATATAGATTATATAATCTTGTCTCAAAAAAGATATTTGTCAGCAGGGATGTGGTTTTCAATGAAAAAACAGAATTATCCCTTGTTGGTAGACACATATTAGGCTGCCAGTGATGTATTTGAAGGGCTGCTGCCCATTTCTTTCGGTGATACAACTGGAGCTTCAGCAAGTGAACTTAATGTTCAGCCAGCTGCTCCATTGGGTAATGCAGAAAATCAGCCCATGGCTGATCTGAATACTTAACAAAGTGCTGAATTTGAAATTCAGCAAGAGGTTGTACACAATCGAGAGGCTAGACAAATGCCTAGATGGTATTTGTAGACTATGAAAGATAGTCATTTGGATGCTCCTATTGTTGGTCGTACTAGAAGACAAGCTCATATGCATGATGGTGCACATACCATGGAGTTTGTTATGGTAGCAGATGGATCCATTGACAAATATAAGGCCAGGCTTGTGGCCAAGGGCTATGCATAGAAGAAAGGCATTGACTATGAGGAGACATTTGCTCCTACCTTCCGCATGACTACCACTAGGTTGGTTGCTTTGGCTGCCCATTATGGATGGACTGTGGATCGGCTTGATATAAATACTGCATTTTTACATGGGGAACTTCAAGAGGAAGTGTATGTACAACAACCCATTGGTTTTGCAGTTGAGGGATCCCAACACTTGGTCTGTAAGCTGAAAAAGGCTTTATATGATTTGAAACAAGCTCCTTGAGCTTGATATACAAAGATTGATGCTTTTTACTCAGCAAGGGTTCATAAACAGCTCATCAGAGTCTACCCTTTACGTATGTAAAGAGGGGGGATCCTTGCTGGTCATATGTCTATATGTTGATGATCTTTTGCTTCCAAGGATACATGCTAATCAGATTTCAGCATTCAAACAAAATTTGTAGCAAACTTTTGAGATGTTAGATTTGGGGCCTTTGCACTATTACTTGGGCATTGAGTTCATTCATGATGCTAGAGGCATTGGATTGTCATAGTCGAGATACATTGGTAAACTTCTTGAGAGGTTTGGCTTACAGGATTGCAAGCCTGTTTGTACACCAATGGAACGTGGACTGAAGTTGTCATTGCATGATGATAGTGACTTGTTTGATATCCATACATATGCTCTAGAAGTTGGATGTCTTATCTATCTATGCAACACTAGGCCAGACATACAATTTGGAGTTTCAGCCTTGAGCAAATATATGCATCAGCCACGCATGTCACATTGGTAAGTTGTCAAGCGTATTTTACGTTACTTGCAGGGTACTAGGACTCTTGGATTGCTTTATGCCAAGGGGGGACCATTGCACTTATATGCTTACAGTGATTCTGATTGGGTTGGTGATTATGATTCTCGTCAGTTGACTAGTAGCAATTGTTTTTTTCTTGGCTCATCTTGCATCTCTTGGCTTATCAAGAGACAATCCACTATTGCCACATCGTCATGCGAAGCTAAATGCAAGGCAACTTTCACTACCACAGTTGAGTGCATATGGCTTAGACGCTTATTAGCTGACTTGGATGTATTTGTCATGGAGCCTACTCCTTTGTTCGCTGATAGTCAGAGTGCCAGTGTAGTAGCATGGAACCCAGTGTTTCATATGCTCGAAACACATTGAGATCTATTATCACTTTGTCAAAGAGAGACTACGCACAGGTGATATCAGCTTTGTCTACTGTCCTACCACCAATAATGTGGTAGACATCTTCACCAAAGATCTTTCTCATGACAAATTTGAAGCATTTCGCAATGCTTTAAATTTGATCTCCTTTGGTGCATGACCCTTGTATCTTGATCATTCTTCACTCCAGGGGGGTTTGTTGGGTTTGACTCACATCTACGCTCATAGAGGAGTGTCAGTGATCTTCAGTAGGACACTAGGGCACTTGTTACTCTCCGTACGAGAGGTTTTTTTTCCCAGTGTTACTCAGTTTTAGGCACTTATTGTATTTCACACACTTGGGGTGTGAACACTCTTTTACAACCCTAAGGTTTAAGGGTTGTACTTTGTACTTGCACCTTACACTTCAGATTATTGCATTGGGTATCATGCTCTCACACTCTACATTGTCTACTTAGTTGAGCTTTGATCTCTTCCTGCTCTTATACTGTTTGCAGAAATAGGTTGCCTGCAAGAGCCTACCCTAGGTTATCTACATGCCGTGTAGCTTTGCACAGGCTATCTATAGACTATGAAGTCCTATTTGGGCCGCCTACAAGTCCCGTACTCGCATTTTTGTGTAGAGAGAGAGAGAGAGAGAGAGAGAGAGAGAGAGAGAGAGAGAGAGAGAGAGAGAGAGAGAGAGAGATTAACGTCTACATACGGCCAATGTGGCCTATGAGACTAAATCCAGAGTACATCCATGTCTAATGTCATCTCATTAGTAAGGTAAAGATAACATTACAAATAAGTGGGTCGCCTATGAAACAATACTGAAAATAACTATATGATGGGACTATACTAGGGTTGAACCATGTGTAGTGTTATTCCATCGATAGAAAAGAAAAGGAAAGGAAAGGAGAACTAGATCTGATAGAACCATGTACAAAAGTGTGGTGGGGACTGGGTTGTAGCCGATCTCAAGATTTGCACATGATCTCAGCTATGATGCGGTCCCTAGCTGCTTCACTGATATGCCTGGTGGTGAGTCTGCGGTGTCTTGTGATAACGGCTCTGATCCGACTATGGTGTGGCCTCCTCGGACGTGGTCCTGGTAGACGGGGTCGTCATGCTCGACGAAGGGAAGTGACTCTATCCAAAGTGACACCATGGTGTGGCCTGTAAGGTGTCTGGCGGGGTGGCTCTATCTCTGCTAGGTTGGTAGTGTCAGTAGGGTCGGCTCTGTAGAAGAAGTCTGTCACTGCTCTCTGTGTGGACCTTTGGGTGAGCTGGCCTCCTGTATCGTAGTAGTGCAGTTCGGTGCCTCTCGAGCTCCAGGAGGAAAAGACCTAGGCATCTCTGGTCCTCGTATTCCATGACGCGACGAAGGGGTCCAAATCAATCACGGAAGAGGCAATGGTACCGTCCTCGTATGTCATAGTATACTGTGCATCTGTATATGTAGTGCTCCTCCGTCTTAGGCTCTCGACCACAGAGTTGGCAAGTCCTATTCTCTGCTAGGGTATTTGTCCATCTTCCTGTCTCCATTTGAAGCCTATGTGAGGAGGTGCGAATCTGTCCGATAGCAACCCGTACGCTATGGGAGAGATGGGTGTCCATATATGCTGGCCGAATAGTGAAACCATCATCAGAGAGACACAAGAAATGACTCTTCTAGAACTCCATCCTCGATCCTAGAGGGAGTGGTGGATGGATCCATGTCCTTGCTGTCTCAATCCTCAAGATATCAGCTCTGATCACCCGGTTGAGAGAAAGTGTAGGGCAGTCAAGGCTATAATCCAAAGGTGGAAGACAGTCAATATCCAAACCATGTAGGTTCATCCAAATAGTCATCTATGAAAACCAACAGTTCTTCTCGCCTCCAGTTGCTAGTTGTTTAGATGAGGTTAGTGCCAATCTAGAGTATCTATGGCGTGGAAGTTCCCATAGTCTATGCCAAAAGGTCACTGCCTTGAAGAGTGCCTCCGTAACTATAGGTGTTGCCCCTAGCTCTGCTCTGACAATGGGATGTGGGGTGGAGGGCTTACTCCTAATCATGCGTGCTATCATCATGATCAATGGCCTTTCCACGCTATCTCAACCATCATAATAATCCCTCTCTATTTCAATTTGATAAGTGAGTGGGCTAAGATGCCTGTGGTACAAGCTGCAACCCCATACCTCTGCTCCATATAGTAATGTAGGTGTGACTAGGGTGTCAAACAACCAGAGTTTAGTGCGGGGCTCTTGGAACTGTATGTGAGCACATTGACTCTCGAGTGTCCCTAGTCCTGCATATCCACGTGCCAAACATGCCTTTGATGCCCCTCTTAACGAAAAACGTGGGCAAGAGAAGGTGACTCCCAAATAGACATATTCCCTCACATGCTCCAGTATGTCTCCCCCAAATGTGAACTGGTACATAGATCTAGTCACCCATGCTACTGAAGTATTGAAAACCATGGTTTTGGTCTTCCCAAGGTTCACAATGAGGCCTTTATCTCTATAGAAGATGTGCAAAGCATCTAGATGGCACTGCAATCCCTCCGGTGAATCTGAAATGAGAACAATATCATCTCCATAAAGTAATATCGGTATCAGCACCCCTGCCAGGCTGGCTCCAGCTCCTCCTCCTCGGTCTGTGTAATCAGACACTTCATCTATGTATAGACCAAACAATGTGGGTGAAAGTGGACATCCCTGTTTCACTCCTATGGTATTGTCAATCCTCTCTAATAGCTCCCCAGGTGCTCGTACATGACCTGTCACTACCTCATACAATGCATAGACACCCCATCGTATACCCTCTGGTACTCCAATGTCCTGCAATCTCTGCATGATGCATGTACGAGGCATTGTATCAAAAGCTTTGCGAAAGTCTACAAAGCAACAATAAATCCTCTTGTCTCGGGTTCGACCCTCCTCAATAATGGCTCTAGTGTGAGAATATGGTCCAATGCGGTATATCCTCGTCTGAAACCTGTCTGTCCTTGTGCTCTCTTGCCTTGCATTTCAGCTTACTCACTGAGTTCATGCTCCAATATAGATCCATATATCTTGGCCAAAGTATGACCGATCATGATAGTCTTGTAGTTGCTAGGAATTAGGGGATCACTAATTTTAAATAGCGGGATTATAGTATTGTCTGACCAACTCATAGGGAAACGTTCACATACTGCTCTATTGAACATATGTGCTAATATGGGTGCTAATATGTCACAAGCATGTGAGAAATGTTTTGCTACTAGTCCATCTTCATCCTGTGCCCTCCCATTTTGTAATCTATAAATTGCATCCCTAACCATTTTCCATGTGAAGAATGACCACTGTGTTGGCCTACAAGCTTGTGGGGGCTGCATCGATGGCTGTCCTGGCAGGTTATACAGCTGTCTCCCATAGTCAAGCTATGCATCTGGTGACGTAATCTGTATGGGGAGCTGTCTTTCATGGAACATCTTCCATGCGCTTTTGCTATCTCGCCCCAAAAATAGCTGATATATCTCTGCTTCTGCTTTCACTAAGTAGTCTTGTTTCTTCTTCCGTACAAGGCGTTTGAAGAACGCCTTTGCTTGGCGATGTGTCTGAGTGCCTAGCTCGACTTCCCTCTGTAGGCGAGCTTGTGTGACTCTACACTTATCATCATACCAGCTATTTTGGGGAGCAGTAGATCGTGTGGGTCTACATCGGGGCAAGGTGTGTGGGAATGCATACATGGCTGATCCATGTATGGCCTCTGCTAAATCCCTTGTACATTCTTCCAACGATCTACTCAAGTCCACAATGTATGTAAACTGGTCTGCAGAGAACCACTGTAGATGTGTGAGGTGTCTTCTGTAAAGTAGTATTTGGGATGTTTAGGAAGGCATGGTGTTTTATGTTTCATATGTACACAAGAGAGCATGAGTGTCAAAATAGCATGATCTGCTGCTATGCCAATTGGTCTCTTAGATATCTTAAAGTTTCGGATGTTTGGTATCAATGCTGGTGAGCCTATCAAGTAGTCCACAGTACTTGCCCCTCCTTTGTGATTCCAACATGTCAAATTGTTAGATCCTGGCCATTGTGGCAGACCATTAAAGATGGCTAGTCTATGTGCACTTCCCAAAGTCAATAGGTGTGTTCCATAGGTACTCACTTCTTTATCCTGGGCTCTCCTGTGTAGGCCTATTTCATCTATGTCGATCTCTTGGAACATGGCATTATCATGCATATAAAAGTCACTTTGTCTATCTCCGGTGCGTGCATTGAAATCTCCTACTAATAATATGTTCCCAATGCTAGCATATCTCATGATATCCTCATAAAGTATATCAAAGGGAGATCCATCTCGTGTGGCATAGGTAGAATTTGCAGGAGGAAAGTAGCATATTGCGATGTATATATCCCGTGGTCTTCCTACATGTATCCTAATCCATAAATTATCGTGCATCATCATCTCTTTTCATTACTTTCACTATCCCTTTGAGGTCTTCCCGTTATAGTATGGCCGCACATCCAGAACCCCTAGTGCTTCCTGGTTTTCTAGCTGTTGGACGAAATGCACTTTCCCACCTGTATCCCCGCACGTTTGGTAGTCGGCTACCTTTACATTGGTGTGTTTTTGTGTACATTGCTATATCTATCTTTCGGAAGCTATCTTCAAAGTAACAAGCATCCAAGCGTAGGGCTCCATTACAATTTCATATTGACATTCGAAGTGTCCCATAGTCCTCCTACCGTAATGAAGTCCTTTCGTCAGTGATGATGACTTGTCCATCCCTATAAACAGCCCACTTTCCCTCTTTGCGAGCCTCCAATACCTTGGACACGTGTTCTCTGCGATGCGCTATTTGTGTTGGGGTAAGGTCCTCATCCAAATAAATCTTGACTGCTTTCGATGATAAATTGAAAGCTATTTTCTTATTGATGACTTTGCCTGACAGCTGGGAATCTTTGGTTGTGTCACTTAGCAACAACCCCGCTTTGACTTTTGATGGTGTTAGAGGGTCAATTCTCAATGAAGAAATCTGAAGAAAGTCTAGTGGTGAAAGGAGTGGCTCAGCTTACCATGTAAGAGGCAGGTCTGAAAAGAGGGGTAATGCAGCCCCCAATAAAGGGAAAAGCAGAAGCAAAAGCAAGAGCAAACAGCAGGATGTCACATGCTATCAGTGTGGGCGTAAAGGGCATAAAAAGCCTGATTGCCGGTACTTCAAGAAAGAGCAAGAAAGAAAGAAATAGCAGGGTTCTCCTCTTGGAGAGGAATGCCTTTTTTTTCTTTGTCTCCAAAGCGAAGGATTAGAGCCTTGGACTTAGAGTCCTTTTTTCCCACTCTCCAAGCATTGACGATAGGTACGTCAGAAGCCCCAATTTTGTCAGCAAGTGTCTTAGCATCTTCCTGTGGGCTGCTCTTCTCCTCCCAGCCTACCACCCGTATATGTAAAACCCTAGCCCGTCTCCTAGCCTCTTCTTCCAAGGTAGCCTTCATTACTTCAGTTTTGTTCACGGATGTTCCCTTATTCTTTTTTACTACCTCAATCCATGGACTGGCTTCTTCTATCTGCTTCTGTGTTGTCTTTACCACTTCTGCCCATGAGTGAACCTCCCTTTCACATGCCTTCAAAGCCTCTTTCTCTTTTTGTAATTTTTCTTGCACGTTCATTTCTTTTTTCTTAAACATATTCAATTCTTCCCTCAGTTCTAAGATTTCAGATTTGTAGGCATCTACAACATTCAACATTTCAGTTTTCAGCGTGTGCATTTCAGACAGCAATTGTGCCTACAAGTCATTCTTAATCTTTATGTGCATGTCTTGCATTTCTGCCCTCTGATTTACCATCAGTTCGGCTTTGATCTGCTCTCGTATTTCTTTCTCCAATTCTTGTCTCATAATTCGTAGCTCAGAGCGAATCATGAGATGAATTTCTTTGTATTTCTTTTCATTCATAGTGCGTAAGGTCTTTCCATGCCTGTTAGATGCTGAGGAGATGGTCCAATCGCGGCGGACCCTACGGCCATACGTCTTGTACCGTGTGTTCTTAGAAGGGGTGTTGAACATTGCTTCCATGGACGGTTGTGTTAGTTCTTGATCAGATTCGTCTCCCAGATACTCATTTTCCATGGTTTGATGCTTGTATTTGTCTACATTATCCATCTCTCACACTCTGTGTGTAAAGCCACTCAACTTGTACTTTGTACTGTCAAATCAGAGCAATTTCTGTGATTCTTGCAAATTTCCAGGGTTTCCCTAACCCTTCACTAAATTTTGAAAGCCGAGTAATCTTTTACGAGCCCAAATGCCTTCACATTGTTTACAGTCACTGCAGAAATACAGATTGTAGCCCTAGTCAGTGCATTACTGCATACTCCAGGACATGATCAAAATCAAAGTCAATGCATCATGGCCTGGTCCACAAGCCAGTGTATTAGTACATTCACCCAGGTCTGTATTCATGTCATTCTGAGTACATTCGTGTCATATTAATCTAATTACATCTGCAACCTCAGTGCATTGGCATCTGGGTCTGTGTCAGTACCTTGCTGTCAGTACATTACTGCATACAGTACGCCTGCGTTGATGCATTCGGTACATCTCTGCAACACTATACTGCTAACGATAGGTCTGCCTCACGCCAAGTACATTCCTTCTCACGACAAGTTTGCCTCATGCCAAAGAGGTCTGACGTCACGCCAGGAATGTCACGTCAGGTTCTCATGTGACGTCTGTCAATAGTTAGTACAAGTGTCCCCGACACGCCAGATACGTCCCTGACACACCAAACACGTCAGACATGAATGCCGGTGTCACACCTGTCCCATCTGCATCCGTCCCGTCACGCCCATCGCGTCAGCATTCATCCCGTCATGCCCGTCATGCCAGCGTCACGCCAGTCTTGTTAGCCTCTGTCACGCCAGCCTCCATCACGCCAACGTCATGCTAGTCTCGTCACGCCACAGTGCACAGAGAGAGAGAGAGAGAGAGAGAGAGAGAGAGAGAGAGAGAGAGAGAGTGAGAGAGAGAGAGAGAGAAGGTCGCGATGTCGGACCCTGGCGTCCCCGTGACCTAATCGGGCCTGCGCTGAACCCTGCCGTTGACCACGCTCGTTGACTCCTGCCGTCGTCTGCTCGCGAACCATTGCCTCGTTGCCTCCTGGCCTGCGCCTCTTTCTCCCCTGACCCCTGGTACTGCGCCGCCGTCGTCTGTTGCACGCCAGGTCGTCTGGACCTGCGCCGTCGCGACCTGCACCCCGCTTCCTCATTCGTCTGCTGCGCGTTGTTGGCGCCTGGCTCTGGCCACGACTGAGCCCGTCAGGCAGTCCCGTCGCCTCTGCTCGCCTGCTGCACAACAGGTCGATTCGTTAGGCGGCGCCACCTATCCTGAAACACGGTACGCTCTCGCTGCTGTCACGTCTGCCCTCCGTTCTCGGTCTGTTGCTGGTGGGAGCTTGTAAAGACCATCTTGTGGTGACGCGTGCAGGAGAGAGAGACATAATCAGGGAGCACGCGACGGAGTCTCGACACAGAGTATAGAACTGACCTGTCCCGGTATAGCGAGCAAGAGAGAGAGTGAGCGAGAGTGAGAAAGAGAGAGAGCGGCCTGCGCGTTTCTGCCTCCCGTGAGATCTTCACTCGGCCTCTGTCCGGTATACACAGTGATACAATCTGGATTTTATAGACCAAATGGTGGCAGCGCTTGGTCCGGATTCTGATACCAAGGAACTCGAGGATATGGTTCCGTGCACTGAAGAGATGCCCCCTGCTCCTGACCTCCAGCCTGCAGGCAAACGCACCAAGCATACTTCGGAAGAGACAATGGATCATCAGGATCATTCCTATGCTCAGGTTGCTTCGGATTCTGTGGACTCTCAGGAAGTGGACTGGGAGCATTTGCTGGAATTTGCCAACACTTTGCTTGGCAATTATGTTTAACATAATCAGGAAGTCTTTTCTGACTCTGCACCTGAAGATGTTCTGGAAGTCACTGTGGACCCGAAAACTGTCTTGCGCTCCTTTTCAGTGTTTTATGATCGTGCTGTGATACTCTTCTTCACTGGTAGAATCCCACTGCTTTCCTGTATTCGCTAGTGGCTACAAGGGGAATGTGTTGAAGAGATTTTTGTTGGGCCTCGAGGTTTTTTTGAGGTGCTATTGAAATCTGAGACACACCGTGCTGCTCTCCTGTCTAAACTGCCTTTGTTTTTTGATCGCCGTTTGGTCCATGTTGTACCATGGCGCCCAATGGCAGATTTTCAACGTTTGCTACAACGTGAATGCCCTGTGTCGGTTGAAGTGGAAAATTGTCCAGCTGTCTATTGGCCACTGTTGAAGGACGCTATGGCCGCTGTGGGCACTGTTCTGGTCCCTCCAAGTCTAAGGGCCGTGAATCGCAACCGGTTGTATATGTTATGGGACACTGCAAGGAAAAGGCCTGCTTGGTTACATCTCAATTGCTCTGGCATGTATCCTTTACACTTTCGTTTGAAATGGGGTAATTTTGCAGGACATTGCTTCTCCTGTGGACAATTGGGGCATTTTATAGCCGAATGCCCAGAGCAGCAATACACTTCAGATGCTGGGTATGTTGCGCCGCCCATGGAAGATATGGTGTGTGATGCTCCGTCGCAGGATGGTATCCATCCACCTAAAGTTTTGGATAAAGGTAAACAACAGGTTTCGGGTTTGGATTCTTGTGGCACTGACTAGGTTGAAGTACGCGCAAAAAAAGGCAACAGGGTTATTGCTGGCATGGAGAATACTGTGCCTACTGCCTCACAAGATTCCATGCGTACCTATATGCGCAGGAAAGAAATGTTGTCTTCAGAGCACTCTGCTCCTGCTATGGTTTCCTCAGCCCCTCGTCCTCAGCCCACTAGGAGAGTGTATTCAGATCGTCCAAAGGGTCCACCTGCTAAGCTGGCTTTTGATACCAGAGGCAACGTCATTACTCCGTGGGATCGTCGTTATCCCCGTTCCATCCCCAAGCCAGCAGATATGCCATCTACCTCCAAATCTGGTCCTCAAAACTCTTTTGCCGTGTTGGTGGATTTCTTGGATGAGGGAGTCCTGGACATTCTCGCAAAAAAAGTCAAATCGAGGCAAGCTATGCCTCCTACCTGATTTTGTTTTGAATACACATGAAAATAGCCACGTGGAATGTGCGATGAATTTGTTCTCGCCACAAGCAACATGCCATGTGGACTGTATTGCATGAGAATCAGTGGGATGTCTTGTGTGCTGTTGAGCACAAGAGTCACGGAGAAGTCGGAAAAGTTGTGGATTGCCATGGCTTTCGTTTGTTCTATGCAGGGACACAGGCCATGCATTATTCGGGTGTGCTCATGATTGTACATGAAAAATATTAGCCTGTTCTTATTAAAAATGATGTACATGGCCGCTTTTTGGTGATTGAAATTTTATTCGAAGGGGAAATCTTATGGTTACTTGGCCTCTATGCTCCGAATGATCCTTTATCTCGCCGGGAGCTTTGGCATACTTTGTAGACTTCCTTGTTACTTGGCAGACGGGGCTTCTTGATGGGGGATTTCAATATGTGTGTTAATCCTTCCCAGTCCACATCGGAGCATTCGGTAATGGACGCGCTGGAAAGTCGTATGTGGCATGAGTTGGCTCTTGCTGTTCTTAAGCAAGATCTCTGGTCCTGGCTACACCCGTCTTCTACAGGGTTTACTTTCCATTCTGTCCAATATGCAACAACATGGTCGTGGTTGGACCGCATATATATCATGCAGAATGATGATTTCCTTATTGAGATGCTCGAAATGAAAGTGTTGCAGCAATACGCCTTGTCGGACCATTTCTCTCTGCAGCTTGAGCTGCTTGCACAACCCATTGCACCTTTTAAGTAATTTCTGGAGAGACTCCCGTTGCGTTTCAACTCGTCTTATTTGAAGCATGCAATCTTTCAGGGCTATATGCAGCAATTGATTGATAGATTCTTATTGGACTTGTCCTCTCAGGGCACTGCTTCGTTTGAACGATTGCTCTCTAATGTGCAGCGGGTTGCTCGGCAGTATGGGATCCATCATGCCTCTCTTTGTCGGCGGCGTCGACAAGGAGCGGAGGACCTGCTGGCTTTGGTTCGTTCTCTGCTGGTGGACACTCCAGATGATGCATTTCTGCTAGCACTGGCAATGCGGGTGACTGATCTTATTAAAGAGTTTGAGTTGAAATCGTATCAGCAAGCCAAATTGCAACATCTGACAGAGACTTTGCAAGATAGTGCGTGTCAAACTCATAAGTTCTTTCGAGCTCTCCATGCCTCTCCTGCTCGAGAGAATATGACTAGACTCCAGGATGCAGAAGGCCACCTGGTCCTTCATCCGTAGACTATTGTGCATATGTGTAGGAATTATTTCCTCGACCTTCTTGGTTCCATTTCTCCACCTTCAGCCCAAACTACTCAGGCCCGTTCGGTTTTTTATGACCTGGTCCGCAATCAGGTTCCGCAGGATATGCAAGCTACTATGGAGTCAGATATTTGTGAGGCGGAGGTTATGGACGTTTTGTTACACTTGCCCAAGGATAAAAGCCTTGGCTGGGATGGTCTCACCAATGAGTTCTTTGAGGCTTTTGCTACCCAACTGGCGAAACCATTGAAGGCTTTGTTTCAGCAGGTGTGGGAAACGGGGATCATGCCTTCCTCATGGAAAGAAGGACTTATCAAACTGCTTTCAAAGGTTCCTTCGCCATCTATGTTGAAACATTGGCGCCCAATTTCTTTGATGGGTTCTATGTATTAAATCTTTTCCAAAGTAATGGCGAATCGACTCCATAAGCATCTCCCTGCCATTGTGCACCCTCTCCAATATGGTTTCATTAAGGGCCGAAACATTCTGCACAATGTATTAAATGCGCAATTGGCGATTGATTATGCAAGGCATTCTAATCAGGAGGTGGTACTAATTCAATTGGACCTGGAAAAGGCTTTTGACTATCTGGACTGGTCTTTCGTTTGCTGAACTTATGTCTGCTATGGGCTTTGGCGCTCGGATGTCTCGTTTGATCTACACCATCAGTGCTGCGGCGTCTTCGCGAGTCATGCTGAATGGAGGCGTTACCGAGCCATTTGTCCTTGCCCGCTCTATCAGACAGGGGTGCCCTTTGAGCCCTCTCTTCTTTGCCCTTGCGACTCATCCAGTTCTTTCGATGTTATCTCATATGGCAGCTTCTACTCAGTTGGCTGGATTGTCGCTTCCTTCTGGACAGCACTTCATTAGTCAATCCTTGGCTGATGACAGCTTTATGATTTTGCGTGCGGACAAGGATAACCTTCGCAAAGCATTGGATGTTTGGGCTCTCTTTGGTCAGGCGTCTGGCCTTCGCATCAATGCGTTGAAATCAGCAATTCTCAGCTGCACGGAGTCGGATTTGCAGTCATTGGACTGGCAGGGTATGGTTGTTCCTCGTGGCTCCATTGTTAGGCATCTTGGGTACCTTTTGGGTGTTGATGTTCCCCCAAAGCAGCTTTTGCAGTGGATTTCTCAGAAACTGGCGGCTAAGTTTCTGTATTGGAAGTCTCAGGCCTGGCCCTTCCATGTTCGCCTCAAAGTGGCCCAGACAATTATGTTGCCAATGCTCACATATTTCTTGCCATTGCTGCCTTGGACTACTACGACTCCGAATGCTCTTACTCAGTCTATTCGTTTCATGCTATGGAAAAGGATTCCTTGCATGCAGGTATTTCCTGGATTTCTTGGTCGCATGCCTGTACCTCCAAACGCATGGGTGGAGGGGCTATTTTAGATGCCCAAACTCACATGCTGGCACTCCGTTGGTCTCTTTTCCGCGCCATGTGCTTGGATCATCATCGGTGGGTCGTTATAGCCCGTTATTTCCTTGAGGATCATGGGCTTTTGCATGGCAATACCCAAATCCGGAGTTCTTGGTGGCATGTTCTTAATGCTGACTCGCGGTTCTCCAATTCTTCTTCATCGCTGCTTACCCATTTGGTATGTTCCTGGAAACTGGTCCTCCAAAAGGCTCAGTGGCATCCAGCGGAGGATCGCTTAGCTACTAATTCTTTTCAATTGGAATTGCTGGCAGTCTCGCGGTTACTTTCATGGGAAGGTAAACACTAGCTTCGACCACAATTCAACCGGATGGCACGTTTGGGCTTAACTTCAGTCGCGGATGCCACCCTTGCTAGTTGCAATGTGCTAATATCGTTTCGTACAGCTAGGAGGCTTTTCAGGATCCCTCGTGGATATAGGCATTTATGGGAACAGCTTTTGATGGTGCTTCAGAGCAGACAACCCTTTCCTGCCCTTGCTTTGGATCATCCCTGGCAGGATTGGGACTTTGAAGGCCGGCTGAATTTAGGCAAAGCTTCCGCTAACCAGGTCTATCATCTTCTGATTAAAGATCATCAATGGCTGGTTACAAAAGCGAATACTCTATGGGGATTGCGTAAATCCCGGTCATGGTGGAGGGCAACTGTGATGGAGGGCTGGTTGAACAAGACACCCTTCAAATATAAGGTCTTTCTTTGGAGGGTGATGATTGATGGTCTTCCACTTGCTTCAGCTCTTTCCAAGCGACGAATCTCCAACAGCAACTGTTTCTTTTGCACCACTAGTGTGGAATCCGCCCGTCACCGATTTGTTTCTTGCCCCATCGCTAAGAAAATCTGGTCATTCTTGTCAGCCGTTTGGCGAGCGGTGGTTGGTTTCTCGCTACGCCCCTTTGATTGGGTTTTTGTGCAGCCCAAATACCCCACTCCGGCACAACCACATATGAAGCTCCTGTTTCACTTTTTTCGATATTGGGGCTGTTGGCATAACTCGACCATTCGGAATGCTTTTCTTTTTGATTCCGCCTATAATGTTCAGTGGCATATTGCTAGGCTTAAGGGTCTCTTGTATTGGCAACTAGATCTTCTCCAGCATTCTGACATGCTCTCTAGGGAGGACTTACGTCCCTGGCATATGGCAATTTCCTCTGCGTCTTTGCCATGACTTTGTAACTCTTAGTACTGGAAGCTTTTCACATGATGGCTTAGTGTCATTATGTATCTTGTAATCAAGTAAACTTGTACTTTTTTTCGTAATTAATACAATTACCTTTTACGAAAGAGAGAGAGAGAGAGAGAGAGAGAGAGAGCTTTGGAGAGAGAGAGAGAGAGAGAGAGAGAGAGGATGGCGGTGATGGGCGAGAGCGTGGGCGATGGCGGATCTGGTGCCCCTGACTGCGACGCGATTCCAGTTTGGTGGGCGGGAGTTCTATCCTGGGCGCGCTTCCGTCTGCTTCAACCTTCTTCTTGTGCCCGTTTTTCTTTCGACGTGCTGCCCTGTCTGCCGGCGCAGCCTGCAGTGTGCCTCTATTGCGCTTGTATCTCGACCTGCCGCCCTGTCTGCACAGGCGCCGCCTGCAGTCTGCGTCCCTCTCGCCTGCAGCCTGCCTCACGTTCGCTTGTACCTCGACCTGCTGCCCTGTCTGCAGGCGCCGCCTGCAGTCTGCTTCACTTTCGCCTATCTTTCGTGACCACGGGGGTGCAGTGCAAGGAGTGCCGGGCGTCCACAGAGCGGACGGGGTTCATAGGACAGTCTGACAGGCCACGGCATTTGCAGAATCAGGTACATCTCGTTTGCCGCCCTGTTAGTCATCTGCACGCCGTCTTCCCGCGGGTGGCTGCCCTGTGCATCTTGCTGGGCCGTGACAGAGACAGGGAGCCCTTACCTGGCAGTATGTGTCTGCAACGTTGCGCAGATCAGTGAGCGGATCTGCTCCTGTACACAGAGAGAGAGAGAGAGAGAGAGAGAGAGAGAGAGAGAGAGAGAGAGAGAGAGAGAGAGAGAGAGAGAGAGAGAGAGAGAGAGAGTTGCTCTTGGCTGTGCGCCCTAACAGAGAGAGAAGATAGCAGAATGGCTGGCCTGGATATGGATTTTCTAGACTGGACGGTGGCAGCCCTTGGCCCTGATTCTGATACAGAGGAGCCGGAGGGTATGGCGCCATGCACAGAGGAGATGCCTTCGGGTTCTGAACTGCCGCCTGCGGGCAAACGCTCCAAGCATACTTTTGACGAGCCAATGGGTCCTCAGGAACGTTCCTATGCACAGGTTGCCTCTGATCCTGTGGATTCGTAGGAGATTGACTGGGAGCATTTGTTGGACTTTGCTAATACTCTGCTTGGCGATTATGTCCAACACAATAACGAAACCTTTTCCGACTCGGGAATTGATAACGTGCTAGAAGCCACGGTGGACCCGAAATCAGTCTTGCGGTCTTTTTTGGTGTTTTATGACCGTGCCGTTATACTTTTCTTCACTGGCAGGATCCTAGTGCTTTCACATATTCGCCAGTGGATGCACCATTTATTGCAAGGGGAGTGTGTTGAGGAGATCTTCCTTGGACCCCACGGCTTTTATGAGGTACTGTTGAAATCAGAAACACATCGGGTTGAGCTCTTGTCCAAGTTGCCATTATTCTTTGATCGCCGCTTGGTCCATGCTGTACCATGGCGCCCTGTGGGAGACTTCCAGCGTCTGCTTCAATGAGAATGCTCGGTGTGGGTGGAAGTGGAAAATTGTCCGGCGGTCTATTGGCCATTGTTGAAGGATGCGATGGCAGTTGTGGGAACAGTGTTGGTTTCCCCAAGCCTAAGGGCTATGAATCGAAACCGTTTATGCATGTTATGGGACACGGCCAGGAAAAGGCCTGCGTGGCTTCGCCTCAATTGCTCTGGTATGCATCCTTTGCATTTTCGCTTGAAATGGGGCAACTTTGCAGGACACTGCTTTTCATGTGGTAAATTGGGGCATTTTATGGCCGAATGCCCAGAAAGACAACCGTCTTCCGAGGATGCGCATGTTGTGCTGGCTAAGGATGACATGGTGCTTGATGCCCCGGCACAGGAGGCCCTTCAGCCATCTAATGTTGTGGATAAAGGCAAACAACAGGTCCTGGGTTTGGATTCCCGTAGCACTGATTGGATTGAGGCACGTTAAAAAAAAGGTAAAAAGTTGGATGCAGGCCTGGCAGATTCTGGGCCTAATGCTTCACAGGATTTCGTGCGCACGTATATGTGCAGGAAAGAAATGTTCACTTCACAGCATGCTGCGCGTACTATGGCCCCGTCTACCCCCCGTAATCAGTCTACAAGGAAAGTCTATACAGACGGTCCCAAGGGCCCACCTGCTAAGCTGGCGTTTGATACTAAAGGTAATGTGATTACACCCTGGGATCGGCGTTATCCCCGCCCCACTCCCAAGGCAGTGGATTTTCCATCTACCTCTAAAGCAGGCCGCCAGAATTCGTTTGCAGTATTGGCTGATTTTCTGGATGAGGGTGTCCTGGATGCTCTCGCGGAAAAGGTGAAATCGAGGCAACAGGCGCCTCGTTCCTGATTTCCTTTTTTTGAAGATATGTGAAGATAGCCACGTGGAATGTGCGAGGGATTTGCTCTCGTCATAAGCAACATGCCATGCGGATTGACTTGCATGAGAACCAGTGGGATGTATTGTGTGCAATTGAGCACAAAAGTCACGGTGAAGCAGGAAAAGTTGTGGATTGTCATGGATTCCGTTTGTTTTATGCAGGGACACATGCTACGCACTATTCGGGCGTGCTGATGATTGTCCATGAGAAATACCAGCCTGTTCTTGTTAAAAATGATGTACAGGGCCGCTTTTTGGTAATCGAAGTCTTATTTGAAGGAGAGATTTTATGGTTGCTGGGCCTCTATGCTCCGAATGATCCCGCATCTCGACGGGATCTTTGGTCGACTTTGTAGAGCTCGATGTCACTTGGCCGAAGGGGTTTTTTGATGGGAGATTTCAATATGTGTGTTGACTCTTCTCAGTCCACTTTAGGGCATTCAGTAATGGATGCGCCGGAAAGCCGGGTGTGGAATACCTTTGCTTTGCACGTACTTAAGCAAGATCTTTGGTCTTGGCTTCACCCTTCTTTTTCAGGTTTACTTTTCATTCCGCACAATATGCAACTACTTGGTCGCGGTTGGACCGAATGTATATCATGCAGGGGGATGATTTTCTTCCCGAGATGTTGGAAATGAAGGTCTTACAGCAATATGCATTGTCGGACCATTTCCCCCTCCAGCTTGAGATGCTTGCACAACCTATTGCACCTTTTATGCAGTTGCTGGATAGACTCCCTTTACGTTTCAACTCCTCTTATTTGAAGCATCCAATCTTTCAGGGCTATATGCAGCAATTGATTGAGAGGTTCTTATTGGACTTCGCCTCTGAGGGCTTGGCTTCCTTTGCACGGCTGCTCTCTAATGTGCAGTGGGTTGCTCGGCAGTATGGGATCCATCATGCCTCTCTTTGTCGGCGACGTCGACATGCAGCAGAGGACTTACTGGCTTTGGTCCGTTCGTTGCTCGTGGACACCCCAGATGATGATTTTCTGCTGTCACTGGAGATGCGGTTGACCCATCTTATTCAAGTGTTTCGGTTGAAATCTTATCAGCAGGCCAAGCTGCATAACTTGACTGACACATTGCAAGATAGTGCTTGTCAGTCTCATAAGTTCTTTCGCACCTTGCATGCTTCTCCTGCTCGTGAAAATATGACTAGACTCCAGGATTCGGAAGGTCGCATGGTCACTGATCTGCAGACCATTGTCAATATGTGCAGAAATTATTTTATGGAACTTCTTGGTTTTTCTCCGTCACCTTCTAGCCAGGTTACGCATGCACGCTCGGTCTTCTATCATCTGGTCCGCCAACAGGTTCCACTTGATATGCAAGCTACTTTGGAGGCGGATATTTGCGAGGAGGAGGTTATGGATGTTTTGTTACACCTGCCTAAGGATAAAAGTCCTGGTTGGCATGGTCTCACTAATGAATTCTTTGAGAACTCGGCCACGCAGCTGGTGAAGCCATTGGCGGTTATGTTTCAGCAGGTTTGGGAAACAGGGGTCATGCCTTCCTCATGGAAAGAAGGCCTTATCAAACTGATTCCAAAGGTCCCTTCGCCGTCAATGCTGCAACACTGGAGACCAATTTCTTTGATGGGCTCGATGTATAAAATCTTCTCCAAAGTGCTGGCGAATCGGCTTCACAAGCACCTTCCAGCTATTGTGCATCCTCTCCAATATGGTTTCATTAAGGGCCGCAACATTCTGCATAATATCTTAAATGTGCAAATGGCTATTGACTATGCGAGGCACTCCAATTAGGAAGTGGTATTGATTCAATTGGATTTGGAAAAGGCTTTTGACTATGTAGACTGGTCTTTCATTGCAGATCTCATGTCTGCTATGGGTTTTGGTACTTGGATGTCCCGATTGATCTACACCATTAGTGCTGCGGCTTCTTCAAGAGCTATGCTCAATGGTGGGGTTACAGAGCTATTTGTCCTTGCACGCTCGGTCAGACAGGGTTGCCCTTTGAGTCCTCTCTTCTTTGCTCTGGCGACTCACCCGGTCCTTTCAATGTTATCCTCGATGGCGGCTTCTGCTCAGCTGGCAGGATTGTCTCTTCCTTTGGGGCAGCACTTCATTAGCCAATCTTTGGCTGATGACACCTTTATGATTTTTGCGGGCGGACAGGGACAACATTCGAAAGGCATTAGATGTTTGGACGCTCTTTGGTCAGGCTTCTGGTCTTCGCATCAATGCCTTTAAATCAGCCATACTCAGTTGCACGGAGCTTGATTTACAGTCATTAGGCTGGCAGGGCCAGGTTGTTTCCCGTGGCTCCATTGTAAGGCATCTTGGATACCCATTGGGGGTGGATGTACGGCCAAAGGAACTACTGGAGTGGATTTCACAAAAACTGGCGGCGAAGTTTATGTATTGGAAGTCGCAAGCGTGGCCATTTCATGTCCGCCTCAAAGTGGCTCAGACAATTATGCTGCCAATGCTAACGTATTTCTTGCCATTGTTGCCGTGGACGCCTACTACTTTGAAGGCTCTCACTCATCCCATTCGTTTCATGTTATGGAAGAAGGATTCACTGCAGGCAGGTATTTCGTGGATTTCATGGTCACATACATGTACCCCTAAATGCATGGGTGGTGGAGCTATTTTGGATGCTAAAACTCATATGCTGGCTCTTCGTTGGTCTCTTTTTCGCGCCATGTGTGTGGATCATCACCCGTGGACCATTATAGCCCGTTATTTTCTTGAGGACAGCGGGCTACGCCATGGTAATACACGACTTCGGGCCTCCTGGTGGCATGTCCTTTATGCTGACTCTCGATTTTCCAGTCCCTCTTCCTCTCTGTTACTGCACTTGGTGGGCTCTTGGAAAGTGGTGCTCCAACAGGCCCGTTGGCATCCAGTGGGGGACCGCTTGCGTACTAACTCCTTTCAGCTGGAATTGTTGGCAGTATCGAGATTACTTTCATGGGAAGACAAACATCAGCTCAGACCGAGATTTAACCGCATGGCCCGTTTAGGTGTGACTTCGATTGCGGATGCTACCCTTGCCACTCGCAATGTCCTCGCATCGTTTCGGACTGCTAGGAGACTTTTCAGGATCCCGCGCGGATACCGTGGTTTATGGGAACAGCTTTTGTCGGAGCTTCAGGGTAGGCAACCCTTTCCTGCCCTGGCTGTGGATCGTCCTTGGCAGGACTGGGACCTTGCAGGCCGGTTGAGTCTGGAAAAGGCCTCTACTAATCAGGTGTATCATCTTCTCATTCAAGATCATCAATGGCTGGGTGTGAAAGCTAATACTGTTTGGGGACTGCGGAAATCGCAGTCATGGTGGAAGGCAACTGTGATGGAGGGCTGGCTGAATAAGACACCTTTCAAATGCAAGGTCTTTCTTTGGCGGGTAATGATTGGTGGTCTTTCTCTTGCCTCGGCCCTTTCCAAGCGTAGAATCTTGAATGTCAATTGTTTCTTCTGTACCACTACTGCGGAATCGGCCCAACATCGATTTCTTTCTTGCCCGCTCGCCAAGAATATCTGGTCACTCTTGTCGCAAGTCTGGCGCGCAGTGGTGGGGTCCTCACTAACTCCTTTTGATTGGGTTTTTGTGTGCCCAAAGTACCCCACACCGCCACAGTTACATATGAAGATCTTATTTCACTTTTTTAGATACTGGGGATGCTAGCACATTTGGACCACGCGCAATGCTTTTCTCTTTGATTCGGCCTCTAATGTACCGAGACACATTGCCAGGCTTAAAGGCCTCTTGCATTGGCAGATAGATCTCATCCGGCACTTGGACTTGCTCCCTCGGGAGGATTTACTTCCCTGGCATATGGCAATTGCCTCTGGGTCGTTGCCATGATTGGTGTAACCTTTTTCGTGGATTAGTACTGGGATTTTCCACACGTTGGTCTAGGGCCCTCGTGTCTTTTGTAATCATGTAATCATGTAATCTTGTACCTTTTTTTCGTAATTAATACAATTACCTTTTACGAAAAGAGAGAGAGAGAGAGAGAGAGAGAGAGAGAGAGAGAGAGAGAGAGAGAGAGAGAGAGAGAGAGAATGATATATTAACGTCTACAAAAGGCCAAAATGGCCTATGAGACCATGAGTTACAGTCATGTGTGTGATGGTACAATTGTTTGGGCAAAATATGTATGTAGAACAAAGCAAAATAAGAAAGGAAACTAATTATGGCTATGTGTAAAACATAGAGCTCTATCTAGTAAGAATGAGCTCCAAATGGTACAATCTCATGTGGGTATGGAGGACCTAGCTCTAACCCGAGCAATAATCCCCTGTATCCGCCTATGAAGGTGTCGTCGGTGTCTGTGTCGAGGCCTAGGACGTCTGGATCGGCTAAGCTGAACGGCTCGACCAATCAGTTTTCCTTGTCTATGTGTGGACTGGCAATGAGAGAGGCTCCTGTGTGGACACTGTGGTTGTAACTGTATTGAAGTCTTCTGAGTCTCCTTTGCAAAGAAGTATGTGAGCTGCCTTTGTGAAGGGCCTCGATGTCCTGGAGCAGTTGTACTCGTGAGACGCATGTCACGAAGTTGTCGTATCTCAAGAAGAAAGAGGCCAAGGCATCGCTGATCGGTAAAATTCATGACTCTGGATAGTGGTCCAAATCCGTCTCTAAAGAGACAGTGGAAACGACCACAGACCTCATAATATGGTGGGCAGCGGCAGATATAATACTCCTTTGTCTTTGGCTCCAATTGGCATATCTAGCATATGCGCTCCTTTGGTGGGATGGATCTATATTTGCCAGTCTCAATCTCTAGCTGATGTGAGGAGGTGCGCAACTGTCCAATAGTACGTCTGATCCCATGGGAAAGGTGGGTGTCCATGTATCTCGGGCGAACAATAAATCCCTCATTTGTAGTATGAAGGAAATGCTCACGGTAGAAAGCCATCTTTGTTCCTAGCTCCTGCCCTGGCATCAACCATGTCCGCCTGATATCCAATTGGGTAAGATCCATCCTGATGATCTTGCGGATCTCTAACCTGCTTAGATCAAGAGATGGTGCATCAAGGCAGTACTGGAAGGGGGGTAACTTGTCCATGCTAAAGCCATGCAACTCAAACCAGGCCGCATCTGTGTATACCAACATGAAGTATCACCCTCTCTGGCAAGCTGCTTGGAGGACTCAAGGGCCAACCGTGCATACATGTTTGGGTAATTCCTATAGGCTATGTATGTATGTGACCGATCGTGTGGGGGTCTCTACCACAATCGGTGTAGCTGCTAGCTCGGCTCTGATAATCTCATGTGGCACTGAGGCCTTACATTTGATCATCTTGGATATCATGGACACTAGGGGTTTCTCCATGGACCTCCATCTGTCATAAGTGTGCCCTGATCTGCTATGGTGGTCAAGACTAGGCCCCCATATTTGTACTCCATTAAGTAGTGTGGATGTGACTAGTGTATCGAAGAGCCATAACTTGGTGCGGGGTTCTTGGAATTGCACCTGTGAGCACATCCTCTCCAAACCACCTAGTGCTGTGTATCCGCGAGTCGGTCTAGTGTCTGCTGCCTCTCACATAGAAAAGGTGGGCCTTGTGAATGTATAAGAATCCACATACTCGAGCTCCTCTGATCCATATGTGAGTTTAGGTGCTGATCTCCTAACCCACTGTGGTGTAGTATTAAATACCATCACCTTGGTTTTACCAAGGTTCACTGAAAGCCCATTGTCCAAAGTAGAGTGTAGTGCATCCAAGTGTCTCTGTAGACCCTCTGGAGAGTTTGCTATCAATACAATGTCATCTGCATACAATAGGTGAGGTATCCAAGTGCTAGCTAGTGGAGCTCCTCTATCTCCTTCTTGTGAAATGTAATCAGCAATCCCATTGATGTACTAGCCAAATAATGTCGGAGAGAGAGGCATCCCTACTTCACCCCAATGGTGGAGTAAATAGGTGTCGAAAGGCCCTCAGGTGTTTTGGACTCTGCCCACAACTCTCTCATGTAGTGCCAAAATACCCCAATTGAGCTCTTTCGGTACTCCCATGGCATGCAATCTATTTATCAGCTTGTCTCTTGGTACTGTGTCAAAGGCTTTGCAGAAGTCCACAAAGCAATAGTAGGTCTGTTGGCCATGGGCCCTTTCCTCCTCAATGATTGCTCTGAGTGTGAGGATGTGCTCCAATGTGGAGAAGCCTCTCCTAAAGCCAGCCTGTCCCTGTGCTCTAAGACCCCACATCTCTGCCCACCTGCTTAACTCATGCTCAAGGATGGAAGCATATAACTTAGCCAATGTATGCCCAACCATGATAGTCCGATAGTTACTGGGTAGAGTAGGGTCCCCTGACTTGAGGGTAGGCACAATAGTGTTCGTGCTCCAGCTTTCTGGTAGGCCTTCACACATGGCTTTGTTAAACATGTAAGCTAGGAATCCTACCACCAAATCTCTAACATGGATCAAGTGCTCAGCTACTAATCCATCATGATCTTGTGCTTTTCCTCTGCTAAGTCTGTCAATGGCCTCTCAGACCTTACTTTCTGTAAAGAAAGTGGTGGTCTCTGGACAAGGCTCAAGTGGGTCAGGAAGAGGTGGCTGACCCTCCAGAGTATAAAGACTAGCTGCATACTCCTATACAGAGGTGGACGTAATAGGTGTGGTCGGGCAATGCTCTCCGAAAAGCCTCCAAGCCTCTCTAGAGTCCTGGCTCAAGAAAAACTGATACAACTATTTTTATTAATTTAAAACAGCATTGTGACCGTGCAAAACTATCTCTTTTCATGCTTTCATTCTAAACGTAATTGCTCCATTGCATAGGGTCAACATTGAGCATGCTCGTGCTATTGAACCCTTTAATGCTCAAACCACATGTATCCTATATACAAAGTGCATCAGAAAAAATCAGATTCAGCATTTAATACGCACTTATTACCCCCTCTTCTCCCTATCGTTTAAGATTGTGCATTTGGTGGTAGGTTTAGAGAGCGTTTTGATATATTTTTCTTCATAAAAAGCGATAAATACTCACTTTAACATAAAGATAGGGCTAAAGTGAGGCTAAACCTCATGCTTCAGCCATACCATATATCCACGGGCACAATATTATTTTTCTCTATTTTAAAGTGTAAAAATTCTATTTTTCTCTATTTTTTCTATTTTTAAATCAATAAATACTGATATCTCCTGATTTTCTAATATGACTTGATTAAACTTGTTGAGAATTATTTTTATCCCTCATTTCATTCCATGCGAACACCATTGACTTAGCAAAACCCCCAAAATCTATGATTTACCTTAAAACTACAATTTACGTGTTTATAGAAAAATTAATAGACGACTGATTCTTGCTGATTTTCTTAATGTTTCTCATAGAATAGATCATTGACAATCAACAACAGCCATTTCCAACCATTTGCAATCGAGATTTATCATAAAACGATGAAATTTATGACTTACTCACAAAACCGCGCATTATTTTACACATATATCATATTTGGAAGGCCGCCGTTGAAGATTACTAACAGCTGTTGATGCGCCACCAAACATCGATCTACGCTCCATCATGCCTCAACATCATCTCCCAATCGAAATCTCTTCAATTAGCCCACTCCCTTCTCACATAGATTGATGCATAGAATTGAGCACTAAGAGGAGAGAGGGGGAGGAGAGAGAAAGACAGATTTCTGCAATTTCAAATTGGGCAGCCATTTCACATGATACAGCATGCAATGGAGAGCAAAAAATTCAAGGATTTCATGACGTTGATTTGTTGGGTAGCTTATTTGTTGTCTGCCACCTCCATAAATTGATGTGATGCACGAGGACATCGCCGTTTTGCAAAAGGATAAGGCCCATGCCCATTTGGACTTTGGCCAAATTTTGGCCTTCTAGGTGCCCGGCCTCCCACAGCTTCTTCGTCAGGATGATTCCTAGGTCACTGTGGTTAGACATAATGTTAGATAGAATCTCATTTTACTCTTGCTCACTCATCTCCTCACCCTAATACTCAAACTTTTCAACGCAGAGGTAGGGGTTTTTACACGAAACCTCAATCTTCGCGTATACCTACAAGTGGTGTGGATGATAAAAGTGTATTTGATTCAGCTTTGCGCTTTGACATACGCAGGAGGCTTTTACCTCCTCTAGATGCTTTTTGTTCTTAGCAATAGCAGTTCCTTTCTCATGCTTCAATTGCTAGTTTATAGAGGGCGGATCTTGTAGATGTGATCCATAGTGAGATGGAGAGATTTCAAGCTGCTAAAGCTACGGATGTTAAAGGAAAAGGGAAAGTGGTGATTCAATAGTTTTCTCTCTTGTGGTTTATCATGATACTTGCTTTATTGAATGTTACAGGCATTTCTTCGGGCAGTAAGCAATATCGGTTGTGGAAAATTGTGTTAGTTGGTAATTGGGATGTTTTTTGTGCTGTGGAGCATAAACAACATGCTTTGGGAGGTTCTTCTTATGTATACGAGAATTATACAGTGTTTTTTAGTGGTCAGGTTCCACATAAATCTAGCATTATGTTGGCTGCTAGATCTTCCTTGCAACCATCCTTGGTTTCTCAGGACGGCCGCGATAGATTTCTGATGCTAGAAATTATATATGAGGGTGAGGTTTTGTGGTTGGTGGATGTGTATGCTCCTTCTACTGCTTGGGAACGCTATCAGCTTTGGGATGACTTGCATTGCCTTTCCATGGCTTGTCAAGGTTTTGTTATGGGTGATTTTAATGCATGTGTATTTGCAGATCAGGCGACTTCATGCACTCGGTGATGAATGGTCCTGAGCGGGAGGCTTGGGATACACTGGCAGCTGTGTCTTTGAAACAAGATATATGGTCTTGGATGCATTCTTCAAAGTCTGGATATACTTATCGTTCTCTTCAGCATCCAAACACTTGGGCCAAACTTGATAGGATCTACATTTGTTAGAGCAATTCTTTTCTTCCTACAGTGATTGATATAAGGGTGGAGCGACAGCATGTCTTGTGAGACCACTATCCCTTGGTTTTGGATTTGACTCATAGGCCGGTTCATGCCTTTAAGGCTTTGCATGCTCGTTTAACTCTACGTTTCAATCAATCTTTTCTATTGCAAAATCAGTTTTTGGAATATATCCAGCAATTGATTACTTCTTTTAGCTCAAGGGTCCTATCTGGAGGTATGGAAGCATGGACTGTCTTTAGGGATAATGCACGTGTGTTGTCTCAAGAGTATGGTATTCAACGTGCTGCTTTTCGAGCTGAATTGCAACGTTCTCAAACTTTGTTGGCTCACTTGTTGTCTCTATATATCAGTTAGGGGGATACTACTAATGACTTGGTTATATGCATTGAATGGTTGAAATGTAGAGTGCAATCTCTTCAGAAGGAGGAATATGCTAAATAAAAATTGCTAGCCCGAGTGGAAGCTTTGCATGATTATAACTATTAATCTCATCAGTTCTTTGCTTGTTTACGCCAGAAATATGCTCTAGAAAATATTGTGCATTTGTTGGATGCACAAGGTATTATGATTCCTGAACCTACCTCCATCATTCAAATGTGCATTGACTATTATAGATCTTTGTTGGGTCCACATGAGATTCTTTTTGATGTGCTGTTCACTTTGCCCGTTGATACATTTGTGATTTGGTTAGTAATTAGGTTAAGCTTGAATGGGTTGATTTGATGGAGGCTGATATCTTGAAGGTTGAAGTGGAGGATGTGTTATCCCATTTACCACGTAGGAAAAGCCCTGGTTGAGATGGGCTTCCTAATGAGTTGTTTGCAACCCATGTTGAGCAGCCTAAGGACCCATTAACTCGCTTGTGTCAGCAAATCTGGAATTCTAGTAGGATGCTTTCAAACTGGAAAAAATCATTGCCAATAGATTGGAGAAAGTATTCCTGCACTTGGTTCACCCATGCCAATATGGTTTCATTAAGGGACGGAATATAATGCATAACATTTTGAGTGTTCAACTGGGGATTGATTATGCCAAAGCCTTAGCCCATCAGGTTGTTATGCTTCAATTTGATCTTGAAAAGGCATTTGATCATGTCAGGTGGTCTTTCTTGCGGCAGCTGATATCTACGGTGGGATTTGGTCCTTGCACGACCTCTCTTGTTGCTACCATTAGTCAGGGTGTTGTGGCTCGTATTGCACTTCTGGGCGGATCACAGATGAAATCGCCTTGTCTTGTTCTCTTCAGCAAGGCTACCCTCTCAGTCCTTTGCTATTAGCCTTGGTCACTCACTCAATTCTCTCATTGTTAGATAAGTTGGCTGATCAAGGCGAGATTGTTGGTTTGTCTCTTCCCAGTGGTGCCCAACTTTTGGGTCAATCTTTGGCTGATGATTCCTTTATGTTTCTTAAGGTTGATTGCACTAATGTTAATCGGGCAATGGCTATGTGGAATCTTTTTGCTTTAGTGTTAGGGCTTTATATTAATGCTAAAAGATCTACCCTGATTTCTTGTACGAAGAGTGATTTGCAAGCTGTGTTGGCAAGGAGTTGTGATTTCTAAAGGAGATATTACGCGACACTTGGGTTATCCTATTGGTGTGGATGTAGCTTCCTGTGCCTTGCTTGATTGGATGTCATCCCGTATACATGATTGGTTCATGTATTGGAAATCTCAAGGCTGGCCTCTTCATGTTAGACGTAAAGTTGCTCAATGCATCATGATCAGTATGGTCTCTTTTTTTTTGCCCTTCTTTCCTTGGACTAAGAAGTCTCTTTTGAAGCTGGTTCAGCCTATCCGCTTTCTGTTGTGGAAAAAGAAAGGGAATCGTTTGGACTAGATGTGGATTTCTTGGTACCATGTGACTACTAAAAGGATGGAGGGAGCAGCTTTATTGGATGTTAATTTCCATATGGTTGCTTTGAGATTGGCACTTTTGTAGGCACTATGTGTGCAGAGTCATCCTTGGTCAGATATTGCAAAAATTTTCATTGAAAAGATTGGTATCTCGCATTGTCGCATGGTTACTCACGTTTCTTGGTGGCATGTGCTAAACTCCATGAGGCCTATTAAGGTCTCCTAGTCTTTTCTCCTTTCTCATTTGATTGCATCCTGGCAGGAGATTTTGCGTTTTGCAGTTTGGCGCCCTCCTGATCTTCGTAAGGAGGAGAATTCGTTGCAAGGAGAAGTGTTGGCTACCTCTAAGTTGTTGGATTGACTTAATAAAGACTTGCAATGACATAAGTTTAATTGGATGGCTCGCTTGGGGTTGCAGACAGTTTATGATGGTGTCATTCTTGGGAAGCCCTGTCTTTATTCTTTACGGTGCATTCGTCAGCACTTTCAGTGCCTAGTGACTTTCATGACATTTGGTCATCCTTACAGGAGAAGCTTTTGAGGTTCTCTCCATTGCCCGCTTTACAACCATCGTCTCCTTGGTAGGATTGGATGTTTGTGCTTCTTGATGATTTCGAGAAAAGGTCAGCTAATGAGATCTATCATTAGATGGTCCAGGGCCAAGAGATGGGTCACTGGAAAGGCCAATAAATTATGGCATATTCAAGATAACAAAAAGAAGTGGTAGGAAAGATTGCTCTAACTCTGGAAGTCTAAGGTTCCTTATAAGGGTAAAGTGTTCATGTGGAGGTTGTTTATTGGGGGTCTTTCAACTGGGGATGTGTTGTGTGCTTGCAAGATTTGTCGTGGTCCCTATCTATTTTGCACTACATGTGATGCGACATTGCTTCATCTCTTCGTCTCTTGCCCTGTTGCTTGACAGATTTGGAGTTTTGTTTCCCGTGTGGTCCTGAGCAGCTTAGCAACGGATTTCAGCTTGTTCGTGGATTATGGGAAGGGTGCCTTCTATGCCCGCGTTGCAATCAGATTATTCTTTCCTTTTCTATTTCCTTTGATGGACAGCTCTCTGGCATATTTGGCGTACTCAGAATGCCTTTATTTTTTATTTTGCCTCGGGCATCCATGGTCATGTGTCCCGTGTTTGTGGTTTAGTGTTATGGCAGATCTCCTCTATGGTTTAAGCTGATCTGGTTCTTCTTGACATTGTTGCTTCCTGGCTGGATATTGTTCGCTCCACTCTAGCTGTCCTTTCTATGTGATATTTGTGTGTTAGGGTCTTAGTAGCCTTTCAACTTAATTTGTGTTTGTTTTGTTTTTCTTAGCTGATGTGATGGTCTGATGTAAATATTGCTACTTAATTCAATTATCTTCACGAAAAAGAGAGAGAGAGATGTGTAAGATGATTTATTAATGTTTGCAAAAGGCCAAAGTGATCTATGAGACCATGAATTACAATAGCTAACAAAAAGCCCTAACTGATACTGTCAAGAGTGTTAAAGCCTTGTGTACATGGGCCAAGACTAGTTACATCATGGAAGTGTGGTGATATGCTAGGGTTTGCAAAAGAAAACACTAAGTGTATGATCACCAACTAAAACACAGAGAACTCAACCGCGAATGCAAAAATGTAAAATGCAAAACATAAAACACAGAGAACTCAACTACAAATGCAAAAATGTAAAATGCAAAACATAAAACACAAATAAAGAAGAAAGACAAGCCTGAAGTGAATGAATGAACGATGTGAATGAATGCAAAAATGTAAAATGCAAAACACAAAACACAAACAAAGAAGAAAGATAACTTTGAAGTGAATGAATGAATGCTTTGAATCAAGGAAAGAGTGTATAAGATGCTCAAAGGTAGAGCTTCCAACATCCGATGACTCTTGTGGGAGTGGGATGAGGGAGTAAGTAGTTGGAGAGTGATGCCCACTAGAGACCGATGCCAAGTGTTATAACCACTAGTCAGAGTTGAGATGATGCTTAAAGTGAATGACAATAGCCTGGAAACCAAAACACATCAGTCTCTAGGGTGGAATTGGTAAATGCAGCAATGTAACTACCCGAGGATGAAGTCACCCGATCATTGACAGTAGTAGGAGGCTGGGCAATAGCTATAGAAGGTGAAGATGATGTAGACTGGGCTTGCACAGTAGAAAACACTAGCTGCTTTGGAGGAGGGTGATCAGTAGGGCATTTTTCATAAACTACAAACACAACTATTGTATGGCTCCAGATTAGGTCACTAGCGATTGAAGGTAGTAGGTGGTAGTAGTGGATAGGGTGCTAGTGGTTGGTGATGATGTAGCAATAGTTGCTATGGGCTGGACAACTAGTGGAAGGAGAGGTGATGGTTGAAATCTGCAAGACAAGGAATGAACCAATGGCTAGGTAGCCCCTATTTATAGATATAGATTCTTCCAATGTTTAGATATTTGCTTATGGGACATAGAAACTCTTGTAAAATTTGAGTTTGGGGCTGTTTTAATGAACCAACAAAGGTTTGATGTGTAATGCATCTTTTTTAGCTTAATAGGAGGTACATGAGGCCTAGCTCTAGGCTAATTAATGATCTCATGTATCCTTATATGCGTGTGTCATCGATGCCTACATTAGAGCGTAGGATGTCTAGATAGGCCAAGTTCAACGTGTCAATCAATTAGTATCCCTTGTGTAGGTGTAGATTGTGGCTGTGTTGAAGTCTCCTCAATGCTCCTTCGGTGGTAGATTGGGACTGGACTACTTTGAGCCCCTTTGGGCTTCCCTCATAAAGAAATTTGTAAACTGCTGCTTGATAGCTGCTCAATGTCCTAGGGTTTTACTCCTGAGAAGTCTCTAAGCTGTCGTATTAGAAGGAGACATATTGTTGATCAGTGTAGTCTATGACTGGCGATAGTGGCCCACATCCCTCTCTGAAGAGACAACGTACGTGGCCCCAAATCTCTTAGTATATGGAGCTATATGTAAGAGGCAATAGCAAATGTAGTGCTCCTTTCTCTTTGGCTCCAACTAACATATTTGACATATGCATTCCGTTGGGGATATGGAGCTATATCCGCAAGTCTCAATCTCTAGCCAAGATGAAGAGACATGCAATTGGCCAATAGCATATCTAATCTCATGGGATAGGTGAGTGTCCATGTCTCTCGGATGAATGATAAAGCCATCATTTGTGGTTTGGAGAAGATGCTCTCATTAGAAATCCATCTTCATCCCCAACTCTTGTACTGGTGCTAGTCATGTCCTCCTAATATCCATTTGGGTGAGGTCCACTTTGGTGATCCTAGAAATCTCTAAGTAGCTCAGATTAAGAGATGGTGCATCAAGGGAATGTGTAAAGGGGGTTAAACTATCCATGCTAAAGCAATGTAGCTCAAACCAGGTTGACATCTATGCATACCAACATGAGGCATCTCCCTCTCTGGCAAGGTGTCCAGAGGAATCAAGAGCCAGTTATGCATATCTATGTTTGAGTAGATCCCATAGGTTGTGCACGAATTAGATTGATTGGGTGAGGGTCTCTACTACAATTGGTGTAGCCCCTAACTCAACTCTGATGATCTCATCTAATGAGGCCTTACATCTGATCATCATGGAGATCATGGATACAAGGGGTCTCTCCACCAATCTCCATCCATCATAAGTATGATCTGATTGGTCATGGGGATCAAGAGCAAGCCCTCGTACTTGGAGTCCATAGAGTAATGTGGATGTGACCTATCTATTAAATAGCCACATCTTAGTGTGAGGTTCTTGGAATTGTACTTGTGAGTACGTCCTCACCAAGTGCTGTATATCCTCATGTCAACCTAGTATTTGCTACCTCTCTCATAGAGAGAGTGGGGCCTATGAATAGAACTCCCCGATATGTGTACAGACCCCATCTTCTCCCACCATCCATAAGTGAACCTAGCTGTTGATCTCTTGACCCACTGTGATGTGGTATTAAGCACCTTAACCTTGGTAAAACCAAGGTTCACTCAAGTGTTAGCTAGTGGAGCTCCTTTATCTCCTCTGTGAGAGAGAGAATAAAAAATCCCATCAATGTATAGGCCAAATAGTGTTGAAAAAAGAGAACATCCTTGCTTCACCCCAATGGTGGAGCAAACTAGTGTTGATAAGCCGTCAGGGGTACTTACTCTACCAATAATTCTCTTGTATAGCACCAAATCCCCAAATGAGTCCTTAGGCACTTCCATATCATGGAGTGTGTAGCAACTTGTCTCTACCGGATCAAAAACTTTGTGGAGGTCCACAAAGCAACAATAGATTAGTCGACTATGAGCTTTGCTCTCCTCAATAATCGCTAAGTGTAAGGATGTGATCCAGTGTAGAGAAGAATCCTAAAACTATCATGTCCTTGTGCTCTGAGATCCCATCTCTCTGCCTAGCCACTCAACTAATGCTCAAGAATGGAGGCATATAACTTGGCCAATGTGTGACCATCCATAATAATCTGATAGTTATTGGGTAGGGTAGGATCACCTGCCTTGAGGATGGGCACAATAATATTAGTACTCTAGCTCTCTAGAAAGCCTTCATACATGGCTTTGTTAAACATGTATGCTAGTAACCTGCCAATAAATCCTTAGCATGTATCAAGTGCTTAGCTTCTAAACTATCACTATCTTGTGTCTTACCTCTACTGAGTTTGCCAATAGCTTTCCAGACCTTGCTCTTTGTAAAGAAAGTGGATGTCTTTGGGCAAGGTGTTGGTGGATCAAGGAGAGGAGGCTGACTTGTGGCTGTGTAAAGATTGTTCATGGGTGAATCGGAGATGTATCATGAATGACAAGTAAGAATGTTCCATTGCAACTCCAACGAGGCATTGTGATATATATAGCCAATGTGGCTTGTGAGATAAAACTAAAATATTTATGTATCTAATGTCATCTCATCATGAGAGAGAGAGAGAGAGAGAGAGAGAGAGAGAGAGAGAGAGAGAGAGAGAGAGAGAGAGAGAGAGAGAGAGAGAGAGAGAGAGAGAGAGAGAGAGAGAGAGAGAGAGAGAGAGAGAGATGCATCCTGGTGGAATCAATGCAACGAGAGAGAGAGAGAGAGAGAGAGAGAGAGAGAGAGAGAGAGAGAGAGAGAGAGAGAGAGAGAGAGAGAGAGAGAGAGAGAGAGAGAGAGAGATGCATCCTGGTGGAATCAATGCAACGAGAGAGAGAGAGAGAGAGAGAGAGAGAGAGAGAGAGAGAGAGAGAGCTGTTAAAGGGAGGAGACCTGTCGGAGCGCGATGGTGCCCTTGCTTCGTGCCGCCCTGCCATCGCCTGGTACTGCACGCCCTGCCGTCGCCTCGACCTGCGCTGTCGAAGATTGAAGACCCGCTTGTCTTCACCTCTCGTTCGCGTCCGCACCATCGTCGCCTGACGTTCCGCCTCTGCTCGTCTGTCGTTCGCGTCTTGTTCGCACCGTCGACGCCTGCAGATCCGCCTGTCTTCGCCCGCCATTCGCATCTTGTCCCTGTGCCGCCAGCGGAAACCCTAGAGCCCTGCTCCTGACGCCCTGCTCCTGACGCCCTATCCACGGCCGCCCTTGACGCCCTGCTCCTGACGCCCTGTCCACGGCCGCCCTTGACGCCCTGTCCCTGATGCCCTGTCCACGGTCGCCTGCCCCTGATGCCCTGTCCACGGCCGCTGCGTCCCCCGCCCTGCGTTTGGACGGTCCATCGCTTGCGCCCCACACTCACCTGCGCTGCGACCTCTGCGCCTGCCTCTCGCCCCTTCGCCTTGTCAGTTAGGGTTTCGCTGCTGACGGATCCCTGCCCGGCGCCCCAGCCTGTCCCGTCCTGCCGTTGAGACCGCCAGGCCTTTGTTTCGCCCTTCTGCCCTTGCACGGTGACAGGTAAAGCTCCGCTTTCATTAGCTGTCCTTGCAGAGTACACCCCTGGACAGCGCCTCTGTACAGAAAAGAGGAAGAGAGAGAGAGCGGGAGAGAGAGAGGGTCAGTCCTCCTTCGAGATCAAATCGTCATACACGATGGCTGGTTTGGATCTGGATTTCATAGACCAAACAGTGGCAGCACTTGGCCCGGATTCTGATGCTGAGGAACCTGAGGATATGGTTCCGTGCAACGAAGAGATGCCCCCTGGTCCTGACATCCAGCCTGCGGGTAAACGTACCAAGCATACTTCGGAAGAGATAGGTGTTCATCAGGATCGTTCCTATGCTCAGGTTGCTTTGGATTCTGTGGATTCTCAGGATGTTAACTGGGAGCATTTGCTAGAATTTGCCAACACTTTGCTTGGCGATTATGTTCAACATAATCATGAAGTTTTTTCTGACTCTGCACCTGACGATGTTCTGGAAGCCACCGTGGACCCAAAAACTGTCCTACGCTCCTTTTCGATGTTTTATGATCGCGCTGTGATACTCTTCTTCATTGGTCGAATCCCGTTGCTTTCCCGTATTCGCCAGTGGCTGCACAGTCTGCTACAAGGGGAATGTGTTGAAGAGATTTTTGTTGGCTCTCGAGGTTTTTTTGAGGTCTTGTTGAAATCGGAGACGCACCGTGCTGCTCTCCTGTCTAAATTGCCTTTGTTTTTTGAACGCCGGTTGGTTCATGTGGTTCCATGGTGCCCAATGGCAGATTTTCAGCGTCTGCTGCAACGTGAATGCCCTGTGTGGGTAGAAGTGGAAAATTGTCCGGCTGTTTATTGGCCACTATTGAAGGATGCTATGGCGGCTGTGGGCACTGTTTTGGTCCCTCCCAGTCTCAGGGCTATGAATCGCAACTGCTTGTGTATGCTATGGGACACTGCAAGAAAAAGGCCTGCTTGGTTACGCCTCAATTGCTCTGGCATGCATCCGTTACACTTTCGTTTGAAATGGGGCAATTTTGCAGGGCATTGCTTTTCCTGTGGACAGTTGGGGCATTTTATGGCCGAATGCCCGGAACAGCAACACACTTCCGATGTTGGCCATGTTGTGCCGCCCATGGAAGATATGGTGTGTGATGCCCCGTCGTTGGATACTATCCACCAGCCCCAAGTTCTGGCCAAAGGTAAACAACAGGTTTCGGGTCCCCTGGATTCCCGTGCCACTGATTGGGTTGAAGTACGTGCAAAAAAAGGCAACAAGGTTGTTGCTGGCATGGAGAATACTGTGCCTACTACCTCACAAGATTCCATGCGTACATATATGCGCAGGAAGGAAATGTTGTCTTCCGAGCGCTCTGCTCCTGCTATGGTTTCCTCTGCAAATGTATTCGGATCGTCCAAAGGGTCCCCCTGCTAAGCTGGCATTTGATACCAGAGGTAACGTCATTACCCCGTGGGACCGTCGTTATCCCCCTTCCAACCCCAAGCCAGCAGATATGCCATCTACTTCCAAATCTGGTCCTCAGAACTCTTTTGCGGTGTTGGCGGATTTCTTGGACGAGGGAGTCTTGGACATTCTCGCCGACAAAGTCAAATTGAGGCAAGCTGTGCCTCGTACCTGATTTTGTTATAAATACACATGAAAATAGCTACGTGGAATGTGCGAGGAATTTGTTCTCGACACAAGCAACATGCCATGTGGACTGTATTGCATGAAAATCAGTGGGATGTCCTGTGCGCTGTTGAGCACAAGAGTCACGGTGAAGCCGGAAAAGTGGTGGATTGCCATGGCTTTCGATTGTTTTATGCAGGGACACAGGCCATGCATTATTCGGGTGTGCTCATGATTGTACATGACAAATATCAGCCTGTTCTTATTAAAAATGATGTTCATGGCCGCTTTTTGGTGATTGAAAATTTATTCGAAGGGGAAATCTTATGGTTACTTGGCCTCTATGCTCCGAATGATTCGTTATCTCGTCAGGAGCTTTGGCAGACTTTGCAGACCTCCTTGTCACTTGGCAGACGGGGCTTATTCATGGGGGATTTCAATGTGTGTTGATTCTTCCCAGGCCACATCGGAGCATTCGGTAATGGATGCGCCGGAAAGTCGTATGTGGCATGAGTTGGCTCTTGCTGTTCTTAAGAAAGATCTCTGGTCCTGGCTACACCCGTCTTCTACAGGGTTTACTTTCCATTCTGCTTAGTATGCAACAACATGGTCGCGATTGGAGCGTATATATATCATGCAGAATGATGATTTTCTTCCCGAGATGCTCGAAATAAAAGTGTTGCAGCAATATGCCTTGTCGGACCATTTCCCTCTGCAGCTCGAGCTGCTTGCACAACCCATTGCACCTTTCAAGCAATTTCTGGAGAGACTCCCTTTGCGTTTCAACTCGTTTTACTTGAAGCATGCAATCTTTCAGGGCTATATGCAGCAATTGATTGACAGATTCTTCTTGGACTCCTCTTCTCAGGGCACTGCGTCATTTGAAAGATTGCTCTCTAATGTGCAGCGGGTTGCTCGGCAGTATGGGATCTATCATGCCTCTCTTTGTCGGCAGCGTTGCACAACCCATTGCACCTTTCAAGCAATTTCTGGAGAGACTCCCTTTGCGTTTCAACTCGTTTTACTTGAAGCATGCAATCTTTCAGGGCTATATGCAGCAATTGATTGACAGATTCTTCTTGGACTCCTCTTCTCAGGGCACTGCGTCATTTGAAAGATTGCTCTCTAATGTGCAGCGGGTTGCTCGGCAGTATGGGATCTATCATGCCTCTCTTTGTCGGCAGCGTCGCAAGGCAGCAGAGGACCTGCTGGTTTTGGTTAGTTCTCTGCTGGTGGACACTCCGGATGATGCATTTCTGCTCGCACTGGCCATGCGGGTGGCTGATCTTATTAAAGAATTCCAGTTGAAATCATATCAGCAGGCCAAACTGCAACATCTGATGGAGACTTTGCAAGATAGAGCATGCCAGACCCATAAGTTCTTTCGAGCTCTCCATGCCTCTCCTGCTCGAGAGAATATGACCAGACTCGAGGATGCAGAAGGCCACCTTATCCTGGATCCGCAGACTATTGTGCATATGTGCAGGAATTATTTCCGTGACCTTTCGGTTCCACTTCTCCACCTTCAGCCCAAATTACTCAGGCCCGTTCGGTTTTTTATGACCTGGTCCGCAATCAGCTTCCGCAGGACATGCAAGCTACTATGGAGTCCGATATTTGTGAGGCAGAGGTTATGGACGTCTTGTTACACTTGCCCAAGGATAAAAGTCCGGGTTGGGATGGTCTCACCAATGAGTTCTTTGAAGCTTTTGCTACCCAACTGGCGAAACCATTGCAAGCTTTGTTTGAGCAGGTGTGGGAAACAGGGATCATGCCTTCCTCATGGAAAGAAGGCCTTATTAAACTGCTTCCAAAAGTTCCTTCGCCATCTAAGTTGACACAGTGGCGCCCAATTTCTTTGATGGGTTCAATGTACAAAATCTTTTCCAAAGTAATGGCGAATCGGCTCCATAAGCATCTCCCGCCATTGTGCACCCTCTACAGTATGGTTTCATTAAGGGCCGAAATATTCTGCACAATGTGTTGAATGCTCAACTGGCAATTGATTATGCAAGGCATTCTAATCAGGAGATAGTACTGATTCAACTGGACCTGGAAAAGGCTTTTGACTATCTGGACTGGTCTTTTGTTGCTGAACTTATGTCTGCTATGGGCTTTGGTCCTCGGATGTCTCGTCTAATACACACCATTAGCGCTGCAGCGTCTTCGCGAGTCATGCTGAACGGAGGTATTACTGAGCCATGCAGGCACTCCGTTGGTCTCTTTTCCGCGCCATGTGCTCGGATCATCATCCATGGGTTGATATAGTCCGTTATTTCCTTGAGGGCCATGGGCTTCTGTATGGCAATACCCAAATCCGGAGTTCTCGGTGGCATGTTCTTAATGTTGATTCGCGGTTCTCCAGTTCTTCTTCGTCGCTGCTTACTCATTTGGTATGTTCCTGGAAACAGGTCCTCCAGAAGGCTCAGTGGCATCCAGCGGAGGATCGCTAGCATTCTGATTTGCTCTCTAGGGAGGACTTACGTCCCTGGCATATGGCAATTTCCTCTGCATCTTTGCCATGACGTTGTAACTTGTAGTACTTAGAACCTCTTCACATGATGGCTTAGATTGTCGTCATGTATCTTGTAATCAAGTAATCTTGTACTTTTTTTCGTAATTAATACAATTACCTTTTACGAAAAAAAGAGAGATGCATCCTAGTATAAGGTTAACATCTAAGGATCTAAGTCTAAAATTCTAAAAAGTCTAAAAAGTATATGTACAAGATGTCTAGCTACACTAGCTCCTCTCGAAGTCTCAAGGTTAGCACATGATCCCATCTACAATATTGTCCAGGGCCACTTTGTTGATGTGTTGAGGGGTGGGTCTTTGGGGCCTTGCAATGCCCATGGAATATAATCCATTGTTTTACAATTGATGGTTGCAAAAATGGTCGAGGGTTCCCTTGTATACATGCTAGCACCTCACAATCAAATTCTTGCCATGACCCCCCTTGCACAATCCTAGAAGTCGTGTAATCCATTGGGAAGAGGAGGGGTTTGCACAAATTCACCTCTACATAAACTTTGCTTTTGATCATTTTTTAATATGCAAAAATTTCTTTTTTTAAATGTGAAACTTTAGTTTTTCTTGACAAACTGTATATATATTTTTTGTTTTTAACAAATTCAACACTACTCTAAATCTCACTATACAAGATGTTGTTAGACTTTGAATATGGCGGGGCAAATTGATTGTAGTATGGCCCCCTTAGTCGTTGACAAAGTGGTCAAGGTGGTTGTGCTTGGCAAAGTGCAATGGCCTTGTCTAGTGTGACTCCACGGTGTGGGGTAGGTGTAGTTTGGCAGGATGACTTTGTATCTGCTAAACTGGTAGTGCCTGTGGAATCTTGTTTGTGGAAGAAATCCGTCATTGCTCTCTGCTTGGGTCCCTCTAGGCGTGCTGATCTCCTGTCTCATAGTAGTGCCATGGGGCACCTTTGGAGCTCCAAGACGAAAAGACCTAGACATCTTTGGTCCAATTTGTTGTAGTCTTTCTTTATATCCTTATCTATGGCAAATCTAAGGAACATTTGGAACCTGAAGAAAGGTGCTTCAGTTGTTAAGAGAGTTTCCTTTACACAAAAAATCTGAGTGTGATTCTTGCAGAACAGGTCAAATATCTTTCTGATGCCACATCTCAATATGAAATCAAGATGGATCTAGAGAAGTATGGAAATTCTAAAAGCGCCGCCTCCAAGAACTAGGAAGAGCTGCAGATTTTCTTGGGTTTCTTTGGATTTTATGGTTGATTCATTTGTGATTGTGCCAAATATAGCTGTTTGTCAACATAGTAACATCCTGTTCCAGAGGCCTTTTACCCTTCTTGATTTTGAGCAACATTGTTACATTTTAGGTTTCATGAACATTTATGCTAGAAATAGCTGAAAAGGCAACATTACTTATTGAGATCCGTCACTTGCAGTAATTGTCCGCAAACACAAATTGCATTACTTGTGTGCTTAAAAATGAGCATGTGTGGATGTTTATATATGATTAATTGTTTCCCTTTGAAAAGAAAGAAAGTTCTCTTGAGACATGCTTTGCTTTTTCCTCTTGACAAAGAGCTATATTGTGTATCATGAGGGTTTGAAAACTCTGTTCAGAAGTGAGAAACATTTATTCATTGCTGACCTTGTATTCCTTTTATTCATGTAACATGTTGCGTCTCTCATTGAATGCACTGCAGATCAAATCTTTGGTTTTATTGATTTCATCTTTGCCTTGCCCAAATCACAAGTTTGTGGAACCATCAAAGAACACAAGCCTGCAGTTGTAATTCTTGGAGATTATTAAAGTGACATTCTGTGCATGAGCTGCAGGCCTTACAGTTAATGCTTTTGGATGGGAAGAAAGGAGTTGCTTTGCTTGTGCAACACCGTGACAAAGTTTCACCTGCCGATGTTTGTTCTCAGCTACAAAATGCTGGGACAGATTGCAGACACCTCTTGCATCTATACCTACACGAATTATTTGAAAATGATCCTAAGGCTGGAGAGAGTTTTCACGGATTGCAGGTTATGAATTTAAATCTTATCATGGTTTAAGATAAGTACTAGCAGCTTCAGAAGTCCTTTAGAAAGTTATGATAGAATACAAGGCACCATTGTAACAAGATACCAACCAGTTGCATATGGTTGAAATTCTAACATAAGCTGTTGTAGGTGGAGCTTTATGCGGAATATGAACCTCGGTTGCTTCTTCCTTTCCTTCGTAGCAGCCAGAATTACCCACCTGATAAGGTGTGAATACTACATCACCTACTTTTGTCTGCACTGTAGTAACTAATGCGATGAGAAAACTACATCACCTATTTTTGTCTGCACTGTAGTAACTATTGTGTCAGGAAAAAATATTTTTTCTTTCAAACTGTAAATGTTCATGTGTTGTAGAAATAGCTAGTAAAGAGCCATGGCATTTCAGGCATATGAAGTTTGCACCAGGCGCTCGCTGACAAGAGAAAGAGTTTATCTTCTTGGAAGAATGGGGAATAGTCGCGAGGCCCTTTCTCTTATAATCACAAAGTTAAAAGATATGCAAGAGGTATTTCCTTTCAGAACTTAAGGATTAGATTTGAACTTCTCAATCAATCATAGAATATCAGTCAAATAAGTTTGAAACAACAGACTATTAACATGCCAAGTTTTGCTTAGCTTGTTCAAGTCTTACTTTTAGTTTATTTTTCCCGAAGAAGCGAAATTCTATGGACAACCCCTCTGTGGTAGTCACCATTGAGATACCTCTCAAGCATGCGGCCAGGCCTCTGCCAACTTCCAGCCAACTGCCTACTGCCAGGCTTGAATGCATTCATAGCCGGCAGAATAGTGATATCTTCGTTGGCCTTAAACTATCCTCCAATGTCCTCTAGAAATCCATCAGAAAGGCCTAGGACATTCCTTAGCCTAAAACTGCCAGGCTCCAATGTGCTAATTTGCAGCATAGTCTGCTAATTCAAATGCTTCCCTTGTATGCCTGCCATCCTTCTTGATTTCTGAAGAGGTGTGGCCCTGCTCCTGCCGTGTGCCTCCTGTAGCTTAACTCCTGTGCCACCAGTGCCACTCTTGCTACCTGCATTTCCCCTTGCCGTCTCCTCCAGTCCAGCTGCCCCAGTCAGCTGCGTCTCCTCCCCCCTGCACTGGTCCAGCTGCCCCTTCCTCCCGTTGTGACCCTGCTTGCTCCTGCCTTGCCGGCCTCCTCCCCATTCCCTCTTCCAGATGCCTCTGCTTCCTCTCCTTCTCCACGTGCTCTTGCTCTTCCCGCTTCGTCTCCTCCCCCCTTTCTACTCCTGCCTGCCTGCCCTTCTCTTCCTGCTTTGCCTCCTCCCTTCCTTCTACTCCAGCCAGCTTGCTATGCCATCTTGCCCGCCTGCTTGTCCTGTCCATCTATGTCCCCTGCCGCCTGTCCTGCCTGCCTTTCCTGCCAGGCCCACCATGGAATCCACTCCCCTTGCATTGGCATAACACTTTCAAGGCGGCTCTGCCCTCTCTTCTTAAGTTCTTCCTTCGCCACAAGGGATAGCATAAGACTAGCAAGGTTTAGAGAATTTAGAGACAAGAACTGGCCATCAGCAGAATGAAGAAAACTGAATTTGTTACACAGTAGCCAGTCCCTCTTCTTTCTCAAGGGACTTGAATGCAGCACCCACAGCTTCCACAGCCAATACTTTCCTGTACATTGTGGAGTAGAGTTCAACATCAAAGACAGTGCTGGCCTTGGAGGCATCATCTCTGGCAGGCCAATTGGAGGTGACAGACCACTAATGCACTTACAGAAAAACATGATATAGAAAGCTCCTTTAGGCACCTTGATGAGGGTTATGGAACTCTGCTAGGGAAGGGGTGTTTAAGGGTCAATCTCCTGGTTGCTTATGTAGGTAAGCAATGCGTGCTCCATTGTGCACTTGATATAATGATGCAAGCTTTTGCCATTCATCCTTGGTTGTCTTGCATGATGAGACGTGTGGAATGATGCCTCTCTTCACCCATAAAGCAATTAAGGCATACGCTTGGGCGTCATGTCCATCCCATCGAATTTGATCTTGAGTGGGAGGTGTTGTGGAAGAGGAAGATGATTCGGCATCATGAGAGCCACCTCGCAATGCAGAGGCAGGAGGTGGTGCAGGTGTTGGAGAAGCCAGCCTATGCTCAGTGCTGTTCACAATATGCCATAGATTCTTCGCGACAAGAACTTGTTGCATCATATGAGCCCACATTGGGCAATTAGTGCTGTTGAGCTTGTTGTCGGTGCCAAGCATGCCCAACAAATCATTATTATTGTTGGCCATGAGTGGAAATCAGCAATAAAATACTATTTTCCAAGTGAAGAGAGAGAAAATAGATACTTGAATAATAATAATAAGCCATTGATAGAAGAGATGCTGCCTATCTCAATGAAGTCAAATAATATGATGAAGAATAACTTTTCCTTGCTGTTTTCCGGCTAAGGAGAGAGAAAAATATGCAGAAAATAAAAATTTTCAGAAATAAAATATTACCCGATCAAGGCGGCAATCAGCAATATGCTGAAATCAGAGATTAGTGGCTGAGACTCTCCGATAATGTGGACACCAGCAGAATTTGAGTAGATTCACCCAATAAATGTGCCAAAATAAGATAATTTGTCTTCAATGTTGGGGAAAAATTAGGGCTAGCAGCTAAATAATATGATTTTTTAGCATATCAAGGCCAAAGAAAATGATTTGAGGCAAAAGCCCCAAAATTCGAGTGCCTTGGAGGTGAAATTGGGCAAAAATCGCAAATTTAACCAGAAAATTGAAGAGAATTTGAAGAAATTGGATAAAATTATTACCCAATTATTGTTGAATGCTACGCCTCAAGGTAAATTGAGTCTCAATTTTGATTAAATGTGATGAATTTAAGAAGAGCCCCAAATTTTCCGAAGAAGTTGGGGTGAGACTGAGCTCAAATATTAAAAAACCCCAAATTTTGTTAGGAAATTGAAGAGGAATTCAAACATTTTTGTGAAATTTTTACCCAAATGGTGTCAAATGTCATGCAAGATAATGAATTGAGCTTCAATGTTTATGAGGAGTCCCAAATTCTTGAAAAGCCCCAAAAATTTTAGTGAAATTTGGAAAATTTTGACCAGCTCAGTGAAAAGCTCGAAGTGTGTTGATGATGGGTATCTAACTTTTCCAATTTGATAAAGAAACTGGGGAAATTGATGACAACTGCCAAATTTCTAATGAAGTTTGGACGAGATTTTGTGATATTGATGAAAATGCCCAAATTTACCCAAATGTATGCTTAGATGTAGGGAATTGGGGCTTGCTGGTTGAAATATTAAAAGAATACAAATGTTTTTTTTCCCTAAAGATTTTGATATTAATGTTGTTAGGGAGCAAGATGGTAGGTCAGCATGATGTGGCCCTCCGCACGGGGGGGAGGTGGGGGGATTCAAAAGACTTTTCAGTTGATGTGGAGTGTGTGTTGATTGGGACGTGATAGGTTGATGATGAGGCGGACATGCAACACGATGTCGATTTATTTGGCGGTGCTCCAAGACGCGTGGGTTAGTAGCAGTAGGAACATGGTGGTCAAGGTATTAGTGTTAGCAGCAGTTTAATAGGGCAATGACAAGGCAGCTCTGTCAAAAGATGACGTATCAGCGAGATAGTAGGGTTTGCGGGGAGGAACACGGAGTGAAGTTGGCAAACATGGAGAAGAGAAGAGAAGAGAAAAGAAACTCTAATGAATGGAATGATGAAGATCTGAATCATCGAGTAAATGTGAAACAAGGGAACAAGGGTGCCATAGCATAAGGAAGATGATGACAGCCACGAACCATGAACGGCAATGCCCTCTTGAAGGGGTGTGAAGGTAGTGGAGAGGCTGGAGAGAAGAGGTGACGGACAGAATGAATAAGCCATAAGGAATGAATGAGAGAGTGGCCTATAAATAGACACAGTCAGTCTAGGATGGCGCCTCTTTTTGGGGCTGCAAACCCTAAACGCAAAACGTAGAAACGCAAAAACGCAAATTGTGGGTGAAGGGTTTCTCAACACCCCCTCTCAGGCCCAAAAAAGGGAACAAGAGAAGAGTGTGGTGGAGATACAATGCTACATGTTGAAGAATGCTCATGTAGCAGGTGCCACTTGGACAGTGTCCCTCGTAGGAAAATTGTTCACTTGCCCAAGCACCCTAGTACAAAGATGATGAAAACATGCAATGCATAGGAGGAATGTCGGACTTTGTGTGGTGTCGAGAACCATAAGGATATGCTTGTACTTGATCTCGGGAGGTGGCTCCATGTTGACCAAGTGACAAAGAAGATCCACCCTGTAATTTGAGAATACCACTTGAAAGGAGACCTTTGAAGATAGTTAGGAGATTGGATGAGCTATAGAACCCGAAACTCAACCTTGGGAGAGAAACCACTAGCTCCGTGACTCCATGTTAGAAGGAATACAAAGGCCAAGCCAACAAGTCGCTGTTGAAGGCCCAAGGGCCCCGATCTAGGTAGATCCTCTAGATCCTGGGTATGAGTAGAGGAAATGATTGCTCAAAGGAGAGCCACTCCTCAAAAGTGAAAGGTAGTGGTGTGTGAAGAACTTCATTGCACATAGGGTCCCTCTCTGAATTGGAAGGAGTAGAAGTAGGAGCCCTCTTTGAAGCCGAAGAAGAACTGGAAGCCCCCTCTGAGGGCGAAGTAAGAAAATCCCCCTCTGAATCTCAGTCTGAGAGAGAAAGGGAGTCTAACCACTCATGGCTCATGGACTGCGAAGTATCTGATGACGACGAAGTGCGGCCGGTTGTGCTGAAGAAGGTATCTGGTGCTTGGAAGAAGAAGCCGGAAAGCACCCAGAAGTGGCCTCTCGAACTTGAGTGGAAGAGGGTGGGGAAGGAGGCTCAGGAGGAGCCAAGGGTGGGGAATAGTCGCGCGCTCTCAAGAGGGTGGATTGTGGAGGAGATGTGGGCCGTGGAAGCCACTGTACTCGGAAGTGCGTGGGGGAAACCTCCTCGCAATGGGGTGGTCTCCGAGAGGGCTTATCACCTCGTAAGGTCTTAGAGCCTCCATGTGCTTAAAAGGACTTAGTGCGCGTTGGGTGTAGCTTATTGGCTTGAGCATAATACTCTAATAGCCGATGCAGAACGATCTTTGTGGTCCAGAAAGGAGAGGTGGCACAAGGAGTGCTTGGTGGAAGACGCATATACTCCAGAGGGGTGGGAAGCAAAGGTCGATGTTGACTGTCTCTGGTGGGATGACCGTTCGTGCTGCAGTAGGAACACCTAATAAACTGGTCATTTGTTGGTAAAGAAGCCATGGATACCAGTGTGCCTTGCTGAAGAAGGAAGAGGTCAGCCACGAACTATGAACTGCAATATCCGCCTCAAGGGGTGTGAGGGTAATGCAAAGCATGAACCGCAATATCTGTCTCAAGGGGTGGGAGGGTAGTGGAAGGGCTGAAAGTGAACTGGCAGTGGGAGGAGGATGCTACCAGCAGTAAGAGGTTGCAACGAGTAGAAAAACGCAGGTGAGGAGAGAGAAAGACTAAAAACGCAGAAAAAACCAGCAGCAGCAATCAGTATGCTGAAATCAGCTCCGAACAGTGTGTGGTAGGTTGGAAACAGGCGCCAGACTGTTGTAGACAGCAATGGCCAGCTTGGACCGCAATGTCCTCTGCGTCTGGGGTGTGGGCAGCGAGCTGAAATACTTGAAATCTGCAAAAACGAGATTATTTTCTGAATGGAGAGTGATCAGCAACAGTTGCTCTGTTGTAAATAGCTGCAAACTGCGGGTGGAAGGCTGGAAATAGGTGCCAGATTGTAGATGACAGCAAGGGACAGTTGAGACTGCAATGTCCTCCACGAAAGGGGTGTGAGCAGCAATCTGAAAACACCTAAAACCTGCAGAAACAAGATTTTGATGCAGCGGACAAAGAAGAGAAGTGGATGCCGAACCCGCCACCAGTCTTTGCCGTCACTGGAGTGGAGGATCTTTACCGCTGTTTGAGCAAATCGAGCTCTGATACCATGTCAAAAGATGACATACGAGCGAGACAGTAGGGTTTGCGGGGAGGAACACAGAGTGAAGTTGGCAAACATGGAGAAGAGAAGAGAAGAGAAGAGAAGAGAAGAGAGAAGAAACTCTGATGAATGGAATGATGAAGATCTGAATCATGGAGTGAATGTGATACAAGGGAACAAGGGTGCCATGGCACAAGGAAGATGATGAAAACCATGAACCACGAATTGCAATGTTCTCTTGAAGAGGTGTGAGGGTAGTGGAGAGGCAGGAGAGAAGAGGTGACAGATTGAATGAATCAGTCGTAAGGAATGAATGAGAGAGTGGCTTATAAATAGGCACAGTTAGTCTAGGATGGCGTCCCTTTTTGGGGTTGCAAACCCTAAACGCAAAACGTAGAAACGCAAAAACGCAAATTGCGGGTAAAGGGTTTCTCAACAAGCTCCTGTGCACAAGTTAGCAGATCATCGACAGGCAGGCGGGACCACTAGTGGCAAATTGGATAGATGCTAGAGCTATCAACAACGACCAAGGAGCTTGGGTAGAGAAGATTTGAGAATTGGTAGTAAGTTGGTTCAAGGCAACGATTAGATTGATGGGGTACCGGACTAGCCTGACAAAGTGTTGAAGATATGACCGAGTGGCGGTGACAATGGTTGAAATGGTGACGTCCAACTGTTGACAACCACTCGTTGGGGCAATGAAAACTGGCGCGATGGCAATAGCTAGTGGCTAGGATACTAGGGGCAACAATTGCATTTAGTGACAATTTAAATGTCTAGGGAGCTCGGATCATGGATCAAAGGGCATCAACACGTAGCCTAGGAGATGGCTTATATAGTCTGGATGCTCTAACTGTCATGTGCTAAGCTGATCATGAATCTTTGCGTAAATGAGAGAATAAGCTCTCTAGTTTCTCTCGTATGTACATGAAGAGTAATCTTGAGCAAGGACTCTCATGGCTAAGGGTTGAAGGGTCTCCAATATGTATCCAAAGTGTTGTCACCAAAATAGAGGCTTCACAAGTGGCTTTGTCCTCCAAGTGGGAAAAGCAAATGCCACATGCCCTCTCTAGTCTGCATGGCATCCTAGCTCTTGCAACACTGCATTGTGGTTATCCATGGGGACCGTACGAGTCAAATATGCAAGTTGGTCCGAATAGAGTTCTCTGTTGTCCATGATCGCCAATGACTTGTAGGTCGAATATACAATGCTACAAAACCATGGATGGGCTTATGTATCCATGCATCTCCTCTGTGCTATCTTTAGAACATATGCACGTTGTGTCTCGGTGATCACTGTGCAAGCACGTGCCTCCACCAATGGCGCTCTAAAGAAGTGAATGAGAAGCTCCATGGTGGGCTCTTTGCAATCACTCATACACAACATCCTATAAAGGGGAGTCACAACAATGAGAACGGTGTGAAGTTTTTGCCAAAATTGTTCATTTAGGCACAAGCATTGCATGGCTTTGGTCTTTGTCTCATGCTCATCACACTTATTCCATAGGATGGACACCACTATGTTGTGGACTGCACCTCATAAAGGCACTCAAGCAACAACCATATGCAAGCAAACCAAGTTGAAGAAGGCTTCTTCATCTCAAGTGTGCTATGCTTGTGCTACATCGCAAGCACTTTCACCTTTACTGTGAAGAAGGTAACAATTGATGTAGCTTTGTGGACCACCCTCTTCACCCACTTGAGCTTCTGGATGTCCTCCATGAGCAAGTTCAAACAATGACTTGCACATGGAGTCCACACAATCGTCGGGAACTGTCTCAAGAAAATGGCCCATGTGCCGACAATTTGATGGATTGTTTGTAATATTGCGAGAGAGAGAGTTGAGCCTCAAAAGATTCAAGAATCTAGAGCGAGAGGGCTAGGGGGAAGAGAGATAGAGAAAGGCTTCACAAATCATGAATCATGATCATTAAATTATAATCTATAATGCAAAACTCAATCATGAAAGAAATAAATTAAAAAAGACAATGTGTATCACAATGATAGCTTGCCAAATGTGGTGATAGATGAATGCGCCTGTCGTTTTCCTCCCCCTCTTGCTGGTGTCTATGGCTGGCAAAAAGTAAGTTCCGAGTCAGAGAAACCTGATTTCAAAAAGATTGCTTAAACTTGAAAGGCTTGTGCATAGTCTTGATAAAATATGACATGTTATTTCTACAATTGAGTCACTTCAGTACATAGTTACTATATATGTGTATTATGTGCCCATACCTTCTCTAGCATGGTAACTTTCCTGCATCACAAGTAATTCTACGAGCTCCTTTTAGAAACTTGATTGTATACTCAGCTGAGTTTTGCAGGCTATTGAATTTGTTGCTTCCCAACATGATGAAGATTTGTGGGAAGAACTGATTACTCAGAGTTTACCAAGCCCAGAAATGGTATTTTGTTCCAGACTCTTTGGCTATTTACTTCTAGAGTTTCTGGTTACAACATTCTGATGTATTTTAGGTGACCTGCAGATAGGTGCTCTGCTTGAATTTACGGTGGGAAATATTGATCCCTTGCACCTAGTAAACAGATTACCAAAGGGGATGCACATTCCACGGTGAGTTAACTTAAGAGAAGGCCCTCTACAGCTGAACATTTATGACTTCAAACCCACTGTCTGTTTCTGTGCAGATTGCGTAATCGTCTGGTAAAAATTATTACTGATTACAGAACAGAGACCTCTCTTCGGCATGGCTGTAATGATATCTTGAAGGTATACAAGATTTATTCTTTACTTCAGCTACTTGGGTTGTTTGCACTGTTACATGCAATAAGCATATAGACATGAATTCTAGTATTCCAGTTGTTTCAGTAAATGTTGCTGACTTCAGTTTTTTCTATTCACAGGCTGATTGTGTTAATCTGCTGATTAAGTATTATGATGAAGCACGACATGCTATCTTTGTTGGAAGCAGGGATGATCGCATGACATCAAGTGCAAATGGAAGAAAAAATGCAGAACACAAGGCTCAGCCAGTTGTAAGCTCGACAAGCCAAGGGTCAAAAGGAAGTAGAGTGACATCAAATACTGGGGGGAGTGGAAGATGTTGTATATGTCTTGATCCAGTTGCACTGCAGAATGTTTCTGTGGTTGCCTTTTTCTGCACACATGTATATCACGTTACATGCCTTGCTGACTCAGCTGATAATCTACAGCCTGAGCAGCCAAGAACTAGAAAAGAGTATTTTATACCTAATGGTGTTCAAACACAAACTTCAAGAAGTACACAAGACAATGGTGATTTATATGCAAATGAATACCAGAGATCAAATATGCGGTGCATTCTTTGTACAACAGCAGCAGCATCTTCCCGAAGAAAGTATTGATGCACGGTAGTTGCAGGCTTGTATGATCACTATTCATTAACTGGTAGAAGCTATAGGTTTTTTTTTGAGTGGCATCAGTTTGGTACAACAAATTTCCGGCATAACTCATGTAGATCAGATTTTGTTATGAGGCCTGCTACATGACATCAGTCACATCTCTTATCAAGAGCACGTTCCCTTGTATTATAAATTTTGAGCAGGGAGGGCTTTATTGGTTTCTTTAACTGAACCTAAATGAGTTCTTTAGCAGGAGAATCACAGGAAGTCTGACACTGTATAATGAAAAATTCAATATAGCATGAATGTCGTCTTGTCCAAATAAAGAACTTGAGCATGATGACAGCAGTACTTGGCAATGATAATGACAGTGAAGGGAGTTTGGAACTGTGTTTTCATGAAGACAATTGGTTTTGTCATAACACACACACAAATTTCAGAGAGAGAGAGAGAGAGAGAGAGAGAGAGAGAGAGAGAGAGAGTTGTTTATGAAAAAAAGCGAGAGAGAGTTGTATTAATGTCCTTTTAGATCCCTTAAAGGAGTATAGGACAGACACAAATCCAAGTTTTTAGTTACAATGCAATTCGGAGAGCTATCATCACAAAAAGAAACCCATGGCAAGGTGCCATTAGCACCAAAAAGAAATCCAACTACTCAAGCTATAAGTTAATGCATTATGACCCAAAGTAACTTGGTGATATAGGCCTTACGAACTCTTTGATGACTTTGCCATTGTTTATAAAGTGCCCATTCGCCCTCCTAGAGAGAGAGAGAGAGAGAGAGAGAGCGACCAAATTGATGTAGCTCAATGGGTTAAGTTGAACTCTTGATAACGAGGTATTGGGTTCCACTCTTACATTTTGCACGGTCATCTAGTATAGGTGTAGAAAAATGGAGATTTGCACCTAGGTCAATGGGTTAATAAAATGTGTTGCTTACCACTAGGATAGCCACTTTTTGTGTGTGTGTGTGTGGAGACACTTTGTCACATCACTCTTTTAATTTGGTACACTTCACAAAATGAAGTGGAGAGAGTTGCAAAAGATCATTTTGAAACCTCAACATATAGTTCAATGTAGTGATGTCTTGTCATAAGAATACAATCAAAGTATGAATAAAGGTTACAGCAAAAGAGTCTATGGCTATATGAAAAGTGGGAAAATATGAAAAGTTAAGAAGCTGAAAGAATTACATTCTAAAAGACAGTAAAGATATCATGTCTATGTCTAATGTAGTGTTTGCTCATCTTAGTATCTCTCTCATTGGTTGTTGTAGTAAGTGCTCTAGCATGGGAGGTTTGAAGTGTCTTGGCTAAGTCTCTCTTGTGGTGGGAATAATGGCTCCAATCTATAATGATGATGGTAGTTGGATCTTCTTATGTGAGGTATTTGTCCCTAGCCAGTAGGCAACAAAACAACCTTCAATAGTTGTTTAAACACCTCTCCATATATAGCATCATTCAGACCTTATAGGACACATGGATTCAATAGTTCCAATCATCTTTGAGGGTATATTGTAGTGAAATGTAAGGCTTGATCCTAAAAATTGAGCTTAAAGGGTGTTAGCTTTTAATGTCATCCTAAAGCAAGAATTTTTACACCTCTCTTAAAAGAGATCACTCGGTTGGCTCTTATGAGAGTAATTATCATTGAACTTGATTCAAGGAGAATGTATTGAGGGAGGCAACGCATTAACCCCTTTGCCATAGCATACTCACATTTCGTCACCTAAAATAATGTTGGTTTGGGTTGTATCTTACTATACGTGTGGTCATGGTAAATTAGTGATAATCCTAAATAATACCATAGAACGCCACTCAAGTTGATTTCACCCATCCATAAGATGGAGTTGTTGGAACCATACATCTATATCTACATATAATTCAAAAAGTACAACACATCATTTAATCAATAATGCACTTTTCACTAGTATTAATAAAAAATCAAGTAAATTTAGCTTCAACTTGTGTTGCCCAATTGATAGCTTGATTCATTTCATGGGTGATTGATTCTTACTTTTGTTGATAACAAGTGATTCGACCTTTCATTTCCACTAATTAGATAATGTTGTAAGGGACTCTCCACCTCATCATATATAATCAACAATGCATCAAGTTGGTTGGTTGTCCCCTTTGGACTCAACCTTGATTCTTTTTCTCATTCGAGAGATGTTGGACATGGGGAGGTGAGGAGGGTTTCAATCACCATCTTGTGTATGTCCGCAATGCTTGCCAACTTCATTATAGAATAGTTATCTAATTGGTAGCTTGGTCGTAAGGGACTCCATTAGGGTGATCATGGTTTTCTCCACCAATGATGTTATTCTCTAAGTTATGAGGGTACCCTAAATACTTCCTACTGATGCCTCTTCCTGGCTACATCAGCATAGGGGAGGAAGCTAGAAGAGAGAATATTCTCAAGTAGACTTCCAAGTATATCAAATAAATTAATCATGTACTTTTCTTGCTTTTCATGACATCAAATGCACTTCCAAGTACACTAAAGAAATTAATCATGTACTTTCAAATAGACTTCCAAGTTTGTCAAAGAAATTAATCATGTACTTTCCTTGCTTTCCATCAGATCATCCTTTCTCCACATAATATTGAATGTTGGCTTAATTCAATTGTTAGCACATGACAACCATTCTTAACTTGGGCTTTCATAATTTGGTTACTTTGCATGTTGATCATTCCATTCACAAGATCGAGGTTGGTAGTCTCCATGTTGATGTATGCCATCTCCTTTTTGATTGTGGCACTCACAATAACAATACCTAAGTGAGGTAGCAATGTACCCTTCTTAGTTGATAGCCATGATCTCACTTGGATTGGCTTGCCAAGGGAAGACTCAAAAGAACAATTAGGTGGATATTCAATAGAGCTTTTTCAAGATAGTTGAAAAGAGACACCACAACATTGATTACTTTTGTTTTCGGTCTCCTATACCATGCGCTCAAGCTCTTATTCTTCAGGCTTAGCCTCAAGAACGCCTATAAGGCACCTGTTTAGGAGAAAATAATATACAACATCAAGGGTCCTTTATACATTTTTTGATAGAGAGCTCTAAGGCCCATAAAATATTTTGGGTTTGTGAGAGGGAGGAAAAGTAAGGTGGCATCTTCCAAAAACCCAAAAGGCAAAAAAATGTGCTTATTTGTGCTCACACACATCTGGCATATGATACACTCAGGACAAAACTTCAAACAACTTTTGATCCAAAATCTGAAACTTAGATTGGATGCAAACATTGAATCTTAGTGATGAGCTCTACAATCATACCTTCTTAAGTGCTCAAGTATTGGTAAGAAAGTCAATATTTAATCTCCATATCCTTTTCCATCAAGAATTTCAATAATAAAAACTAGGTTTTTTCAAATTCCTAAATACTCACTCTAAAAACATGCTCATTGCAACAAGACATGCAACATTTTTTATACCATTTTTTATTATAAGTATTAAGCATTACATCACTTCTAAAGTGCAAAGGTGGTGGATACACTACATATACTCCCCCTTGAAAAAATTGAGATGTCCTTATCTTGAAAGAACATAGGGTAGGATTTCTAAGGACTATTATTTAACTAGGATGTACCAAGGATTAATCAATTCTTCTTCTAGAGTAAGATCTTTAATATAAGCTTGCATACTAGTTATGTGGCCTCTTCCATATCTATCATTTCTCTACAAAAAAATTAGCTATTCACAAGCATTCTAGATCTAATTTCTCGTATTCACTTTGCCTACTTAATTTTAATTAGTCTATGGTTTCCTATTTCCATGACCATCCTTATACTCTTCCTTTATCAAAAAATTATTCACAATTTAACAGTATACTATTGACACACAGTCATACATCCTCTAATAAAACTTAAAAATGATAGGGTTTAAACATTCTCCAATTACAAGTATCCAGAAAACCCTTGCTCCATAGGAAAAAATAAATATTATCAAAAAAATTGCAAGTACTTCACAAACCAAATCTTGGTTATTCATGTGTAGACAACCTAGTTCGCGTGACCATGAAAACACATGATCTTATTTCAAGTAAACCATCAAAACTAATTTTGAAACTTCATTTCTTTTATTCATCTTTCTTTCCTAGAAGTGTTCTCTTTATTAAACATTCTCATTCCAAATCTAGTAAGAAACTTACAACTCTAAAATCCTAAAATCTTGGAAATGGTTTGATAAATCCTTACTACAAGTTACTAAACTCAAGTCTACCATGTTGATTTAATCAATAATGTTCTCCCTAGATCTTCATCATCCAATCTAACCGGTCTAGGAAATTTTAATGCTCTTCCTTGGGCATGTACTTCCTCTCCTTAAGGACTCTAAGTAAGGGATATGTTTGACAACTTATTGTGAGATAAAAGCCATGGAAATTGATAATCTTATTACTTTTCCAACTGACTTGTATGTAAACTCAATGTCTAAGGCAATTTCTACTCTATTCTTACACTGCTTGTTTCGTTTTGGTCCAATAGCACATGCGAAGCGCATGTGTGTGAGATTAGTCAAAACTCTCTTAAGGAGTGGCACCATCCAAACCCATACAATATGTAGACTTAGTTAGCTATGTTGTCTCCAACTCTATCTTGCAACAAAACATAAAGGTCTCATCAAAGGATCAATCTTGAAGGTTCTTGACTTCTAAAGTCATCCTAAAATAGAAGTCTAATGCTCCTCCTAAAGAGAGCACTTAGCATTGTCTTAAGGATGAGAGTGGCCAAGACCAGACTTGGTTTAAGGAGAGTGAAACAAGGGGGAGAAATATGTCAATTCCTTTTCCATGACATAGTCACTCTCGATTCCTCTAAAAGAACATTGGTTTGGATCCTATCTTACTACATTGGTAGTTATGGTTAGTTAGCTCTAATCCTAAACAATAACTTAGCAAGCCATCCATCTAATTGAGTCCACTCATCCATATAAAGGGGTTTTGGGGATCTTCATCCACCTTGCAAGTGTTAGTTATTTAAGTAGTTTATGCTACCACATTGTTTTGACATACACACACAACTTTCTTAATTAGGCTAGTACATAATCATTTAGATACAATATGTCAATCAATCAATATGCACCAATAACCTTACAATAAAAATTAAAGAACTACAACTCAATTCACCCCATTGGTGATGGTCAATTCTTAATTTTTTCAATAAGGTCTAATTCAAACTTTTAGCCCCCACCAATTGACTATTCCCTTAAGGGCCCCACTCCTCATCCTAGCAAACTAAGAAGGTGTTGAGCTAGTTGGTTTCTCTTTCTAGACTAGATACTCAATGCTTCCACTACTTTGAGGGACATCACACATTAAGGGCTCCCAATCACCACTCATCTTGTGCCCACAATAGTAGGCAACTTTGCTCTCAAGAATGCTATCCAATTGACATCTTGGTTCACCCATTCACAATTGCTTTTGTCACCCAATGAACAACATTATTCACCCATTGGTGATCGCATACCATTAGCAATCATTATCCTCCAAGACATGAGGGAACCTTAAGTACTCCCTAACCTTACTAATACCCCTCAATGTCTCTACGAGCACATGGGAGGAAGCTAGTTAGAAGAGAGAATGCTTTTTAAGAACTCTATAAAAAGAATTTTACAATGTACTTCCTTGATTTTTATGATTTTTTCCCCAAATCTTTCTTCAATTCAATGATTTGCACACAAAAACAATAGCTAACTTGGGCCTCAATATTTTGGTTATTTTGCATGTTGATCATTCCTTTCACATGGAAATATCCTTCATGTTAGATGTCCTCATTGATTACAACCCTTACCAGGACAATACTTGAGCAACATGTATCTTCTTTAGTTGATTGCCTCAAACTTGCTTGGATAGGTGGGATAGGGGAACACAAAGTTGGGTGGATATTTGATGGAGCTTTTGCAAGATAATAAAAAAATATGAACAAAAATACTAATTCTTTTCTTCCCGGACTTCCATATTCCCATCCTGAAGTGCTCATTCTTTAGGACCCTTGAGGTTGGGTGTCAACAACACCTACAAGGTGCTTGACCGAGGAAATATGGGTTACTATTGACATTAAGGGTTCTTTAATGGTTTCTGAGAGAGTGTCCAGGCCTAAAAGAAGAGGAAGGAAATTAAGGCATGATCTTCCAAAATAAAGGCTAAGAAGTAATACTCACATGCACTCATCCATGCTTTGCATGTCTCTGCACCCCAAATAGCTCCAAACAATGATAACTTTTTATCTAGACTTTGGAGTCCAACATAGATCTACATGTTCAATTTGTAGCAATAAGATCTATGATCACATGTCCTCATTTAAGGTGCTTGAGTAATTATGAAAAATCCAAATCATAATCTACATGTCCTTTGCCATCACAAATTTCCACCAGTATTAGATAAAGAATAAAAATGGGGTTCTCTAAAATTTCTAAATATAATCACTCTAGACATTTTCTTGTGTGTAACAAAAGTGGCAACATTCTGACAACTTCTATTATACTAAATGTTGCATATTACCTAATGCTCAAAGGGGGGAGACACTCTAATGCTCCCTATGGTTAGGAGCTTTGCAAATATTCTCTATCTAGGTGAGTCTAGATATGTGGATCTCTTATCTTTCAATAGTCTTTATGGCATTATAGCACAAGTAAGGGAAACTCTAAATATATTTGATCCTTGTACTCAATCAATTGTAATAATGGTCAAAAGGCCTCTACTAGGAAGATATGATAGTTAACCCTTTGATCGCATAGTGCACTATGCAATTAGATATATAATGCCCCATAAAGAGAACCTTCACCTCACATAATTGGAAAATAAATCCATGTCTTAGTCTATGTTGCCTTTCCAACATGTGGAGTTAGAAAATGGCTATTTAAGAGGGGTGTGTGCACATCTATATGTATTACATATAGAATAAATTTCATTGTGAGGTGTAAGAAATGTGTCTAGTATTCAACCCAAATTATTGTGGAGGGCTCATCTATACTCTCAATATTCAATCATGCTATGTTCCTCTTGATAGCTTGATTTAGATTTGGGTCATTGAATGTGAGTAATGATGTCCATGTTGTAGTAAAATTGTGGGATCACATCTATGCTCATCTCATGCAAGCTCAACTAAATACACATTAGGGCATAATACCAACATCCAATATTTGCCTCCTCTACTAGTTGTTTGGAAGTCTTCAATGATTCATTTAAGGGTCTTGCCAAAGCTTCCCTTCATATGTTGTTCACAACACGTCATAATCTATTTGACCAATGAAAGTGTATACGTATTTTGAGAACATCATCATATAAAAGGGATGAAATAAAAGTAAATAATAAGTTTATAGTTGCTCATTAAGAAAAGGACACTATAAACTAAGATGGCACATGATGGTACAATGGAGGACCTTGGGTGGGCACAAGCATGGTCATGGGGTTGCTATAAGTCTTTGAGAGTGTCATATGTAACATGGTCCATGTGGGATGTAATGATGGGCTAAATTCACTATGGCAATAGCATGGCAGCAATCAAAATAGCAAGGTGGTATTTCACTAGAATCAAAATAGTACCATGTTTCTCACATAAGTAATGTAAAGAAGTTGGAAAAACTAATTAAAAGTCATAAGGCATGTTAGTATTGGTTGCCTCATTGAAATTTAACTAATGCTAGACAACACAAAACTTTGTATGACTGATTCATGTGTAACTTATATGTTGCATAATATGTATGAGCATTGCAACCATTGGATCATTTGTACCTGAAGTTTGTAATGAGATTACTTTTTGGTGTGTTTTAACTACCCTTGACAACATAAGAGCCTTCTTGAATCTCACTTTTCCATCCATAAATGTGATCTACTTCTAGAATTTCTTTCTCCCCAATGCATCATAGAATATAGAATTCACTATCTTTATCATTTTTTAATTTAAGGTTCACTAGGAACAACTCCCTAATGCATATGGAGCATCGCTCAACACATCACGGTGGCCCTCACAGATAGCCTTGTCATATGCATGCTCTTTGTCACACAAGCTATCATAAGACACCAATACATGCTAACCCCAATGTTTGCCATAGAATTTATTAGCACAAACTTTCTAAATTTCAATATATGCATTTCATGAGACTCATCTTCTTACAAGTCCCCCTTTCGATCACTATGGTTATGACCACCAAATAACATGCATGAGCACATCTTAGGAATACTAGAGTATTTCCACATAGTTTCTCTATTGTATATCTTGTAGCTTCATGTTTTTAAAAAACACAAGTGTCCCTTTGCTTGGATGCATAGCAAGATTTAGCTCCATAGTAAAAGTTTGATTTCAAAAAAGCCAATATATCTACCATTGTCTTCAAAGTTATTCTACCTCACTTGGTTGTTCACATGTAAAGGCCCTCTTTATGAGAGCACCAACAATGTCATGATTTCCATTGCAATGCCTTGATCCAATGATACTTTGCTCTACACGTGTCATTTTAGTAGGGTCTTCCAACCTTAAATTGGGAGGTAGCCCCACTTGACCAAATGTAATGCCATTTTGCTAACTACCTCGTTAAGTATTTGATGTGCAATTTGAAACTGTCATGCAAACATTTGTATGTAAATGAAGAGGTCAATTGCTTGGATGATTGCATTGTCCTTGCAAATATTGTGATGTGATCTAATATTATCACTTGAGTGGACTACCAATGCATAGATTGAATCTTGTTTGGCACCTTAAAAGTATCATCTAAGCAAAATCCATGAATGAATAACCACACCATTTAGGAATATTTCAATGCACTCCTTAAATTACGAGTCCCGCCAATTGCACACATAGTTTGCTTGATGAAGTCTTATAAGTGCATTAAAATAATTACAAATTTCCTTGCCTTGAATTTTGTTACGTATGATATTTTTTTCTTCTTATTTCCCTTCTTGATAGCTCTGGATATTTGCAATTATATCTTATATATACTTACAAAGAAAGTACAGATATCAATTGAAATACAGAGTTTTAAGAGTCAAGAGGTATCCTGTAACATGCTGTAGTTGCTGCAGAAAATTCTATGCTTTGAATCTTGACGTTTTGATTTCTCCATTGCGTCAGGCGTGCCAAAACCCCCAAAAAGACTCTTGAAGCTTTGAATTTCTATTCCGGATGAGGGACAAACGAAAAAATTCACTTTTCACCCACTTCTTTTGTTTTGTGCGTGATCCTATTGCTTTTATAAAGAAAGCTAGAAAAGCCTTCTAAAACTTAACCACATTAAGAAAATAGCAAGATATTCCGTAAAAAAAGCTTATTTCAATAAAATCATATCTTAAATATCATATTTTAAAATAATTTATATTAAAAATAAATAAATAAATAGTACTAAGGACAATGATCTAATTATTACTAAAGAAGTTTCAACTTATAACTTACAAATAGATTAATACTTTTATTAATAAAATATCATATAAATACATAATATTATATATTATACTTAAGATAAGTAATCATAATTATAAAATTTACGCTTGGACTTATGCTAATATCCAGTGCTACCCCAAGCCACCATTACCTACACTACACATCAACTGAAACATTCACAAGTGTTTATAAATAACATAAACAAACAATAGTGAATACCTAACAGTCTTTAACTACAAATAATTAAAATAGGTTTGGAACACTGTCTTAACCTTAATTTAAATCAAGTTCACACTCTAAACTCATAAACATTCATTAATTTAATATGTATTTTGTGAAATCACTCACTATGGAATTATCCACGTGCACAATAAATTAATTTGATGCTCGAAAAGGATAGGCGTCCCCGTCAACTTCTCGTACAAGGAATCCACCTATTGTACGAGTCTCGGCAAATAAATAGTTTTACGGAATCCACAAAAAAACCTCACGGAATCCACCATGGAATATGCCTCTTGGCTTCATATCCTTGGGGTGGGATAGCAATTGTCCACAATTGCAATTGCTATTAGCTGCTCAATGTGGAGCTAGCAGTGTAGGATAAGCACTAAGGGTGCGGGCGGTCATTTGTTACACGTCTTAAAGTGAATGAGTTTTTTTTTTTTGGTTGAATTTTACCAAGTATTTAGTATAGGACAATGAATCAATCGAAGTCCAAACAATTGATTCTAATAAGATCAAAAACTAATGTTAATACCATATATATATTTCATGGAAGTAAGAGAGTCAAAAGATAAGATATGAATATTATGAATACTAGGTCTCATACTCAAAGCATTGACAATAACAAATAAAATTGTTATTCTAGTTTAGTGTAGTAAGTAAATATTTAATAAAGAATTCTAGAAAGAAAAAAGTAAAAGACTTACCTATCTTATCTTATTTGGAGATCTCTATCTTTACTAGAAAATGTGAATTCGCAACAGAATTAGGAAGTTGAAGAATTTTCCAAAGTAAGAGAAATTTGTTAGTCTCAATGTTTATCAAATCAAAAGATAACAACATTAAAGGCATACTATAATCGTCAAAAATTAGAGTGAGAATCATATTGAAGGCCTACTTTGAATAAAAACAACTTATATCTTCTTGTGAATCAAGTTAGTCTATAACTAAAGAGTTGGAGCTTATAAGGAATTTTACAAAACATTTACTTATGACTAGGACTAAAATTTAAAAAGAAACATATTAAAGATAAGGCTAAAGTTGAATAAAATACTAGTCTCTTGGTTTTAAAAAAAGTAATATTCAAGTTCTATGGTATATTTAGATATGATTATCTTTTAATATATACATATTTAGACAAAACCATGTCTAATATAAGTTTTAGATCATTGTACAAGCTAAAAAAATTTCTTTTGGGAGTATACTCAAATTCCAAATGGATTATAAGCTATCCTACTAGGAAATTAGATGTCTGTATAGGTTGAAATTTACAAATTTCACTAAGTCTGGGTTTACTGTGCGAGACCTACTTTCAAGATAAATAACTTTCTTTGTAGATAGAATCAGGTCATGATGATAGCTAGAGGTTTATAGACAACAAAAATATCTACAATTCATGTCCCTATGATGGATTACCAAATCTGAAGGTAAGGTCATAAAAAAATAGGGCTCAAAGCTGGCTACTATACAGTTTTTTGCATACTGTTGTGAAATTTGGATTCAGGGTCGCTTTAGGACTCAAATAACTTGATAAATATTCAAATTTTATAAAACATGTATTTAATAACAATTGTAGATCATTTTTAGGGATAAAACTTTTATTTTTACACCATCCTGAAAATATGAACGAGTAAAAAGTTACATTACTTGAAAAATAGTTGTTCGAGAGGATTTTTATGGTGAAGCATATACAATAGCTAGACTACTTTCAAGTGCCTCTTCTATATAGCATGTTACATAAATAAAGACTTAATATACTTAAACTTGAAACTTTTATAAAATAAAACAAAGTTATGATTTACTATGAAATAAACTTCAAAAGCTTTTTGGCTATAACATCCTTTTTGCATAGCCAAGTCCATGCTATAATCCAAATTCAGAGAAGAACAAATTGGATCAATTTGAGTCAATCAACTATGGACATAAGGCTGTCCAAAACACAAGAAATGCAGCTACAATATTCATATGTAGTGATTTGTCTTGTAGATTGCGATTGTTCCACGGTGTTCGCCTTTATACACTGATATCATACAATTGAAAACTCAAAGTGTAGCCAGGCTCTGATACCAATGTTACGAAGCGGAACACGTGGCAAATCTAACAAACCAAATCTTAATCATAAACAACTTTATGACACACATAATAGAACTTAGTGAAAAAATCTAACAAATCAAACATCTCAACTATTAAATACAAACAATATTATAATACATAAGAGGATTTGAATAACTCAATAGATTGAGAAAGACAAGAGAAAAACACACGATTGGGTCCAACCTCCCCTATGGCAAAAGCCATGGTTTACCGTCCTTAATTACATATTAAAGTTTTACGTGGATATTTGTATTCATATCTTATATATACTTACAAATAAAGTAAAGGTATCAATTGAAATACAGAGTTTTAAGAGTCAAGAGGTATCATGTAACATGCTGTAGTTGCTACAGAAAATTCTATGCTCTAATTATTGACGTTTTGACATCACCATCACATCGTTCGAAGCGTGTCAAAACCCCCAAAATGACTCTTGAAGCTCTGAGCCCGGCGCTCTTCAAATTAAATCATGATTCACTTGTGCTCTTTTACAAAAGTATTGACTTGCGCTTTTTCTTGTGTGCCTTTTTCCTTTATTTAGGACTTGTCTGCACCTTTTGTGCTTCCATATTTTCTTTGGCGCACCTTCGTCTTCCGTTTCACTTTTGCCTTGGTCTTTGTCTTCTGCTTTAGATTTTCCACCTTGTTCGTCTGACGGTTAACACTAAGGACAATGACCTAATTATTACTAAAGAAGTTTAAACTTATAACTTACAAATAGAGTAATAATTTTAATAATACAATATCATATAAATACATAATATTATATATTATACTTAAGATAAGTAATCATAATTATGAAATTTATGCTTGGACTTACGCTAACGTCCAATGCCACCAAAGCCATCGCTACCTGTTCTACACATCAATTGAAGCATTCACAATTGCTTATAAATAAAACAAATAAACATTAGTGAATACCTAGCAATCTTCAGCTACAAATAATTAAAATAGGTTGGAACAATTTCGTAACCTTAATTTAATTCGAGTGCACACTCTAAACTCATAAACGTCAATTAATTTGATATGTATTTTGTGGAATCACCCGATGTGGAATCACCTACGTGCATAATAAATTAATTTGACACCCGAAAAGGATAGGCGTCCCTGTCAACTTCTTACACAAGGAATCCACCTTATGTACGAGTCCCGACAAATAAATAGTTGTACAGAATCCACCCAAAAACCTCATAGAATCCACCGTGGAATATGTCTCCTGCATCAGTGTTGAATGGTTAAACGAGTTCAACCTACATCAATGCTAGAAAATATTGATTAACAATCCAATAATAGAAGAAATATGTGTTATTTGCATGCATTTGCTATGAGCAATTATTAGTAATAAAATGTAGTGACACATTTTTACTATTAGTTCTAGTTGGCATAATGAGTTTATTATTGTTCAACATTTGCAATAAATTTAAAGGTAGGAGCATACAATAACAATGCTAGTTAGTAGCATACACTTCTGTTGGAGTCTTCAATACCTGCAATTGAAAACCTCTCATATGTGGTCTCTCCCTAGGGGTAGTGCTAGTCTTCTTTATCGTACACAAGATGTAGTTCAATGAGTTTGGAACACATGTCAAACTCTAAGTAAGCTGAGAGTATTGTCCTGCACTTGAGGACCCAAACTGTGTATATATTTCGGTGTAGATATTATGTGAGTGCTCGTGCATACTTAGATATTATGTAGTTAGAAGACTGTGGGCTGGTTTCTTGTAACAACGTGTGGGTGAAGCAAAGTTGTCTATGTTGAGAAGAAGTACACGTGAAGGTGTATGAGATATTCTTTGCATTGTGACTACACGACGTAGCATATTTGAACTCAAGGGCACTGCACTTTCGGTAGTTGGTAGCTATTGGACATGTGTGATGAGGATAGTGTACTTTTCATGGCCATTCGTGTGGTGCTTACCACGATTGATTGCAACGGTATTAAGGTAGAGTGCAAGAGGGAATCGTGCGAATGGGTCAGGGTGACAGGTCTAACCATAGGCGAGACAAGCTCCCTAGGTATGTCCTATCCTTGATGTGCCCTGAACAATTGTGGGTGATGTTAAAGGACTAGGGGACTAGGGACGGAGCCGGCCGACCAAGGTCACTGGATGCACCTAATTTGAGTACCCCTAGGTGTTGTGCTGTGATCGTGGGTGCTTCTTATTTTTTCGTTCTTTTATTTTATTTTATTTTCTTTTTTTCTTTTCCGTTTTCTTTTTCGTGTTTTATTTTTGGACTTGCCTGAGTACAACCATTGCAATATGTTGAGGCTATCTGATGCCAGGAGGCATATTTCACGGTGGATTCCGTGCCACGGTGGATTTCGTGAGGTTTTACGGTGGATTCCGTAAACTTTGTTGACCGGGGATCATACACAAAGTGGATTCTTTGTGCGAGAAGTTGATGGGGACGCCTATCCTTTTTGGGCGTTTCATTAATTTAGTGTGTACATGGGTGATTCCATAGCGGGTGATTCCGCAAAATACATATTAAATTAATAAACGTTTATGAGTTTAGAGTGCGCACTCGTGATAAATTAAGGTTAGGACTGATTTCTAACAAATTGATTTATTTATGTAGCTGAAGACTGCTAGGTATTCACTTTTGTCGGTTTAATTGTATTATTTTACTAACGATTGTGAATGCTTCAGTTGATGTGTAGAGATAGCAGCAGTGGCGGATGAAAGCATTGGAGGATAGCGTGTATTCGAGTTATTACTTATATTTTGATGGGCGCATACTTTAGGCATGGCACCTATATTTTGTCGTGCCTATTTATTGAGGCATTGGATATTTATTTATTATTTTGTATGCGCATGGGTGCATGATTATGATATTTGTATTTGGACATTGTATTGGGTATGCCTGACTCTTTGGGCGCCCGCCCAGTAGCTTTATTTCTATTTTGTGCTAAAGCAAACTCAAAAGCCAAAAGCGTGCTATTTTGTAATTTGGGCTATTATTTGAGCTTGAAGATGATTAATACATAAAATACATGCTTTGTGGAGTGCTCACACAAGGCATGGGGGGAGATTGCACCCAATTGGTCTCTTGTTCATGTCGTGCATACTTTCTACCTTGATTTTTGTGCAAAAAGTAGAGTTCTTTTGTTCTTGGGGACCTTTTGACGTTCACTACGTGAGCATACAACATCTGATCTGCGCAACAGTGGTATCAGAGCGAAGCTGAGATCGAGAGCTTCCAATTGCTATCCATCTTGTGCGAAGGCGGAGCTCCTGGAACGATCGAGCTCTACGGTCAGTCGCATCGCGAACGATCGATACGGGTGGATTCCTGGCGGTCAAGAATCTCTATTTAGAGCCTTTGATCCTGAAGGACCGGCCTGTAACGGCGGAGGACCACTCCAACATCTTCTTCTTCAAGTTGTCTTCTCACAGTCAACAGAGATAAGCCATATCTTTCATAAAGATTAAAAGCTTGATTTTAAAGCTTATAAAGCTTAATAAGAAGCTTATAAGCTTCAAATTTTTAATTCGACAGCAGGGCGGCAGCATTCTGTAAAAATCGGCGCTGAAAACGACCCCCCCTAAAAATCATCGTTTGCTGCAGACTAGCCATAAGCTAAGTTACCCAAGTCATCAGTCACACAAATTCTTCAAGTTGATCAAGTTTTGTAAGTCTGCAACTCCGTAAGTCCAGCAAGTCACCAGAAGTCAAAACTGATTTGTGCCCAAAACTCCCATAAGGACTATTCTTGCGCAGAAGCACCGAACTGCAAAGTTGTTCCTTGGAAGGCTTTGTTCGCATATGTAGACTTGCTGAACCAGTTTCAGTACACGCAAAAGGTCAAAACACAGATTTTACAAAGATTTCAAATCCCATAATTGCCAAAGACGAAGACCGTGAAAGCCAAACAAAAATATATAAGCCTTGTACACCTGATCTTGAGCTACGCTCATCCCGCTAATTGGATTTTGAGAGTATGAGGTCTTTTGAAGTTTTGCAGGATGACGGAACAAAATATGGATGATTTAATGGCTGAAGGCAATCTTCCTGAACCTATGGTGAAACAAAAGTTGGATTTAATTATGATGCAGTTGGACGAAGAACAAAGAGCCCGGCAAGCATTACAAGTTCAATTGGCCAATTTACAAAGATCGACTACCGACAAAGAGGAACCACAATCTGAAGATCTTATCCGACGTACCATTGATGCGACTCTCGAAGCTCAATCTATCGGCAAAGAAACAAAGATAAGTAAAAGAAATTTTAAATTCCGTACTTTCAATGGCACTCGAGATGGAAAAACTGTTCTTGCATTCATCAATCAGTTTGATGATTACTTTCATGAGGAAACATACGCTGAAAAAGATAAAATCAAGTGTGTCACTAATCATTTAGTGGATAGAGCATCTCTTTGGTGGACCGTGGTTCGTAAGAGTATAGATTGTCCCACTACTTGGGAGAGTTTCAAGAAGAATTTTATGCAGAATTTCCTTCCTCCACAATTCCATGAAAAGGCCATAAAGCAATGGGACCTTCTTCAGCAAAGAGATCGTGAGCCTATTTCTCAGTACACTGAACGTTTTTGGAATGCCTTACTCCAATTACGCATGCTTGAAGACGTACCTGAAGCGACTCACAAGCGCAAGTATATGTCTGGATTACTTGGGCATTACTACGCTGAAGTCAATATGTTCAAGCCTGCAACTCTTGAAGATGCAATTTCTTTAGATCATGACACTGAAGACAAGATTCGAGGAAGAGACAAGCGCCCACAACAATTTTAAGAAAATGGTAACTATGGTTCTAAGCAATTCAATTCAAATTTTAGAAGATTCAATCAAAGTCGATTTCCTTCATCATCTTTCCGTAAGTCTTGGACAAAACCACCTGCTTTGCCATCAAATACCAATCAAAACCCTAAGCCATCTTCACAGCCAAATCCTAATATTCCTAGACTTCCTGCCATTGCAAACAATGTATCTAAAGCCAAACTTGTAGTGTGTTACAAATGCCATCAACCTGGACATCTAGCAGCCAATTTCCAATCGAAGAAGCCACCTGTCCATATCAACTATCTTGGAGCAATGAAAGATGAAGAACATGAAGAAATGCCTGACTTTATGGAAGATGAGGACGACATTACTATTCCTTTGGATACTTTACTAGGTATGCCAACTCCACATTCTTTGTTGACAATGAAATGTTTGGTGCATAGAAAATAGAAGATTATTTTGCATGATGATGGTAGTACACATAATTTTATTTCTGCAAAGTTAGTGAAGGAATTGAAATTACAAACTGTTCCTACGCATTATCGTATTAAAGCAGCATTCTTAGGCACAAGGTATAATGGAACACAAGAGGTGCATGGTTTAGAAATTCAAATTGGTGAATACACTAAAAGAAGGAATTTTCTAGTTGTACCATTACAGTCCAGTGATATTAACTTAGGTATGCCTTGGTGTCATCAGCATAATCCTGATATAGATTATTCCATGCATTCAATTAACATTCATTTTCAAGGAAAACACATTACATTGTATGGTATGCATGCGTCTAATGCTTTTCCACTGCTTACTCATACTCAAGCTAAACGTGCATTACGCAAAAGTAGTAAATCTTATCTAATTTGGGTGAATGAACTGCAAGCTAAAGAAAAACATATGCACCCTAGGCATAAAGAATTCCTTGCACAATTTAAAGATTGTTTTGCTGAAGATCTACCACCTGGATTACCTCCTTCACGTCCTGAAGACCACAAAATAGATTTAATTCCTGGTACACAACCACCTTGTAAAGCACCATATAGGCATAACCAAATATAGCAAAAAGAAATTCGAAATCAAATTGAGGAATTATTAAATAGAGGATTGATTAGACCTAGTAGTTCTCCATTTGGTGCACCTGTTTTGTTGGTAAAGAAAAATAATAATACTTATCGTATGTGCATTGATTATCGTGCCTTAAATAAGATTACTGTAAAGAATAGATATCCAATTCCTAGGGTCGATGATGTTATGGATAAACTACAAGGTTCTTCCATATTTAGTAAAATAGAACTTAAATCTGGTTATCATCAGGTGAGATTAGATAAATCTGACATATTCAAGACTGCATTTAGAACACAATTTAGTCATTATGAATTTTTAGTGATGCCTTTTGGATTGACTAATGCACCTGCTACATTTAGTAGAATGATGAATCGCATATTTTTGAAATATCAACATTGTGTTATAGTATTCTTTGATGATATCTTGGTATTCAGTAAAAATGAGAAATAACATTATGAACATCTGACTTTGGTTTTCAAGTTGTTGAAAGATAATCAATTGTATGCTAATCCGGAAAAGAGTGAGTTCTTTCAAACAGAAATTGAATATTTAGGTCATATTGTGTCATCAGAAGGTATTTAAGTTGACCCTAAGAAGATAGAAGCAATATTGAACTGGCCTATACCTAAAAATGTGCATGAGTTACATTCTTTTCTAGGTCTTGCTAGTTTTTACAAGAAATTTGTGCGAAATTTTTCATTACTTGCTTTGCCTTTGACTAAACTTTTAAAGAAAGGTATTGTTTATCATTGGTTTGATAATCAACAGAAATCTTTTGATTTATTGAAACATGCATTAACCCATGCTCTTGTATTACAAGTACGTGATTTTAATAGACCATTCTTTTTAGTAGTTACTGATGCTAGCGGATCTGGAATAGGAGCCGTACTTATGCAAGATAATCATCCCATAGCCTATTCTAGTTGTAAACTGAAACCCTCCGAACTTAAATATTCCACATATGATAAAGAATTATTAGCTATGGTACAAGCTTTAAGACGATGGAAACATTACTTAATGGGTTCTGAGTTTATGATTAAGACTGATCAACAAAGTATTAGACATTTACTTAGTCAACCTCAAATATCTGACCGACATATCAAATGGGCAGCTTTTATTCAGAGTTTTCATCCCCTTATTCAATATCAACCAGGTAAAGAAAATGTAGTGGCCGATGCATTAAGTAGAAGACCAACCATTCATAATATCTCTGTTATATCATTTGATTCTCTAACCCCTATGAAAGATACATATCATCAGGATATTACTTTTCATGCTGATTGGAATAAATTAGTTGGAAATAACTGGATTCCTATTGATTCACTGTCTTACAATGATGGATTCATGTTTTATGAAAAGAGATTATGTGTTACAATTCCATTTAGATCTTTTGTTTTGAATGAGATTCATTGTTCTCCATATCAAGGTCATAGAGGTATCATATCTACTTTGCGTACATTGACTGAAGATTTTTATTGGCCACATATGGACACTGATGTATCTAACTTTGTTTCTGAATGTATGGTTTGTCAAAGAGTTAAGAGACATCATGGTAAACAGTATGGATTGCTTATGCCTTTATCTATTCCATCAAGACCATGGGAACAGATTTCTATGGATTTTATTACTGGTTTACCTAATACTAAAGCTAACCATGACATGATTTGGACTGTAGCAGACAGGTTTATTAAACAAGTATATTTCATTCCATGTAAGAAAACTTTAACAGCATCTCAGGCAGCACAATTGTTTGTGAAAACTGTTTTCACTAATCATGGATTACCAGAAGTTATTATTTCTGACCATGATTCTAGATTTTGTAACAACTTTTGGATTACTTTGTTTGCTAACCTAGGAACAAAGATTGATTTCTCATCTGTATTTCATCCTGAAACTAATGGACAAACAGAAGCCACTAACAGTACTATTTTAGATCTTTTACGTGCTTACACTACTTCTAAACCACAGACATGGGACACACATTTACATTTACTGCAGTTTGCATATAACAATACACCACATACATCTACAAAGAAAGCACCGTTTGAAGTGATTTATGGATATAGATTGTCTACACCTGTTGCATCTTTATCAAATAGAATTCAGAGTGTTGATGATATTGCTAATATGCACGCTACTATTTTTGATGAGGTTAAAGACATGATTGCCAAAGCCCAGTAATCGTATACAAAACAAGCCAATAAGAAAAGACAGGCCATGAATTTCAAAGTTGATGACTATGTTTGGTTGAGAATAGAAAAACGTAGATTACAAAGTGTAGATAAACACCCAGTTGTGAAATTAGCACCTAGATTCTATGGACCATTTAAGATCATTCACAAAATCAATGACAATGCATTCAAGTTAGAATTAGCACCTCACTGGAAAATTCACAACACATTTCACATTAGTTTATTACGACCCTTTAGAGGCCAATTACATGTACACCCTGTTTATGAAAACCCACATTTGTTAGATGAAGAGACTAAAATACTTAAACCTGAAGCTATCATAGATACTGATTTCATGACCACTAGAACTGGACGTATATATTCTAGATATTTGGTCAAGTTTAAAAACCATCCTGTTGAGGAAGCCCAATGGATGCACGCTAGAGACTTAAATGCTTTCCCCACTCTGTTAGCTTCACATTGAGCTAATAGCAATTGAGGACAATTGCTATCCCACCCCGGGGGTATGATGCCAGGAGGCATATTTCACGGTGGATTTCGTGCCACGGTGGATTTCGTGAGGTTTTACGGTGGATTCCGTAAACTCTGTTGACCGGGGCTCATACACAAAGTGGATTCTTTGTGCGAGAAGTTGATGGGGACGCCTATCTTTTTTGGGCGTTTCATTAATTTAGTGTGTGTACATGGGTGATTCCATAGCAGGTGATTTTGCAAAATACATATTAAATTAATAAATGTTTATGAGTTTAGAGTGCACACTCGTGATAAATTAAGGTTAGGATTGATTTCTAACCAGTTGATTTATTTATGTAGTTAAAAACTGCTAGGTATTCACTTTTGTCGGTTTAATTGTATTATTTTACTAACGATTGTGAATGCTTCAGTTGATGTGTAGAGATAGCAGCAGTGGCGGAGGAAAGCATTGGAGGATAGCATATGTTCGAGTTATCACTTATATTTTGATGGGCGCATACTTTAGGCATGACGCCTATATTTTATCGCGCCTATTTATTGAGGCGTTGGATATTTATTATTATTTTGTATGCGCATGGGTGCACGATTATGATATTTGTATTTGGACATTGTATTGGGTATGCCTGAATCTTTGGGCGCCTGCCCATTAGCTTTATTTCTATTTTGTGCTAAAGCAAACTCAAAAGCCAAAAGCGTACTATTTTGTAATTTGGGCTATTATTTGAGCTTGAAGATGATTAATACATAAAATACATGCTTTGTGGAGCGCTCACACAAGGCATGGGGGGAGATTGTACCCAATCGGTCTCTTGTTCATGTCGTGCATGCTTTCTACCTTGAGTTTTGTGCAAAAAGTAGAGTTCTTTTGTTCTTGGGGACCTTCCAGCGTTCATTACGTGAGCATACAGCATCCAATCTGCGCACCACTATCAGCCTTTCAATGGGTTGGAAAATGTCAAGCTTTGAAGGATCAAGAAATGGATATTATAGTGATGATTGTGCCCTAGCGTCGTTGTTAGAGAAGTAGTTGTTGAGATAGGGAGATACACTTGAGATATTGCAACCCTCTTTGGAACGTGCGATGTTGGTACAATTGAGGTAACAGCTACGCTAAGTGCCCAACATACAGTGTAACCTAGAAAGAGGAAGTGGTTAAGATCATGCTTTGGGCCATGTGACGTGGGCGATCGGACAGGGTGATTTTTTCTTTCGGCAGCATGGCTTTGTCACGGCTCTTCGTGAGGTTGGCAGTCTTGTGGTGTCCTGGGCATTGAACACGTTCGCATGAAGACCTGCGTCGTCGTGCATCCACTTGTCACTTCATGAGAGTATATGCAAGTCGCATGCATCAAGTACAATGAACAGATGCAATCATGTCACGATATTACTTTATCAAAATCCTATGATGGTGACTGCGATGCATATTCCGGTGCTTGTTAAAGATGTGACATATATTAGCAATAGGTAAGGAAAGTGTATAGAGGTGGGGAGCTTGCCCCTTTAACCATTTAAAGACAAAAAGTTATGGCAAGATAGCCTTTGTTAAGTAGCTTATATATCATAGAGGCTACTCTATTTATATGAGGAGATGCGAGTTCGGGTGGTCGAGCGACTGAGGTTGTGCCGGTGAGGGGCTCCTATAAGGCTAGGCGGGGAAGATGTCGGCCGGGACCTAGATTGTGTAGTCCCTGGTTGAAACTAATTCCAGAATGCTTTTAAACAATGCATCAAATTCCTGCTTGTCTCGAGCTGCCCTCTCCTCTTTCGAGCACCTGGTGCCCGAGCGTCTAGTGGGAGCTTGCATGGTTGGTGTTGCCATACCCCGTGTGCTTCCTTGAGCCCTTGTCCTCTTAGATTGGGGGGCTTTCAGCATGCATCTTGGGAGGTATCATTTGGATCCGCTTGTGTGTGTTGATATTATCTATACAGGGTCACAAAATTCATTGTTTATTTATATACATATTTACAAATCCATGTCACTTTACGAGGATAAAAGGCAATTGTAAAACTCCGGATTGTACTGGAGTGTGGCACACATATCTAGTACTCATGGTAGCTTACCCAATAACGATAGATATTTTACAACATCGAGTAGCATGGAACCTTGTCCGAGTCTACTGGCAACATGTAACTCCTCCTCAGTGAGAACCTTGTCAGACAGAGAGTTCTCTTGGCTAGTTTCAGCTAAGTCTGTACCCCGAATGGCCGTTAGCACTCAAAAGGAAGTTGGTGCCACATAGGTTGGGTCTCTTCGAGACCGCCATTTGGCCAATCGCTCCTTTGAGACTATCATAATTTGGGCTCCTAGTTCGGCCATTGCAACACAGTTTTCAAACCAACGTTTTTCAAAGTGACTTCGATTCTTTGATTGTCGCTTTAGTTGCTCTTTCTCTAAGAGATTTGGTTGGTAGAGCACGTCATTGAATGTCACAGTTAAGTGTAGTTCATCAACTTCCTCGTTAGAGGTGAGTTGCATGTGTTCATGTAGGATCTTGTCATAGTGCTCGTCAAGATGTTCTTGCTCTTCCCAGGATAGAGGAAATGGCAAGTTGTGGGAGCTTTTGCTCAACTGCCAAGACCCACGGACTGCTTATTGTTTCAAGAGTTCCAAGCGAGCTCTAATGGCTATCTCTCAACTAGCCAACGTGCCGTCGATCCTACAAGTGTAGTGAGCTTACCTTGATGTCGATATGAGTTGCCTTCTCTCTCACACATACCGGTAGCTCCATGATCCTAGATGCTAGCTTAAGCATCCTCAAGCCTCCTCCATCTCCAAGCTCCATCCACCATAGCCATGCGCATAAGAGAAGAGAAGAGAAGAGAAGAGAAGAGAAGAAGAGAAGAGGAGATGGTGAAAAGCTTCACCCTCTTGATCCCTCACTCCCACATACTCACTCTCTCAAGAGCACACACAAGAAAGGAGAAGAGAAGAAGAGAAGAAGAAGAAGAGAGCTCTTGTTAGCCACACACCAAAGAATGAGCTTCCATTCACTTTTTGAACTTTATATACAAAACCCTAAATTCCCATGGGCACCCATCCCTTTCTTTTACATGACCGGCCATTATGGCAAGGTCATTTCTCTATTTCCCTTTTCTAGCCTTATGACTCTAGCCTATACTCGTCTAATAATTTACAATTGGCACAAGAGGGAGCCTGGCGCTCTTTTACACGAGCTTTTGGAGTTTTTTGAGGCGCCTTTCATTTAAAATTACGCTTTTGGCCCCAGCTTAGCTTTAGAGGCCGCCTGCGTGTCTTTGCTCTTTTTCCATCCTCTTCCTGCTTTTTCATTCATTCTTTCACCTTCTTGACTTGGGGTTAACATTACCCCCCTCCAAGATGGGTGCCAATCCCATGGCACTCTTGGCTGTTGTTGAGGGTTAAAAGGCAGTTGGCAAAGTAGTTGTGTGAGGGTAGGGCCACATGTAAGCTCGGGTGCTCATGGAAGCTTGGTAATAAGGTTTTTTGGAGAAGCCAAATGGATAGCAAGTGGATGACGGGGGACCTCCGAAGTTGGTGGTTTGTCGCCTTTGCAATGCCCTGGAAGGAAAAGGTACGGTGCCCTATCGAAGGGGGGTGTCTATCTTATTGTGTAGTGTATTGTGCTTGTGCTGGTGGAATGGGGAGTTGGGTCTAACCACACGCTAGCCTGGGTGATGTCCCATACTTGAGGACCCCATTTGTGCAAAGGTAGGTGCGGTGCAAGTAGCTTAGGGTGACCGGTCTAACCATAGGCGAGTGGTACCCCCTAGGTATGTCCTGTCCTTGATGGGCCCTAAGCGTGAAGTGAGGGAGCAAAAGGGCTAGGGGGTTAGGATCGAAGCCAGTTGATCAAAGCCACCGAGCATACCTAACTTGAGGAACCCTAGGTACATTGATCGTGCTTTATGTGGTGCTAAGTGCTTCTGTAAAAGAGTTGCTTTGTCCAATCCGTGCGTAATGTTCCTCTTGCTTTTCCTTGTATGCTTGTTCTTTTTATTTTTATTTTTCTCTTTTCTTTTTGGAAATATTTTTACACTAGTAGAACGACATCCAGTGCCTAATTCTCCTCGTTTGACTTAGGCGAAGAGAAGGGGGTCAGATGGATTTGCTCAAAAATTGATAGCTTTGCATGTATCCTTTCAGATTCATGCGAATGTGGAGGGAGATGGTGGAGAGGAAAGGATGATTCCATCTAGTGAACTGGCTGTCGTTCATATCTTCTAGGAGAGCTAGGAAAAAAGAGGGGAGAAGGCTAGCCCTAATCATCAAACGCGCCATGCCATAGCTGTCGATGGCGTTAGGGTCAAAAAAGAGGGGAGGTAGGCCATGTTCTTGTGGGGTCGGGTCTTTCTCGAGTAATAACTTAAGTAACCTAAGATAATTACAGGTAGTTACAAAGGCTGGATTGGGGCATGAAGAGAAATCCGTGAGGAAACGCATCATGGAATCATTTAGGCTTCCCGAGTCGAAGAGGAGGGCATGTTCGAAGGAGGCAGCATTGGAGTTGTAGATGATAGGAAAATCATAACACCCATGGAGGGTGGCAAAAAAATCCACACCTACCCTACGAGGATACGCCATGAACGTGGGGTCGTTCCTCTCGTAGGGCAAGGTGTTGCAAAAAGCCATCCAGGCGAGCATGCTGATGTTGCACACTCGCCTTCTCCATAGGGGTTGGCAGTTATATCCCTGTATAGTATGTGGTACTTCAAAGGCCTTGTTTTGCCAAAACTCAGCTTCTTCATTTCCCCAAAGAGTGGGGGTCCTCTCCCTTTCCTCTAGCTGCTTTTGTCCCAGTTAGCTGCCAGTTGCAATCACCTCCTCCATCACCTTGAGCGGTAGGACCCTGCGCAGGCTATTGGGTATGAGGAAGCTGAAGGTGAATGGGTCTTTTTCTCTTTCCTGCCGCTCCCAAATCACCAGCTCTGCGTGGAATCTAGTAGGAAGGTCATCGGGGCACGGTGGGAGGGGCGCGGATGGCTGCATGACCGGTTTGGCTCTTAGTTGTTTCCTGGTTTCTTCGACTAACTTTCTCCATCTTTCCTTGAGTGTGGCTTGTCTCTCCGCAGATGGATCAACCTGTTGTTGCTCTTGGACATGCGGCGAGGGGGGCTGTGGGATCATCTCTTCTCTGAATCTCCCCATATCGAATTCAAGCTCAGCCTCCTTCCCCTGCCGGTCTTCTTGTTGTGCCCCTTCTTCAAAGCCCATTGCGTCAATTTCCTAGGGGGTTAGGCCGGCCAGTAGCAGGTACTTTCGTTGCTCTTCTCTAGGCTCAGCCTAACCTCCGTAGGTTGGGGTGGCATCTACAGCCCTGCATGCAGAGCTCTGCGTGCGATGCTCAATTTTTTCTATACCACCTCCAATGACTCCTTTTCCTTTAGGCGGGTCATGTCCATTAGTGTGTTAATGAAGGCCTTTTGCTGGGCACTGAAGGCTGTCTGGGCGGCTTGTGCTTTACTCTCTGCGAGGATTTTTTCTTTCTCCACCAAAGTGAGGTGCCGTGCCAATGTCTTCACCCTTTTTTTGTTCTGCACTGCCCATTCCTCTGCTCTCTTGTTCATTTCTTCCATGCTCTCTCCCTACTTCTGTACCAGGGTTATGAGCTTCTGCTCTTGGTCTTTCGGTTCCTTGCTCATGTTCTCTTGCTCTCTCCTTCCCAAGTGTAGCTGATCGGTCATAGACTTGATCTTCTTTTGCTGATGCTCCCTCTCCTGCCTTCTCTCCTCTTCTTTGGCATTCAATTTCTCCATCATTTGCTCGATGTTGGCAATTTTCACCTCCAATTCCCCATGTTGCATCAGGAGGAGCTTATACTCTCTTTGTATCTGCACCAATTCCTGATTTTCATTCTCTAGCTGCTACTTGTAGCTCTCCTCCATGTCCTCCTTGGCCTTTAATTCCTGTTTGAGATCAAAGATCTCTTGTTGTTGCTGCATAGCTATTGTGTGGGTCTTTTCGAGCTAGAAAGCAACTACCGACTCCTTTTCCACCACCAACTCAGCCATAGCCATCTTCTTTTCCTCCTTAGCGTTCTCCAGTTGGGAGAGCAACTCGGCAACATACTCATCGTAATTGGCTGGTGGCATCACTGTTGTGTGGATTGGAGTGGTCGAGGCCTCCACCTTCTGACATTTTTGGTCCTATCTAGACTCAGTATCTACGCGGCGGCTGGTCTCTTATACCCCGTGGCTGTGGTCTCCGTGCTCTTTCCCTGGGCCATTTCTTTATTGATAAAATACTACATCCATGCCATGAAGTTGGAGACCTCTACGCTAGTGGGGATGTTAGGGGTGAGGGTGGTTGGTTCGGTGGGAGGCACCATGAGGGTAGGGATAGGATGGATAAGGGCCTTGCCTTTGCCTTCAAGGACAGTGGGTGGCGTGATTTCGCGTACCTACGTGCTGGAACCAGGCCCTTCTTCCCTCAGCGGGCTCCAGGCTCCTAGATCATCAGCCCTGCTCTGCTGCTCGATGGACCGGCGTGTGATTTTGGCCAAGTCCTCCTCCTCCTTCCTTCTCAGTTCCTCTTCTTCCTCAACAGCTCTTCTTTGCCTTTCTTTTTCAGTTTTCCTATACTCTTCCTCCAATTTCTCCTTTTCTTCCTGTTCTTTCCTTTTCCTCTTCTCGGCCTCCTGTTTCGACACCTTTTTAGGCTTGTTGACTTCTTCCTTTGCTTTTTCTTCTTCCCGTTTCTTCTTCTTCTCCCTCTCCTCAGCCTCCTTGAGGGATTCTATTTTTGCCTTCTCCAAATCCTCTTTTTCCTTCTTGCGGCCTTCATCCTGCTTCTTTTTCTTTTGTGCCATCTTCTTCTTGGGTTTCTTGGCTTTCTTTTTGCCCGATTGTTCTTCTTGTTCCTGCCCTTCCTTATCACTCTCGGTCCTGTCACTGGACCTCTCTTGGTCCTGGTGAGGGGGTGACCTATCATGCGTTTCTCCTTCTCCTTCTTCTATATCTTGTGTCTCCTTCACTGCCTCCTGGATTAGCACAGTCAAAATGCTTCCATAGGCGATAAATGAGGCCTTGGACGAGGCCTTCTTTCTTTCAGTGGCCTTGGAAGCTGGGGACTCCCCTCTTGCTGGTGTACTTCCTAAAGCTAGTGCTTAACCGCCTGGTCAATGGTTTTGCGTACATATCCATTCCAGTCGACTTCATGCAAGGTGAGAGCTGCTACATTGTCTAGCACAAGCACACTGATTTGATGCATTAAGGCATTGTAGTGATGGCTGGAGCAGAGCACTTGCACTAGCTTCGCTTGTAGTCTGGATTCCACATCAGGAATGTCCTAGATGCTGATGCCGTCATTAGTTAGTACATCCTCCTTTTTCATTTTTAGCATGGCATACACATCCCTCTTCTTCTTCTTCTCTATCTTCGGCTCTACTCCCAACGCCTTTTCCACCAAGGTTGGGTTTAAGTGAACCTATACCTGTTTAGCATTTCCTCCCTTCCCACCGTGACGGTGCCGCACCCATTGTCAGGGTCGTATATCTTGAGAAACTCCACACACTTCGTGTGGTCCGGCTCTTGTGCAAATTTCTCGAGGTACTTGGTGAGGTTGCATTGCTCGATGACTCTCTTGGTCGCTTTCTCCTTGGCCACCAGACCCTCTACGTTATGAATGGTTCGAAACTTGAGCTGGTTGTAGGCGCGGCTTTCAAGAGTGATGCGGTATTGCATTCTTGCCTCCTACGTGAACGGAAGTCGGTGGGCGTGGTCTTGTTGCGATATCTTTTGTTCATGTCATAATCCCAAGTTTCCACTAGTACTTCCAAATTAATAATTCGCTGGAAAAGTCATAATTAAAAAGAAAGACTCTATATGTTTATTGAATGAAAGCATTAAAATCCCATCCAATGTTGAATCTTCCTTTTAGACATTAACTTTTTGCCCTTTATTTCAAAGTTCTCATGCCATTTTTCCTACCTCGCTCGTTGTTTACATGTTTATGCGTTTCATCTCACCCCCCTCCCCTTCTAGCTCGCAAAGAATCCTTCCTAGGATTGAAGGTTAGGAGGTCAGGGGCATTCTATGATGGGTCTAGGAGTTACTGGCATAGGAACCAAGTGTAGAAATCAGGGTTGTACTCTAACTGAGCTTCGTGGTCTAGATCAAAAGGTCGAGTGCCCATGCGTGTGATGTAAGTGAGAACATCTGTTAGAAAGTCAATGAAAGTGACGCGGCTAGCAATATGCAGCTCTTCCTTAGTCAATAGGCGATCGAGATAAGGGTGCCCTTTGATGTGCTCTTCCAGGGATCAGCCACGAAGAGTGGCTAACACTCTATACAAGGTTGGCGCGACGTAAGTACTCCACTGTTTTGATTGCGTGGCGTTGCTCAACGTTTTTCATGACTTGGTACCCTTTTACTTCCCATTGCAACCTGAGAGTGTACCAGTGCCTCAAGAACGGGGATTCAGTATCAACAAGTTTTGATAATTCTGCAATTTCTTGGTTGGTGATGGCTGAAGTGGTTCGCTGATTATATGACGTGATGAGGCGTTGTTTGAGGGCTTGCTCTTTAGAGATCTCGCTATTGAGCAATTCAATAGTGGAGTTAGCTGCTTTTGCGTAGGCAAGTTCAAATGTCTCCCAAGAACAAGGCATCGTATGAACTTTGATTGCAAAAGGTTCAGGCAATAAGCCTAAGTCTAAGCGGTCGTAGCTCAGAGCTAGCTCTCTGAAAGTGGCATCTAGTCGTCTAATGCAATCAACAACATCATCCCCCATATCTTCGGCTAGATTTGAGGCCAGTGTCAAAAATGATTTTCGCTCATAGGAGGGTTTAAGACGTGCTGGTGGTTGGGTTTTGATAGCACTAGAGCCTTTGATAATGAATAGTTGCGGCTGCAGTTGTTCTTGAGATTGTGGTTGGACCTCTTGGATTAGGGTTGTGGAAGTAGCAGCTATATCCGATGGACGTTTGTCTTCGGTAGTTGGGTTGGCTCTAGTGGGTGATGGCTCATGTGATGATGTCTATCGTTTGGGCCGATAGGCTTGTTTGACTCTCTTGGGCATATGTGTGGATGAGCTTGATGGATGTGGGTCTGGGAAGCACTGCGGCTTATGGTTTTGAGGTTCTATGGGGCTTGGGGTGATCAAGCTTGAGGGCGGCGTATGAGTGGTGCCCTTGGCCATGTGGGCTTTAGGGATCCATATCCAGGCATTCCCCTCGTAGTAGCCTTGTGCATGCAAGAGGGCTTTAGGGACCCACCTTTGCTTGATCATGTGCCGATTTCTGTGACTGTGCCTTGGTTTTCTAGGTTTAGAGCTTTGGGTCTTATGAGGATGTGTTTGTTGACTCCTAGGCGGTGGTTGCGACTGTTTAGGCTTCCATTGAAACCTAGGCTATTGGACCTTAGCTTTTGCTGCCATGAGCAGCGGTTCTTGAGAGTTGGTGGGTGGTGGCCGAGCACTAACCCCCCTCCTTAGATTTGGCTACTAATATTTCTATCGGTGGCCTTGCGAACTATGGTGAGGTCATGCAGCCCTTGCTGAAAGCTGAACAATGCAAACGTTGCTTATGGCGAGGTGGATGCGCTGCAACTCATAATCAACATTGCAACGAGTTTTCTTTTTGAAGGTTCTCCCTAGTAGCGACTCCATTCTTGTGTCTTTGGCATTTGGCAACACGTAGAAGATCATTGGTACAGTCTCAGACTCGATAGAAACGGCGGCCCTGCACTTGTCGAGAAGTGCGTAAAAGCGGCCCCCATATGGGCTTAATTTGGCATTAGTGGGTTGTAATGGTGGTTTGCGAAGTTGGGCCCAATGATTGTGAGTCAAGACATTAAAGTTTGCTTCCTCATCGATCAAGGCATTGAAGGCGCATGTTTGCTTGGCGGTGATTGTGATGTGCAGGTATGCGGGCTCTACAGCTTCCTCATCCTCCTCATCGACTTCAGTGATTGTGGCTACTCGTACTTTGACATGTGGTTCCAACATTGGTGGTTCATGCTGAGGATGCATGGGAGGGTAGTACTTTTTGATACGATTGCCATTGAAGAAGCCTATTCCCTCATTGTCTAGATCTCGAGCTCGACGTTGCTTGTTCGACTGATTGCACGAACTTTGAAAGATCCAAGACCCCTAAACTTTTTTTTTTGCTTATGCCCCTTAACTGAGTATAGGAGTGCTAAGTCACCCTGTTCGAAGTCGCATTGCTTGATGTGCTTGTCAAACCAGCTCTTGCATTGTGCCTTTTCACATATGAGCGCATGAGTGGCTAGAAGGCGAGTCTTCGAGAGGCGTTCGAGTTCAACTAGGCGTTGCATTCATGCCTCCTTTCCTTCCCATCGTTCTGAAGTGTGATTCTCAGGCTAGACACGAAGAATTCTACAGGGAGAATTGCTTTGATTCCGTAGGTCAACCTAAAGGGGGTCTGGCTGACAGCCATTTTATAAGCTGTGCGGTAAACCCACAATGCTGCTATTAGCTTGTTATCCCAGTCGTTGCGCGAGGTAGAGACTACCTTGGTCAGGATGTTGACAAGAATCTTATTCGTGGATTCTGCCTAGTCGTTTGCTTGAGGGTAGTATGGAGAGGATTTCTGATGGATAATTAGGAAGGTGGATAGGAGATGTGCTATCACTTCATTGATGAAGTGTGTGCCCTGGTCATTGACTAGTTCGATGGGGCAGCCGAATCGTGAGATCACCTGCTCCCACAAGAACTTGGCAGTCGTTCGAGCATTGTTCTTTCATGTTGCTCTCGCCTCTGCCCACTTTGTTAGGTAGTCTGTGGCCACAATGATGTATTTGGCCTAGAATACTGTGTAGTGGGGCTGATGGGTCCTATGAAGTCGATTTTCCATTTTTTAAAGGGTTGTCATGCAATGATTGGGGTCAACTCCATTTGATCCTTGTGAATTGGGACCTTCATCCGCTCACACTCGTCATAATGATTAACAAGTCATGTTGCATCATGGAACAACGTTGGCCACCATAGTTGAGACTGCAGCACCTTGCGGGCCGTCGTGTCTCTGCTAAAGTGTCCTCTAGCAATTTCGTTGTGTGCCTCTGAGAGCATGTCGTGCATCTCATTCTTACACATGCATCTGCGCAGCAATCCATCTTGTCCTAGGCGATACAGTTGGCCTGCTATCAACTAGTAGGGTTGGATCTTGAGAATGAGTCACCTCAGTCTTGCCTTCTCTATCAGGCGTTCAGGTAGTCCGTGCTCAAGCACTTGGACTATGTCATCTGCCCAATATGGCATTAGATCGGCCTTGAATAAATCTCTATCGCTGGAGAGGTTAAGAGATGGGCATCTGGCAATTCATCAGCAATGCCTTCTCCAACGGCTTCTCCCGTGGGGATGCGTGACATATGGTCAGCCATGTAGTGTTGTTTTCCCTTCCGTACAACCACGGAGAAGTAAAACTCCAAAAGCAGATGGAGAAGTAAAAATCCAAAAGCAGAAGGAGCCACCGAGCTATGCGTCCTCCTGTAGCGCAAGGTTTATTCACTAGATATGGCAAGGCTTGATGGTCCAAAAAAAAGGTAAAGGGTGTAGCCAATAGATAATGCCGGAACTTCTTCACAGCAAACACCATAGCCAAGCTTTCTCTTTCTGCCATCGAGTAGTTCATTTCCATCTCAGTGAGTTGTTTGCTAGCAAAGCTCACTGGACAGTCTAGGTTGTGCTCGCCAGGTTGGCATAACACTATCCCCACATCAAGTTTAGAAGCATCGATATGTACGTGGAAGGTAATGGTCCAATTTGGGGCTTGTAGAATTGGTGCTTTGGTTAGAGCCTTCTTCAACTCCTCATATGCTTGTTGGCATGCTTCAGTCCATTCAAAGACAATCAGAAGCTTGTATAAAGGTCTGGCTATCAATGCATAATTCAGCACAAACCACTGATAGTATCCCGTATATGGCCTAAGAAGCATTGGACTCCCTTGTAGTTGATTGGGGGTGGAAGGTCGAGAATAACCCTAACTTTCGAGAAGTCAGTGGCAATGCGTTCTTTGACACCACGTGGCCTAGGATGCATCCACACTTCACCCAAAACTGGCATTTCAAGGGGTTCAAGGAGAGACGATATAGGTGACACCGCTCAAAGACTGCTTGGAGTTTGTCTAAGTGTTCCATCCAGGTCAAGTGAATGCAGAGGTCATCAACAAAGACTTCCAACTCTTTGTGAAGCATGTCTTTAAATATGGTGCACATGAGGCGTTGGAAAGTGGCAGGGGCATTAGTCAACCCGAAAGGCATGACTATGTAAGCAAAGATGCCCCACTTAGTGGCGAAGGCAGTCTTATGCCTGTCGACAGGATGTACTTACACCTGATTGTATCCTGAGAAACCATCCAGAAAATTGTAGGCCTCCTTGCCCGCCACTCTTTCAAACATGTGCTTGGTGTATGGAAATGGGTAATTGTCCCTTTTAGTAGCAGCGTTCACCTTCTTGTAATTGATGCACACTCTAATTTTTCTATTTTTCTTCATCACGATGACTATGGGTGATACCCAGTCAATGTGCTCAATTTTGTAAATGAATCCCACTCTCATCAGCTTATCAATCTCTTTCTTGATAGCATGAGCATGTTTTGGATTCATTGAGTACGATCGCTGCTTCACAGGCATTGCGTCTGGTGTCATGGGTATATTATGAGTCACTACACTTGGATCTACCTCTTTAAGCTCTTCCAAGGACCAAGCGAATACATCTACGTACTCTCACAAGAGAGAGACAATACTCGTTTCTTCTTCCTCAGTCAAGTAATCGGCAATGAAGGCTGGTCGAGGTGTCTCCCCTTCCTGGGCTAGGTTCACCTCCTTGACTTTGGCTGGTCCCTCGATTGGTTTGCTCATTTGCCCTTGCCGTTTGGCACCCAACAGGATCACTACCTTATCTCCTTTCTTGAACTTCGTAAATCTTTTAGGGAGATCCCGTGGTTTTTGTTGTTCGTCTGTTCGTGTGTCCCTGGGTTGTTTTGCCCTTTCCTACTTCAATCGTCTGCGCCTCAGGTGGACGGGTAGGGCCCCGTTGGTGTGTCAGGTCTTGGGCATCCTAGGTATTTTTGGGTCGCCATTCGAACTTACCTCTGACTCAGAGTCAAACTCGTCGTCTTCGCTAGAAGAGGTGGTCTCCCCTAGTGGTCGTAGTTCAGATGGTGATTCTGTCCTAAGCATTGGTGTCACTCCCGGGCTAGGCCTGCTTACTCAAGGTCTATGGCTCCTACGTGTTCTAACCAAGCGCGATCACAATCCATGTGCATGACCCCTCGCTCTATCTCGAAGACACTCTTTTTCTGTGGCTTGGAGTTTGCCCGTATTTGTTCTATTTCATGTCCCTCAGTGTCATATTCTATGGTATCTATCTCACCCTTACTTTCATCACTGAAGGATTGGCAGTCTTCGTACTTGTTATCAGAGTCCTCTGTGTCAGACTGCTCGTCGTCTCCTAGGGCTTGGTATATCTCTTGTCATTGATTAGGGACTAGGGCCCAGTTCTACATAAGGTTTAAGTCATGCACCCTGGTCCATTGCCACTTGGATTCGCCTAAGAGATCCTGGAGTGGTTTGAAGTTTGCTTCTGGATTGTCAGCTAGCTTGTCCGTTAAGTATTCTAGAACCTCCTAGAGTTCTCTTTTGTTGCTTGGCACTTGGAAGGTGACGGGCTTAGGTCTCCCACGAAGGGTTCCTGCTATCATGCAAACTGGTACACGGAGGGCGTGCCATCAGACCTGCCCATCATTTTGATGGCTTGCTCATATGTCTCATGATCTGAGAACGGCAGGTCGACTGTAGCAAGGACATGCATCCAATCTTGCTCATCCTATGGGCATGGGATATACTTGGTCAAGGGCCCATAAGACTTCTTGACTTGAGTGTTATCCTTGAGCATCGTGGAGATGGCATCCAAGTCGACTAGTGAGGTCTTCCAAGTGTCCATCTCTATCCTCACAGCTTCCATCCTGTTGCCTAGGAAGATCAAGCCGTTACCCCAATCTTCGATAACTCTGGCATTGCGCATCTAGGGTCGTCCTAATAGGATATCATAGTCCACCCCCTTCATGACTATAAAGTCGGCAGAGAATTGGACACCTGTGATTTTCACTGGCCAGTTTTTAAGTACCCCGAATGGCTTCACTCTCATGCCATTTGCTAACGTGACATTAAACCGAGTGGTCTTGATAGGTGGGTTTCCCCAAGTCTAAAGTACTGCATGGCTCAGCACACTAACCCCAGCTCCCGTGTCTACGATCCCCTTTCTCGTTGTGTCGCCTAAGGCTAGGACCAATAACAGTGCATGCATCTCGATGCCTTCCTAGAAAGAATTAATGTGCAAGGATTTTGGCACAGAGTGCAGCGTTAGACTCGATATTTGTGTTTTTGTATCATGGTCGTGTAGATCAGTGGCTTGTTCTCGTGACCCCTCAACCCACTGCTTCAAGTCTTGCCATAGAGTGGGATGCTGCTTAAGCAGGTTTCCTAGGCTTAACGTCATAGGGGTGGTCACTAGTGTGGTAAGGATATTGTTAGCTGCTCATCTCTCTCCTAAACTAGATTGTCCTAGCCAATGGCCATGACTGATTTGCAGGCCTACATCATGAAGGCTTAGCCTAGGCGGTGCTGCTTGTGGTGCGAACACATCTCCTGACTTTGGTCGAGGGGGTGAGACTGGCGTGCTTATGTTGGGGAGATCATCGATCTCATCCTCTAGGATGGGTTCAATATCCCTTAAGTGCTCTTGGGCCTCTTTCACCCAGTCCTTCACTTTCTCTATGGTGCTTTGGATGCGGGTATTCCCCTACCTTGGCACTTCCCTTTTCGGCCGTCTTAGGGGCTAATGTTTCTGCCTCTGCATCCGTGACCTTCTTCCCAACAGGCAGAGTTGTAGCACTCTCAGTTTTCAGTGCAATCTTAGCTTTCGACCTCTTCTTTATCCGCCTGCAACTCTTCCTCCCTATCGAGGCTACATCGAGGTTGGTAGGTATTGGTAGTGATATGCCGGCCTGCTTCGTCTGGGCACGGGTCATGACCCACAATGGGATAGGTGTGGCCTCCCCATCGAGGTTCTCGACACCAAACAACCCCAATGGGACAGATGGTACATTGGCTGAACTTGAAGAAGGTTTTCGCTTTGGGCAATCGACGAAGAGATAGGTGATTTTGCAGTCAACGCACCTTAGGTCAGCTTTGTCTCTATTCTGCTGCTCCCTCTCAGGGCAATGTGATGAGACATGCCCTGGGTGACCACAAGTCCAACAGATGATTGGATCCTACATCTGCCCTCCTAGGCCTCTACCTCGTCCTCTCCCTAACACCATCACTAGTACTGGTCGATAGTCCATAAGAACTGTGTTGCCCTTGTCATCGTGAGAGAGAGAAGGGTATAAGTAAGTCTCTTTCTCATTTGGCTCTTCCATGTAGTGGATTGGAGCGTCACTCAGTGGATGGGTCACGTAGGGACCAAGCGGTCTAGGTATGCTTGTAGGGTTTATGTCCACCATAGGGACAGCCAGCTTAATGTCCTTAGGCATAGGAAGTGCCAATGGGGCTCCCCTTCCAAAGAGTGGCTGCGGCTTGTTCGCTAGGTAAGGCTGGCCCTATGGTTGCGAGTATGGAAGTCTTCTCAGAAATCTGCAATGCACGATATTGTGACCGAACCTGGTGCAGTTAGCCCAAGGTCTCGACCGAGGGTCTTGACACTCGGCTGGCAAATGGTTTCCGCCACAATACACACATTGGACGTGTGGGTGCGTTGGTAGTCTCAACATGTCTTGCAGCTTGGCTATCTCCATCTTGACATTAGCCAAGTCTTGGTCATCTTGGTAGCTTTTCCCTTATCATGGGATGATGGGGTTGGTCATTCACTAGAGGTTGACGCTCTCTCTGAACTCCACAAGTTGGTTTCTTCTGAGTTGGAGCTCCTGGAGCTCCACTCTTCCAACTGATCGTCAACTCTGATGGCTTCCTCAAAAACCCTAGCTAGCGTGTCTCACTGCAAACTCGAGTTTCTTGCCAAATCCTTATACAGTTCCTTGTTTCGAATTCCATTGATGAATACAGTTGAAACCGCTCTTTCAGTCGGTCATTCGCCCGTAGGGATTCTCTTAAAGAGGCTCCTCATGTGGGTTATGTAATCGCGAATGTCCTCATCTTTCTACTTGACATTCATTAGTCGTACTAGCAAATTTTTGGAGTATCCAGGCTCGACAAATCTCTTGATGAAGAGGTTCTTGAGGCCATTGAAATTTGCTCGCTCTGCGGCATCTAAGCTTATATACCAAGTCCTACCCTTGTCACCTAAGTAGAGCCCAAACGCTTGAGAGCGCTGAGTCAAGTTGTTGAGGCCGTTGGCTTCACAGACTTGCTTGAACTACTCTACAAAGCTGCATGGATCGTCGTGGGGTTGGTACTTGTCGAGTTTCTTTGCAACCATTGGGATTTTAGACTGGCTCTTAGAGCCTTGGGTTGCTCCTAATCCTGCCAGCAGTGATGTCGCCAATGCTGTGGCACTTTGCTCTGTTGCAGTGTTGTCTAGCAGTCGCTTCATAAGAAGCTCGCTCAGCGTTAAGTCTCCTTCTAGAGCTCTCTCATAATCCATTCGATTTCTACCAGCTAAGTTCAGCACTCGCTACACCTCACGCAACTCCGTGCTTTGGCTTTGGCTCATGGCCTGCTGGTCTCTATTGTATTCTATGCTTTGCAATGCTTTGTGGGCTAGCTTTCTCTCTTCTCCTAAGTCTGCGATGATAGCATCTGCTATCCGGCTGTGGTGCTCATATCATGCGTGCGCATCGTAGCTGCTGACCAGCTGTTGAATAGCCTCTCGGAAGATGCCTAAGTCGAGTTCCTCGTTAGCCCTACAATTTGAGCTTTCTTTTGCCATAGTTGAGTTCTCGTGCTCCACCAAGCTATCGATCAGGTTGAGTAGGTTTGTCAAATCCACTTCATTGGCACCGCTTGCTCGGTCCTATTTTGCGTGTTGATGGTTTGTCTCCATCTATGGGTTCTCTCCTATTTGAGTGGTTTATCTGAGTGAGTTCCTTGACTTATTAAATACAGTCCTCAATTTATCTCCACTCAGTGTGTGTGTTCTTTCCAGTGCACTTGTACTCAATTAGGCTTTCAGTTTTCCTTTAGTGCACTTCAAGTGTGAAAATTCAAGGTGAGTGCAGCAAACAATCTCTAAGCGTCTTACGCACCCTCACTTCATTTTGGGCCTGATAGGCTTTGTCGATCAATTCTTTGGCCGTCTTGACAGGGTTTAGGGCTTTTCTGTTACGTTGCCTTGCTCGTTTTTGGGTCAAATCAAGGTTTTATGGCTCAGTGGGTTGCCTCTAGGTCTCTAGGTCTCTAGTCTCGTGATAGCCCACTCAATGCTGCTAAGCGGCTGCGCCTTACGATTTTGTCTATTCGGCACGCCAGAATCAAGTTCTGAGTATCAGGAGGGCTTGCGACAGTTTGCACTGCTGAGCTCCAGCTGAGTCAGGGCAAATTTCTAAAAAGTTGAGATAAATTTACACTCGGCCCAATTGGTCAGAATTGTAGGGGTCGAGTGGGTGACACCAACGGGCCGAATCACACTGGTCCGAGGACCGAACTTTTCGTGGGCCGAGGGTCGAGTGCCGTCACTCAGACGGGCCGAGTCAGGTCTTGGGCCGAGGGCTGAATTGGTAAATGGGGCCGAGTGGACTCTGGGCCGAGTGTCGAGTTGGTCAAGGGGCCGAGTGCCATCACTCGGACGGGCTAAGTAGACTATGAGGTGAGGGCCGATTAGGGTTTTTGGGTCAAGCCGGCCAAATGGCAGGGCCGAGGGTCGAGTTTGGGACTCGGCCCAAAAACAGCCGCTCGAACGGGCCAAACACGGCATGACGAATGCAGTGCGACGACGATTTCAATCAAATCTCACAATTTAGGCAATCACTCCAAGCACAAACTTCCAGATCCTAACTAATGTACCAAGAGAAGTGATTGGTATACCTAAGGTGAGCGGTAGGCTCTCTGATGACGAGATCGAATCGAATCTTTGTGGGGGCTCTCTCTCTCTCTCTCTCTCTCACTCACTGCAATGGTTGCAAATGAGCTCTCCCTTGGCCTCTTGGCTCTTAAACCCCCTCCCGGGTAAGGTTTTGATGCTCCCAATCACTCATTTGCCGACATTAAGCTTCCAAGCAAGCTTTTTGCCATTTTTTGCATGATTTATGCCCTGTTTTGCAATGGTAAACCCTACCCTTTCTCAATTCGATTTCCTAATCCTATCCTACGCTAAATGCAACAAGAATCGAAAGCAACAAAGTGAAATGATTTCTCCATGTTTTCCAATCATCAAACAAACAAACTAACCCAAAATACTTACTTGTTTCAAAGATCAAAACACCTAAACTTCCTACCTATCTCAAGCTCCATTTTCGGGGATGAATCCCTTACTTCGATGCTCGATATGAGGCGCTTAAGTGCTCAAGCTTGAATCCATTGGTCTCGACAACGGAACCAAAATGTGAGAGCTTTCGCTCAACCGCCAAGACCCACGGACCGCTTATTGTTTCAAGTGTTCCAAGCAAGCTCTAATGGTTATCTCTTACCTAGCCGACATGCTGTTGATCCTACGAGTGTAGTGAGCTTACCTTGATGCCGATATGAGTTGCCTTTTCTCTCACACACGTTGGTAGCTCCACAATCCTAGATGTTAGCTCAAGCATCCTCAAGCCTCCTCCATCTCCAAGCTCCATCCACCATAGCCACATGCGCAAGAGAAGAGAAGAGAAGAGAAGAAGAGGAGAGGAGATGGTGAAGAGCTTCACCCTCTTGATCCCTTACTCCCACACACTCACTCTCTCACACTCTTACACTCCCTCTCTCAAGAGCACACACAAGCAAGGAGAAGAGAAGAAGAGAAGAAGAAGAAGAGAGCTCTTGTTAGCCACACACCAAAGAATGAGCTTCTATTCACTTTTTGAACTTTATATACAAAACCCTAAATTCCCATGGGCACCCATCCCTTTCTTTTACATGACTGGCCATTGTGGCAAGGTCCTTTCTCTATTTCCCTCTTCTATCCTTATGTCTCTAGCCTACACCCGTCTAATACTTTACAATTGGCACAAGAGGGAGCCTGGCGCTCTTTTACACGAGCTTTTGGAGTTTTTTGAGGTACCTTTCATTTAAAAATATGCTTTTGACCCCATCTTAGCTTTAGAGGCCGCTTGTATGTCTTTGCTCTTTTTCCATCCTCTTCTTACTTTTTCATTCATTCTTTCGCCTTCTTGACTTGGGGTTAACACAAGTATTCTTCAAGTTGCTTCTTAGGGAATGCACCCATGTTTGCAAGGACGTAGACACGTGCGAATACCCTGAGTTTAGCATCCAACTCGGTTAAGCATTCTGCGACACTTCTATGTTCAATGAGGGCTTGCTCGATTGCTATCTCATGCAAGGTTCTAGGAGTTTCCCTAGGCTTTAGCATAGCTGGGGGCTCAGGACTAGATGAGCAAGATTAGTCAATGCTAGGATTGCTTATGCTCTCGGGGTTTGTGCATTTTTCCTGTTGTTTTTTTGCTATTTCATGGTTCTCCTCGGATGTGACTAGTGTAGATTTGTCAGCCTATTGTGATAGTGTTGTATCCACTCTTGATTGGTCAATGTGAGTTTTGTTGTTGGTGGATTGAGTGTTGCAAGCAATCTTTGATGGTAACGACTGCTTTGATTTTTCAGAACACGCATATGTGTTTGAGGTTTCACCGATATTAGGAGAGACATCAATGGGTTCATTGGTGGATGGACTCGATGCTTTATTCCTCAGCTCTCCAACGCTCTTGGTCTCAATGTTCTTGGGTTCCACAACCACCTGTAATAACTGCTATTGTTTTTGTTGTTTTCTCCTCTTTTTCTTGGTCAATGAAGGTGCATAACTTAATGACTCAGGACCCTGAACTAGGTCAGCCGCCGTCGTTGATTTGCTTGGTTGGGCCTCAGCTTTCCCCTTCTCTGGCGTGTCCTCATGGGACGTAGTTGCGACCTGCTGGACAGCCTTGCTAGGTTGATTGGTCAGATGTGCTATCTCCTTGGCCACATATTTGAGAGGTTTCTCCTCAAGCCTAGGCTTTAGGTGCTTTGGAAGTGCTGGAGTTGTTAAGAATGCTGGCTGCGGCACCTCCTCAATAGGTGAACTGCTAAGGACACGTTCTGCAAGGGTCGTTGTCACGGTGAAGGGCTGTGTCTGTTGTAATCCCTGATAGGAAGTAGTAGCAGCTAGTTCAGTGGGTTGGCTACTCTTGGTGGATTGTGGTGTCAAGTGCCTAGGGCGATCAGAAGTGGTCGTGTCTTTTATTACCCTTTGAACATTCACCTGTGTAGATCGAGCATGAGTTGATCTAGTCACATTAGGTTGCACAGGTATATCCTTGGGCCGAGAGCTACGGATGGTGTCATGTCCCACCTCTTGGACGTTTGGAAGCTTAGATGGAGATAGAGATTGGGATTGAGCAGCTGCACTTGATGACTGTTGTTGTGCTTCATGTGTCCATTTAGGGAAAGAGTGTGTAGGAGACTTGGGACTCTTAAGTGGCTCCGACACTGACTAGAAGATTTGCTCATGGCTGTTAGATGATTTTACCATTTGCTTTGCTGAGCATTTAACCTTGCCATGAGCAATGTTGTGCCTATGATGCCTGCTATCCTCTTGGGGAATCAAAGGCTCCTTGGGCACTAGTGGCTAGAAGAGGTGGTCTCCCCTGGTGGGCGCAGTTCAGATGGCGATTCAGTTCCAAATACTGATGTCATTCCTGGCTGGGCTAGTCCTGCTTGCTCAAGGTCCATGGCTCCTACATGTTCCAACCAGGCGCAGTCTCATTCCACATGCATGACTCCTCGCTCCATCCTGAAGATACTCTTCCTTTGCGGCTTGGAGTCTGCTCGTATTTGCTCTATTTCTTGTCCTTCAGTGCCGTATTCCACGGTATCTACCTCACCCTCACTTTCATCACTGAAGGATTGGCAGTCTTCATATTCGTCGTTAGAATTCCCTTCATCAGATTGCTCGTCTTCTCCTAGGATTATTGGGTTGTTAATCAATATTTTCTAGCATTGATGTAGGTTGAACTTGTTTAACCATTCAACACTCATGCCAAGAGACATATTCCACAGTGGATTCTGTGAGGTTTTTCGATGGATTCTGTAAAACTATTTATTTGTCGGGACTTGTACACAAGGTGGATTCCTTGTGTGAGAAGTTGACGGGGACGCTTGTCCTTTTCGGGTGTCAGATTAATTTATTATGCACATAGGTGATTCCACATCGGGTGATTCCACAAAATACATATAAAATTAATGGAGGTTTATGAGTTTAGAGCGTGCACTCGAATTAAATTAAGGTTAGGACAGTGTTCCAACCTATTTTAATTATTTGTAGCTAAAGACTGCTAGGTATTCACTAATTTTTGTTTGTTTTATTCATAAACAATTGTGAATGCTTCAATTGATGTGTAGAACATGTAGCGGTGGCTTTGGATAGCACTGGGTGTTAGCGTAAGTCCAAGCGTAAATTTCATAATTATGGTTACTTATCTTAAGTATAATATATAATATTATGTATTTATATGATATTGTATTATTAAAATTATTACTCTATTTGTAAGTTATAAGTTTAAACTTCTTTAGTAATAATTAGGTCATTGTCCTTAGTGTTAAATAACTGTCAGACGAACAAGGTGGAAAATCTAAAGCAGAAGACAAAGACCAAGGCAAAAGTGAAACAAAAGACGAAGGTGCGCCAAAGAAAATATGGAAGCACAAGAGGTGCAGACATGTCCTAAATAAAGAAAAAATGCGCACAAGAAAAAGCGCAAGTCAATATTTTTGTAAAAGAGCACAAACGCATCATGATTTAATTTAAAGAGCGCCAAACTCTCACCTATGCAATTTGTAAAGATAGACAGGCAGTGGAAAGGAAGCTAGGAAGATAGAAGGACAATGGAAAAAAGGGCCGGCCATGTAAAAAAGGGAATAAGGGGATGACTGCCCAAAAGGGATTTAGGGTTTTGTATATAAAGTTGAAAAGTGAATGAGAAGCTCATTCTTGTGTGTGGCCAAAAGTGGTTCTCTTCTTCTTCTTCTTGCTTGCTTGAGCTTGTGCTTGAGAGAGGGAGTGTGAGAGTGTGAGGGAGTGAGTGTGTGAGGGTGAGAGACCGAGGAGGAAAAGCTCTCCATCTTCTCCTCTCTTCTTCTCTTCTCTTGTCTTGCTCGGGGCAATGGAACTTGGAGCATGGAGCTTGAGGATGGAGCTTTCTTGAAGCTTGCACTTGGATCATGGAACTACCGGAGTGCGTGGGAGAGGAGGTAACTCGATCGGCATGGAGGTAAGCTCACTACACTCATGGATAGGTAGCGCGTCGGCTATGTGAGAGGTAGCCATTAGTGCTTGGTTTGGAACGCTTGAAGCAATAAGCGGTCCGTGGGTCTTGGCGGTTGAGCGAAAGCTCCCACATTTTGGTTCCATTGTCAGGACCAACAGATTCAAGCCTTGAGCACTTGTGCGCTTTGAATTGAGCATTGAAGTAGGATTTTTCCCAAACCAGTGCTTGAGGTAGATAGGTAGGAAGCGAGGGAGTTTGAAGAGGTATTCGATCTCCTCAGCAAGTAGGTTTTTGTTGTTTTGGACTTGGGAAAGTATGATGGAGTAGTGTAGGTATTTTCCTTATGATTTTTTTTTGCATTTAGGAAGGATAGGAGAAAAATGTTGGAGCAAACAGTAGGGTTTTCTGTTGATGTATAACAAGCTGAAACATGGAAAAGAAGGGCAAAAAATGAAATTTTGGGTTAAATGTTGGTGAAGGGAGCAAGACTAAGGTGAGTGCAGGCTTGGGCAGGGTGGTGATAAGGGGCCAGGAGTGGCAAGAAATGCCACATTGTGCATTGTAGGGTTTCAGGAAAGCAGGAGAGAGGGAGAAAGCTTCGTCACGTGATCCACTTCGATCTAGCCATCCAGGAGTTATTTGCCGAGCCCAAGTACTTCCACATCTTCCCCTACATGAGTAGGTTGGATCTAGAGGTGCTTAGCAGGTAGGAAGCCCTCAATCACTCGGCATGAGGAATTCTTTGAAGTTTGAAAAAAATCACGTCGCGCTCGGCCCATCCGAGTGACGGTGATTCTGGGTTGAGTCCTAGAATCAGCCCTCGGACTGCTCGGCCATTCGGCCCACTACACTCGGACGCCTTTCACTCGGCCCGTCCGATTGAAGCATTCAGACAAACTTTGAAATTCGACCCTCGGCCCAACCCCACTTGGACAAGTTGACATTTGGCTCGGTCGAATTTACCACTTGGCCCTCGGCCCACTCGGCCACTCGGCCTCAGACAACCACACTCAGATTGGCCGAATTTGACATTCGGACTAGTTACATTCGGCCCCTTCTCATTTGGCCCTTGGCCCTCAAACGGGCCGAATTGAGCATTCGGCCCTTGCAATCCAGACCTGTTGGGCCGAATTTGGATTTGTCCAAATTTTAACCTATAGACCCTGAAACTGATCGAGAGACCATATAGAGCTGAAACCATATCATAGATCAATCACTGGGCTGAAATCTAGAGCAAGTAGTTCAAAATTTGGCTACAAATAGTCCTCCAAATCACGCATGGCATTTACCATAACCCCCCCCCCCCCCCTGAACCCCCGTAGAGGGGGCTCTGCCCTCTTCGCACCTGCCCTGAGTAGGTTGGAGAGAAAACGTGCACCGTGATAGGTCCTCCAAATTAGACCCTAGTGTAGTAATGGCTCTACACAAGTATGGATTCTCACTTGCAAAAAAGAAACCAAAAGCCCATACCTGAAAACAAAGACAAACAGAGACCCTAGAACCTCAATGGGCCAATCTAGCCAACAAGGGCGAAAAGGCCACACTGCAAAAACACGTACGTGTTGCATTCGGACTGCGTCTAGTCAAAGTAGAAAGCAACAACATCAAGCTACAACAGCGAGGATGACTAGATATGATAGTCCTAACAATAGATGCACCTTGAATAACACTGCACAGGCGATCCAAGACATCAGTGGAGAATCCACATCTTTTCGTGCAGTTGGGGACTCAAGGGCATTTGTCAGAAGGCTTAAATTTACAAGCCAAGACCCGGAAGACAAAGACATAGTATCACCTGCTTATCTTAGGGTCAAACTCATTGCGAAAAGAGAGCATACTATCGATGCTCTGATTGATGAAGGAGCATATTTTAATATCTTGACCTATGAAACATGGACCAACCAGAGCTCACATCGACTAATGCAACTCTTAGCCCTTACAGGGGACACCCACAAGCACTCATAGGGAAGTGCAAAATCCTTGCGACAATCGAAACTAAAAGCTTTCCTATCCTATTTCATGTTCCCCCAAATAGTGCTATTTACGGGAAGGAAACCCTCTTAGGAAAACCCTTTAAAAGGGCGCCAAGTGTGAGGCCGACTATGTAGCATAGAGGATACACTTGACACTACTGGGTGTGAGGATAGTCACAACCTTTAGCAAGGGTGACCTCATCGAACCTTGAGGGAAAGGCAAGGAAGGTGCTGACATAATAGTCAAGCCTACTAATGAGAGCAAGGACTTGTTGGAAGAGTTGATACAAGCATAGGTCGAACAACGAGAACCAGTGAGTGAGGCCATGCCTGAAACAAGAAGGTCAAGAGACAATGACAAGGATGGGCTTTGGACTTACAAATATTGTAGAAGACCCCAAAAGAATCCCAAGCCTTATAGACAAAGGCATCGATGGAGGGTCAGCACAACACCACGATGGATATCCAAAGCGTTGCTACGTGCTCAAGGGTATTACACAGGTAACCGATGGATTTGGTTGCCAAAACCCCCTGCTAAACCTCCTTTGTTGACTGAAGACCAGATCGTATCAAGAGCAAAGAAGCGTAGGAGGAGATCTAAAGGAAAAACCAAGTCTCGAGTTAAAAACATTGGAGTGACCGAGCCCCTCACAATCGAAATCAAGAAACCAAATGAGACTAATCAGAGGGTAGATCCTCAACCTAGCATGCTTGACAAGCAGATATCAGATGTAATCGTTGAGGATACGCAACTTAAGAATTGGCCATTAAAGATCGCAAGTGTCCAATTCTCCGTTGACTTTATAGTCATGAAGGGAGTGGACTACGACATCCTATTAGGCCGCCCTTGGATGCGCAACGCTAGGGTCATCGAATATTGGGGTAACGGCTTAATCTTCCTTGGCAATAGGACGGACGCTGTGAGAGTAGAGATGGACACCTGGAAGACCTCACCAGCCGACTTAGATGTCATCTCTGCTATGCTCAAGGGTAATGCTCAGGTCAAGAAGTCCTATGGGCCCTTGACCAAGTATATCACATGCCCAGAGGACGAGCGGGACTGGATGCATGTCCTTGCTACAATCGACCTGCCGTTCTATGATCACGAGGCATATGAGCAAGCCATCAAAACAATCGGCAAGGCTAACGACACACCCTCCGGACTAGTCTGCATGATGGCAAGAAGCCTTCATGGGAAGCCGAAGCCCGTCAACTTCCACGTCCCAACCAACAAAAGGGAACTCCATGAGATACTGGAATATCTATCGGACAAGCTAGCTGGCAATCCAGCTACAAATCTCAAACCACTCCATAATCTCTTAGATGAATCCAAGTGGCAATGGACCAGAGTGCATGACTTAAACCTCATGTATAATTGGGCCCTGGTGCCTGACCAACGACTAGAGATAGATCATGTGTTATTTGCATGCATTTGTTATGAGCAATTATTAATAATAAAATGTAGTGACACATTTTTACTATTAGTTCTAGTTGGCATAATGAGTTTATTATTGTTAAACATTTGCAATAAATTTAAAGGTAGGAGCATACAATAACAATGCTAGTTAGTAGCATGCATTTGCTACTAGTGCTAGGTTGTAGCATCATGCATGTAGAAATAGTGCTACTTAATGGCATGCATTTGCTACTAATGGTACTTAGAAATAATGCTACTTAGCTGCATGCACTTGATACTAGTGCAGCAACACTTATGCAATATGCATATAAGTACAATGCTAGTTAGCAATATGCCTTTGCTACTAGTGACCATAGCAACATGGATATAATTACAATTTTAGTTAGTAGCATTTGGTTAACTGGCAATGTTACTTAGGATTGCTAGCTAGAGATTGTCTACAAAACTACAAATAAGCATTTCTTATTAGCAGTGTTAACATAGCTAGTTACAAAGTAGCTAAAACTACTTGAGTAGTAATGCTAAGTAACAATGCAAACATACATGGAATTACTAACTAGAAATGTTGAAAATTATACTGAGTTGTAAATGTACCTAACCAATGCAAGTTGAAAATTATACTTAAATGTAACTCACAAATGCAAGTCAACATCATAGCTAGTTTGAAGTATTACTTGTCTAATTAGAAGATATAATTAACAATGCCAATGAAGAATAATCCTACCTAGCTAGCATTATCAAGTAGAACTTGTAATAAAGCTAGTTATCAACTCTTTATGTAGTGCTAATTAGTTGTTTTTTGAGAAGTAGAAGCACTACTCATACTAAATTTTAAAAAGTGCAACAATAATATTTTTACTATCTTTATATATGTACCTCATCCAATAAATGTAAGGGATGTTAAAAGTGTTTCTCCTGATTCTCTTTTCCCACACATCTTCTTAGGGGTGTGTCTCATTTTCCTAAGAGAGGTATAGAAGGACTTTGATTTCTTCTGTGATGGGGCTACTTTGTTGCTGCTTCCAACAAGCAGAAAATACAAACATTTTTCTATTATCATCACAAGTTGTGGATAAGTAGGGTCTCATTAAATAGATTATCCTCCTTTGAACTCTAAGGACTTTTGAGAGTTTGGAAATTTGTACATCTTAAGATGTGGGTGCATCAAATAGCATCAAACCAAGCAACTTTTAGTCTTCATGTTTGTGATGCATAGTCATCTCCTAATTGCGAGAGTCTAAGTCAGATGATGGGGACATTATGAGCTTTGACATTTAGTTTGTCATGTATTTTAATGGAGGAGACACCTCTTTTTAAAGTATGTATTTTTTCAAAAGTTGGGCTTGAAATGTGTTCACATTGTTTCTAGCCAATTTCCAGACTTCACATTTCTTTCTTAGTGATGGGTTGGAGGACTATTCATGCTGGACAGGTGGCGATTTGTGCATATTGGCTATGATTAGCATTTTACCTAGAATTTTTGTTATTTTCTTTCGCAAATACAAGTTGAATAGTACTTTTTTGCATATTTTGATAGATCTGCTAGTTTTGATAAGATTTCACTATTTTATAATAGTGAGGTTTAAGGGGCAGATCATATTCTATCATGTAGGTTTCAGCACACTCCAACATTTGAGACTCTCCACCTTATGGTATTGCCTTTCTTCATTAGCTGATTTGATGCCCTCACTGATGCCTTGGGCTATGTTGTAGGGACTAATAAGTCCTCATTTTATTCAACTTTCCTTCAGAGTTTAGTGTAGATTTTCTTCTTCCATTCTAGTCTTTCTCTTCCCTTTTCTCTCTATGTTCATGTTTCCTATTCCTTTGTGCACTCTCACATGGTGTCATTTCCAAAGTGAGGACTAAGAGGTTCTATGAAGAGAAAACCACACTTAGCTTGTAGTTTGGAGCAAATCTATTGCAAAAAGCACAAGTTTTTTGCATTATTCAAGCCCTCCACAAAGTGTGCAATACATCTACAACTCCTTGCATAGTGTAGTTGACTTTCCGTTTGTTCACGCATCCCAAAACCAAAATGCAAAAAACACATGTTTTTTGCATTATTCAAGCACTCCATAAAGTGTGTAATACATCTACAACTCCTTGCATAGTGTAGTTGACTTTCCCTTCATTCCGGCATCCCAATACGGAAATGCAAATATTTTTATAGTGTGTTTGCAGGTTTTCAAAGATGGATTACTATTGATTTGATGCTCTTGATGATTCCCAAGAGGAGCTTCTCCCTTCTCCTAATAGGTAGTCACACTAGTCAAGCTGTCATGAAGAGCAATCTGAAGATCAACATTCAGAGCCTCACTCTCCCTATGTTAGGTTGAGAAGATCGGAGTCCCCCCTCACCTCCCTTGCTTCTCTCCATATTTCATATAGGGCTTGTACGTCTTGCCCTTGTATTGCCATAATGACATCTCCTTCTATTCAAGCCCCTTCCATTCCTACCAAATGAAGATCAACTTGATGGATTGAACTACTCTCTTTGGCTATGTAAAGTGGATTGTATCCTCAACACCTTTGATCTTTGGGATTTTGTTACCACCCATGGTCCTCGTCTAGTGGAGGATCCCCACATTGGTTCTATGATGGGCCAAGATGCTCTTTGGGATCAACTCAACTCTAGAGCACAATCTTTCATGAGCTTATGAGATTTTGTCCTTATTCATGTGCATAGACTTTAGACCATAATGGAAGTGTGGATGAAGTTACCTTCCCTCTATTATCAAAAGATATTTTTCCAGTACATCACCCTAGAGAAGAAACTTTGAATGTTCTTAGTTGATGATTTCCCCTCTATACATGAGCACATTAAGCAAATGGAGGACATGCAAGATGAGCTTGCATCCCTTGGTCATATGATACCTTCAAATGATATGGTGATGATCTCTTCTTATTCATCCACTATCTCCTAAATATGATGTTTTCTGCACCCACCTATTGACCTCTAAATTATGTGGGACTATTCTCTAGGAGGAGTTAGCACTGCTTGTTTTGGAGCATGAAGACTACCTTAAGGGGATTGGAGCTAGTGGATTTGGCTCTATGGAAGCTTTTATTATAGTATTTTTTTGGGGGGGGGAGAGGGCAACAAAAATGACGAGGTTAAGAACACGTCGAAGGATTATGTTCCACATTTAGAGTCTTCATCATGCTCTACCATCGATTAAAGAATCTTAGAAGCCCATTTCTCTTATTTTTTCAAAAACAAAAAGGAAGTCCAACAAGACCAAGAAAAGAAAAAAAGTATCATGCACCAACCACCTCTTGGATTTTAGCACTATAGATTATGAGAGCATGAATTATCTCTTGAAGATTAAAGATAGGCTATTTGGGCAAACCTCTAACACTAGTTGGCTCTATTTTCATGGATATCTACTTCTACTAGTTGGTTAAATTCTTTTACATAGAACTAGCTCCCCTAGATCAAAATTCTACAATAGCTATAAGGGGGATCATGTTCTCTCTAGCACTCAAATGAGTTGTAAAATTTTCTTTTTCTCTTTTAAAGAAAATCTATGCCTTGTTTGAGAAAATAGAAATGAGAAGAGGGTTTCACATCCTTAGGAGAAGTGTTGGAAGAAATACCCTCACCTTCTTTTGAAAGAAAAGGATGGTGCTATATCATTTGAGCCTTCCTCTTTCTCTACACCAATTGTTATCGATGAGTCTTTTTTCCTTCATATCCATGAGATGGAGGAGCCTTCTTCAGTGGCTACCTATTCTTCAAAGAGGCCTTGTCTTATTGACAATGGTGCTTTGAGTCATATGACTCCTCAAGAAAATTTCCTACAAGATCTTCATCCACCTAAAGGGTCTAGTCATGGTATTGGTGACATCTGTTCGAGGCCTATTAGTGGTGTTAGCATTTGTTCTTATTTCTAGACCATTCATCAAGCTTCATTTCAAAAGTCTTACTTGTTTCAGACTTGGGCTTTCCATCCTCTCCATTCATGGCCTTGCTACACTCAGTACTATGTTTGTCTTCACTTAGTAGGTTGTTCTGTTGAGGACTCTTCCACATGAGCCATTTTAGCAACATGTTGGCCATTTTTGTCGAGGATTCTTCTAAAGGAATCATTTTAGTGACATTGAGCCAAAAAATAAGATTAAAGGCAATGAGTTCATACAAACACGTGCCCATGTATAGACTTTGTGCTTCTTAAGTAAAGTCCTAATGTGAACACTTAGGTGGCAACAACAAGCCAACCAAGGAAGTGCCTTCTCATTGTGAAAGAAAAATGCACAACACTTGGAGTGAAGGTAATTCTTGAAATAAAATTGTCTCCAATGTACATGCATATGATTATTTTTGCATCACTGACCTTTGCTTTGAATGCCTTACAAATGAGGCTTGTTCCATTACACAACCCAACCCCTTTTTCTAGATTCAAATATATTGCATATATTGGATTTTTGTTATTTCGAGCCTTCTTCTTCTGCAAAATTTCTTCTCTTTGTACTTTGAGGTCTAAGTCTCTACAACATTTTGTCATATAAGTGAAATCCCCTGATAATGGCCAATCTATTCTTAATAATCCCTGGGCCATGTGTATTTTCTCACCATTTTTTATCTTCCAAATCTTAGATTTTGCCATAATTTTTAGATTAGAATTTTAATATTTTTCACTATCCAATGCTTTCATAGCTTCAATCACTACTCATTGGAGTTGAACATGCTATTGTTGACAATTAAGAAGCTTGCCAATGCAAATAATCTATCTTGTTGAATATCGTCTAGACTTAAGAGCAAGGGTTTTGTTGACTCAACTTGACTTGTGGAAAAAACCATTTGGAAGTCCCAAAATCTTCAACTTTAATGCATAAAAAATTTGAGAACAAGGAGGCAACCAAACTTGAGTATAGATGATAATAGACTCAAGAATGTATCAATTTGAGTGTAATAGGAGACTCGATGGCACAGGGGACCCTGAGTCACCATGGGGACTTCTATAAAGAGTGCTTTTAGGGTGTCAAAGGAGGCTTCTGCTACAAGCTCGTTCTTAGCTTTGATTTTTGCCTTCTCCCTTCTCACGTACCTCTGGACTCGTTCTAACGCTTGCCACTTAATTGCATCATTCATCAAGGGGTTGGCTCCAACCAATTGGTTTGTACTCAACAGAATAGAATCAGAGAGGGCTTCAGTCTCTCTAGGGGATTCTCTAGCCAACATCTCCTCTACTTCCTTCTTTTCAACATCTCTGAATTCGGCTTTCAAACCACTACAGAGGGGGAGATATGCTGTTCTGAAAGTATCAAACTCATTCTTCTTAGGATCGTTGTTGTGCCATTATAATAATGCCAGCTTCTGAGGGTTTTGATGGAACCTAGAATGGGCCGGCACTGGCTCGTGCACTAGCCGGACCTCTATCTCACACGCTCAACAACCCCACGGCCTCGCGGCCAGGAGCGTTGATGACAGGTACATTGCCTTCCTAAATGTCTTGCGTTTGTATTAAGTCGTTTGTAGTCCACTTTTCTCTCACCCATTACTCCTCAAAGGGAGTCCCTTACACATTGCCTAATGGCACGAAGCACAGACATAGGGGGTCCTCCAACGGCTGAATGCCGCCACCCCTCTGCGACTCTCCTACACCTTGGGGATTGGCCCCTCGGTGCGTCGCTCAACATATAAACATTTCGCACAAAATCCACTCAAGGTACCATTTAATCGTATACAGGAATGTACCATTGTCCTTACTTCTCTTTCCCCTAGACCCCACGACTAGCCTATGGCTTAGGGTATCCTGTCTCTCACTCAACGTGGGTCAAGGTCCTAATGAAAGCAATTGCTGTGCATCCAGGATTTCTAATACCTTTAAATATTTCCATGATTTATACATATTGTGGATGCTAAGTGCTCAACCAATTATAAAATCAATATTGTGCACATGTGGAAAACATCCTTTCAATGATTTTCAACTACTGTTCTTATGCAGCGTTTGGTGCGTAGATCGGTCGCAGATAGCTCACGTGGTGAATCCCGGAAGGTCCCCAAGAACAAAGTACTCTACCTTTTTGCACAAAAAACCATGTAAAAGCATGCACGGCAAGAGGCAAGAGACAAATTGGGTTCAATCTCCCCCATGCCTTGTGTGAGCGCTTCACAAAGCATGTATTTTATGTATATTTCCAATCTTCATGCTCAATAATAGCCCAATTACAAAAATATGACAAGCTTTTAGCTTTTGAGTTTGCTTTCTACAAAAATAGGAAAATAAAGCTAATGGACAGTGCCCATAGTGTCTGGCACGCCCAATCTCAATGTCCAAATAGAAATAACATATCCGGGCGCATAAGCGCATACAAAATAATAATCAATAATCGATGTCTCAATAGACATAACAAAATATAGGCGTGGCGCCTATCAAAATATAGTCCAAAGGTCGAATACCCGCTAGACTCCAATGCTTTCCTCTGCCACTGCTACTATCTCTACACATCAACTGAAGCATTCACAATCGTTAGTAAAATAATACAATTAAATCGACAAAAGTGAATACCTAGCAGTCTTCAGCTACATAAATAAATCAACTGGTTAGAAATAAATCCTAACCTTAATTTATTACGAGTGCGCACTCTAAACTCATAAATGTTTATTAATTTAATATGCATTTTGCGGAATCACCCGCTATGGAATCACCCATGTACACACTAAATTAATGAAACGCCCGAAAAGGACAGGCGTCCCCATCAACTTCTCGCACAAAGAATCCTCTTTGTGTATGAGCCCCGGTCATCTAAGTTTACGGAATCCACCGTAAAACCTCACGGAATCCACCGTGGAATATGCCTCCTGGCATCAGCGTTGCACGAACCTAGCACCGAGGAAACCCTCGTGCTACTAGGCCCTTATTTTATAATTATTCACCAACCTATATGGCATGCAAACAAAAACCAGCAATCTTTTCATCATTTTACTCCACATTTAGACACATTTTAACCACTCTACCCTCCCATCGATCAAATGTTGCATTGTTGTATAGATTTATAAGGCATTTTGCCATCATTTTATGTGTAAAAAGCGGAAAAAGACACACTAGAACAAGAAGGTGGGGCTGAACTGAGGCAAATTCTCATGATTCAGTCCCCACAAACATTCACGAACATTGTTCTTAATTTTCATTAATTTTCCGCACCCAAAATGCATTTTTTCCCTATTTTTAGTGTTTTATCTCTATTTTCCTTGTATTTTCTCTTATTTTTTGCATTATTTAATTATTAAAAATTCAAAATAGGTTATGGGCTGTGGCCCTTAGTTCCTTCTTACAACAAAAATGACAATTTAGTTGGTGTTCCTATTTATTCTTCCATTTTTTACCCCAAAACATCATTTTTCCTTGATTTTCCATATTTTACGTGTTTTAGTGTATTATTTTGGGCCACAAGATGCATGTTTTTCTGATTTTCTGATTATGATCAACAAATACTCATGGAAAACAGCAACATAAACAATTTTTAGCCCACATGAACAACATTTTATCAATCAAAAGCCATAAAATCTCAAATTTCCTTTGAAAATTTTGAATTACCGCTTATTTGCGTGTTTCGGGTTTCATGTCCATGGCTGCAAATCTAAAAATCAGCAGCACTTCATGCTCATGACGATCACAAGTCACCATTTCCAGCCCGTGGAGCAATCCGATCGATGCCGGACAAGCCTCCACCATTCTTTCTTCTTCCTTTCTCTTCCCACATGAACTCCCTCGTAGAGGAGAGAGAGGGAGGAGAGAGAAAGACTGATTTTCTCTCTCCCTCTACAGGCTGCCATTCCTCGCGTGGACCGGAGCGATACGGGGTGGAGGATGAGTGTAGTACCCTGTTGTGCTTTGTCTCATGGCTTACTTTCAAGCCAGCATCACGATTTGTGGGGGGGGGGGGGGGGGGGGGGGGGGGGGTTTGGGCGCCTCCTGTAGCACGCCGCCCCCTCCTAAATCATGTTTTTTCATGAAAGGGGGGGGGGTACCCCTTCACAAAGGCACCCCTTCACTTCTCATTTTTGGGCACCTCCCAATTTTTGACCGGCCTTTTGGCCCTTTTCCCGTCTCTCGCGCATACGGTGTCCGAATCGCGATCTGAAAATTTTTGTGAGCTCGTCTCGGCATCCCGCACTAACTGATAGCTCCACTGACCACCACAGGCACATGAAAAATTTACTAAAAATCCGCAAGTGTTGCTCGGGCGTCCTTAGAGCACTTTGACGCTTAAAATCGCGAGCCGCCGCCTTTGACATTGGATATTTTTCCCTTGATATTCATATTTTTTAGCTATTTTTAAGAAATTCCCAGCACCAAAATTCCGCTCTCAGGTTTCAATAGTGTATGTTGTGGAAAACACTCTGTCTACCAACTTCCAGTGGGTTGCTAATTGGACAAACAGAAGATTGTCAGTGCACCAAGCATCCCACGTATCCTACTGTTGAGCATCCACGAACAAATTCCAACTCTTTTCCTTCTTGTTTTCGTGAACCTCCATAGACCACGACTCCTGAAGCTTCTTCACAATCTCCCACTTGATGATGTCTGGATACTTCTCAATGAATACCAAATCTTCCATGGATGGTCATTCTCTCTGTTTCTGCTCTTCAGTTTGTTTCCAAACAATTTTCCACCAAGATGCAAGTTTCTGCAGCTACAGTCCACCACATGCATGCATCATGATGGTGATATGTTTCCGCCATTGTGGGATGAACTTCTTGTGGAAAGTGGCTTTGATAATGAGAGTCTCCAACTCTTCAATGGAAGAAAGAATTTTGCAAACATCCATTGAATTCTTCTCTTCTTGGCAATGCCATTTCCTTCATTTTCAGCCTCTTTTGATGCTTGTTGATGGCAAGTTTCCCCGACTGCACACCAAAATCATGGAGCCCCAAGAGGAACACCAAGGAAAAGGGGATTCTACTGCAAGAAAATCTATCTTGTAACATCAACAAACTTTTATTTCATTCTTTTGATTATCAAAACAAAGAAAACAACAATTCTTCACACAACATCATAGTAGATATCTCCCACGGATTTGATAGAATCAACCATAATCTTCAACATCTTCATAGAATCCATCAATAGAACAATGAACATAAAGGAATACACCATTTTTAAATGAAAATTAATCACATAGTATTCATCTTCAATGTCTTCATAGTTCTCTCTCTCAATCTCTCATATACAATTATACTGTTTTGATAGAATTGGCTCTCTCTCTCTCTCTCTCTCTCTCTCTCTCTCTCTCTCTCTCTCTCTCTCTCTCTCTCTCTCTCTCTCTCTCTCTCTCTCTCTCTCTCTCTCTCTCTCTCTCTCTCTCTCTCTCTCTCTACTACATCATCTCCTCACTACAATACTCTCATAATGACTCTCAATAATCCTTATTAGGTCGTGGATGCACCTCCCAAGAGGTATGTTTGATGTGAAGAGGCACCAGAGCCACTACAGTGTCTCTTCACAGCTCACTACTATCAATGTCACTCCAGTCTTCTCTTCAGTCTTCAGTAGCTGCTTCTTCCATTTGTTTTAGCTCTTTTGAACTTAGATTCATCCTTTCCAAAAGTTAGAAAACTTTCCCAAAGTCACACATACATTCTACAGAACACTTACAAAAGATCTACAGAATAGTACTGTATAGGACCAGAGCAGATATAGAGCAAACACAGAGGCTCTACAGAAGGTTTACAGAGGGTTATAGAAGGTCATCAGAACCTCAACAAAACCTATCAGAACATCACAGAGCTTCATATCTCCACTAAAAATCATCATGAGCTTCCAAAACATAATCAATATCATCCAAAACACTCTCAAACACTTCCATTAACAACCATAGATCACTCTAAATCCATCAAAAATTAATCATTCAGACCTCAAAAACAACAAAAATCAATCAAAAATTCAGTCTTTTTTCACTCTCAACAGTAATCCATCGAGATTGAGAGCATGTCAATCATCGCACTTAGCTCATAGCGAGAGAGAGACAAGGGGCAGTTGAACTCTACCCTTCTACCTATTAGGCAAAATCTAATTTATATTACTATCTAATAATTTTTACATTGGATTATTACTCCCTAACTAGCCCATCTTTCTAGGGCTCTCAATGCTCATTGCATCATACTCATATGGATATCTTCTTTATCATAGGACCAACTATGTAATTACCCTAGTTTTACTAGAGCATATGGGAACTTCCTATTTGAGGTGCTCATAGGTGGAGAAACAAAACATCCTCAAGTCTTTCAAAACCTTAAAGTCAATCCTCGTGGGTCAAGGGCCAAGCACTTCCTTGCTAGGTAGAATCAGAGCCTCTAAGCAAAGTCTAATTATTCCTGTAGAGTGTGGAGGCGCCATCTGGGATAGACCTTGGACAACCACAAAGCATTATATTTTGTAATTAAGTGGCATGCATGTTACAAAGACTATTTCCAATTAGTCCAAGGATCCAAGTGCATAATCTCCTTTGAATATCATGGTTGACCAATCCGCTAAATCTTGGGTAGTGCACAACAAGAAAGAAAGAAATTCTAGCATTGGCCCAAAAAGTCAAAGATCAAAGTGAATTTGAAAGGAAGTGGTACTCTAGTTGAGGTTTAGCTCCAAGATATGGCACTCAACTATTGACTATTGCTGAGCAAAGAAAGACACTTTGAACTTCATGATCTGACACATGTAGCCCCTACATCATTTCAAAGTAAGAGCTACACATTGCAAGTCGATTGTTGGGACAAACTGACATGATGATTGATGTCATTAGATATGTCTTCTACCTTACCCATGACCCACAACTTCTTGATGGCTATGCTTTTGTTCAGTACAATCCCAATTTCTATGAGTGGTTTATTCCAAGGAAAAATGACATAGAATCTCATATTTCCTTTGTTTCTACTACCATGCAAAATGAACCTTTGGCAAATGACATGTAGTAGAGAAATGAACATAATACTTCTCCTAAAAAGGACATAGTGGTTTAAAGTAATGTGCTTGAAAATCCAACTCCTAGGTCCAAGACTATTGATATCCCTACCAACCCACCCCATAACTTAGCCCCAAATAAGCAAGACAAATCCCCAACCCCTTCAAAGGAGGTTTTTCAAGCTCACCTATTGATTAGTGCCACAAAACCTAATCTTCCCACTTATATAAAATCTTTACTAGTATGACAACCACTCACTACGATGGTTGCCCATTTGCAAAAAGAAATACAATTCCTTTGAAGTAGAATAGCTACTCCAATTTGATGCCATATCTACTACTTATGCCAAGCTATTCACAATAATTGATTTAGGCCTTGCTGGACAATGAGGGAATACAAGTTGCTTTGAAATGGCATCCCAGTTGGGAAAAGAGTGAATAGATCTTTCACCAAAGCCTCTTGCTTCAACATGAATATACTAAGAACCTCCCTCACAAGCAATTTGAGTCATGTTGGCTTATTCCCTCTTATGATTCTCTAACCAAAATCACCAATCAGTTAGTACTTGATCAATTTGAAAAGAATTACAATTCCTTGACTCCCTTCTTATAGAAGTAGTATTCTCATTGACTCGGCCTCAGTTGTATTAGCAGTTGTCTTATGAGAATGTTTGAGCAATGATATATAGTCAATACACTTCAATTTGACCTGACTTAATATGAGATCACTTCATTGCACTCTAGCATCCTAGCTTAGAATTTGGATATGCCATTACAACTACAACATCATCCATTGATTGATAAGATTTTGATTGAAGAGGAATTGCACATAGCTAATTGCTTTGTAGGACCTTCCTTGCTTGATGATTTAGTTACTTACCTTTGTGGACTGGCTACCAAACCAACTGACTTAGATGATTTTGTTGAATTGGAGTATAATCTAAATTTTTACAAATGGTGGATTCCTAAAACTACAAATTACTAGTCCTTTTTTATTACTTATGCTAGTTACTTTATAAATATTTATTTCTTTAGCTCAATGTGTTTTACTGACTAGAACCAAAGATTGTTTGACTTTTGGAACAATGATATATCTTATGCAAGCGTCCAATCCAAGGTACATGTTTTAACTACATGTTTCACCAAGTGAATTTCGGATAACATCATGTAACAATAGGTGACAAATCGTAGCAATGCCAAACTCAAGACAAGGTGGTAATATCTACCATTGAAACTCTTCTACTCATCCCAAGCTATAGATACATCAAGAATCTCCTAGAGCTTCAAACATGAGACTGACATTAGGGACCCCTTCTCAACAAGGTCCAAGTTTCTTCAACCACAATATACATTGACTTCAACATCTAGTGATCATATACTTCTATATGAGGAGCTGAAACTTCATCAACCAACACATAATTCTTCCTCAACAATTTGGTCTTCTTCAACCATCACTTCATTGACAACAAGGCAATGCGATTTCTATGTCTGAGCTCACTACTTAATCTTCATTGTACACACTCCTGTGTATCACTCATTCTTATCAAGTGGGTTTGCTATCTCCCTCTTAGCCTTTAGCTTTCTCATCCTTTATATTTGTCTTTATAAGGTTGTATGCCTTTTTGTATGGAAACATGATTATTCAAGAAAGAGGAACAAAAAAAAGAGAGAGAATTGGAAAAAGTAAACATCAAGAAAAAGAAATGAAAGCAATAGAGAAACAAAGAAAAAGCAATATGCATGCACATGCATTGCACTACACTTAGGGGTCCTCAAGTTGAATGTGTCTAGTGGCTTCAATTGAATGGCTCTGTCTCTAACCACCTATCCCTTTTCCCAGCATCCCCCACATTTACCCATGGCACATCAAGGTTAGGACATACCTAGGGAGTCTCGGCATACCTTGATTATACTTATCTCCATGTGTCACTTGCAGTTTTTCCCTTTCCCCTTCATTCATGTCTATGCCAAAAAATCTATTTCAAAGCAAGCTAGGATAGAAGATTCAAGAAAAAAGGGACTAATTCCATAAACTACCACTTGTTTTTGATCCAACAAAGAACCATCTCCTTGAAGAGCTTATTAGAATGGGCTTTGCCTTTTGGCCATCTAACAAATAGTGCCTCTCTAGTATCTTCATCACCGACTCCCTTTTTCCTATACAACAACAATACTTTCCATCTTTAGAAGTGCAAGATTCCTTGCTTCATTATCCATTAGTCATACTAGATCCTATAGAGCACACTTCTAACTAAGTATTAGCCTATGTATGCACGTGTACTTAGATAATATTTGAACCATAACCTCTTCATGGTTTTGGGTCCCCAAGTATGGGACAATACTTTAGGTTGAGTTTTCCCCATCTTCCAAACCAATAATTTCCATGTCTTGTGTTGAATAGAAGACTACCATTCTCCCCTAGGAAGTGAATATATGTGAGGTTCTACTTTACAGGTACATCCGCTAAGTGCACTTAGATAATATTTGCACTATAACCCCTTTACACTTTTGGGTCCTCAAGTGCGGGACAATACTTTAGCCTTCATCCCATCTCCCAAACCAATAATTTCTATGTCCTGTGTGTGAACAAAAGACTAGCACTCTCCCCTAGGAAGTGACTCTATGTGAGGTTCTAATTTATAGGTACAATTACTAAGTGGAGACTCATGAGCCATCCCTCCTCCTTCCATCTCATTTCTCCAGACTTTTGCATTCTCTTCATTTTTGATTGGCCATTCAATCTTTATCCATTAAGAAGGACCATTAGCAAGATATACTATAAGCCACAATGCCTTTTGTAAGTTTTGTCACACCAGAAACACTCTCAGTTGGCCATCCAGCACTGTATCTATGATCAATCTAGAAGAGAGTCTTCACCTAATGTGAAAAAAGCAACACAAATCATATGGATAAAGCAAAGGAAACAAAACTACTAGCAAGCAAATAGACAAAGAGGGATGATAAATGGTTTCATGAGAGAACTAAAAATCATCTACAATCAAAGTTGTCCTTGAGATGCAAAGCAACATGGGTGCAAAAAGCTCATAGATTAAGAACTTTTGGACAAAAACAATGATTTCCAAAGGTAATAGATGTAAAGGTAATTACTTTGCCAAGATTAATAAGGTGGATAAACAAAAGGAAACAATTGTTGGCAAGCAAACATATGAAGAGGGCTAGCACCAAATGCTCTCACAACAAAAGGGGAAACCATCTACTATAAAAGTTGGTCCTAAGAGGCAAAGAAACACAGATGAAAAAGCTCAATGATCAAGAACTTCTAAGTGACTCTAGTTCCCATATCACTAATCCTTCTTTATATAGAATATCCTAGGGCTTCTATTGGCTTCTCTTGATTAGATTGGTTAGAGGTAGTTTCTCCCAAAGATGTTATGGTTTATGAGTGTTAATACAAGTGTACTACTTGACAATCCAAGTGTAAGTGCTCTCCACCATCTCTTGATCCTAAAGCTTAACTTGCACTTCTTTGACCCAATCTTTCACTTTCTCCATTACTTTCAATTGTTGTTTGAAGTATGGGTATTCGTCTACTTTAATCATGGTTTCTTTTTTATTTTAGGTGCTTTAGTAGTGCTCTCTATGCTAGTAGTGGCTACTCCTCTAGAGGTAGTCTTGTATCTTTGTTACTTTTCAAGGCAACTTCAATGGCAATATGCTTTGCTCTCTTCTTCTAGCTCTTCTTCCCAATTAGCAATGTATTTTTCATAGAACAACTCGAAATGTTGATATTTTCTTTCTTGCTTTGAGCTCTTGTTATTTTGGCATAAAGGCCAATGGTATACGGCCAGGTGGGTACTTTGTGTATATGTACACACTGTGTCATTCTTATATAAGTGATGATAATAGATAGATAGGGTATGTAGTACCCACAAGATTCCTTATGCTCATACACACACACACACACACACACTCTCTCTCTCTCTCTCTCTCTCTCTCTCTCTCTCTCTCTCTCTCTCTCTCTCTCTCTCTCTCTCTCTCTCTCTCTCTCTCTCTCTCTCTCTCTCTCTCTCTCTCTCTCTCTCTCTCTCTCTCTCTCTCTCTCTCTCTCTCTCTCTCTCTCTCTCTCTCTCTCTCTCTCTCTCTCTCTCTCTCTCTCACACTTTGCCTCATGTCCCAAGCTTATGTGACATGCACTAGAGATTAGCTTCACATTGAGGCATTGCTTGAGGTGCACATGACATTGACAATTAGAGATGAGTTGCCATTTCTACATGGATGTGGAGAACCAACCATTAAAGAATGATAAGTGAGATTGGAACAAGAGGAGATCTTTGCTTGTAGGAATAGAGGCTTAAACTATTAGAAGGAGATCATTCTATCATTTCTTTGTGAGGGGAGACCATCTTATAAAAGTTGTGCAAGAAAATGGTAGCTTGGTAACCCTCCACTATTTCAACCATAACTTTTGTGTCCAACATCACAATAAGAGGAGTTGTAGTGCTTAAACGTGAGAGGATGACAAGGGCTATGCCATCAATAATAGGGATTTAATTATTAAGTATAATGGTTTATTTTTGCTACACAATGTAACTTTTTGGTTTGGGACAAGCACTTGAAGTTTGCTTTTATTACTAGGGATGTATTTCCTACCGATTTCAAGTGATTGAAATCTTAACTTGAATATCTTTTAACAACAAACAAGATAAGAGATTGGTGACCCACTTTGAACACAAATTTTGGAATATTTTGAAAGGAAGATCAAAATTGTAGCATTTGTAAAGATATGCAACTTATGTGTGAATGAGCATTGACTCTTTATTGAGAAAAACGTTTATAAGAGAGGTTGCATATGGTGCTATGATTCATACATAAAAATTGGAAACTCACATTTGAGGTGTTCATTTGGATATTTTTTGCTGATTCTCTTAACAATTTTGTGCAAGAATATGTGCTTCTATATTAGTTATTCCCAGTTCTATGAATTTCTCAAAATATTCCTATTCATTTTTAAATTTTTCTTTGGGGGGACTGTAAACCACATCCATTGCAATCTTGGATCACTTCTTGGTAACTCAATTGCAAGTATGGATAAATATGAACATCCATACCATCTCTGTATTGATCTGGAAAATGACTATGTACCTGTTCATGAAAGAAATGAGGCGTCTAGGCACACACTAAGTGCATTGGAAGAATGAGATCAAAGGATAGAAAGGATATCAATTTATGGACTCATGGTGAGTGGTATCTTGTGGATTCTATGACAAGAACCACCCCTCTATTCTCTTCGCGTTCCTCATTGCTAAGGTTTGTTGGAGATGGTCGTTAAGGGCTTCTAGCTTATACATAGAATCTAGTAAGCCATCATAATATTTTCAAGCTAGAGAACAAATGGCTACACTAGAAAATGCATACAATGAGGAAAAAAATTAGAGGGGAGGCAAGAAAAAATAAGGAGTCTTGAGATCCAACTATTTGTAGCTAGATGGAAGGAAATGTTGCTTGGGTTGCATAAAAGATAGAAGAGTTTGAAGAATATCGAGACACTCAAGCCTAGAAATGGAGGTTGCAGGAGAAGAATAACAATAATATGGTAATACTTGGCCACTCGTACTAAACTAGTTGTATTTTTCTATTGTACTTTGATATCATCAAGTCCAAAGCAAGCGCTTGTGCTATGAATGCATTACAAATCCATGCTCATATGTGTGTTATCATTTTTGTTGTGATTAACATGACCATTTTCCATCTGGAAAAAGCAATGGAAAATTGGAGACAACATTGTAAGCCTACAATAACATCATTCCTCCCAAAGCTATAGGGAATATGTTGGTTAAGAAGAGGTTTAGGAAGGCCAATAAACTATGCATTGAAAAGTCATATCTTCAAAGTCATGCAGCAGGAGACATTGAAGAAAAAAAGAGTAAAGGGGTCTCTCCTTCAAAGCCATCCTTAGTTCAACAAACAAGTTGTAACATCAACTAGAAAGTCTTGGAAGTCCTTGGTGAGCCCATCCACACATCAGAGATAGCTATCCTGAAAGAAAGAATGCTAAAGTAAGAAAATTGTAACAACATATTCTTTGACCTAAGAACTTTGTAGAGAGCTTGACAAACATCAACATGTATACATTGCATAGTTTGTATAGAATAGTAAAGAAAATTATCCATATCTACATTGGATTTGCATAGAAACTAAAACCCTCAAAGGCCAAGGATGTCACTCACCCCACCCTTTGTCTCACGCTCTGATAGATACAGAGGGCAGCCCATACTTACGTCCCCATCCTGTTAGGATGGAAGCTCACATCACTTAAGGGGTTAATGATGAAGATCATGTCAGTTGTTGTTATCATCAGGATCTTGAAGATGAGGCGTACCCAGGGAGGCAGCCAACTAATCTCATACTTCAATGATTTGTAAGAAGAGTCATCTGTTAAGAAGGACTGACGGATTGATATTGCAGAAACAGCGCACCAAGGGAGGTGGCTTCAATTTACTTTTTGAAGAGGTTCCGCTGGTGATGAGTCAGCTATCCTGAACTACGAGGCATTACCACCTTTTCCACAGTTAGCTTCTCACCCAAGGGTGTTTCCACCTTTTCTTGGAACGAGGCCTGTTATGACAAGGAATTTCTTCCTTTTCTCCCATAACAGTTTTGTTTGTTTTTGTTTTTCTTGTTTTTTTTTCAGTAAGAAAGCGAATGGTAGAAATACCATGTGTCAGGACCATCCTTGCCACCATTGTTGGATCAGACGAGAAGAGAACAAGGTTGGGTTGAGATGTTTCTGCGAGGGGTTAGCAGGACGAGACCGCCTTATGAGGAGAATCATAAGCGCTATCAGAAGCACGACGAGAAGGACAGTGCGATGCCCAAAAAGGGGAGGGTAAGTTGATTGTGATTATCAAGATCCCCAAGGAGGGAAGTACATCTTCAGGGAATAGCCATTGATGAGGAAAGGATTATCAGAGGCATCAATGGTATGTACCTGAACAGAGCCGTTAGGATTGTCAACAAGTACCTTGTACGGGCCCATCCACCATTGTTGAAGCTTGCCAAGAAACTTGCCAAATCTTGACAGGAGCCACTAGTGAACTTAATTTTTATGCTTTTAATCCATTGCTTATACAGATTCTGCATACTTTGTCCATTGATCAACCCAAATAGAACCATGGTCATTCCATCCAGCACCCGGAGATCTTCGGCCTTTGAGGTCTCTGTAGGGACATCAACAAGATCATCCGCTATCAGAGAGAATTCTTCATCTGCACTTTCATAACCTACTTTATTTTCTTCCTCATCATTTTCATTCTCTTCCTCTGGAGGCTCTATCTCTACTTTTGTAGAGGCTCTGAAGAGAAGAACAGATCTTCTGTCTCTGCATCAGCTTCTGCTTCTATCACAGCTTCTGCCTCTGGCTCTGGCTCTGGCTCTGTATCTGTTACTGTCTTTGTGGCTGTCTATGTATCCGCTCTGTCTCTGTTCTACCTCTGTTCTGTATGTGCTTTGTATTTGTACTGTATCCACTCTGTCTCTGCTCTGTAACTGTATTGTCTCTGCTCTGTCTCTGCCGACTGTCATGTAACACTAAGAACAATACATCCATGCTTCTATTTCACTGTCAGAGGTGATTTCAAAAGTTAATTCTAGTTGAGGTAGGAGATATTCTCCCATGGACAAGGATTTTGCTTCCCTTGGCAATTGGCTTACAGTGCCCACTATTAGGGACTGTGCCTCTGTTTTCTTAGGAAAGATCTGCTTAACAGCCTCTTCATCTCCTGATGTACCATCTGTTACCTCGTTGGAGGAGTTAGTTATGACTTCAATGAATGTGGATCCATTACCTTTTTGCGATCCATACAGCTTCAACACAGCTTTGTTGGGTCCTCTGCCTAGGGTCAAGGTTCCTTTGAACCAGTCCATCCTAGCTCTTACTTCAAAAAGCCAAGGTCTTCCCAGGTCCCATCAGAATTTGGTTTGACCACTAGATATGTTAGCCAATAGTCTCTTCCTGCAAGGGTTATTTTGATGTATGGGAGGATGCCCAACGGTTTAATTATGCTTTGGTCTGCCAATTTGATAAGCCACTGTGTAGGTTGAATTCCTTGCAACCATAAGTTCTTCATTGTCACATCTGTCATTATGTTTACTAATATGTCTCCATCAATCAATGCACCTAAAATAAAGCATCCTTCTATCCATACACTGATCTTCAGGATTCCAGGATCTAGGAAGGCATTAGCCACATCCATTTTCTTTACAGGCTCCGGGGCCTTATTGGTCTTGGTCATTGTTGAAGGAGCGATCCTTAGTCCACATTTCTTGTCAAGGTGCTTTTGAATCTCTTTCGGCAGCTAGGAGATAGCATCAAACTGTCGGAATGTTAAGTTTGGTTTAAAAGTGTCTAAGTCTTTGACCAAGTCATAATCTTTGATAGGATCCATAGGCTTCTCCAGCCTGCTGGGGAATGGGGCTACACCCATTTTTATCTTTCCTTTTTCTTCTAGTAATTGCAGCATCGGCACTTCTGTTTTTGGAGGTGCTTCTGTATCATCTATCTCCTAGGCCTCTGGTCCTGTCTTTGGGATTGTCTCTGTAACTCTCTATAGCACTACAGTGCTCTGTACTGCACTGTTCTGTTGTGTACTGCTCTGTCCCTCTGTTGGCAGGTGGAACTTCACAGTCTTGGCAGGAGAATAATTTTTGTTCTGAACAATTGGTTTCTTCTTCTCGGTATGCATGACAGCAACAACTTCCAACTCTACCAAATTGGAGGCATGCTCTTGTACCTTCTGTTGGCTATCAGTGCCATTGGCCTTTACAGGGGCTGGGCTTGGACAGTCCTTTGCAGTGTGGCCTTCTCCTTTACATCGACTGCATAAGGGCTTGTAATCCACAAATCGTCTAGGGTTTGGACAATTCGGGGAGATATGCCCCTTTTCTCCACACCTATAACATTCCACCTCTGATCTTTGACCACCGCCAGACTGTCGTCCTCTGTAACTTTGAGAGGGAAACCTCCTTGGACCAAAATTAGGACCAAACTCCCTAGGCTTTGGTCCAATATCCTGTGTTGTCATTTTGGATTCCAGCAAGTTGAATCTTGCATTTTCATACTTTTATCTTCGCTCATGCATCTCTTTTAGAGAGCAAATATCCTCTGATGGTTCTTCCACAAACAGTAGGAACAGAAGGCTCCAGGAATGGTTGGTTTTTGGGTACATTCAGTGGCTAAATATCCCACCTAATGACACTTTTCGCACCATGTATTAGAGCGCATCACATCTCTTCCATCTCCCACAAGAGTGGATATATTAACGGTATTCACCTTCAGCATCTGTAGCTGCTCTGTAATCACATCCAGAAGCTCTTTCTTGATACTTGCAACTGAGTTGGATAAGTAGTCCTTCAGATTTTCACCTCCTGAAGTACTTGTAGTGGGATTTCATGAAGCCTCTGTAATTACTGCATACACTAGTTGGGTCGATCCAGAGGGTCCTCTGTTCCGGTTCTGATAATTCAGAGCTCCTGTTGAGACTTGGGGTTGTTGATTCCAGTTGGTAGGGTTCCACTGTTGTTGAGTAGCCATTGGAGGAACTATTTGAGGCCACTGTTATTGTGGTTGAACCATCATTTGAGGCACTGTCGTCTGCGGTGACCACAGTGGATTAGGTGCATTATACTGTGGCATTGTTTGCATCTGGAGATAGGGGTAGGGAACTATCCCTGGGACTGCATTTGGTGGGTATACCATTCCAGGCATGGGAGGAGGTAAGACTCCTCTTCTTGGAAACATTGACAGTCTTGCTTCAACTTTGTCATACAATCTTGCACCTTCCACTGCAGCTTGCAGATTCACTGGTCTTCTCAATTCCATGAACTTGCGAACTTCTGGTTGTAGGCCTCTAAGGAACACTCCTTTCTGGATTTCTTTGTCCAAATGATGGTTAGTCCATCTCTTCAGGATGGATTCCATTCACGAGACATAAGCTTCTACTCTTTCTCCAGAGGACTGACTTAGGTTCATGAACTCCTCTCGCATCCACTCTTCAAAACCTTCACGCCTAAATTTAGTGAGGAAGGCCAACTTCAGGCCCGTCCCATGTGCCAAAAGTTCCTGTTGCTTGTCTCTCATACCACTGAAACGCCGCACCCTTGAAAGTGGCAGGGAATATCGCTAACCAATGCTGTTTGTCTCTCATACCACTGAAATGCCGCGCCCTTGAAAGTGGCGGGGAATATCGCTAACCAATGTGCTCAGGGGTTCTTGCATTGTTAGCCACACATGCTACCATGAACTCTGCTACATGAAGATCAGGGTCTTGATTGTACTCTCCCTTAAAATTTGGCAATGGGACTACATTTGCTGGCATGTCATCAATATTTCCAAGATGAATCTGACTAGGAAGGGGACCTTGAGTTGCCATGGAGACTTCTGTAAAGAGTGCTTTTAGGGCATCAAATGAGGCTTCTGCTGCAAGCTCATTCTTAGCTTTGATTTTTGCCTTCTGTCTTCTCACATACCTCTGGACTCGTTCTAACGCTTGCCTTTTGATTGGTCATTCATCAAGGGGTTGGCTCCAACCAGTTATTCTGTACTCAACAGGATAGAATCAGAGAGGGCTTCAGTCTCTCTGAGGGATTCTCTGGCCAACATCTCCTCTGCTTCCTTCTTTTCAACATCTCTGAATTCAACTTTCAAACCACTACAAAGGGAAAGATATTCCGTTCTGAAAGTATCAAAACTCATTCTTCTTAGGATCGTTGTTGTGTCATTATAATAATGCTAGCTTCTGAGGGTTTCAGTGGTATGAGAGACAAGCAGCAGGAACTTTTGGCACATGGGACGACCTGAAGTTGGCCTTCCTCACTAAATTCAGGCGTGAAGGTTTTGAAGAGCGGATGCGAGAGGAGTTCATGAACCTAAGTCAGTCCTCTGGAGAAAGAGTAGAAGCTTATGTCTTGCGAATGGAATCCATCCTGAAGAGATGGACTAACCATCATTTGGATGAAGGTATCCAGAAATGAGTTTTTCTTAGAGGCCTACAACCAGAAGTTCTCAAGTTTGTGGAATTGAGAAGACCAGCCAATCTGCAAGCTGCAGTGGGAGGTGTAAGATTGTATGACGAAGTTTAAGCAAGGTTGTCAATGACTCCAAGAAGAGGAGTCTTACCTCCTCCTATGCGAGGAATGGTATACCCACCAAATGAAGTTTCAGGGACAGCTCCCTACTCCTATCCCCAGATGCAAACAGTGCCACAATATAATGCACCTAATCCACTATGGTCACCACAGATGACAGTGCCTCAAATGATGGTTCAACCACAACAACAGTGGCCTCAAACAGTTCTTCCAATGGCGACTCAACAATAGTGGAACCCTACCAACTGGAATCAACAACCCCAAGTCTCAGCAGGAGCTCTGAATCAGAACCAGAACAGAGGACCTTCTGGATCAACCCAACCAGTGTATGTAGTAATTATAGAAGCTTCCCAAAACCCTACTACAAGCACTTCAGGAGGTGAAAATCTGAAGGACTTCTTATCCAACTCAGTTGCAAGTATCAAGAAAGAGCTTCTGGATGTGATTACAGAGCAGTTACAGACGCTGAAGGTGAATACTTCCAATATATCCACCTCTATGGGAGTTGGAAGAGATGTGGTGTGCTCTAATACAAGGTGTGGAAAGTGTCATCAAGCGGGACATTTAGCCACTGAATGTACCCGAAAACCAACTATTCTTGGAGCCTTATGTTCTTACTGTTTGCGGAAGAACCATACAGAGGATATTTGCTCTCTGAAAGAGATGCACGAACGAAGACAGAAGGATGAAAATGCACGATTCAACTTGCCAGAATCCAAAATGACAACACAGGATATTGAACCAAAGCCTAGGGAATTTGGTCCTAATTTCGGTCCAAGGATGTTTCCCTCTCAAAGTTATAGAGGACAACGGTTTGGCGGTGGTCAAAGATCAGAAGTGGAATGTTATAGGTGTGGAGAAAAGGATCATATCTCCCCGAATTTTCCAAACCCTAGATGATCTGTGGATTACAAGCCCTTATGCAGTTGATGCAAAGGTGAAGGCCACACTGCAAAGGACTGTCCGAGTCCAGTCTCTGTCAAGGCCAATGGCACTGATAGCCAACAGAAGGTACAAGAGTCTCCCTCCAATTTGGTAGAGTTGGAAGTTGCCACTGTCACACGCACCAAGAAAAAGGAACCAGTTGTTCAAAATAAAAATAATTCTCCTACCAAGACTGTGAAGTTCAACCTGCCAATAGAGGGACAGAGCAGTACATGACAAAACAGTGCAGTACAGAGCACTGTAGTGCTACAGAGAGTCACAGAGACAGTCCTAGAAACAAGAGCAGAGGTCCAGGAGATAGACGATATAGAAGCACCTCCAAAAATAGAGGAAGTGCCGATGCTGCAATTATTAGAAGAAAAAGGAAAGATGAAAATGGGTGTAGCCCCATTCCCCAGCCGACTGGAGAAGCCTATGGATCCTATCAAAGATTATGACTTGGTCAAAGACCTAGACACGTTTAAACCCAACTTAGAATTTCGACAGTTGCTAATGCTGTCTCCCAACAGCTGCCGAAAGAAATTCAAAAGCATCTTGATAAGAAGACGTGGACTAAGGATTGTTCCTTCAACCAATAAGGCCCCAGAGCCGGTAAAGGAAGTAGATGTGGTTAATGCCTTCCTAGATCTTGGAACCCCAGAGATTAGTGTATGGATTGAAGGATGCTTTATTTTAGATGCATTGATTGATGGAGGCTCATTAGTAAACATAATGACAGATGTGACAATGAAGGACTTAGGGTTGCAAGGAATTCAACCTACACAGTGGCTTATCTGATTGATAGACCAAAGTAGAATTAAACCGTTGGGCATCCTCCCATCCATAAAAACAACCCTTGCAGGAAGAGATTATTGGCTGACATATTTGGTAGTCAAACCAAATTCTTATGGGACCTCATACCCTCTATTGTTGGGAAGACCTTGGCTTTTTGAAGCAAGAGCCAGGATAGACTGGTTCAAAGGAACCCTAACCCTAGGTAGAGGACCCAACAAAATGGTGTTGAAGTTGTATGGATCGCAAAAAGGCAATGGATCCACATCCATTGAAGTCATAACTACCTCCTCCAATGAGGTAACACATGTATGGGGTTTAGGCCTCAACTTCTTTAGCCAATGGAAGATAGAAACCATGCCTCTACCTGTTTATTTAAAAAAAAAGGTAGATTTCTATCAGCATTCCATGATCTTATTGAAATGGTCTCAGGTGTAGTGCAGAATTATGGAGACCAATCGTTATGATTTATAGACCAAGAGGTTTATGAAATCAAGAATAACAATGATATGGACTTGTATATGTACGAACTTTAAAATAATATTTTCATCAAGAATATGTATGGCAGCTATTCAAATTTAAAAATATTTTTTAAAGCACTACCCCTATGGGTTATTTTCTTTAGTGACATAACCCACAAACAAAGATTAATCATGAAATTTCATATGTAATCTATTCATCATTTCTTATGTTTTATGGATGCATTAGCTTGAGATATGTGGATTCTACAGCTTTTCCCTAATTGAATGATCATTGAATTTTATGAAATAAATATTTTTAAAAGAGGATCAATAACTACTTTTTTAGAGATGCAAGACCAATCTTTATATTTGTTATTTAAAAAAAGTTTTACTATATTCATTTCCCTTTTCTAATAAAAAATGTGTTGATCAAACAATGATAGAAAATACTAAGTTACAGGTGTTTGATACATTAGTATCATTTTCCATATTTGCCTCCATGTTAAGGGTCATTGAGAATAGGCCCACCACATGGGAAGGTTGTGCTTCATTTGATAGGATGGCCATGTCCAAGGGTCCCACTTTGTTGGATGGTCTTACCATGTGAAGCTTCTAACACAAAGGCATCGTGGTTAGAGAAAAAGAAAGGCCATATATAAGAGAAGAAGATGGAATAGAGGAAGTCACATCATTTGCCTAGGATGCACATCATGATTGTTCACCTTGGGATGCACTAGGTGGAGTTATGTCTTTGCCCTCTCACACTCATGCTTTCATGCACTTTTTTTATTCACACCTCTCACATTGGCATGGGTCTGTCATTGTTTATCTCTCTCATGCCACCTCTTCACAAATTGCCCTTTATTTATAGTTGAAGTGGGAAGGGGAGGAATTACTTGCCTATGTCACGGAATAATGAGATGTCCTATGGTGGCAAGGAGAGAGTAGTTTTTTTTTTTTAAAGGGGGGCGGGAATAACTTTTCTAATTTTGTATTAATTAATAATTGTTATGTATAATCAAATATCTTGATATTTTTTATACAGTGTGTGATATGTTGACATAAGGGGATTTTCTGGATTTTTAAATCCACTAGAGAAAGGAAGAGTCACTAAAATTTTTCAATTTTTTAAATGCCAAAATTTGGAGAGGGGTTGATATATTAGTTAAAGGGGGACAAAAAGTACAAAAAATACAAGATTTTTTTGGATTTTGTTTTTGAAGAGGAGGAGAGGGGATTTTGTGACTATTTAAATCCATGGGAGAGAGAAAGAGTCAATAGATTTCTTTATTTTTTAAAATACCAAAATTTGGAGAAGGGGTTGACATGTTAGTTAAAGGGGGAGAGAAGGTACAATCATTCCAATATATTATTTATTTTTTGTCAAAGAGGAGGAGAATATACTTTTGATTACCCTCATTTTTTAATCCCCAAAGATCTAGGGGGTAGATTTTTTGAGAAGAGGGGAGGGTGAGTGTCATATCCCCCTTATTTTTGCATATTTCTATTAAAAAGACATCCAAAAAAAAGGGTGGTAAAATACATGAGAGAGACAAAGGCGGATTTGGTTTTTGGTGAAACACAAACACAAACATATAGTTGTGACAGTCATTCTATTCCCAATGATTGGGGGTACCTTTACCTTAAAAAATTTTGAAATATTTTTGGGGAGAGAGAGAGAGAGAGAGAGAGAATATTAAAATAGTTTTAAAATTTTAAATTATTTGGGGAGTTGTCCTTTTGACTATCATGATGGAGGGAGAGAGAGATTATATATATATATATTTGAATGTTGGGAGAGGGGCTATCAACATGACATGGGGAGGGGAGGTGGTGTGGCAAGACGACAGTCAAATAGGGGTGAGGGGGAAATAATTAGTTTATTGATTAATTTTTTAAAAATTGAGCTTTTGCAAGGAGAGAGGGAGAAGAGAAGGCACCATAAAGTTGGTAGCCTGATCAGGCCACCCCCTTCACATTCTCTTCATTTCCTATCCTCCTTAATACTAAGGTTTTTAAACCTTGAAATGTTTCCCTCTCCTTTGCCCTAGTTTATAGGCTATGCATGGAAGTTATCCCTCACCCCTTGATTTCACGTGATTAGAGAAAAATCGTAATGCAGAGGCAGAAGGAAATTGATGATCCCAAGATGGATTGCACAGGGAGGGGTTGCAAGCAAAAACAAAGAGAAGAAATTTATTTTTTAAATGTGGAACTATTACATTCTCTTCCCCTCAAAGAAATCAAGATATCCTCATCTCAAGAGAAACTTAATGTTGTCTCTTTGGAGGATGGTCCCCTCAATCCATTTGGCATCCTCTTCAGGGAAGTCTTCACACTGGATAAGGCACTCGTGGAGAGTACGATTCTTGGTAGGCTTTTCTCAGATCTTCAATATTCTATCAAGTTGAACTTCAAAAATTCCATGAGTTAGCATTACAATTTATCCATCATCTAGAACATGATCAAGGTTAGGGACTTAGGGTTTGGGAAGGCTTACATGAAATACATTATGAACTTTGAGATGAGGTGGAATTTCTAGTCTATAAGCATTCCTACCAAGACATTTGACAATCTTGTAGGGTCCACAATAACTTGGATTGATTTTTTAAAATTTCCCGAGAGGTAAAGAACTCTTCTTTGTTCAGACTCTTAGGAACACCATGTCTCTATTCTTAAATGTCTAGGGAGTCCTCTTGGGGTCAACCTAGGCCTTTTGTCAGACTTGTGCTACTTTAATGTCCTATTGGATGGCCTTGGTCTATGTTCCTCCGTCTATAAGAGCTTTTTTTTTTTAAATTCTCTAATCCTCAAGGTTGGACAATCATTCTTGCCCATACCAATACTTTGTTGGTACAAGGCATTGTAGCGAGACTCCATTAAAAGGTAATTATTCTATCCATCTCTTGGGCTCCCTGCTACATGTGCCAATGGCTTGAAAGAGACATGTCTAGAATTCAAAAGTGAACAAAGGTCCAATGAGTGAAGCTCATGGAAACTTGATCCTTTTAGTCTTAATTTGCTCACAACTCCAGCATTGAGTTACATATATTAGAACATTAGCTTTCATTCCTAGCCAATGAAAACTCCTTCTTACTACATGTATAGTCTTTGCATAGTTGGGATGTCCAGCTATCAGACTATCATGGGGATCCCATAGAATCTTTTTCTTGAGGTCTGAGCTATTAGACACACACAACCTGTACCGGTAGTATAGAACCTTTCCCTTAATGTGATAATGCTTGAATTTGGCCTTTGTATTGGCTATCTCCCCCAAATTAGATGGACCTCTTTAAGTCAAGGGAGTTAGTTTCCTTAGGAATTTCAACAGCTACAACTTGTGCTTGTAGTATAGAGGCTTGCCCTCAATGTGATAATGCTTGAATTCGGCCTTTGTATTGGCTATCTTCCCCAAATTGGATGGACCCCTTTAAGTCAAGGTAGTTAGGGTCCTTAGAAATTTCAACAACTATAGCCTCTAAAATAGGATTGCTAGGCATGGAAATCACTTGGAAGAAATTCTCTACTAGTGGGCTCTTCCAAAAGTAAGAAATTTAGAAAATATTTCATACTTAGGGTGTCAACCACCACATTGTTCTTTCTAGGATGAAACTTTATTTCAAAATCAAATTCTTGGAGGAATTCAATCCATCTCCTCCATCTCATGTTGAGACCAAGTTGGGTGAAAATCCACTTGAGCCTTTTGTGATTTGTTACAAGAGTAGATATTCTTGCCAAGAAGTAGTGACACCACAATTTCAAGGCGTAAATGACTGCTAAAATCTCAATGTCATGTGCAGCAAAATTCTCCTAGGTCTTAAGAAGAAGGATACACCATTAGATGCCCTTCTTGGGGCTTAAGAAGAAGGATACACCATTTGATGCCCTTCTTGGGTAAGAACACATCCATGTGCCACGATGCTACCATCTTCAATGACCTCAAATTTCTTCATAAAATTTCTCAACTTCAAGATGGGGGTGATAGTGGGACATTGATTCAGCTGATCAAAACTCTCTTGCTCGTGTGACATCTATGTGATTTTTGCTTGCTTTTTGAGCAATTTAGATAGGGGTAGTGCTATCAAGGAGTAATCTTTGATAAAAATCCTATACCAACTTGTGAGATCTAGAATCCTTGGATTCCTATGATGCTCTGGGGTGGTGTGAAGTCTTGAAAATCCTTGATTTTGGCAATGTCTACTAATATTCCTCTTTTGAGATTATGAATCCAAGATATTTAATTTTCTTCTTGAAGAATGTACACTTTTTGTTTTTGGCAAAAAGCTTATCTTCATGAAGAATTTCCAAGACAATCTATAGATAACTTGGATGATCTTCATCTACCTTGGAATAAGTGAAAATGTCATCAAAACATGTGAGGATAAATTACTCTAGGTGTAGTTAGAAGATACCTTGGACTAGCCTATTAAAAGTAGCAAGAGCATTGGTTTGTCCAAAAGACATTACAATAAATTTGTAATGGCCAAGCCTGGTGTTGAAGGTCATCTTTGGTATGGCTTCATCATTTCTCTAGATTTGATAATATCTGCACCTTAGATCAATCTTAGAAAATATTATTTCCCTTTGCAATCGATCCAACAACTCATTTATCTAAAAAATGGGATGTTTATTCTTGATGGTGGTGACTTGATTTAATCCCCTATAATTGATATGTAGTTTGATGTTCCCATCCTTCTTTTTTAGAATAGAATGGGTGCACCCCAAGAAGAGTTGCTAGGAAAAATAGATATTTGATCTAGCAATCTCTTTAACTACTCCTTCAATTTGATTGCCTTGGGAATGGACACTTTGTAGGGTCTTCTTATGACTAGTTTAGCTCTAATGACCAACTTGATCTCATGATCCACATCCCTTTCAAGAGATAATTCTACTAGCTTGGAAAAGACGTCAATGAACTCCTTAACCATGAAGGTTTGTCCTCATCCTTGGTATCCTTGACCTTGTTGAGTTTGACTAGGTAGATAGAAAGTCCTTCCCTTAATCCCTTCAAGATTCAACTACCCTTGGGGCTAACTAATCTTAGGTTTACATGCTTTCCCTTGTGATCAAATCATTTTTCCAAATAGATTTTTGAATATGATATGTTCTTCCCCATAGTGTATATTTGCTTGATTGGGTGCTAACCAAATACATCACTAACATGCAATCATAAATTCCTAAAGGTATGACTCAAAAATTTGATGTCATGGTCTTCTACCCTAATTGAAACTAGATATTACTAGTGGATTGGATTGATATTGTTTCCCTCCCATTAGAACAAACTTAACAACTTTCCCAAAATCACTAATAATATTAGTGAACCCAAGCCATATCCTCCTTTTCATACCAATCTTTCAACATTAAATTGAATGGGTTTATGTTGCAATCGCTAAGGTAATTTTTGGATATAATGATATTGTATAAGTCTAGTGGTATTTTTGCAATTCTTTGCATTATCCATAACCACTTTTACCACATGCTGATATCCTATCTCTTCAATAGTTTTGCATAAAATATTTACAATGTACTCCTGATTTTATCTTTGATGTGCTACCTATGGCTTTTAGGAAGGACTTCCCCTTAGTGAAACCAACATGATGTTTATTAAAATGATCATCATTGAACATTATGATGGAATGGTACATGTAGTCATATCCAAGTCTCATAGAATAACCCTATTAACCCATTTCTTCACCACTGAGTGGCAGTTATCAAGAACATCGTGCCATATTGAGTGATAATACAATGGGAAAAAGTCAACCTCAAACTCTCCAATCTTATTTTATACATATTTCTAGTAATCGTTATTCACAATTGCCATTGCATGGCCAAAAAACAAGATACTCCTAACCAAGGCCATTTGTTCTTTTTCTAAGAGTATCACATGAAAAGTTAATGCGACCACCAAACTTCATGATGTGACAAAAATTGCACTCCCAATGCATATATCCTCCTTATAAGTTTTTGAAAAATTATCACCCTATCCATGGTGACTTTGTTTAATATCTAGGACCTAGCTTTACATTATGCAAGTTAGAGGAAGGAGCATCAATAATCTTTGAAAACCTGACAACTAGTGCCCTCATACTCTTAGATGCTACAATGTACATGTAGTTAACAAGTAAATGATCAATTACACTGATCTATAATGTTGTTAGGCACATCAGATGCTCACAATAGTATAAAGTAGAAAAACAAGCAATACATGGAACAATCCATGGTAAAAACAAATAAATAAGAAATACAACAATTAATCATTTAAACCCTAAACCCTAAATATACAAAAATTAAGTGCAATCAAAAATCAAAGTATATGCACTCACATGTGAATGCTATCACTACATCATTTCAACAACTATTTTAAAAATATAGACTAACACGTGTATGCACTATGTACACATGTTTATATTGTAATTTGCATAAGTAGATATATTTATATGAATACAAGATTTCAGCATTATATAATTTAAGGCCTAGAAATTTACAAACAAAATGATGAAATTAAATACAACTTGCAAGCAATAAGAATAATGTTAAAGCTAATGATGAACAAATGTGAATGAACCAATTTTGCCCCATTAGGGATAACATAGTCCAATTAGCATCAAATAATAACTATACCATGAACTAACATTGCCCAACCTTGAATATTAGTCCATTACGAAAAGAACACATATATTTGATTACTCCTATCTAACTCAATGCTTCATCTTTGGGATAATTATAGCCCATAATAGAATCTGAGACCCAATATATAAAGCACTTTGTGATTACCCTAATGTTTTTTCAAAAAATAAAAACCAAGTCTAGCAAGCAATCAAGAATTACCTCTTAGTCTCTTTGGAATAAGCAACCCAATCTTGTCCCCACCGCATGCTTTGACTCTTTGTTTTTTAGTATTTCTATGGAAGATGGCTTATCAAAAGTTTCTCAATATTAGGACCAAAAACACTTCAAAAAATGCGCTTTTGTCAATTAGTGGATAAAGGAAAGGACCAAAGAGATTTTGCCACATGGAAAAAAATATGGTACTCTTGTCTCCTCCACTTTTGAGATAATAGAGTCTATTTTGTGGTTTAGCCGAATTCTTCAAATCGTGACAAGTTTTGGTAGTCCCAAAGGCCCTATTAACTAATAAAAGCTAACAAAACATTTGACAAAGACATGATAAAGTTAAGTTAATTCATATTGTTTTGAGAATCGGGAGAATTTTCAAAGTTCTTCTTGGCGCTTGTAGTATTTTTAATTTGTCTCCTTCACATTCACCCTTAGATCCTTGACCTCTCTCTTTAGGTTTCTTTCTATGCATATTGTTTGTCTGCTCATTGTCTTTAACATGGCATCCACAAGGTGTCCTTCTCATCCCATAAACTCTTGCACCATCTATAGCAAAAGTGCAAATGGAGAATGGGAGCCCAAAATATTTACTATAAATGATTGGGTTACAATGCTACCATCTTGTGTAGGGACTCTCATAAGGTGAAAGGAACGAAATGGGAGGATATGAAATATCACTGGAAGGGATGCATCATTGCTTTCAAAACTATGCCTCAAGGCTAGTTTGCTTTGGTGCAACATGTTTACATGTCATGAGATATGTACTTGGCTCCATGGGAATGTTTTTCTTAGCAAGCACACTGTAAGTTTGAGTTGCAATATATATGTGAATATATTGTTTTGTTTGAAGCAAATGCTAAATACTGGATTATTGGTTGTAGATATCTTTCCATCAACAAGTTTTGAGAGAGAGCCTTAGTGGAACATTCCATGCCATTCATAAAGAATTTACAGACATTATTTATGTTGATCAAACTGCGAGTTTTTTTATGAAAGTAGAATTTTTGTGTATTATGTGTTGTATATGGTTCCCTCAAGAGCATGTTTATATGGATACCTTGAAGATTTTTCATTACCAAGTCTCTCATGTTTGGATTGGATGAAGCAAAAATGGAGAGTTTTGAACTCAAAATTGCTCAAGACATTCAAAAGGCTATGACTCCTAGAAGGATCTCGAGAAGAGTATGCTTATCGTGGTTTTTACCCTTGCATGTTTTTGTAGATTGCTTCAAAACAACATGTTTACAAAGGACGAAGGCTTCATGGCTAAACAGAAACTTTTCAAAGGAAGATTTGGACAAAATTTTAGGTCTATCTTGGAAAGCCAAGGAATTTGACCACAAAGGTGACTTTATAAGGTGGAATGTATGCCCTTAGTCATTGGGTTTATCCTATAATCTATCTCGACAATCCCTTGTCATAGGTTTTGATTATAGAAGATACAAACCTAGAGTGGGTGCATGGGTTCCTTTAGATTCAAAGATTGATTGTAAGATGTTGAAACTTATAGTGCAAGTTACTGCACAAGAAGTAAAGGAGTTGAATGTTACTTCAAAGTGGAGTCTTAAGGATGTAAGAGACACCTTAGAGTTTCTAGAAACTATTAATCCTGGATATAAGTTCAAGGTAAATTGTGCTAAAGAGCTGAGCACTCTTTATCATGTGTGACTTCTTGCCTCCTAGTGTTGTGACTTTTCAACCATGAATATGCACATATAAATAATTTTAAATTTTTCTTTTGCTCACAAATATTGTTGCCAAAAACATGGAATTATACATACTGATAAGTATTATAAAGGAACTCTTGGTGTAAACTTTGCAATGATTCTATAAATAACAAATCATCTTTCGTGGAACAAAATGATTTCATCATATCATGGGTTACAAAATTATTGTACAATTTTATAGGAAACACTTGGCATAAACTTTACAATTCTCTGTGATTCTATGAACAAAAAATAATCTTACATGGGTAAGACTAAAACGAGATTTCATTACATCATGGGTTAGAATATTATACTACAAATATACAAGGGGAATTTATTGATGTACAAATAGAAAATTTGGCTATTCTTTAGCTTTTTTTTAATCTTCACCTTCTCCACCCTCAGGCTGTTCTTTGGCTTCTCCTTGGTCTACAGCTTCTCCACCCTCGTGCTAAGCTTCTCTCTGTTGATCTTCAACTTCTCCACCCTCAAGATTTTTCTCCTTCTTCTTTGGAATAGTTGCTTCATCTTCATCACTTTCATTCATCATCACTAGTTTCCTCTTAGTAGGTGTTTTCTTTGGTTGCTCAAAGAACTTGATTTTCTCAGACACTCTTTTCTCTTAAGGCTTTAGAGGAGATGGATTAAATTTCAATGGAGAAAGCTCAGGCATCCCCTTCTTTTTGGACCCCTTCCTTTTCGACCCTGAGGAATTCTTCTTTTTGGCAGTTGTCTTTTTGTTGCCTTTTCCCTTCGTTGTTGCCTATTCCTTGGAAGTTTTAGATGAGAGAAGGGAGTCAAGGTCCACTGGATTGCCTTATCCAAAACTCATTCGATACACCTCTCCCGTATCCACCACATGTATGACTCAAGGTAGTCTCTGCACTGCAACAAAGTACATAAGCTATTTGAATTAGAAGATACTTTCAAAATAAAAAAGACAAGACATAGGAGACTTACATTCACCCCCTCTACATTCAATAACTTTGAATCTATTGTCCTCAAAGCATTTGAAATCACTCTCCACCCACAACTATATATGTAATTTTGCAACGGAAACTCTTGACGGAGAAACTTGAAAGGCCTTTGAGGATCAGCAATGTTTTCAAAATTGGTGTCTAAGTGGGTAGTAACAAGTTTAATAGCACCGTAAATATCAACTTATTAGCAAATAGTATAAACTTTAACCAATAAAAGACAAAATAAAGAATGTCCATTGACAATAAATCTTTGATTGGCCATGAATTCCTGAAAGACAATTCATAAAGATGACCTCTCTTGTGGGAATGTTGATATAGATTAGGCTCTAGTGCTCTCTGGGAACCGAAACACTAGTGAGCAAAAACCCTAAAGACAAATCATCAAGAGATATAATGTTGAAGGGATGTACCTTTCAACATATGGAAAACATATATGATAGTTTGTGACATGATTAAATTGCTTAAAAATTTTTGTAATATTTGAACTGGATTTTGAAAGCAAACCCATAGAGAGAAGTGGATTAAAAATAAATATACTCTTAGCAATATCATTGCTAAGAGAAGCAATATATGACATGTATACAAAGTAAAGAATGAATAATAGAATGAATGCAATGTAAGGACCCTTGAAAAATTTCAATATAAACAAAGAGAAGCAAAAGACCTTACCTCAAATAACATAAAACTACTTAATCTGTTAGTTGACAATCCTTTCTTTTGAATAGGGCCTTATCTTCAGGAGATATGTTGATGTACTCTTCTTTTCTAGGATTAATAGAAACATTTATGACCATTTGACCATACACTTTGCCCATCCTCTCATAGTTCATAGGGCCAAGAGACTTGATATTTCTTTGCCAGATCACATATTCATTCTCTATTATCTATTTCCTCTTCTCCTCCAAGACAACCTCCGGCTCACTTGCAACCCTTGTAGGATACATGTGAGTTACATCCTCAACCTTGGGTGACAGTTGCTCATTTTCCTCCTTCTGTTTTCTAGACACCTTGGGTGGAATATTGAGGATTTCAAATGCCTTTTGATTAGTAGTTGTCTAAGGCTTCAAAACTTTGTCAAAACTATACCTAAGTCTACTAACCATACTATAGTCCTTATTCATCAATGTAATTCAATGTGCTTGAGTAGCTGCAATGTATGCAAAAAATCAATTAAAAAATCCTCCGCTACCTCTTGTAAGCAAAGTAGGGTAGACAACTACACAAATGAAGACAACATGTCAGATATCTCCTTGACCACTCTGAAAGAAGGAGCCTTAAGAATGAGATGGCTAGTGGTCTTTTGAGCTTTCTTGATCTCTCCAAAATATCTCTACATGTAGAACCATCTGAAAAAAGGAGCCTTAGCAATGAGATGGCCAGTGGGTAGGATTAAGAAGAAGGGAACTTGAAGGTTTAACCTCATTAGTAGTTGACTTGGAGTTCTTTGAGGATTCACCTTCACCTCCAACACCAACAGGGGTAGCAGGGCAAATGATATCTTCATGTGTCTCCTCGATCGTTTCCTCTTCACCTTCCCTTAAAGATTTCTTCAGGTAAACCTTCCTTGCAGTTTGCTTTGTCCTAGCCATCATTTGTGAAGGCTAAGGGTCAAGAGTACCTGGGGTAGATTTGAGAAGTGTCGAAGTGATAAGATGAGGCTCTTGATGTCTAACAAACACTATCGTGCCACATTATAAAAATGCTAATACGACGCGATAATATGAGGCTTCTAATGTAGAAATAACACTATTGTGCCATATTTAAAAAATGCCAATACAACATGATATAGGGACTCGAAAGAACTCCATTGTACATCAATCGTGTTGTATGTGTGCTTGTTGAGTGGTATCACGAGTGTGCGCTTGCTGCTCTATTGTGTGCACATGTTGATATTTTATTACTTTGTCACTTGAAAGACATTGAAGCTTTTATTAATGATGCCACGAGGCATATTTCACAGTGGATTCCGTGAGGTTTTGCGGTGGATTCCGTAAAATTATATTTGTTGCCGGGGCTCATACACAAGGTGGATTCCTTGTGCAGAAAGCCGATGGGGAAGCCTGTCCTTTTCGGGCGTCTTGTTAATTTAATGTGCAAGTGGGTGATTCCATAGCGAGTGATTCTGAAAAATACATATTTAAATTAATGGATGTTTATGAGTTTAGAGTGCGCACTCGTAATAAATTAAGGTTAGGATTGAGTTCTAACCAATTTATTTATTTTGTAGCTGAAGACTGCCAGGTATTCACTTTTGTCGGTTTAATTTTATTATTTTCTAACAATTGTGAATGCTTTAGTTGATGTGTAGAGCAGGTAGTGGTGGCGTTGGGAAGCACTGGGCAATAGCGTGTATTCAAGTTATTTAGAAGAAATTATCATTTTTATGGGCACGCACCTTAGGCGTGGTGCCAATATTTATTTTGACGCGCTTATTTATTGAAGTTCTTGACATTTATTTATTATTTTGTATGCACATGGGTGCATGATTTAAATATTTGTTATTGGACACTATATTTGGGCATAGCCCGACTCTTTGGGCACCCAATTGCTTTAATTCTTTAGTTAGACAAAAGCTAAAGCATGCTAATTGTAAATTGGGCTATTTTTTGAGCTTGGAGATGAATAATATATCAAATACATGCTTTGTGGAGCGCTCACACAAGGCATGGGGGGAGATTGTACCCAATTAGTTTTTTTCTTCATGTTGTGCAAGTCTTCTCTCTTGTTTTTTGTGAAAAAGTAGAATTCTTTTGTTCTTGGGGACCTTCCGGCACTCGCTACGTACACATACAGCATCCGATCTGTGCACCAATTAAAGGTATGGAACATAGGAGTTTCGAGTATTAAGGTGAAACCAAGGGTTGAAGCCATGGCTTTTGCATGTAGCCCCCGTCTTTGCCTACTTGAGTGCTCTTAAGAGAAAGCTGAAGTGAGAAACTATGACCATGATAGAAGATGAGGATAGCAAGATATATTTCGATGATGAAGGTATCTTTGATGTGTTTAAAAATTATATGTGTGCTATAGCCAATCTCCCCTTTGTAGTTTTGGATGAATGGAAATGTGGAACTAATGCCTTCCTAGAGCATGTGGATGATTTTGTCAATTATATGATACTCTAGCCCTATTGAGGCCTTTTACCACTAATGATATGCTCCTCACTATGAAGTCTGTGTACAAAGGTTGAACTCCCCATTCAGATGGTTTCCCTAGTGGAGTTCTTCTTAGCTATATGGGATATTTTCTTCATAAGACCTATATGATAAGCTAAATTAGTTGGGTATCATGCTCTATAACCAAGTTTTCCAATCAAGACCTATGTTATATGCTCAATCAGATTGGGATATTGAGCTCTATGACTAAGTTTGCCAATCAAGGTATCATCAAGCAACTCATTCCCAAGGTAGTTGAATGATAGAGATCAATCCATTGGTGGCATCTCATTATGCTCAACATACCCTACAAGGTAATGGCTAAAACCTTAGCTAATTAAATCAAGTTTTTTCTTGGGCATCATGTTCACAAAGCATCAATATGGATTTATTCACAAAAGGCACATCCATGACACCATCCTTAACATTCTCCTAAATGTTCACAACCATTAATATGGATTTATTCACATGGATATAGAGAAGACTTATGATGGAGAATGAAGCACAAAGTCGTGATACCACTCAATTGCAATGGACAAGCCAAGCATGCCAATTTAGCTTTCAAATGTTATGGGTTTCAATTTAGCCACTTTCAAGCCACTAAGTCTCTATCTAGTGGTCTCTCCATACCTCTGAAAGAATCCAATACGATGCGAGTGGTTGTGCTGGAGGAGATTAGATGTTGTATGCATACGTAGCGAGCCGCCGGAAGGTCCCGAAGAACTTAAGAACTCTAGTTTTGCATAAAAAATAAGAGAGAAGGCTTGCATGACATGAAGCAAAAGACTAATTGGGTACAATCTCCCCCTGTGCCTTGTGTGAGGACTCCACAAAGCATGTATTTGATATATTATTCATCTCCAAGCTCAAAAAATAGTCCAATTTACAATTAGCACGCTTTAGCTTTTGTATTTGCTTTTGTCCAACTAAAGAATTAAAGCAATTGGGAGCCCAAAGAGTCGGGTTGTGCCCAAATACAATAATACAATGTCCAATAAAAAATTTTAAATCGTGTGCCCATGCGCATACAAAATAATAAATAAATGTCAAGCGCTTCAATAAATAAGCGCATCAAAATAAATATTGGCGCCACGCCTAAGATGCGCGCCCATCAAAATGATAATTTCTTCTAAATAACTTGAATACACGCTATCACCCAGTGCTTCCCAATGCCACCGCTACCTGCTCTACACATCAACTGAAGCATTCACAATTGTTAGAAAATAATAAAATTAAACCGACAAAAGTGAATACCTAGCAGTCTTCAGCTACAAAATAAATAAATTGGTTAGAACTCAATCCTAACCTTAATCTATTACGAGTGCGCACTCTAAACTCATAAACGTCCATTAATTTAAATATGTATTTTGCAAAATCACCCACTATGGAATCACCCACTTGCATATTAAATTAATAAGACACCCAAAAAGGACAGGCGTCCCCATTGACTTTTCACACAAGGAATCCACCTTGCGTATGAGCCATGGTAATAAATATAATTTTACGGAATCCACTGCAAAACCTCACGAAATCCACCGTGGAATATGCCTCCTGGCATCATACCCCCGGGGTGGGATAGCAATTGTCCTCAATTGCTATTAGCTCAATGTGGAGCTAGCAATGAGGGGTAAGCACTTAGGTCTCGAGTGTGCATCCATTGGGCCTCTTCAACAAGATGATTTTTAAACTTAACCAAATATCTAGAATATCTATGGCTAGTTCTAGTGGTCATAAAGTAAGTATCTAGAATAGTTTCAGGTTCAAGGATTTCAGTTTCTTCTTCTAGCAAAGGAGGGTTTTCATAGATAGGATATACATGTAATTGGCCTCTAAAAGGTCGTAATAAACTGATATGAAAAGTGTTGTGGATTTTCTAGTGTTGTGGTAATTCTAGTTTAAATGCATTGTCATTGATTTTGTGAATGATCTTGAAAGGTCCATAAAATCTAGGAGCTAACGTTACAACAAGGTGTTTGTCAACACTTTGTAATCTTGTCTTTTCAATGCATAACCAAATATAATCATCAACTTTGAAAGTCATAGCTTTTCTTTTCTTGTTAGCTTGTTTTGTGTATGATTGCTGGGCTTTCGCAATCATATCTTTGATTTCATAAAAAATAGTAGCATGCATGTTAGCAATATCATCGGTAGCTTGAACTTTGTTTGACAATGATGTAACAGGTGTAGGTAATCTATATCCATAAATGATTTCAAATTGTGCTTTCTGTGTAGCTGTATGTGGTGTGTTATTGAATGCAAACTAAAGTAAATGCAAATGTGTATCCCATGTTTGTGGCTTTGAAATTGTGTATGCATGCAAAAGATCTAAAATGGTAATGTTAGTAGCTTATGTTTGCCCATTTGTTTCAGGATGAAATGCAGATGAAAAATCAATCATTGTTCCTAAATTAGCAAACAAAGTAATCCAAAAATTATTGCAGAATCTAGAATCACGGTTAGAAATAATAACTTTTGGCAAACCATGATTAGTGAAAACAGTTTTCAAAAACAATTGAGCAGCTTGAGATGCAGTTAACGTTTTCTTGCATGGAATGAAATATGCTTGTTTGCTAAACCTATCGACAATAGTTCAAATCATGTCATGATTATCTTTAGTGTTAGGCAAACCAGTGATAAAATCCATTGAAATCTGTTCCCATGGTCAGTTTGGAATTGGTAAAGGCATTAATAAACCATATTGTTTACCATGGTGTCGTTTAACTCTTTGGCAAATTAAACATTCAGATACAAAGTTAGATACATCAGATTCCATGTGTGGCCAATAAAAATCTTCAATCAGTGTATGCAAAGTAGAAATAATTCCTCTATGGCCTTGGTATGGGGGACAATGAATTTTATGCAAGAAAAATCATTGAAATGGAATAGTTACACATAATCTTTTTTCATAGAACATAAATCTATCAGCATAAGATAATGAATCAATTGGAATCCAGTTATTTGAAACTAATTTATTCCAATCAGCTTGAAAACTAGGGTCTTGGTCGTAGGTATATTTCATAGGTAGAAGAGAGTCAAAAGATATGGCAGAGATATTATGAATACTCGGTCTTCTACTTAAAGCATCGGCAACAACATTCTCTTTTCCGAGTTGATATCGTATGAGTGGATGAAAACTTTGAATAAAAGCAGTCCATTTAATGTGTCGGTCAGATATTTGTTGTTGACTAAGGAGATGTTTAATGCTTTGTTGGTCAGTTTTGATCATGAATTCAAACACCATTAAATAGTGTTTCCATTGACGTAAAGCTTGTACTACAGCCAGCAATTCCTTATCATAGGTAGAATACTTAAGTTCAAAGGGTTTAAGTTTTCAACTAGAGTAGGATATGGGATGGGAATCCTGCATAAGGATTGCTCCTATTCTAGATCCACTAGCATCAGTGACTACTAGGAAAAATGGTCTATTGAAGTCAGATAATTGCAATACAGGAGCATGAGTTAAAGCATGTTTCAGTAAATCAAAGGTTTTTTGTTGATTGTCAGACCAATGATACACAATGCCTTTCTTTAATAATTTTGTCAAAGGTAATGAAAGCAATGAAAAATTTCTCACAAATTTTTTGTAAAAGCTAGCAAGACCTAAGAAAGAACGTAATTCGTGCACATTTTTAGATATCGGCCAATTCAAAATTGCTTCTATCTTTTTAGGGTCAACTTTAATACCTTCAGATGAAAAAATATGTCCTAGGTATTCAATTTGTGTTTGGAAAAATGCACTTTTTTCAGGATTAGCATATAATTGATTCTCTTTCAATAATTTGAAAACCAAAGATAAATGTTCATAATGTTCATTTTCATTCTTACTGAAAGCCAATATGTCATTAAAGAAAACAATGACACAATGCTGATGCTTCAAAAATATGTGATTCATCATACAACTGAATGTGGCTGGTGCATTAGTTAAACCAAAAGGCATAACAAGGAATTCATAGTGTCCAAATTGTGTTCTAAATGCAATTTTGAAAATATCAAATGTGTCCAATCGTACTTGATGGTATCCAGATTTAAGATCTATCTTGCTAAATGTTGCAGACCCTTGTAGTTTGTCCATAAGATCATCTACCCTAGGAATTAGATATCTACTCTTAATAGTGATCTTATTTAGGGCACAATAATCAATGCACATCCTATAGGTATTGTTTTTCTTCTTCACTAATAGGACAGGTGCACCAAATGGAGAACTACTGGGTCTAATGAGTCCTGAGGTTAACAATTCTTCAACTTGGGCTTGAATTTCTTTCTGTTCAATTTGGTTATGTCTATATGGTGCTTTACATGGTGGTTGTGATCTAGGAATTAGATCTATTTTGTGATCTTCGGGACGTATAGGTGGTAAGCCAGTGGTAAGTCAGCAGCAAAACAATCTTGAAATTGTGAAAGAAATTGTGCATGCTTAGAATTCATCTGATTTTCTTTAACTTCAATTTCACTCTCCCATATTAAGTAGGATTTTCTATCTTTTCGTAATGCATGTTTAGCTTGTGTATGACTAAGAAATGGAAAATTATCAAAAGTGTGCATACCATGCAATGTGATTTATTTCCCATTAGAATGAATCTTCATTGAATGCGTGGAATAATCTATATCGGGATTGTACTGATGAGGCCAAGGCATTCCTAAAATAATGTCACTATATTGTAAAGGTACAACTAGGAAATTTCTACATTCAACATAATCACCAATTTTAATTTCTAAGTCATGCACTTCTTGTGTTCCATTGTATCTAGTGCCTAAGTATGCAGCCTTGATGCGATAATGAGTAGAAACAGTATGTAAATTCAATTCTTTGACCAATTTTGCAAAAATAAAGTCGTGTGTGCTCCCATCATCATGTAAAACATTCTTTTCTTTACCATATGCACAAGACATTTCATCGTTAATAAAAAATGGGGATTTGGCATACCTAGTAAAGTATCTGAAGTAGTACCGATATCGTCATCGTCTTTTGTGAAATCTAGCATTTCTTCATGTTCTTCATCTTCTGTTGCTCCCAAATAATTGATGTGAACAGTTGGCTTTTTGGATTGACAATTTGCCGCTAGATGTCTAGGTTGATGACATTTGTAACAGACTATGGGTTTGGCCTTAAACACATTATTGGTAATAGCGGAAAGTTTAGGAATGTTGGGATTTGGTTGGAAAGATGGCTTAGGATTTGGATTTGTGTTTGATGGTAAAGCAGGGGGTCGTGTCCAAGATTTACAGAATGAAGATGGAAGGAAACGGTTTTGATTGAATCTTCAAAAATTTGAATCGAATTGTTTTGAACCAAAGTTACTATTAGTTTGAAATTATTGTGGTCGCTTCTCTCGTCCTCGAATTTTGTCTTCAGTATCATGGGCCAAGGAAATTGCATCTTCGAGAGTCGTTGGCTTGAACATGTTCATCTCCGCATAAAAATGTCCAAGTAAGCCAAACATAAACTTGCATTTATGGGTTGCCTCAGGTACATCTTCGAGCATTTGAAGTTGCAATAAAGCATTCCAAAAACGCTTGATATATTGTGAAATAGGCTCACAATCCTTCTGTAGCAGAAGATCCCATTGTTTGATTACTTTTTCGTGGAATTGGGATGGAAGGAAATTATGCAAAAATTTCTTTTGGAAAGTCTCCCAAGTAGTAGGACAATCAATGCTTTTGCAAACAACAGTCCACCATAGGGATGCTCTGTCCACTAGATGATTAGTGGCACACTTAATTTTGTCTTTCTCAGCATATTGTTCTTCATGGAAATAATCATCAAATTGACTGATAAAAGCAAGTATAGTCTTTCCATCACGTGACCCATTGAAAGTACGAAATTTGAAATTTCTTTTACTTATCTTTGTTTCTTTCCGAATAGATTGCGCTTCAAGTGTCGCATCGATTGTACATCGTATAAGATCTTCACATTGTGGTCCATCTTGGTCGGCGGTAGATCATTGTAGATTGGCCAATTGAGCTTGCAAAGTTTGACGTGCTCTTCGTTCCTCTTGAAGCTGCACATAATCAAATCAAGTTTTTTCTCCATCGTTGGTTCCAATAAATCACCTTCAGCCCCATAAAATCTTCCATGGTTTGATCGGACATCGTGCAAAATTCCAAAAGACCTTACACACTCGAAATCTTGTTAGCGGGATGAGCGTAGCTCAAAGTTGGGTTTACAAGGCTTATTTCTCTCTTTTTTTAAAATGGCTTTCTGTAGTATTTCTTCTTTGCTGATGCTGAATTTGATATCACAGTCTTCGTGTGTGTACACTGTGTGTAGCAATCTGTTTGCTGGAATTGAGCTCTATCACAACGCAGGGTGAACACTAGCTTGCAGAGAGGGTAAAAACTGGTTCGAGATTAACTAGTGTGAACTGCTACTATGGGAGAGATTGAAACCTTTAGACTTTAGGAAACTCAATAACCTTAAGCTTTAGTAAAAGCTTAATGGTTTTAAACTATTCGATCAAGATGGCGGCATGCCGTCAATGCAATCGTTGCCAACGAAGATGTCCTCCTGCAGAGTTTCGAAAAATTTTAGAAGCTAAGATTTTTAAATAAAGCTTATTAAGATTTTACTCAAAGCTTAATCTTCTCTGTTCTCTGTTAACAAAGAGACTTACAAAAGATCTTCAGAGGTGGTCCTCCGCTTCTTGGGAGAGGTCCTTTGCAATCCAACACCGTAGCAGGGGGTTCTTCACTGCCACGAATGCATTGGTATTGACGGATTGTTGTGAGACTGACTATAGAGATCTATCATTCCAGGAGCTTCGTCTTCGCGCGAGATGGTAACCGATCAGAAGCCCTTGGTCTCAGCTTCTCTCTGATACCACTAGTGCACAGATCGGATGTTGTATGCATATGTAGCGAGCATCGAAAGGTCCCCAAGAACATAAGAACTCTACTTTTGCACAAAAAACAAGAGAGAAGACTTGCACGACATGAAGCAAAAGACTAATTGGGTACAATCTCCCCCCATGCCTTGTGTGAGCGCTCCACAAAGCATGTATTTGATATATTATTCATCTCCAAGCTCAAAAAATAGCCCAATTTACAATTAGCGCGCTTTAGTTTTTGTGTTTGCTTTTGTCCAACTAAAGAATTAAAGCGATTGGGCATCCAAAGAGTCAGGCTATGCCCAAATACAATGTCTAATAATAAACACGATGCGGTTTGGGTTGCATTCAAAAAAGCTCTACGCGAAGAATTCTTCTTAGAAGACTCTCGTCTTATGACAAAGAAAAGTTTGACAGAATGGGTTGAAAAACCCAACAAAGGTTTAGCTACAACAGCTCCATACCATGAATTTGAAAGTAAATTTGGAAAACTTGATGCGGAAGACCAACAAAGTATGGAAGGTCAGAAGATTGAATTATTCCTTAAGGCTGTAGATCCCATTCTGCAAGAAAAGCTTGTTAATCGCCTAGAAGATGCTACCTCCGAATCAGGAGTCAAGATTGCATGGACAGATGTTACTAATGTAGTTAACATGATTGCTCGAAGAGAGCAGATGCAACTAAGATTGGGCTCTACTTCAACTTCAACAACTCCATTGATGGAGCTTGTTCCACCTTCAAAATCCCCTATTCCTTTGAATAATCAACCAACTCTTTCTTCTTTTCTTCCTTCTAAAAATGATGTCATGGATGAACTTATTAAAAGCATGCGTGACCTTCATTTGAATCTTACAGAAATTAGTTCCAAAGTAGAGAATCTAGATGTTAAAGTTGAAGAACGAGGACGATCATCAACTTAAAGACCCATGAGAGAAGGCTTTAAGAGGCACTTTATTTAGTGCGATAGCCAACAACATGACAAGAGGGAGTGTTCTTCCTTTCGTGAGGTTGAAGCATAGAAGCTCGTCTTTTGAAGAGACAGAAAAATCCATGTAACTGAAACTAGTCTTCCACTGGAGCCAAATTTTGGTAATGGTGGAATGAAGAAAAGATTAGAAGATTTAGCTATAAAGAATGCCTATGCAGCAATTGATGCAGCTACCTATGGGCTGCAAATTGAGCCAACTAAATCAAGTTTGAAAGCATGTAAAGCTGATGTGCAATCTAAAGTATGGATGCATGCACTAGATCAAATGGAATGTGCCAAAGCAACCAAAGAAGATTTGGCTAACGCCAGTCAGTGCATTCAAGGAATAACTGGTTCGAAAGAACCGGGAGATTCTTTTTTCTTCTTTGCACATTCGGTTGACGTCAATCATAAAGAAGTCTTGATTGAAGAAAAGAGAAGAAGAGAAGATGAACTAGGGCCTTCCTCTTCTGGCCCTCCAAAATGGGTAACTAGAAGAACGCATGAACAACCAAAGCTTGCTGAAAATATAATCCCAGATCAAGAGATGGAAGATGCACCACAAACAAAGAAGACCAAAGGAAAGAAGAAAGGCGAGCAGCTAGGCTACAAATTGCACTCTGACATAGAATCTGCAACCGATCTCAAACGAGTCCTAGAAGAACGAATTCTAGGAAGCAAAATTGAATTCACCTTAGGCAAAATTCTTGGAATTGCCAAACGTGAATTCCATGATGTAATTATTAATGTAATCAAAAGAAAAAGACAATATGTTGGTGATGAAGCTGAAGAAATAGTGCATGCTTTTTTGCAAGTTCTTCGAGTTTTTGTGCAGGATGAAGAGAAGCTGACTTCACAAGGAATTCATCTTGAAGCAATTAAAGAATTAATTGCAGCAATTGAAACTGAAGATAATGAAAATATGAATGCAAAAATTAAAGAAGTGAAAGCTGAAAATGTAATGGTCGGTTGGTCTAAACCAGTTGGGCAGCCCACCTCTCAAAAAGAAGGCCGTCTACAGCACATGCATGAGGAGGAAGAGGCTTGGTTCATTCCAAGCAATCACTACTCTCATACGCATTGGACAAGAGCAACAACGGAGACAGTCATCAAAATTGGAGAAAAAGAAACACCATGTATTGCACTCTTAGACCATGGCTCGGAGATAAATGTCATGGCAAGGAGTCTCTATGAAAGTGGCCAATGGCCCATAGATGTTGATCCAAGATGGCGAATGAGATCTACAAACAACTCTTCTGGAGAGTTCTATGCTACATGTCCTAATGTGCAAGTAACTATTGCAGACATAATAGACAATTTTCACTTTTTTGTTCAAGACTCTTGTAGTTACCCTATCATTCTTGGGCAACCTTACATTTCTGAAGCCCGCTTGGAAACAAAAGCTCTTGATGATGATTCTTCATATGCTTGAATCCGAAGCAAGGATAATGAATGAGCTGTCCAATTTCTTACTGTGTGTGTTAACCATCATCAAAATAGAGATTGATTGCGTGATTATCCTGTGCCTCCTAATGCCCGAGAATTCAAGGGTTTTCGGGATGCACTACTATAAAAGGAGGCTATGGTAGTGCGTCATGTAAAAAGATTGAACCTCTTTATGCTATAAAAACTGTGTCTCTAGCAAATTTGTATATATGTACAGCCAATAGTATGGGCTATTATAAGTCTCTTCGAGCCATGACTAAGGCTAAAAGAAAATATTTATGTCATGTAAAAAGGGAGCTGAAAACTTATGATATAATGGCTGAAAATGAAGATATTTTGGGCTTTTTTTTTTACTAATTAATACTAACACATTGGTTGAAATATATGCAGTTGCTCATGCAGAAAATCAGGTAGAAAATCAGTCCATAGAAGTATGTACATTGGTTTTTTATCAAACAATTCAAGAATTTGTTGAGCAGGAAGACATTGGTTTACTCAATAAAGTTGAATCACAAGTGGAGACAAGAATTTGTTGAGCAGGAAGACATTGGTTTACTCAATAAGGTTGAAGCACAAGTGGAGACAAAATACAAGACGATGAATAAGAAAGTCAAACCTGTAGCAGTCCCACTACCTCCTGAAAGTGAAGGGTTGACTGATAGGGCAGCAAATCAGCCAAGTCTTCATCATCCTTCCAACATTGGTTACAAGTTCACTTTTGAAAGTATAAAAGAGCTCAAAATAGGTGAAAATTATTTCCCTTCACCAACTGAAAACCACTCTTTTATGCAAATGCTAATGAAACATGAAAAATCTTTTGCATTTCAACCAAGTGAAATAGGTTCTGTGGATCCAAATATTGTGGCTCCTATGGTCATGTGCCTTGGAACCTCAAGCCTATTCCTGTTCCAAGGGTGCATTTGCCCAAATTACTGGAACTTCTAAATAAAAATATCAGAATGAAGATTTTAGAACTTTCTTCAGCGCCCTACTCAAACCGATGGTTTACCGTGCCCAAGAAAAATGGATCTTTACGATTCATTCAAGATTTACAACCTGTTAATTGTGTCACAATCCGAAATATTGGTTCAGGTCCAATTGTTGATGAGTTTGTTGAAGCTTTTGCAGGTAGAGCAATTTATTCTATGGGCAACCTATATTCAAGATATGACCAATTTCAGCTTTCATTAGAAAGCCGAGACATTACCACAATGAATATACCTCTTGGATTGGTCCACATGTGCACTCTACCACAAGGTGCAACAAACTCTGTAGCCCATATGATGAATGCCATGCACAAAGTCTTAAGGGACTTTATTCCACAACTTACTCTTCCATTTCTTGATGATGTACCTATCAAGGGATGTGAAGTCAATGAAAAGAATGAGGAGTTTGACGAAGATGGCTGCAAGACATTTGTAGTTAACCATATTCATGATTGTGACAAGGCTAGAAGAGGTACATCTTACCCTTTTTGGAGCTAAGTCGATTTTTGGAGTAGAAGAAGTCCTAGTGGTCGGTCATCTATGTGGCCCTTGTGGATGCAAACCTTCTCCAATCAAGATAGATGCCATCAACATAATGCAAGAAAAATGCACAAATGTTTCAGAGGTGAGAAGATTTCTTGACACATGTGTATTCTATCTCATATGGATACCACATTTTGCTCATGTAGCCGAAAATCTTTATCAATTATTAAGAAAAGGCCAAAGATTCTCTTGGGGTAATGAGCATACTCTCACTATGCGTAAATTAAAGAAGCTGTTAATTTCAACCCCCACTCTCAAAAGGGTTGATTATTCAAAAGGTCAACCCATCATCTTTACTATGGATACAAGTCCCATTGGGATAGGATGGGGCTGTTGGCCAAGAGGATCTTGAAGTTAACATGTATGCAATTCATTTTGGAGCAAAAGTTCTCAATGAACATCAAAGAAGGTATACACAAGTAAAAAGGGAATTGTGGGGAGTTGTAAGAGCATTAAAGTGTGATCCTGAATACTTTATAGGTGCTTCTGGAGTGGTAGAAACTGATTATCTTCCACTCTTGGGCATGATTGCCAACTGCTCTACACCCGACATTGCTATGCTAAGATGGATTGCATATATTAAATCTCTCAGCCCCGAATTAAAGCATATTGCAGAAAAGGTGAATCCAGTTGTTTGCTGACATGCTATCACATGCAAGATATGACAATGAAAAAGAGCTGATGAAAGAAGATGAAGTTGAAGAATCTATACTTGTTGAATTTCATTCCATGGCTGTTGAAAATACATTTTCAGTTACTGCATATACTAGTCCAAAGCTGAAAACATCAGGATGGTCAACTAGAAGCCAACATGCTCATTGCATTGCTTAAGTTCTAGTTCATTTCCTTAAAGAATATTATGAAGAAGATTGACTGAAGATCGGCCAATATTTGAGCACAATGAAGAAGAAGGAGACTTGGACTGATGAGGAGTTCAAGCATATCAAGAGGCAAGCTTATGCCTTTTTTCTTAAAGAAGGACATCTATGGAAGCATGCAAAGAAGAAGAAAGGAGGACCTATCTGAGTTTTAAGTAACAAAAGATTGCAACAACAGGTAACGAAGGAATTTCATGAAAGCCTGTGGGCTGGCCATAGAGGCATATGGGGAACCTTTAGTAAAGTCAAAGAAAAATATTGGTGACAAAACATGTATCGGGACATAGCACATTTTGTTGAAACCTGTTATGTGTGTCAAATGTATTCTATGGTTAAGCATCGAGATGGGTTACAACCGACTTATCCCTTGTCTATACATTATAGATGGGTTATTGATCTTGTAACCATACCTACAGGAATATGGAATATGTGGTATTTAGTGCTTGCAAGAGAGGATATAACCAATCAAGTTGAAGGCAAAGCCTTAACAACCGAATCCACTCAAGTTGTTTTCCGTTTTTTGCTTGAAGAAGTGTTTTGTAGATATGGTTGTGTGGGTAAAGTAACTGCAGATAGAGGAGAGTTGGATGTTGATGAGGCACGCAACTTCTTTGCTCAATTGGGTATTAAGTTGGCTTTAACATCAGCCTAAAACCCTGAAGGCAATGGAAAGAGAGAGAGAGACCATCAACCTATTCTCAAAGCTCTAGCAAAGTCTTGTAGAGGAAAGATCAAAGAATGGCCTAAAATGCTACCTTTTGCATTACAGGACTACTCACAGTTCAGTGACTGGCTATATGCCAACTGAACTTATGCATGGACAACAACCAATTATGCTAATTGAAAAATCTATTCTCACATGGAGTCTTGTACCTTGGGAGGAAGACATTAGTAGAGAAGAGTTGCTGACTTTGCGCATATGGCAGCTAGAAAGAAGGCTTGAAGATGTTCAAGCAGCTTGAGAAGCTAAAGACAGCAAGACTAAAGAATAAAAGAAGATTTGATAAGCGACATCGACTTCGGCCAAGAGCAATTCAAGAAAATGACTGGATGCTTGTCTATGACAGTATCTTAGACAATCAATACAGTGCTTCTAGAAAGATGATGAAGCGCTGGTTTGGGCAATATGTGGTAAAGGTCGTTCATGACAATGCCACATATTCATTGGCTGAATTGGATGGAACAAGCATGAAGATACCCATAGCTAGAAAAAGAATCAAGCTCTTCAAACGAATAGAAAGTTCAACATATGAGCTAGAAGACTTCAATAAGCATGAAGATACCCATAGCTGGAAAAAGAATCAAGCTATTCAAATGAAGAGAAAGTTCAACATATGAGCTAGAAGACTTGAATATAATTCAAGAGCATGAAGACATGGAGGAAGAAGAAGAGGCCGAAGATTAAGACATTGACATGGCAGAAGATACTTCTTTTGACATTGCTAATCCGTAAGACTTTGGCACATGCCAGAGGATGTGCAGGTTAGGAGGGGGTGATGTCGTGCCGCTATGCGCACACAGTGCAAAAAATCTAGAGTGTGGCTTCCTTTTAGATTTAGAGAGCCAATGCCATTTATGACATTAATGTTAGTGTCCATGGTTTAAAAATATTAGATTTTAGTCAATTTTTAATATTCTAGATATTATCTCGTGTAAAAAAAAGCTACAAAACTATAGACAACTTCTAGATTAGGATGACATGTAAAAGAAAGCATGTAGCTTTCAGCTAATTTGAGAGGATTTTATGTAAAAAGAAAGATTAGTGAAATCGTGCGACGCATGATTGCTGTTTTCAGGCAGTGAATAGCACTCCGAAAGTGGGAGATGAAGAAGGAGTGATCTGATAGGATTCTGGTCAGGTGTCCTGGTATTTAACCCCCCTTTTGGAGCCATTGGAAGCATCAAATTGGCGATCTGAGCAGCATAGAGGAGGGTATTATTTTGTACACGTTTTTCTTTATTAGAGTTATATTTTCTCATAATGTTGAAAGAAACTGACATGTTTCATCTCTATTAGTATTCTTCCATATTTTCTAATTCTTTTTTGAAGTATTCTTCTACATCTTCAATCTCTTCGAAACCCTTCTCTTCCGTCTACTCCTCTCCTTGAATCTACCTTCACCCTGCTGACACTTATCTTCAAGAACTTGGCTTGAAACCTTCAACCCTTCTCTTATCTCTACCATCTCTAGAGTCTAAGCTCTTAAACCCCCATACATTCTTCTCTTGCCAAACCCGTGTGGTGACCTTCAACCCTATGCGCTGCGACACCCTGATACAAAGCTAGTTTTATATGTCATAACTTAATGTGATAGGTAATTTAAAAAGTAAAGAAAACCATTTGTGGGAAGCGGGTGGGTGAGATCCCTAACGGATCTGTCTTATGGATGGGCGGTCCCAGTAAGTTGGGAGCCTCTCTTAAGAGATTGAACGAAACTTTATTTAGGAAAAATTAGGCAGAGCTGAGCATTGACTTACCTAGGGTCAAGTCTAAAAACCCTAATCAGAAATTAACTCAGGGGAAAGGTACAACAATTGTGCCAGAACTCCATTAGGGTTCCCTAAATCCTAACCAATTACTAGAAAACAGCGTTACACTCTATGAACCAAGGGTAACTATGATTGCTCTAGTTGGACAAGAAGCCCTTGTGGGATACCTCCGATGGAGCTAGCTTATGTATCGAGACCTCAGTTGTTAAATTAGGACCCCAAGCTTGTAGGTTGATCCTCGTGGGGACGGCTAGTACCTTACCTTCCATTACGAGGTGGACTCTAGCAAAACCTAGACGATAGACCCCATGCATTCTCACGAGTGCCAGGCAAAGCCATCTAGGATAGTTCCCCGATGAACCACTAAATGTGGTGCCAGGGAATTGTTAGGCAGACATGTGGCACCCTTTTTTTCCTACTACAAATCCTATAATACTAGGCTCAATGCAACATACTTTTTTTTCCTCTTGCTAGACTATGGAAACCATCCTCCAAAGACACCAACTACAAGCACCGCATCTGCATTAAATTAATGTAAAAATATAGTAATAATTTATCAAATGTATACAAAGTCGTGAAAAATTTTACAAAATTTAGCACATTTCTAGGTGTTATCATGTCTTCCCTACATAATTGTGAAGTGTCCTCTCGAGCACAGTGATATCATGAGCATCAGGAACATAGCTATTAGGAGCACTGCTACACAGCTTCATAAAGAAAAATATATTCTCCCCCACTTAATTGCAAAGCACCCTTGTGAGCACAATGACAAAATCTACAAATCACACATAAAAGACTAGTAGGCACTAAAAAGATTTAAAAATACTAACTTGTATCTTATTATAAATTAGCAAAACAAATGTTTCAATGAAGGTGGATAAAAACTTGTGCAGGCGATCATTCCCCTTACTCACTCTCCCCACCACTAGAGTGTATAACATAGCAACATCCAATACATGAAGCATACCAACTAGGAAACGTGCTAGAGCCATTAAGCAACAATAAACCCTCATGGCAACAAAACGCCACACTACTTTCCTACTAGAAATATTGTTTTTGAAATAGTGTCACTGATAAGTACAATGCCTATCAAAACCCATACAAAGCAAGCTAATACTATAATAGTAAATAGGACTCCTATGGTTTAACTACTAATTCTCCATGTTCTACTAGAACAACCAATCAATGGTTCCTAATTCCAATCTGTCCATTTTTAATATTTGAGAAGTCCTTTATAATCAAAAGAGTATATACATTTATGAATCTGCCCAAAAGGTTCCACCTCAAAGTGATACAAGGCATCAGACGCAAAACACATTTGCCAAGGAAATCCTTACAGCCTATGAGGACCTTAGAGGCAATGGCTATCTTCTTTTGGTTTTTTTTTTATTTTTTTGGATTTTCCTTTAGTCTTGAGGTTTTTTTTGGAAAAAAATAAATAGATATACTCTCCCAAATTTTTTCTTTTGTTTTTGTCTTTTTCTTTTGTTTGAGTTATTGTTGGACTCTTTCTTTAGTACAAATGACTGGAAAGCTAGGAATTCACTCACAAAGTTGAACTTTCAAACATCTTAGCCCAATAGCTTTACACAAGGAATCTAATCTATCACATAATATTAATCGCCCTACCAAGGCAAATGAAAGGCAAAAACACCCACCAGATCAACGTCTCACATCCATTATACTCCTAGTCAAAATTTCCTATATCGCTAAGAAAGTGACAAAGTTATGGGAGTAAACTCTAGTGGATTCCTAGTGAGTCACCACATGCAGTGAAATTCACGAGTTATTCACACACACACCATCCCCTAAGAGCACTTCCTAGTGCTAATATCTCATCTTAGGTGGGTGGATTCTCATATAGGTTGAATCTTTTATGTTGCATTTGGTTTATTTTTGTTGTAAAAGTGTTATTATTTTTCTTAAAGTATTATCTTAGTATTTAATAAATTTATATTTTATTGATTTTTTTATTTCACGTGAATATGTATACATAGATGAGGTATAAAATAACATGTACATGTACGGGAATATTGCAACTTTAAGAATTGTCAATATAGACATGCGATAGCATTCAAATCAAAATGATAACCAAATCTACACATAAATCATACACTAATCACTACACCATTAATGGGTTAGATAAATAAATAATGAAACTCCCCCTAAATAGGAATAATTTTCATATACCCATGTCACAATCGATAAGCATATACCTAGCTAAGCTAAAGTGTCATGAACTCATAGCACTAAAAGAAATACCCTAATCGTGCATGCAACTAATTACCTAACTGTGTGAAACTAAGCTACCTAAGTTGCAGTAGGTGAGAAACTAAAAAATGAAAGGATATAAATAAATATTGATGGATGTGTGTGTTCTTTTTAATTTGTTGTTTTGGTTTTTGTTTTGTTTCCTCAAGGAAATTAGAATGAACATAAAAGAAACTAAGAAAACAAAATATCTAAATAAAAATCCTCACACTCTAAAATCTTCTAACATAAATAATAAGTCAGCCCTAAATCATCTGCACTATCTAAGTCAAGCCTATCAACTAACCTATCAGATATAGGATGCTCTTGAATAGCCACTAGCGTAGACACATTAGAGGTCATAGACCTACTATCAGGTGCATCACTAAAAACTTCCATCACATCATGGAGTAGAGCCGTGGCTACATGTAACGTGTCCCCGGTCCTTGACACGTTTTAGTAGTCCATCGGGAGAGTTTGCCTGGCACTCCCATGGAATGTCACAAGGTTTGTTGGATAGCGAATCCCAAGTCTACTCCACAATGAAGCATATCGGCCAACCCTATTACGATCGACCTAAATCCTTCTGGGTTTCTAATGGTCCATGTCATACTACAACCTTCTAGCATCGGTCTTCAAATGATCTTATTTGCGTAGAGCATCTAAACCAAGGCGGACTTATATCGCACTTGATTCAAGAAGAATGGAAAATGAGAGGGATGCATCGCTCGACCTCTCTACCTGTAGGATAAAGTCCCATTCCGGTCCCCTAAAATGATATGAGCTAGGGTTTTACCCTACGCTATCAAAGGTCAATATGTCATCACAATTTGAATGTTGAGAAGCTTTCCAGTTCTCTGGTACCACCCTACTATAGGACGAGCCCTGTCTACCCACTTCCCTTGATAGCTTTAGTTTTCTACTTACCTAAGGGCACATTAGTGGTAAACATACAAGTAATTTCCTTAATTAGCCCATTAGTCACATGTTCCTTTACATAATTTATGCACTAACATGAAAATAATTCAAGCAAATTCTTGAAAGGTAAACTTTATGGTAAAATTTCTATTGAGATACAAATTTTGTCCATAGGACGATTCCCGCAATCCATAAGGATGCGTATTATTATCCTCCAAGTTTCCGCTCTTTCACTAGTAAAAACTGAGGGCCTTGTAGACTGTTTGAGTAGAACCCAAAGGCAAGGAATTCACAGCCAGAGCCCCCTGGCATCCAAGCATCCTCCTACAATCAAAGTAATCCATGGAGAGAACTCTCATCATGGTTATTTAGAACCCCCTTGGACAAGGTTGGCGGTCAGTTGGGGGAGGCTTGGCATGCCCTTCTAGGAATTTAACCTAATTCATTACATAAGATTTTTATGAGAGCTTTGGTCTAACGATCCTTTCACAATAATGCTCGTAAAAATTACAAGCACAACAATAATGTGGGCGGGTGCTTAGAACACCTGCTAAGGTGGAGTTCCTTTTTGAACACTTAGTATTCAACCTTCGTATTTTTCTTGCCTTGGTGAGATTGGTCATAATGTGTTTGCATCAATCCCTCAATGTTATCATCCATATCTCTTGCGTAACAGAGGTATTCTAGGTACAAGTCCTCTTACTCCTGGATGAGTAAGCTAAACTTCATTTCTTGATTATCCTTGCAATAGGAATTGCAATTTGCCTTTAGTAGGTGCTACCCTCCCCATTATTATTCCCACGAAACCCTACCCAATCTTCTAGGATTATAGTTTTTGCATAAGTCGAATTAAGTCATCCTAGATCACTCTAGGCTTTATTCAGGGTCCCTCCTATTCTCATTATCTCGCTCCATTGATTTTCCTTGCAAAAATCATTATCAACTACCTCATGTATGATAAAAATAGCTCTATCGTAGTTTGGATTACCACCACTATCATGGGGTTATATTTTACCACGATAGCAACCCTACTTTTCTATGAGTAGTCGCATGTTTGTGGGCAACTATGTTCTCGCAACAACGAGTGTGGAAAGAGACCTCAATAGTCTTATGGGTCGATGGACCTTAGACAGTATTCCATCGTTTTGATAGTTGGGTCACAAATATCGCTCTAAGGTATTATCTATTGACTGGGAAACCTTGGGAATAACCTAAGCAAGTTGACCTTCTTACTTGGACAACTTTAAAATAGCCTACCTATCTGCGTCATTATCTCAAGTAGATCAGAGCTTGTATGCCTTTTATGTATTCATTGTTGTAAATACATTTTTTAATGCTTCAATGAACACAAGTAGTATAATTCATGCAATATTTGTGAAAAGAGAAGAGCACATTTATCTCCTTCAATTCTTTCCTCTCTGCAAGTGAAGTGAAAATTGAATACACTACTTACGCAAGCGAAGAAGAACTTAACTTTTTGCACTTGCAGTGAAGCAAAAATTTGATGCATTTGTTGTTCCTTGCAGAAATGGATGCAAATATTTCTTTATTAACTAAGATACTTAGGATTCTGCCTTGCAATCATAAGATGCAATTTCCTAGATGCAAGTCTCTGTCATTATTTTTTTGATGTAAAACATCAATTTGTGACAGTCCATATCAAATTTTTTTAATGCATTGAGTGCAAGCATCTATCAATTCCTTTTATCACTCATGCATGCTAATGCTAGCGCATAAAATTCAATGCTCCAAGAATAGAAGCCAATACAAGATCCCCTAATTTCTGTGTGCACCAATGCAAAGTCTACTATGCAAATTGTTACGTTCTATAACATGCTTTTAATGCAACAAATTTCAAATTTTTTTCTAAGGTGACCAACACGATTTTTAATGCAAACATAATTGGTGGCTTATTATCATGAATTTTAGCATGAATAATTTATTCCTACTTAACGTAGTCAATCTACGTTTATTGTTCCTTCAATATAATTTCTACTAGAGTAAAATTAATTGAGTGCACTTGGTTACTAAGTGTTGCAGTTCCTTGACCCATAGCTCCGTCATTTGATGCGGGATTAGTGTTCACTTGGACCTTACTTTGCTTTGGACCCATTGTCTAGCTTGGGCCTTCCTCACAGATGCACACACGAACTACTAGAGAAGCTAGCTCCTTGCGAGAGATCGGCGTGGGAACCCCTCATAAGGGGGAGTTGGAAACCTCTCTCTCTCTCTCTCTCTCTCTCTCTCTCTCTCTCTCTCTCTCTCTCTCTCTCTCTCTCTCTCTCTCTCTCTCTCTCTCTCTCTCTCTCTCTCTCTCTCTCTCTCTCTCTCTCTCTCTCTCTCTCTCTCTCTCTCTCTCTCTCTCTCTCTCTCTCTCTCTCTCTCTCTCTCTCTCTCTCTCTGTGTGTGTCTATGTCTCTCGACACAATTTTTCTAGCAGGGGAGGGGGAGAGGTGGTATCCACCCTTTTTCCAAGGGGGGGGGGGGGGGGGGGGGGTGACACAGAGCCCCTCTTCTTTCCTTCTACAGGGCAGGCCAAAACGGCCACTGCCATACCATCGTTGAGTAAAGGGATAGTGGGGGGAGAGAGGTGGCACACGTGTGCCCCTCCTCCCCATCATCATCATTGTCTTCGTATTCATCGATGTCTTCTACTTGAGCTTCCCCTCCCTCCCACCAGCTGCTGGTGGTGTCGACAGGAGGGCAATAAAAAATTTTCAAGTAATTTTTTTTTTTTTTGGGGGGGGGGGGGGGGGGGGGGGGGGGGTGGAGGGGATCCTATGGGGATGCGTCAGGGGGGGGTGTTATTACACTACATCATCATAATAGTGCATAGGTACCATTGGTAAACATCCTAAAGAGTAGCCCTTGGTTGCATCCATATACCAATAGATATAATCCCAACAGGGACAACTAACATTTACTTGATCATTAGGATATGATGGAGTAAGATGGTAAACAACAGATTGATATCGGAAAAGCTCTTAATGCTCATTACCCACTCCATACCGGGCAACACCACGCTCAGGTGAGAATACGCTATCATAATCGTGGTGTCGATAAGTATAACCAATAGCATCCTTCATGACAATGGTACCATAATGTTGAAAGTAAAGGCAACACTCCCAATACAGGAGTTGCACGTGTACATAAATATGCCACCGATGACAAGGTCTACAACCAAATGGTGGATGATACTGCAAACAAAAAAAAAATCACAAAAGAAGAACCACAATAGGCCTCTCCCCTTGGTGCATATAAAGACCTCTCATGCATTTGAAAATGTGAATATACTATAAGGTGTGCATCCTAGTATCCCCCCCCCCAAAAAAAAAGAAAAGAAACCCAAATTTAAATTAGTCATGTGTTATTCTAACCACTAACCTAACTATACCTAACAACCCTAAGTGACAAAATGTTTAAGACAGAGACCATTAACCCTAAATATCTCATTTTTAGCTTGAATATCTTATACATCTAGAGAACCATTGTCATAAACTTTAATAACCTTAAAATGTCCTAACTAGCAAATTTTAAGCTTCCTTAAAAATTTGTAATAAAAGCTATCATAGAGTACAACTAAGTCACCCTCTTTAAACTCATACTTTGATATTTTGGTCATGCCAAGCTTTATCAAGTTTCTGCATTGCTTCTAAGCTTTGTAACGCTAATAATTGTTCCTCATCTAACTTCACTAATTACAAAATCCTTTGCTTTAACTCTTGAATATCTCCTAATCATAATGATGGACCTACTCACAAAGTAGACAAGTTTTGCTCAATTGGAAAAATAGCATTACTTTCATAAACTAAATTAAATTATGTATTTTGCATTGCTGCCTTGTAGGTGGTTCTATAGGCCCAAAGCACCTCATACAAATGCTAATCCCAATCTTGCCTATGAGAAGCAACCATTTTAGTTAAAATTCCACAAATAATTTGATTAGTTACTTCTAATTGGCCATTAGCTCTAGGGTAATAGGGCATTGATTTGTGATGCTTAACCTTATATAGTTCTATTAATTTGCTAATTAAACCATTTAAGAAATGAAAATCATGATGACTTACTAATTCTAGTCGGCAATCGGAACGTGTTGTAATATTTTAATACATAAACTTAGCCACCTCAATAGCTTTATCTGTCTTAAGCAGTTTTTCTTACACCCAGTTAGTGATATAATTAGTAAAAACTAAAATATATCGATTATATTGATATCATGTAGGCAGATCAATTGGGCCCAAAAAATCAACTCCCCATTTCTCAAAAGGTGTTAATGCCAATATAGGGGTCAAAGGTGTAGCAAAACTTTTAGGAGGTCGACTAGTCCTTTGACATATGTCACATTTTCAGCAATAATAATGAGCATCATTAAATAGGATAGACTACCAATACCCAACTAATAGAATCTTTCTTGTTGTTAATTCACCAACAAAATGGCCACCACAAGGCTCATCATGCAATGCTTTGAGAACTATAGAACTTCATCCTCCCTTATACATTGACGATAAATACCTTCTCTTGGGAAAGAATTTATATAAATAACCTCCTAATAATCCATAAGAAAATTAGCAATATCACCTACCATGAAACTTGGTAAAAAGTGATGTGTCTAGAAAATCATCTTCCACACCTTCTTCCTTATTTGATGTTAATAATAATAAAAAGATGATCTGCTAGAACATGAGCTCTACCAAGACGAGTAATTATTTGCAAATCAAATTCTTGAAATAATAGCACCCAATGAATCTCTCATCTTGAAAGTTTTGCTTTATTAAGAAAATACTTTAACGCTTCATGATTGACATAAATAATAAACTTATTCCCCAATAAATAATTATGAAAAATTTTCACCAAAAAATTCAATAATAGGCATTATTTCTCAATGGTATTATAATTCATTTCCACATCACTTAGGTTGTTACATCTTGTGTAATAAATCAAATGATCCACCTTATTGTCATCTGCTTGACATAAAACAACTTCCACAACATACATAAATACATTTGCATGGATATGGACTTCTTTTGTCCAATTGGAGGATGCCAATACTAGTCTTTCAACTAACTTCTTCTTAAGAAATTCAAACACTTCCTAACAGGTAGCATCCCAATAAAAAAAAGAATCCTTTCATAATAAATTTGTTAAAGGTGATGCCACCTTTGCAAAATTAGAAACAAACCGTCAATAATAATTTAAATTCTCCAAAAATCCCTAAAGTTGTTTAAGATTTATTGGTGATGGAAGCACATATATCTTGGCAATGTTAGCAGGATCCATGGCAATACCTTCCTTAGAAACAATATGCTCCAACAATATTCCTTTTGGTACCCCAAAGACACATTTATCAAGGTTCAATGAGATACCCACTTCATTATTGCGTTCAAATGCTTGGGACAAGAGATGAGGCCTTTCTCTTGCCATCCCATAGACAAAAAATTGTCTAGAAAAACTTCCATCCCCACTACCAAAGAAATATTGGTAGGATGCTGCAATCACAACCCTTTGAAATGTTGCAGGTGTGTTGCACAAACCAAAAGGCATTACTTTATAAGAAAATGTGCCTCATTCAATAGTAAAATTAGTTTTAGATTAATCATTAGGATGAATAAACACTTGATTGTAGCCCACTAAACCCATCCATAAAAGAATACATCTCATGGCTTGCAACCTTATCCAATACTTGATCTATAAATGGTAGAGGAAATGATATTTGCACATTTTGCTATTAAGGTTTCTATAATCAACACAAATGCAAATTTTTTTACTATTTTTCTTTAGCACTACCATGATAGAAGATACCCATTCACTATATGCAATAAGGTATATAAGTCATGCATCATGAAGCTTAGTAATCTCAGCTTTCACCAATTTTGTGTACACAAGATTTATTCTTCATTGATGTTAGCATACAAGTTTTGTGCCTGCTTCCAGATCAATATAATGCTAAAAATTTTTAATCTTAATACCTTTAAGGATATTATATGACCAAGCAAATCCCCCAACATGCACTCCTAATCCTTCTTCAAAATTTTCACGATCATGGGGTTCCAATTGAGCTCCTAAGTTTAAGTATTTTCCTCATGTCATTTCTATTTTAACCACTTCCACTTCAGGCTCCTCAATAAGCAAAGAGGCTATTTTTCGAGGCTTGTGACCATAGGCACATCTTTTGATATTTCCATTGAAACATTTTCAAGCAAACTATGCTTGGGCACTCGCTTCTAGTTTTTCTTCCTCCACATTCATAGAATGTACCAAGGATAAGACTCTATAAGGTACACTAGCTAGATTGTCCTGAGTATCATCAACCATTTCTATCTTGTAGACACTCAATATATCAAGTTATACCTTCTTAATATATCTCCCTTTCTTTTTACTCAAACAATGCAAGGTAGGCTTTAGATTTCTATTATAATTTACTATTAATGTAGTTCCTATAGAACCAATTATCTGGAAAATCTGCTCCTGATCATATGGAAATTGAGCAAGTAACATTTGACAATAATGATGTAAAGTTCCATTATATTCTTCTCCAAACATTCTTGGTCATTTGAATGATATAACCTAGGAGCAATAGTAGGACTTTTCTCTTGCAATCTAGTTTCATAAGTAGCTAGAGATTTCCTTTTTTCCAAAATTCATTCATTTGCTCACATTCAATCAAGCATTTTCTAGGAATAGGTGATATTTGTTCTATTTGTTGAATACCACTATTTAATTTAGAGTCTTGTCCTTCTAAATACATCTCTAGAAGTAAAATTTCTTCTAGATATCACCTCTCCCTAAATTGGAATTCTGACTTCTCTTTTTGTAGTTCAATAATTTTCTTCATCGCTTCATTCACAGCAGTCTCACTGTTGCCTTGTGTTCTATTTCCAAAGTCTCTTTTAATTCTCTAATTATTCTATCGTAATAACTACCATAACATTCATTAAAAGTCTATGCAAATCTATTTAGGACATGGCAATGGGCCATCCATGTCATCATGTAATATCTATTGTTGTGAAGGTTTGCAACTATCCATATGTCTTCTCTCTCTTTCCTTCTTTTCTATAGCCAACGATAGTAAGAACTTTTAGCAATTGCTAGAAGTTGTTTGAACCCAAAAGGTAGAATATCTACCTCAATAGAAAGTTTTGTAACTTACCTCTCTTGAGGTTTTTCATGATCATTCTCAATAGGATCAATTCCCTCTCTAGTTATTGAGGAGCTTACTAAAATTTCATCTGGGTCTGATCTCCTTGTAAAATTTCATCACACTGGAAAAGATTTCCAATCTATTACATGTAAAAATTGCATCTCCAAGGTCACCTTCTTTCTCGTGGAAGTTACTATATGTATATAAAACATAAACCCTTTTCTATTCAATTTGTAAACAACCCATTTATATTATACCCTTTCGTATATTAAAAGTGTATAAAAATAGTATATTAAAAATACCTTATTTTGAACTCACATGATGCACATATATATTCATGTAACTTCCTCGAGCCTTCTTTCTCATCTTTACAAAATCCAAAATATGCTTCAAAGAATGAGTCATTCAAATGATTCAATTCATAGACTTCATCATCAAGATATTTATCTTTCCCAACTAAAAGTAGTAAGCAATCTAGGGTTGTATCTTCTAATGTGGATAACCAATGGGTAATATCGCTATCAGAATCATTATCTGATGAGAATTTTAAAGTGTATTTGCCAATACTCACGTGTTTTGCTTTATGAGGTTGATGTATTGTATTCACCACTACTTTCTCTATTCTTGCTAGTCATTGTGTCTTAAATAACCAGGCGTAAGGCTCTTTGTTTATCGGTCCTCTCTATTTTCGAATCATAAAATTCACTATTGGACTTCTCATCCATTTCACTAACCACTTCATCTCATGACTCTCTCAAAAATCCCTTTGAGACAACTTGTATTTTAATCCTATCATTTGGAGGATCAACCACAATTGAACCTTTATACCAGTCTTGATTGCATCTCGCTTGGTATAACCATGGTCAATCCAGTAACACACAATATGAAGAAATGTTTGCCGATGAATGTACTACTAAGTAATTCAAATGAAATTCTAATCCAAGTATTACAAATTTCACATTGCAAAGTAACCCCAAAGGAATCACTTTCCTTTAATTAGCCACATGTAGAACTATATGGGTGGGTTCTAGATGTTTCAACCCTAATTCTTGCATCATTTGTTATGTCATTAAATTAACCATTGAACCACCATCCAATTGTACTTCATTCAATAAGTTTCCATTGATGATAGTTTCTATAACTAGTACTCTTGGATCCACAAATAAATCTACAATTTTTACTTTCTTAGTTTTTCTCCATTTGGATGCATTTGCACTTTACCTTTGAAGCATCAATCTCGATCCTTTTCCTTCTATGCCGAACTAGCTTATGATAAAGCTACGTTTCGTATGCAAGTGTTATTTCTAGTAGGGACCTCAAGTTAATTGTTAAGTTTATTTTTTCCTATTCTTCCCAAAGATCATAGGCCTTATTCACTGCTTCTACTTGCTCTTTGCTCCTATCTTTTGGAGGTACGATTCTTTCAGGAAAAGGAGCTACCCCTACTTGAATCCTAGGATTTTCTAGGGGCGCAGGCAATAACAGATGATCAAAAGAGTGTTAAGGATCTGCGTCCTTAGATTTAACATTCACAAATCCTTTTGATTGTAGTCTCTCTTCCTCTTGACCTTGCTTCTCTTGTTGTTGTCTTTGCACTCTGGTAATGACACCAATAATGGGATTAATGTGAGAAATATCACATCCACCATAGCCTCTTTGTATGGGACAAACAAGGCAAAGAAACAGACTGCAAATAAAGCTTTAGACTAGGTCATCTATGCACACTTTATTAAAACCACGGTTGTTGAATACCATGGTCCCTTTCCACCTATCTCCACCTACCAATACCATCTACTCTAAGCCTATAAAAGGCACTCATCCCCACACTCATTCAATCAGTCATTATCAATCAGTTGTACTTGCATTATGCTTGGATAACATTAGTTGTTCTTCCTTGTCAATGCTTTTGCCTCATTATGATTGTCTATTTGCTCATCAGTGATCCCCCATAGCATGCATTCTCAGTATTTTAACATGGTATCAGAGCGGGTTTTAAGTTAATGAGTCATCAGGCCACTAATTGAGTCATTCCAGTTTGAATTTCTGGCTCCCTCCACTTTTCCTTGGATCTCTCACCTACCTCCATAGCTACGTACCTTCAGTTTAGGACTTGTAGCTCCCAATCATGGCCATTTCAGCTTGTGTTTTCTTCTGGCCAAACCTTCTATGACCCATGGCACTCCTCCCTGCTACCTCAAACCACGACATTGTTGACTCCACGCTCCAACATTGCACCATCATTCAGTCACTGCATTTTCTGCGCTCTCTACTGTTCGTACAGTCGATTCCACCTAGACTCTTCATGATGCTGACGAGCATCATAGGGCTTTGATTTCCTACTTCCTAAGCTTCATTTCTATCAAATTTTTTTTGGAAATGATCAAGTATTCAACTCATAGGAGGTGAAAAACCAGGCTGCCCCTTGAAATCCTAATGCATACTCCATAGCTATCAAGCTTCAAGCTCTTGTTTTACTTCCTTCTCTCATTTATGTGGCTCAAATCAAGTCATTGACTCTCTAATCTACTCCAGCACTAAGTCTTCAACAAGCATTCAAGTTATTTACCAGCAAGGATAGGAGATCTTAACAAGTTTCTCAACAATAAGATTCTCAAGCATTTCAAGAAACAGTGTCCATTGACACTCATCTAGTGCTTTTAGCACTAATGTCAATTAACATAATCAGCTTTGCCTCTAATCAAAACTGATTTTTTTCACCTCCAACATCAAATCAAGGAGGAGAAGACTCGGACTTGCATCAGATCTTGAAGATTCCAACTTCAAGGGCATCATAGTCACTAAATTGTCTAGTATCTCTTGATACTAATCACCTAGTGATTCTTAGCACTTGTGCTCAACTGAAACTGGAATTGTTTGGAGCTGATTTGCTGTTGATATTGCAATATTTCAAAATGGTCAAGGATTCATCGACATCTCGATTCAATGGTGTTGGATTCCAAACATGGCAAACTAGGATCAAATTGATCCTAATGAAGAAAGGCTTGTGGTCAATCACAAGTGGTCAAGAGAAGAAACCAAGGGAAGCTGCACCTTCAGTTGTATGGGATAAAAATGATGATAAGGCTCATGCTATTATCAAGCTCGAACTTGACAACAGCTACATTCATCATGTTGATGATTGTGAAACCTCTTACGCAACATGGGATCGATTAGAAACCTTATTTGGAGCTCATTCCAAATCCTCAAAATATGGTTTACTAATTGAATTTTTAAAGCTCGACATGCGAAGTAATACCTCACTTGCAACTCATTTGAATTATATGGAAAGCTCGTTGACACAACTTGCAGGAATCAACTTGAAGATGGATGAAGACATTTGCATTGGAGTGCTTCTCAAAAGTCTTCCACTTGAGTTTGACAATGTGTCTACCACATTAATCGACATGCCAAAGCCAAAACTTGTGGACATCAAAGCCTCTCTCCTGGAAGAGGAAAAGAAGATTAATAACAAAGGAGAAACAAGCATCCCAAGAGGAGACCAACAACTCCTCTATGTGAAAGGGAAGAAGAGCGTAGTCTGTGACTTTTGTAAGAAACCTGGGCATATTGAGAAATTCTTCTATGCTAAGAAAAAGTCTCAAAGAGCATATCTTGCTACAGTCAAAGAAGATAAAGACAACATTCAAGAAGAAGGAGAAGAAGAAACCCAAGATCAAAAGGATAAGACTCACCAGCCCCTCTTTTGTAGCTCATTTTCTGATGATAGACTGTTTAAAAGTTCAACATGTGGACTTGCCTTATGTTTCCACCATAGGCTCCTAAAACTCCTCATGTAGCCTCTGCACACTACAACCTCTACACACTTAGTGAGGCCTTGTAACAGCCTCTAGCTTTGTATGGTTGTTTTTTTTTCTTCCATGTCTACCCTTAGCAAGGTTCTACTCACAACAGCCTCTATATACTCAGTGTCTTTTTTGGTTGTGATTGAGGAGGGGTGTGAGAAATGTGCAATCACATCCACCACAGCTTCTTTGTATGGGACAAACAAGACAAAGAAACAGAGACTGCAAATAAAGCTTTAGACTAGGTCATGTATGCACACTTTATTAAAACCACGGTTGTTGAATACCATGGTCCCTTTCCACCTACCGATACCACCTACTGTAAGCCTATAAAAGGCACTCATCCCCACACTCATTCAATTAGTCATTATCAATCAGTTGTACTTGCATTATGCTTGGATAATAATAGTTGTTCTTCCTTGTCAATGCTTCTGCCTCATTATGATTGTCTATTTGCTCATCAATGATCCTCCATAGCATGCATTCTCAGTATTTTAATAGTCAAAACCTTAAAGGTCACCCTGCATGGTATGAATTTGGACTTAACCCCAATATCTTGCCTGATTGTTTCTACTTCAATCAAATTTGTAGCGGATGTTGAAGGTTCATTGGAGACTTATTTACCTTTGTCGTTAGTTTTGTTATCCTCCCACTAAGGACAATTTTCTCTGTAATGCCCTTCTACTACACCTGCTACAAAGAGGGGGATAATCTTGATTTGGATAGTACATAGCTATATGACCTTCCTGTTGGCATCAATAACAAATTACAAATCCTCTAAGCCTTTTTATCCAGGATGCCCCATTGGATTATGAAAATTACCATTGTTTCTCCTAAAAGGAGAATTTCTTCCTCAATTTCCATCACTATCGTAATTGTTTCATGGCATTGGAGGTTTTCCTTGGGTAGGTAATCCACATGGCCTAAAAGTTTGATTGGGTGGTCCAATCTCATAAGTAGTGTTATTGCAATCCATGTAATTATAGTTGGTTTGCATTGCACGAGCTTGTTGCTATTCTTGGCCTATTTTATGCCAACAATTTGTGTCCATATGCCCTATTTTAAAACAAAATGTACAAAATGGAGGATGGTTATGCATTAATCTCGAAGGCATTGGGCATTCAGAAGCCACATGACCATACCCATGACACTTACCACACTAGATATTTGATCTAGGTGGGTTTGAAGTTGAACTACTCGAAGCCAATTGTCCATTAGCAACTTGTGTTGTTATCGGATAAATTTCTTTTAAGGGTGCTTGGACCGCACCCATTATTTCATCTTTCAATTTTCTTAGGGACTTTACAATAATGTCTACTACTTTAGATTCATCTAGAGTAGACTGAGTTTGAGGCATAGATGGCATGCATGCTTGCATCATGTAAGCTAGAATTTAAGTGTACGAATATAAAGGTACTCTTGATACATTAGAACTTGTAGGTGTAGATGGATTGAGGAAAATGGTCACATATGATGCATTTTTAGGTAACTTGCTTGAAGCACTAGTGGGATATTCCACTCGAGGTTCCTTAAATAGATCATTCCATCATTGTTCATTGAGTTGCACTTTCTTTCCACCATCTAGCTTGTGTTTTAGCATCTACCAGTGTAGTAGGTCTTTGTAGGCTAACATGCTAATGAACTTCAAGATTAAGCCCATCGATAAATTTACACTTTTGCATATGCTCATTAGGGGTTGGGTTCATATTTCGAATAACCATTTCCATCTGGTTGATGTAATGCTCAACACTTTCGATTGCCCCTTGGGATAAATAGTCCAATTGAAGAGCTAATCAATTTTGGACACCTAGCTGCCAAAACTTTTATAAAAATGCTACTGATAAGGCAACATAATTCCCCTTATTTTGAGCATTCAGGTTACCATACCACCTAGCTGCTTCATTGATGCCAAGAGGCATATTCCACAGTGGTTTTTGCGATTATATTTATTTGCACGGGCTCGTACACAAGGTGGATTCCTTGTGCGAGAAGTTGATGGTGGGGACGCCTGTCCTTTTTGGGTATCAGATTAATTTAATGTACACATGGGTGATTCCATAGTGGGTGATTCCGTAAAATACATATTAAATTAATAGATGTTTACAAATTTAGAGTGCGCACTTGAATTAAATTAAGGTTAGGAAAGAGTTCCAACCTATTTAATTATTTTGTAGCTGAAGACTGCTAGGTATTTACTTTTGTTGGGTTTTATTTAATTATTTTCTAACAATTGTGAATGCTTCAATTGGTATGTAGATCAGGCGGCGGTGGCGTTGGGTAGCATCGGGTGATAGCGTGAATCCAAATGCCTAGAAGAATTACTATTTTGATGGGTGTATGCCTTATCACAAAAGATGTGATGCCAATATTTATTTAAGCATGCTTATTTATTAAAGTGCTTCACAAAATATTTATTATCTTGTATGTGCATAGGTGCTCGATTAAATATTTCATTATTTGATATTTGTATTTGGGCACATCCTGACTTTTGGACGCCCAAACGCCTTACTCTATAATTGGGCAAAAGAAAACGCAAAAGCAAAAGCATGCTATTTGTAAAGTGGACTATTTTTTAGCTTAAAGATAAATGAATCTATAAATATATACCTTGTGAAGTGCATCCAATTTTTCTTTTTTGTCTCATGTCATGCAAATTCTCTTTTCCTTTTATGAAGGTTTTGTAGAGTTCTTTGTTCTTGAGGACCTTCCGACATTTGCTACGCACGCATACAACATCCGATCTGCGCACCAGTGGTATTAGAGCAAAGCTGAGATCAAGAGCTTCCAATTGCTTACCATCTCACGCAAAGGCAAAGCTCTTGGAATAACGAACAGGCTCTACAGGCTGTCTCGTGATGAACTAACAATACAAGAGTGTTCTTGGCGGTGAAGAACTCCCTGTTATACCCTCTGATCAAGAAGGACCTCTCCCAGAAGGTGGAGGACCACTCATGAAGTTCCTTTACAAGTCATTTTTGTTGACAAAGAAGCAGATAAAAATTTTATGAAGTTTGAGTTTATAAGCTTAATAAGCTTAGAAGAGGCACACTAAAGCTTAAAGTTTCAATTATCCATCTCCTCCATAGCAAGTGTTCACACTATGGTATTCCCGAACCGGTTTTGAAGTTTCAGCAAAACCCTATTCCCACCTGCAACTTGACTGAGCGGATTCACAACAAGTAGGCTATCACGTGCAGTCTATGCGAAAGACTATTTTTCTTGCGTTATCAATTGCCGTACCCGAGAAAAGCAAGATCGTAAAAGCAAAGGCATCCTGATAACCAAATGAAGTTCATGGTGAGCTTCTTCACGCATGACTAGAGGATGAGCGAGGATCTTCAATCAAACCTAGGATGTCGGATCATAATATGGACGATTTTATGGGTAAAGGTGATTTGCCAAAGCTGACAATGGAGCAGGAATTGGATCTAATCATGATGCAACTTCAAGAAGAGTGAAGGGCACGTCAAAACTTGCACGCATGATTGGCTACACTTGAACAATCCACTATCGATTAAGACAGAGTGCAGCCTGAAGATGTTGTTCGACGTACTATTGATGCGACACTTGATGCACATGCTCTTAGGAAAGAGGCCAAGATAAGTAAAAGAAATTTTAAATTTTGTACTTTTAATGGGCAACGTGGTGGAAATTTTGTTCTTGCTTTCATTAGTCAGTTTGATGACTATTTTCATGAAGAGCAATATGTTGAAAAAGATGAACTTAAATGCATCACTAACCATCTAGTAGACAGAGCATCATTATGGTGGACTGTTGTCTGCAAGAGTGTTGATTGTCCCTCTACTTGGGAAGCTTTTCAAATAAATTTTTTGTAGAATTTCTTTTCACCTCAATTCTATGAGAAAGCTATCAAATAGTGGGATCTCCTACAACAAAGAGATCGTGAATCCATCCCGCAATACACTGAGCGTTTCTGGAGTGCCTTACTCGCCTTACTTCAACTTCAAATGCTTGAAGATGTTCTTGAGACAACCCACATGCACAAGTATATGTCCAATTTGCTTGGCCACTTCTATGCGGAAGTGAATATGTTCAAGGCAAAGACTTTGGAGGATGCGATTTCTTCAGCACATGATGTGGAGGATAAAATTCGTGGAGGAGAAAAGTGACCACAATAATTTTCAATTAATGGTAACTTTGGTACAAAGCAATCCAATTCTAACTTTCGAATATTTAATCAAAATTGCTTTGTTCCTTCTTCTTTCCGTAAATCCTGGAGTCGACCTCTTGCTTTACCATCAACTGCTAATTCAAACCCTAAGCCTTCCCTCCATTCAAATTCCAATATATCCAAACTTTTAGCCCTTACCAATAATGTCTCCAAAGCAAAGCCTATGGTTTGCTACAAGTGTCATCAGCCTAGACACTTTAGCAGCGAATTGTCAGTCCAAGAAGAAAGCTACTCAAATCAATCATTTGGGAGCAACTAATGATGAGGACCATGAAGATATGCCAAACTTCACTGAGGATGATGATGATATTGGTGATTCTTCATATACTTTACTAGGATGCCAAATCCTCATTCATTATTAACAATGAAATGTTTTGTGCATGGTTAAGAAAAGATTGTTTTGCATGATGATGGAAGCACGCATAATTTTATTTCCGCAAATTTGGTAAAGGAATTGAATTTATCTACTGTTCCAAATCATTATCACATAAAGGCTGCATTCTTAGGCACTAGATACAATGGTACACAAGAAGTACATGATTTTGAGATTAAAATCAGTGATTATGTTGAGCGTAGAATTTTCTTGGTTGTGCCTTTGCAAGCTAATGATATTATTTTAGAAATGCCTTGGCGTCACAAATATAATATTGACATAAATTATTCCACACATTCCATGAAAATTCATCTTAACAAAAACCAAATCACATTACATGGATTGCACACATTTGATAATTTTCCACTGCTTAGTCATAGACAAGCTAAATGTGCATTGAGAAAAGGTAGTAAATCATATTTAGTATGGGTGAATGAAATTGAAGCTAAGGAAAATTAGATGCATCCTAAGCATGCACAATTTCTTTCACAATTTAAAGATTGTTTTACTATTGATTTACCACCTGGTTTACCACCTACAACTTGTCGCAGTACGTAAGGTTGAAGGTCACCACAGGGGTTTGGCAAGAAAACTAGACAAGATAGATGGAGATGTGTCTTCAAGAAATAAGTATATTACAATGAATGTTTGAAGGTTCAAGAGGTAATTCATGGTTAATCACATGGATTTGAGAGAAAAGAATGTATGGGGATTCAAGAGCTTAGATTCTAGAGATGATAGAGATAAGAGAAGGGTTGAAGGTTTCAAGCCAAGTTCTTGAAGATGTTAATAGAGTTTCCAACTGCATGTTCTTAGCGAAGATCACAAGAGTATTATCTCATATGTTCTAACTCAAATCAAGCTTGTTTTCTTGACTATAAGAGCAATCACAAATTATAAAATCAAGTACAATATGTTGTCATGTATCATAAACAACTCTGCATCCCATCATTCATACATGATGCCATAGCATGAATCAACTTTGCATTATTACATTCAATGTAGACTCTTAGGGACAAAAGCTTATGAGTTAATTACAAGGCTTGTAGGGCAAATAGACTTGCTTCAAGAGAGCTTTAAATTGAGTTCTTGATAATGATAAGTTACCACAGCCAAGAAATAAATAGAAAAAGCTCCTCTTAATTCAACTCAAAGCACCTATGAATGATCTACAAACATTGCCCTGCCATAGGGGCACATAATACTTGCATATTTTGATAAGATGTCTTCTATAGAGTAAGAAATGAATTAAAAGAACAATGCTATAGCTAATTCTCTGAATATGGCTGAAGATATCAGCCCCAAATCAGACCAAATATCTTCCAAAATTCACCTCTGATGATAGCATAAACTTCCCCTAACACGGTGTCAGTGCGTTTGGTGTCGAGAGTCCACCACAGGGATAAGAGGCAGTAGGGTGAAGGTAGATTCAGGGAGAGGAGTAGAGGAAAGGGAAGGGATTCGAAGTAATTGAAGATGTAGAAGAATACTCCCAAAAAGAATTAGAAAATGTAGAAGAATACTAATAGAGATGAAGCATGTCAGTTTATTCTTGCATTATGAGAAGATAAAACTCTAATAGGCAAAAACGTATATAAAATAATACCTTCCTCTATGCTTCTTAGATCGCCAATCTGATGCTTCCATTGGCTCGAAAAGGGGGGTAAAATACCAGCACACCTAGCTAGAATTCTGCCAGATCACTCCTTGTAAAAGAGTGGGGATAGACGGGTAGGACACGGATTAGCATGGGAATACCCAGTTATACTGATAGGGTATATAAGGTGTTGAGAGACCTAATTAGAGCATCAGTTATCAATAATCAAGTCTCTCTTTTATCCTTCCTTCTAGCTTTCATGGCTTCCCTCCTCTTTCTCTCACTTTTCCTGTCTTTCTCTCTCTTCTTCTCTCATCTTCTTCCTCTTTCTCTCTCCTCTCTGCAGTCTCTCCCTTCTCTCCTCTCTCCTAGGTCTCCTTCATTACAGTTGGTATCAGAGCTCCGGTCTTTGATCCTCCTTCTCTCTGTCTCCTCCCTTTAGTTTTAGTTTATTTTTAGTTCAGGAACCCTAGTTACTCAAGTACACAGGTACATCAGGACAGGTACAGCATTGAAAGGCCACAGGAATCAGGGGGTACCAGAGATGGTAGCCTTCTTGGAGTTTCCATAGAAGCTTTGGATGTATTTAGAAGCAAACCACCAAACTGAACATTTCTGTGCTGCCACTGCATGCTGTGGATAATGGAGGTCCACAGAGCCAGGATTGCCTCTAAACGAGCTTGCCCCCACACTCATACCACTGGAGAATCTCACTCAAGTTCTTGAAGTCCCCCAAAAAGGAGGATATGGAACCTGAGAGCTGCTTGCTGTCCACATCAAGCTTCTACAAGAAAGAGCATTCTGTATTCGTAGTGGCTGGAGAGGAAAAGCTCCTAGAGAGAGCATTATGATCCAGATGATAAAACCAGAACACTTCCTGCTTGTGATGAATGAATCGCGGTTGTGAGGCAGGACGTGAGGTTGAAGAGGAGGTGACCTGGACAATCCCGGCAAAGGCCCTTCTTCCCTTTCTGATGGCCATGGGAAAAAGAAGTGGCATAACTTCACCTGAGGGAGCTATTGCCATCCCAACTAGGCAGGACGGCACCATCAGAGTTACCGAGAGCGCCCTTCATTTCCAAGAGGGTGCTGACGTCAATGCTCAGAGCCAAGGACCCTAGTAATTCTACACTAGTTTCCAGAGCGCTTCCCTCCTGCTTTGCAAATATAACAGTTCGGCTGCGATAAAAAATATAGCCAAAGATGTGTGAGTTGTGCCCAATGCCAACTGGAATACTACCCTTGGATCTAAGAACATCTCGTTGCTCATCTGTCTCATAGTAATCAACACCCATAAAGAAGAGCATCTTCAATGATAGCCCCTTCAGCAATCCACGACTGTAGTCCAACCAATGAATGGTGAATTTTACAGTTCTTGATAATGCACCCTTCTCCAATAACACTGTCAGTAACATTAGCATCAATCATCATTGAAGGAGGCAGAAATTGGGCCTGAGTGTAAATTGGAGCTGATTGATCATAGAAACTGAAGTCTGGAAGAGGTTTCTTGGTGATTCCCAGATTAGCATTGTAGAATGCTTCAATGATTCCAATGTCTTCCCAGTACCCATCAAACAAATAAGCTTGCACCTTCATCCCAATAGATGTAGCACCAGGGATGACCTCACTGCCAAAATCATTTGCTTGTGGAAAATCATCTCGCAATAGCTTGATCATTGCATCTTTGCTGACAACATATATCCCCATACTGGCGATATATGGAAGTTATTTTGATCTCTCCTCATCCAATCCTAAAACTGTAGTGTCTACCTTCATAGCCTTTAGGAATTTGCCTTTTGGTTTCTCAGAAAACTCCACTATACGACCCTCAAAATCAATCTTCATTAGTCCAAATGTTGTAGCCCTTTTCTCATCCATTGGCAATGCTACTACTGTGATGTCTGCATTTGTCTCTCTATGAACCTGGATAAACTTATGGTAGTCCATTCAATAGAGATGATCTCCTACCAGGATAAGGAACTCCATGACTTGTTGCTCCTCAAAAATCCATAGGTACTGCCTGACAGCATCTGCAGTACCCTGAAACCGATTGGGATTTTCTGGGCCCTGCTGAGCTACTAGGACCCCCACAAAACCCTCATGCTTGTAGCCCCCCATGTTGCTGGAATATGCACGCAAGAGGTGGCGATTGAGGGGGCCCAAGATGTTATCCGTGACTCGTTCAAGAAAAGACTTATCAGATGCATTTGCAAGAACAACCAGAAATTTGCCATCCTCAGTTGGCAAAAAACAAAGCATACGGTGGAGACGCAGGGTACTACTAGTGGGAAGCTCTAATTGATCTGGAAGTAGGGCTCATCTATCTAATGGTTTGGTGCCACAAGTGAGGCCTTGAAGCAGTGGTTAGAGGTTTCAGGCTTTGGATGGATCACAACTGGAAAGAGAAATCTGAGTCCTCCCTTGCATGATAGCTATAGCTTTGGCTTCTAGAAGCTCTAGTTCTAAATTGGAAACAAGTGAGGTAGCAACACAACCACTACGAAGATCTTCCCTAACATATGTAGGAGTATAATCACGGGCTTACAGAGTTGCCATAGGCAGTGCTGGAGCTACAACTCGGGGATAAAATGGACTGAGGATCCTCTTGCCATGAGCAAGCAGTAGGTCAGAGTACCAACTCAAGAAGAATTCACCGTATGGTGTATTCCATCCATAGTGATGCTGCTGAAAAAAAAAATTGTATGCTTGTGATGGTCCACTCTGGTTTGATATTGCCATTGTTTGGATTCCTTAAGGAGGATACTCCTAATTTCACTGGCTCTTTTATTCAATGAAAGCAATGGTGGAAGACCTTTTGGAGATTACAACAATGTCTGCATGTTGCATGTGTAGCAAGAATGAAAGAAGCAGTATCTAAAGCTCGTACCCAGTTTTCAGAAGCACAACTTCAAAGCCAGTTGCAGGTGTTGGACACACAGGGAAAGAAGCAAATTATGGGGTTGCAGATCAGCGAGGCACCACCAAGCTGGTAGCTATTCCTCTCAAAGCTCTAGCTTATGCACTCTCTGGCTAGATCTACAACCACTTCTTTCATTTGAACCAGTGAACTGTGGTGATGAGTGGATGATCACCACACCTCTAAGGTTGGCCTATCCCTAACACAGGAGTCAAGAGTAGCAAAATCAATAAGGAGAGTCACACTGTATGCAGCAGCAGTAAACGTGTCACTAGCACAGGTAGTATCAAGGGTAATTGGAGCCAAATATGCAACATGGATAGCATCATCAACAGTTTAGACTGTTATTTCTATTAAACATGCGAGTTCTATTGAACTGAGTATTGAAATGCATTGATGAAGATCTTCAGGACTCGAACTGCGTGTGCTACTTGCATTTGTAGCCGGGGTATGCCTATGCCTTTGATTGGCAATCTTGGTAATGATGCTTATGATTGGTCTTGAGATGTCATGTCTAGTAAGGTTATGCTCTTGTTGGAAATGTATTAGCCCTAATTAGCAAGGATTTGGTTCATATTGGCAATAGTTCCTACGCACAGTGATGCATGGACGTTGCAAAGTATTGCAGGGATGTAGACTCAGGGAACTGCTAACAAAAGTCAATTACAGCAAAGCCTTCTTGTGTGACTGAGCATGGACCCCATAGCTCGATTTGAAGAGGGCATCGTCCCCTTTGATCTAAGCCAAAAATCTCCCCATTCTGCCCTAAGGTTTGGGAGATACGCCCAATTTTGTGCTAAGAGGTACTGTAGGACAGGCAGCAGTCCTACACAATCAACCCACAAAAGTCAATTACAGCAAAGCCCTGATCATTTACTGTCAGATATATTTTTACATAGCCTCGTAAAGGGGATTGAGAACTTTAATTTGAACCAAAAATTTTGGTGATGGGAGCTTCCTAACTCAAGGTATTGCCATTTATGTAACAGGGGGTCTAGTGGACTACACTTGGGATGGCAGGCCACAAGGGTAAAGTAAAGGCCCAAGAGGACTTCTAGCATGAAATAAGGGACTCCCATGCCTCAATGAATGATCGTAACTCAACCCAAGAGGATCGTGAAGACATGTTTGAAGAGGGTGCCCCTGAGATGGACCGCTTCTCTAAGCTCAACCATACTCTATGCCAACATGAGACCCGTCATGCCGACCGGCATCGAGAGTTGGAACAACGCCATAGGGAGATGGAAACCCGCCAAGATGAGTGTCATTCCGAGATGATGGCCAAGATGGACTTACTCATCGAGCGCATGGGGCCCTTATCCCCGCCATCGCACCCTCCTCGGCTCAGGCCAAGGAGCATGTCCCTCCCCGTGAGGCCAACTCCCTCTTAGAATATCAAGCTCATATTATTCTCCTATTAATATGTATGATCGACATTAGCCTTGTCCAGCTGTATCAGTAAGTGTGGGACATTAAATAAGTTGGTGGTCTTAGACCCAGTATGAATGGTCCTACAGACCTTAGTACTATTGTATACACTTATACTATGTGTGTGGTTATGTGATAATGAAATGGAAGAAGAAGAGAGCACACTAGCTCTTCACTCTGTCTCTGTCTCTCTCAATCTCTACATGGTATGCATTGGTTGAATATCAGGGTTTCTCAAAGACCAAACAGGCTGCCATTGTTCATTGGAAAGGTATGCATTGGTTCATTGTGGTTCCAATTGGTCAAGTGGTTGTTTATGGGTTGTTTAGAGCATTTGGAGGTCTAATTTGGGTGCAATAGAGTGCACATCAAGCATTAGAACAACCAAGATCTGCTACTGTTGTAGTAGCCCCTACCTGCATGTTTATGCCTATTGTCAATGCAGGTTGTTGTGGCTGGGTAGAACACAATGAAGGCCTATTGAAGCTCTCTAATGCTTGAAAAACCATCTTAGAAGGTCATTGATGGGATCTAGACACAAATGCTTGCCTATTGAGCTCTCCATTGAGCTGTAACAGTGAATTGCAGACCTGGAAATAGTCTTGAACTGCTATATACAGGGTATATATGGCATATTCTTTACATTGGAAAGGGTTTGAGCTCTTGGACATGTCTGGAAGACCTCATTAGAGCATAGGTATGTTTAGAGAGACATGTACATTGGTTGTCATGCTTATGGGCTGAAGTTTGTTGAAAAAAACACTCAAATTTGGAAGCATTTACTTGGTTGGAAAACTGTCATGAATCTATAGACAGCAAGCATTGTTTACACTTGAAGCATTACATGACATTGCTTGGTTCATGTCCAATGTATGACTTGGGATATGTCTATTGAATGTTTGGAGGACTAACATAAGCATTAAATACTACTGAAAACTAAAGCCTGGAGTTGGAAATTAATGCAGTGACATTGTCTTGGCTGGGTACAAACTGTAAATGCAATCTATGACTTGAATTTGCGAAGTCAAAATCTAGTAAGTTTGGTAGGTCCATGGGAGGGTGTCATGACTATGGGTGGGTATAAGGCAACTGGATAGGTCTACTAGGATTGCATCAATCTTGTTGTCTTGAGTTTGTGCTCTCCATAAACCTTCTGCCTCAAGACATTTTGTTAGCAGATTGATTCTTTGAATCCTCTCCATGCTTTCAAAGGGATTGGAGAACTATCCAATTTGGGCTCCAAGTTCTTTTGGATTTTCAAATTGAGGCATACATGCTATCATCATAGCTTTCTTGCATAGCTCTATTTGCTTTACCATGACTAGTTTTCAAGCCTCTAACTAGACTTTGTGCTAGCTTTCACTATATAGGGATGCTCTTAGGTAATTAGAGAGCTTCATCAAGATAGTTTCATAAATCCTTTGTTTCTCGTTTTCTACCACGCTTATGACCATTCACAAGTTGGTGGAGATGGTATCCTGCACATGGATATAAGACACTCCAGATACCATCTCTCATATAGATCTATCTTTGCTTCCTCCTAAGCCACTTCAATCTTAGCATTGGTGAGCTAGTGGCATTGTTTACCATTATTTTTGTGCTTAGCTTAGCCATTTTGATTCTATAGCTTGTGAGTGATTGGTATTTCTCCTTGACTCTATCTTGAATCTCACTCATGGCACTCTTCTTCTCCTTAAGTTGATCCTAGAACTTTTTAAGTGTTGTGTCACACTCATTTAGCTAATTAAGCTCGTGTACCTATTTCTCTTGGAGATCCTTGAGTATAGTATCATGCTCTTACAACTAGTTTTTAATATCCACAAGTGCTAAGTCGCACTTCTTCTTGGTGTTGGAACTTTTGCTCTTGCTTTTCTTGAATCTTCTTCATTGCCTTGTCGTGTACTTGCAATTGATCTTGGAGCTCCTCAATCTACATTTCTAAATATATCAAGAAGCTTTTGTACTCTTTTGGTATCCTCTCCAATCTATCCTAGAGCTCTTGGTTGGGGCTTGAGCATGTTGGCTTTGTCTTCTTTGAGCTCTTTGATTATCTATTTAAGGGTACCTCTCCTTCTTGCTATACTTTACCCCTTGGAAGTGCCTTGCACATTTTTTGTGGTATCTAATAGGCAAGAGCTCTCTTTTGCATTGGTTGTGGTGACTTTTGTATGGGTCATACCTTTGCCAAATCAGTAACATACACTTGCATTTTTGTGGTGCACATGGATTCTTCTACTAATGCTCTAATAGCCTTTTTGTGCTTCTCATTCCCTTATTATGGCTTCTACTTTTCTCCATTTCTTCTTTGACTTCCTTTTATAGCAATACGAATGATTAGTCACTCTTCTTTTGTGTTCCCTTCGTTAGAGCCTTTTGAAGATCTCTTTGCCTCTTTTCTCTTTTTGCGATATCCTCAAGAAATCCTTGGATAAGTGTGGACGGCTCTATACATGGTGGAAAGAGCTTTGGGAGGGATACTCCCACTATGACAACAATGAAGCACGTCAACAAGCTACTATAGTTAAGGATGTTGCACCTAGCCTCTATGCGATTAGGCTACAATTTCAAATTGTTGGGAGCTAACTCTTTGTGCCTTTTCTAGGGATGCTATAATATGCTCCAGCTACAAAGAATTCAAGTCTTGCTTAACCAAGTTCCTTATCAATATGACTTCTAAGAGCCAATTAGGTATCCTAGTTGGGGTAGTTGTGTTTTTTGGTTAAATTGCTAAAGGCCATTAGTGAATGTGGACTGTTTTTTTGTTAGATTTCATACACTCGCTAAATCTTGCTAAAGGCTAATGTTTGGTTTGATTGAAAAGTGTGCACATGTTGTGATTCTTAAAGTTCTATGTAGCTTTGCATTCATGAAAAAATTTCAAATAATTTGAATTATCATGTTTTGATCTTAAGTATGTACTTTTGCATGCTGTGAAATTATAGATATACAAAACCAAATTAGGTATATTCTTAATTTGCATGCTCGTTGAATGTAACTAAGCATGTAAGAGTGTATGCAATCTACTACAAATGTTCTTTTCTTATTTCATGAAACCATGCATGTTGTGTAACGTGATTATGTAAAATACATACAATACCAAATTTGGTACTATGAGTCACCACTTTGAAGATATGGCACCAAAAATAAATTATGTTAGTAAATTGTTAACTTTCAATAAGTAATTATTTTGTATGTACAAAGTACAAATATGTACTTTCTTAGAAAGGATGGAGAGGGTATTGCTAATCACTTTTTGTTTTTTCAAATCTCAAGTAAAAACAAAATGGAAGAATATCCTCAACAAACAAAATTTTTCTTTATAGTATAGGACCTTCATGAAGAGCATGGGTTGAGTCTTGAAGGAAAGCTTACAAAGGATCTTAGTGATGATGATCTACCACTCAACCAGTGGGACTGATAGAATTCAAGAACAAGTACAAAAAAACATTCAAAGATCTACATGAATCATTTGTGTCTGCATTTTCTCAATGATTGCAAAATTTTGTATTACAAAGTTTATCAAGCTCCCCCTTCATGTGGTGAATAGCAAGTTTGTGCAATGCTATGCTTACGAAAGATGCCATCTAGATCCTAAAGGCCACAAGGTGGCATGTGTCCACTTTGATGAAGGTGTGGTGAATATGTGTGGAACCAAAAATTGAAGGGCTAGAGTAAAAAATTGAATTATGGAGGAGGCTAAACAGGGCATCCAAAGGAGGCCTCCCCCATTCTAACAAGAAGCCTTGCATGACACAAAGTGGCAGCAACATATGCACAACAATAAAGCATCTATACATAGGGCCAATGGTGGTGAATGATTATGTTTTTGATTTGGAGGCATTACTCAAAAGGATGACATAAAACTTGGGAGAGTTGAGAAGGTTGATAGAGCTGAAGGATGCTATATAGTAAAAGAAAGATACTTTGCTTGTATATTAAGGTAAAGAGGGTATGGCAAAGAGCATCATGGAGGATATTGTTTCACTACAAGCACACCTTCTTTAGTTGTGACAGGAAACACCTCTCAAATGATGAAGAGATAAGGGAGGTGGAGGCTAAATTGGGAGCAAGTCAACAATTACTACACTGACATGAAGTTAGTGATGAAGACATTCAGAGGTGCTACTTGTGTGGGGAGGCTTTGGAGTCCTATTATATTGTTGATAGCTTCATGTTTTCCTACCAACATCAATCCCATCCTTTATGCTTTACTATTCTTTTATAGACAAGTGACACCACTTGTCTTAAGTTTGGTTGTAATACCATTATCCCTATGAAAGCAAAGGCTCGGATCACTGGGTATGCTACTTTAAAGAGTATGTGGATAATTTTTTGCACGAAGTTAATTTTCTATGTTGATTGTGTCATTTGATCAAAGCTTGTGTTTCCTTTGTGTGTGTGTGTGTGTGTGTGTGTGTGGCAACCGAAAGTGCTGCTAAGGCTATCAAACAAAAAATGTTTGATAAGGGAGTGAAGGAATGCCATGGTCCTACCAAGTCAGCTACTCATAATGTGTGTGGGCGAGATGATGCTTACAAGGATGTACAAGATGTCCTACATGTATCATGGATGGGAAAGGGAGTGAGCTAGGGCTAGAGGGTGTGGATAATGTGGTGAATATGTCAAACATTGCTAATTTCGAGGATAGGTCAAAGTGTCAAGAAGGAGAAGCTAAGACTGAAGGATAGCATAGGAAAAAAGCAATTCTTGGAGAGAAAATCCCTAAGACCATAGAGTTGGATGAAGAGTTATCGAGTGCAGGTGACAAGGCTGAGGAAGCCACTATTGATGATGAGTTAATGCTTGATGTTGTTGCTAATGCAACTGATCCCAAGGCAAATGATGCAAATGCTACTGCTGCCAAGGTTGCCAATGTGAATTCTATTGATGCAAAGCCTAGTGATGCCAGGGCAGCTCGTGATGTTAAGGCTACTAATGAGAAGGTAAAGTATACACATAACATGAAGGAAGGGAAGGATGATGCAAAGCACAGTCATAGAACTATATTGTTGAGATTGGAAGGTAGAGGGAGATATGTCTAGGAGGGTATGACTTTTGGGGTGGACATAGATCTAGGTGATTGCATTGATTTAGCCACTTTGTTAGAGCTTTTTTGTGTCAAAGCAAAGAAGCACCCCATAGGTTGTGGTCAAAAGATGTGTGTTTGCAAGATTTGTGTCCACCCCATAGGATGGTGCAAAGCACTTTCTTTTGGTTTTTTTCACTACCTTCTATCTTTAGTGTGTTGGTTCATAATTCATGTTCTCGTGCATATGATGTTGTCAAGAAGTGAACCGGAGAGAGAGAAAGAGGAGAGAGAAGAATGAAGAAGAGAGAGGAGTGCAGAAGTGAGAGAAAAAGAGTGACAAGGAGAGAGAAATACTAGAATAGGAGAGAGAAAGATAGAATGAAGTAAAAATGATAGGATAGGAAAAAAAGCAATTCTTGGAGAGACAATCTGTAAGAAGATGAGAATAAGGAATTAGTGTAAATAACATTGATATTATGCCATGTCACACTGACATTGGTATAAAAGGAGAGGACATGTAATTTTACATATCTTTTTGACACATTAATACAATTACAGACTTTCTCTCCCTTCTTGCTCACAGCTTCTATGGCTTCCCCTTCTTTCTTGTATTTCTCTCTCTAAATCTAGTCTTTCTCTCTCCTCATCACTCTTATTCTCTCTCTTCCTGCAGTCTTCTCTCTCCTCTTTCTCTCTCCCTGGTTCTCTCTCTGACAAGTGGTATCAGAGCTTCAGTCTTTGATCCATTATTTTCTTCCATTTTCAGTCCCATTTTCCTATTTCAAAACCAATTTCAGACAAAAATGGTACAAGACAGTGACTAGTGGAGTGCTGCAGGACATCTACAGTTAGCAAGAGACTACATCTGGAGATATCCAAGGTCAGATATGGCGGGTAAAGGCTTAAATGGCTGGATGCCATCAAATTTTATGCAAAATTGAAGGTAACTAGGGTAAAGGATGGTTAACCAGGCCTAGTTTGGGAACAAACTGTGGTTACTTTTCAAAAGAGGTCTTCCTTTCCTCTTTCTCAAAGCTTTTGCCAAGCTTTCATGGAGTTGCAGCAGAGATCTTCTCCTAGCTTTCAACCATGAGGTTTTTGAAGGCATTTCATGCTGGAACCTTTCTTTACTCTTCATTCTTAACAAGTGGAGCACCATTATTGAAGGCTTTGAAGAGGCTTTAGGGAGTAAACGTTTCTTCTTCTTCTTCTTCAAGATTTTTTTTTCCAGCATCTATGGTGTTTTCAGCAACCTCTCCTCACAAGTATTTTGTTCTTCTTCAAACCCTAAAGACAGGCAGCACTGAAGATTTCTTCTAAAAGCTGAAGGCAAAATGGAAGAAAATCTTGGACAGCTCTTCCTCCACTTTCAGAAGGGTATTTGTGGATAAGCTGTTGAAGACACAGATATGGCTTCAGCAAAAGATCTCTACATTATGTGGAGCTATTGATTCCTTCCTCTTCAATAGCCTGGTGTTGATCACACGTAGGCAGATTTCTGTGGGCTACCATCACCGGTGAATACTCTTTTCAAGATGGGAGAGATGTCCATTATGACTGAACAGCAGCAATTTGAGTGATATGCATAATACTGGGCAGCTGCCGCTACTCCTAGCAGTGAACGTGGAGGAGGAAATGCTCATCCTCATCAATCTCCCCATCACCATTCTGATCTGCCTCATGTATCATCTCCCATAACTCCTCATTGCTAAATGTAAAGGAGTCTCACGACCTGGTACATCCCTCCTATCAATCACAGCAGATAAAGCCTCAGCCCTGTGCTCTTCAGCAATTGCGTCAGTTTCTGTGCGGATCTCCCCTGCTTTCGCTAGTCGAGGCAAAGCAGAGATAATCCTGCGCAACGCTGCATAATTCTTACGAGCAATAGCATAATGAACAGGACTGTGTGCATACTCCCATATGTGTTTAAGGTGCACAATATATGTATCTAAACTGCAAACCCAAAATGAGAAATGCTGTCCAGATTTGCCATCAAATGTCTACCAGCAGGACCAATATCACTTGATGCAGAAGGATCTACAGCTTCCAAAGGAAAGGTGCCGCAGGCAGAGCAAATGTACTTGCGGGTTAAGTGAAAAAACTTGGACCAACTGATGATAGAAAGCTTCTCAGCAAGACAAGCTAAAGCTTCAGTAGCTATATGCCATGTAAGAGATAGGCTTGGACTCCACTGAGGCCTTATGCAGTTGTCTGGACATATGTCTAGATAAAACAGAAGATGACAACACACAAAATCCATATCCTCATGGGTGTGCTAGTGGTATTGAAAGCTTTTTATATGTTCTCAGATGCAGAGGACAAGTATTACATAAAAAATACTGGGACTGCCCATGGTTGAGATGTTGCTTTCTATGCCTTCAGTTTTTTTTTGAAAGGGGTCATGCTCTTTACTGTGATAGTTCTGATTGGCACAGGGTGGTCATTTTTGAAGCCTATCTGGAGGCAGTTATTTCTACTAGTTGATGTGATTTGTTGCTGTGCTGTACTTTTTCCCATTGTTTGGTCTATCAAGCACCTTCGTGAGGCTACCCGTACAGATGGTAAGGAAGCACGAAATCTGGTGAAGCTAACATTGTTCCGACAATACTCATTGTGGTGGTGAGCTACATCTACTTCGCACGCATTGTGGCTTTTGCATTGGAGCAAATCCAATACATGAACAATAAGGCACTCCAGGAAATTATCGGGTAGTCATGCTTGTGAAAGGGGTATTGAGGCCTGATGTTTTATGAAGGCAGTCACTTTAGACATTCCATTCGCTGCGTTCCTCTACCTCTAATGCTGAAGTAAGTGCAAGCAGATCTGCACACTCTTCCATCAAAACTCTTTCCTGTGGTGTATCCATGTGGTTGCTGCCAGTTTTAGGATGAGAAGTTCCTGAAAAACTATTTCGAGGCTCTTCCATATCCAGACTTCCCTTCAGAAAATACAAGACAGCACTGGCAACTCTCATTTATCCTCAGCTGGACCATGACACAATGTACTGAGAAAGAGAACAATGTTCACCCCATTCTTCGAGTCAATAGTACGCACAACCACCACCAATGCCACCGGGAGGTACACCATATCCAGCTCCTGGCCGGCCACCATACAGTGATGAGGCATAAGCACCTCCCCTTAGCTCTATAGCACTAGATAGGTAGTCTCCTGCAGCCAGAGAAGGCTCAAGAAGACTAGAAGCACCCATATCAGTATAATCAACTCTAGCTCTTGGGTAACCTCTGCAGGCAGAATCATAATAGGCAGCTTCTTCATCCAATGTGGGATATGTTCTCTTGACTCCAAGGCCAGCTTCTGCATAATCACTTACAACTGGAGCATATGCATACCCTCGTTCTGGTCTTTGGGCATACACCTCATCCCGTAAGTAGATGATGTCCTTGAAAGATCTGTCCTGGCAAGAGTTGTGGGTGAATTGATGTTCTCTGGTTCCTGGTCAACATTCTCTTCCAATGACAATCTCATCTTCTTTGATGGCGCATGTCCAGATTTGCCATCAAGTGATATTGGTCCTGCTGTCCAGATTTGCTGTCCAGATTTGCCATCAAATGCTGTCCAGATTTGCCATCAAGTGATATTGGTCCTGCTGGTAGACATCAAATGTCTACCAGCAGGACCAATATATGTATCTCTCAAATGCTGTCCATATTTGCCATCAAATGTCTACCAGCAGGACCAATATCTCTCAAAGCTACTATGTCTAAGACAAGTGTTTCTGTGCCCTCATCACAGCTTTGAGAGATGCACTCAACAAGCCATCAGATGCAGTAAGGTTGTATCTCTCCAGAGCAACTCTTATTGTGGTCCCTCCAAGTCTGGTGGAACATTGGAGGAATCAGATTATAAGGCACACAAAGCCTGATCAGTTACGGATATGTGTATTGATTGATCAAAAAAAGATGCTCCCAAGGTTCAGGATCTTGCATGGAATTTTGATATTGTCATAATCACGTTTTATTGTCAGTGAACCCCCCTTGCCTCCTCTATGCCTGGCTGCCCGACAGAAGGCACAGACAACACAGTAGTTGGCTGGTTGCACATTCCTTTCGGTAGTAAGGATCAGTTGGGCTATTTGTAGAGCACTTCTTGGATGTATCAAGGATGTATTTGCAGGGTTTGTGCATGTCTAATCAGTGTTCTTACTGATCTTAAGTGCCTTACAACTTTCCCTAGTTGAAAGGTAATGATTACGAGGCAAAATAGGGTCATTACAGTGCTAAACAGGGTGCAGTCCAAACAGGGACAGATTTGGGAAAGTTGCTACAGAAATTAGTAGCATCATTCTAACGACAAAGAAACAACTGGAAGTGATACTAGACATCATAAGCTTCGAGTGGAGCCATCAAACATCTCATTTGGACACATATTTCTCGAGCTAGAGCCTATTTGGTACCGGCAGTTCACTAACAGTTCACTGTGGGCAATTCTGGAAATTCTTAAACAGAGAGGGGTATTGCTACTCCTAAATTCAAACCAGGACTTCTACTTGATACTAGACATCCTAACCTTCGAGTCAAGCTATCATACACCTTATTTGGACTTATATTTTTCAAGGAACAACATATCTCTTCAACTTGATTGCAATGGCAGCTGAGAACAATAGCTCCAGCTCTAGTGAACAAGGTTGGCTTCAAACACATGCTAATATTGATAAACTTGGACAAGGTTGGCTTCAAACACAAGCTAGAATTGACAAACTTGGAGTTTTGGCTGATCAGTGTATTGCTCTTATAAAGGCAGTTATGGAAAAAACAGCAAGACCCGAATCAAATGCTTATGCTTATGGCCAGCATCTATATGCTGATGGTACACTTGAATCAAATGCTTATGCTTATGGACAACATGTATGTGCTGATGGTACACACTATGATCTACATGCATCTTATGAATATGAACAGCAACAACATGTAAATGAATATGAGCAGTATGCAAGTATATATGGACAGCATGTTAATGCTTATAAATATGATGTACCATATCATAATGCAGAGTATCATTCCATTGAACCTTGGCAGCAAAATGGCTATTATGGCAACATGCTTATGCTTATGAGCATCCATCTCTTCAGCAAAATAGTTATGATTATACTTGTGAAGCTCTCTTGGTTGACCAGCCCAGTTCTTATGGATGTGACAGAAATGGCTATGCTTATTAGTACACTTCTAGATTTGATCAACAGCAAGCAAGCGATTATGACCAATGCTGTGGGACTAATGATCAAAGGCAGCATGCTTATGTATGTGAGCAGCAAACATCAGTGGAAGCAAATGCATATGCTCAACCAAACTGTCCCTCTGATGTGGAGCAGGGCTATTATCACCATATGCAGTATGGACAGCATGAGCAATATGGTCATGAGCACGGACAGCCATCTGTTGTACATGATGAGCATGGACAGCCATCTGTTATACATGAGCAGCAAGATGACTATGAGCAGCATGTCAAAACTATTATAGAGCTAACCAATGGTGATGAGCAGGTGTGTAAATTGCTATCTAAGGCTAAACGTATTAGATACCTTACTAGTGATACGATATGGAACTGCATGCTGCGGACTTATGCTATTGATGTGCTAAGCCACTATCTTGTAATCACCAAGCCACATGTAGAGCAAAGTCTGCCAAAATATTCTTGGTATTTGAATATTATGATGCAAATGATGGAGAACATCTTGTTGAAGACCATTTTGGTATGATTCCACAACAAGAAGTTCAGTTCAAGAAGGCAGATCATGGACAACATGTGGATTTGGATGATCATCATGCAATGGTGACTTCGTTAGTGAGTACCATCATGATGATCATGCTTCCAGCAGTATTTGATTTTGATCTTATGAAAGTTGATCCAATGCATGGCAACGATACAACTTTTCCTTTTGATCCGGGTGGCTACAGGCTGATTTTGACCTTCTGTATAGATTAGTACTACTATTGAGTATTAGGTAATCTTTTCCTTTACCACTTGTAATGTTGTACAGAGTAGTACTCTGCAGTCCCCCCCACTTGGCTATACCAATAAGTCCGATATTTGTTTTTGAGGACAAAAACCTTCATTTTGAGTGGGGATGGATTGTAAGAAGATGAGAATAAGGAATTAGTGTAAATAACATTGATATTATGCCATGTCACACTGACATTGGTATAGAAGGAGAGGACATGTAATTTTACATATCTTTTTGACACATTAATACAATTACAGACTTTCTCTCCCTTCTTGCTCATAGCTTCTATGGCTTCCCCTTCTTTCTTGTCTTTCTCTCCCTAAATCTAGTCTTTCTCTCTCCTTGTCACTCTTATTCTCTCTCTTCCTGCAGTCTTTCTCTCTCCTCTGCAGTCTTCTCTCTCCTCTTTCTCTCTCCCTGGTTCTCTCTCTGACACAATCCCTAAGACCATAGAGTTGGATGAAGAGTTATCTGTCAAGATTGTGGGAGAGAAGGAAGGAGTCTCACTTGTAGCTTTCTTGCTTGCACAATGGGGGAATACACACAAGGGTGGAGGCTGAAAACAGTTTTCCTCTTCTTAGTTATGTAAGCCAAAAACAACTCTAGTACATAGAAATAGAAGAACCCCATATATGGGTCTCAAACCAAACTCAACTAACTAAGGTGGCAAACTAACTGAGCCACGAACTAGAGTAGATAAGAATAGCTGTCATCTAGCTATTATTCATGGGCGGTGTACCAACCGCATCTGCAACTGACAAGTCGGTGACATAAATGCACAACGGTCACCCTGGCATATCACGAGTGGAGCTCGATATCTCAACACTCCCCCTCGAGCTCAATCCCAATTCTTGCACACCAAGCAGGTCTCTGAACTTGCGCAGCTTCTCTACGCCCAATGCCTTCGTGAATATGTCAGCTACCTGATCCTCTGTGCTGACATAAACTAGATCAATAAGACCTAGTAAAACCCTCTCCCGCACATAGTGATAATGCACCTCAATGTGCTTTGTTCTAGCATGATAGACTGGGTTATTTGCCAAGTGTATACTACTCATGTTGTCACAATAAATGACAACTAGCCCATCTGTAGGCTGATGCATATCATAAAGTAGCTTATGCAACCAAGCTACCTCACATGCAGCCATTGCTGCACCCCTGTACTCAGCCTCTGTGCTCGACAAGGCAATTGTAGGTTGTTTCTTGCTACTCCAAGTGACTGCAGCACTCCCAAAAGAGAACACATATCCACTAGTAGAACGTCTATCGGAAATACTACCAGCCCAATCAGCATTAGTGTATCCATGTAACTATATCTGAACCCCAGTCACATAAAATAGTCCATACTACAATGTGGACTTCACATATCTGAGTATGCGTCTAGCCGCATCCAAATGTGGTTTCCTTGGAGCCTGCATAAACTGACTTACCAATCCAACAGCATAGCTCAAATCTAGCCTGGTAATAGTCATATAAATCAAACTTCCTACTATGCGTTTGTACATAGTAGGGTCTTCCAGAAGCTCACCTACATCTGCGCTCAGCTTCACATTCTGCTCCAAAGGAACTGAAATAGGCTTACAGCCTGTCATCCCATATTTGGACAGCATGTCCAATCCATACTACCTCTGCAAGAGCTGTATCCCACTTGGTGATCTAATCACCTCAATGCCCAAGAAATAACCCAGCTCTCCCAAATCCTTCATCTCAAACTTTTGCTTCAATAGCATTTTCACATGAAGGATATATTCATCACTGTCACCTGTCATAATCAAATCATCAACATAAATGACAAGTAGCATAATACCTTTCTTTGTTTTTCTCACATAAAGTGAGAAATCTGCCTTGGAAATCTGAAAGCCAATAGTGACAAGATACTGTTCTATCTTGTCAGACCATGCTCTAGGTGCTTGCTTCAAGCCATACAAGGCTTTCTTCAACCTGCAAACAAACTCAGGATGAACAGCATGCACATAACCTGGTGGCTGCTCCATATAGACCTCTTCTTGCAAATCACCATGCAAGAAGGCATTCTTTACATCCATCTGATGTAAAGACCATCCCTTTGATGCAGCCATAGCAATGACTGCTCTTACGGTTGCCATCCTTGCAACCGGACTGAATGTTTCTTCATAGTCAATGCCATATGTTTGTGCATACCCCTTGACTACTAATCTTGCCTTGTATCTGTTCACAGAACCATTTTCGTTGTGCTTCACCTTATAAACCCACTTACAGCCAATTGCATTTTCTATCTTTAGGCAAAGGTACCAACTCCCATGTAGCATTTGCTTCCAAGGCATCCACTTCTTCATCCATGGCTTTCTCCCATTTTTCTTTTCCCATGGCTTGCTCAAAAGAAGTGGGTTCTGGTTCCTGTATCACTTTGACCATATATGCATAGTAAATGGCTGTAAATCCATCATATTTCAGCCTATCCACAGGATACCTAGCTCTGGTAGACCTGCACAAAGTAGGTTCACTCCCAGGTGCTCTCAAAACATCCCTGGTCTTCCTTACTCCAGGTGTAACAATAGAAGGAATACCCAACTCATCATCAATGCTCTGTTCTGAGCCACTGGATTCACCATCCACTTAAGAGTGACGTGCATTCACATCAAACATGGGCTGATCTACCTTCTCTTTTCCTTTTCGTAATACCTGTATACCACTATCTGCATTGCTTTGAGAAGATTCTCCTGATCTCAATCTGCCTGTCCATGGCGAAGAATGTGAACCACTGCTAGAGGACGCTCCAAGTCCACTAATATCTTGTGACTGCTGCTGTGAATTCTGTGCAGCATTACCATTTTGTGCATCTACATTATCAATCACATTTACTGGTTTATACTAGCTACTCATCTCATCAAAAACAATATCTCTGCTCACTGTAAACTTACGAGTAGAAGGGTTATAGCATCTATACCCTTTCTACTGCAAAGAGTAACCAATAAAGATGCACTTCTCAGCTTTTGGATCCAACTTGGATCTCAACTCATCTGGCACATGAACATAGGCAATGCAACCAAAAATCTTCAAATGAGAAATATCTAGTTTCCTACCAGTATACCTCTCCTCTGGAGTCATCCCATGTATTACTGCAGTGGGAGTCCTGTTCATTATGTAGACTGCTGTAGCAACTGCTTCAGCCCAGTAAAAATCTGGCAAGTCTTTTTCGTTGAGCATGGCACGAGATACCTCTTCAATATGCATGTTTTTCCTTTCTGCAATTCCATTTTGTTGTGGGGTATGACTACATGAATATTGCTGCTTTATGCCATGCTCCTGCAAGAACCTTGAAAACTCATTTGAGAGGTACTCCCCCCCTCCATCTAACCTTAGGCATTTTATTTGCAGGCATGTTTCTTTTTCAATCATAGTTTTAAGAGTTTTGAAATGCCCAAAAACTTCACTTTTCTTTTTCATAAAATACACCCAAACTTTTCTGCTATAGTCATCAATAAAAGTAACAAAATAATGACAGCCTCCAAGAGATGCAGCTTTAGTAGTCCACACATCAGAGTGGATTAATTCCAATGGCTTCTCACTCTCTTGAACATGTCTAGGAAATGGTTTCCTTGCCTGTTTTCCAAACTGGCAGGCTTCACATACCTTATGCATTTCTGCAAACTTGAATTTAGGCAATCCTGCAACAATATTTTGGGCCTGCATTGATTTAAGACGATGTACATTAACATGACCAATGCGTTTATGCCAGATATCAATATCTGCAACTACACCGGTCCCATGTGCAAACATTGCACTTTTTTCTTTTATGCAGCTATAAGTTCTACAATGATCGTTACTTTTCCTTGCCTAAACTATAATGATTGACAATTTAAAGCTAACTCATATAAACCCTACGTTGATTTACATCAAGAACTATGCCTATAAACCCTTCATTTAATGCATTGAATTCAAGCTTTAATATGAAAATGCATCATTTTCTAAATACAAACTTCAATAAAGGAACTCCATGCATGAGCGAATGCCATGAGACCATTTATGATTTAACCCGTCCTTTAGCACTTAACCGACCTAAAATGTAACCATCCTTACATGCAATTTGCAAGTTCATAATTCCTTTCCATGCATTGCGACGATTTGGACACTCAATTCAGACATGTCTACATCCAACGTAAACATTCTGCCCTTCTTCTTTCCTTTTGCTATCAAGCGACCTTTATTTTTCATATCCTCAACAAAGCATCCATGAGGATTAAATCTGACCTACAAGCCCTGCTCAACCATTTGACCAACAGAAACCAGATTCTTGGTGATATTCGGGACATGAGATACATCGGACAGGTATTTCTTTTTCCCATCCTGCATAGACAAATGAATTTTTCAATCTGCACAATAGGATGTGCAGTATCATCACCAGTCTCCACAAATCCTGGTTTTTCCATTTTCCTTGCATCCTCCATCCATTCTGCATGACCTGTCATGTGGTTTGATGCACCTGAGTCAACATACCACACATTGTTGCTTTCTTCTGCACTTGTCACAGAATTGTTCATGTGCTGCACCATAAACAAATGCTCATTTCTGTCATCACCCTGTCTACTAGAAGATGCATAATTCCCTTGTTGCAATTTTTCATTCGTAATGTCATTCTGCTTTTTATAGCAGTCTTTAGCCATATGACCCATTTTACCACAGTAGTAGCATTCAACATTGTTGTTTGCATTTTGGCCTCTTTGCCATCCACCATGACCTCTTTGGCTCCCCCTGCCTCTAGAGTTACCACGTCCTCCTCCATAGGACTGGTTTTCTTGAGTCTGCTGCATATTCTGATTTCTACCACGGCCTCCAAATCGGCCTCCTCTACCTCTGCCTCTACCTCTTCCAGCATTTGAGTAGAAGACAGATTCTTTTGAAGTTCCTCCTGAAGAAGATGCACCACCATTTCTTTGCTCCTCAAAAATTAGAAGAGCGATCAACTCCTCAAAATCAGGAAATCTTTCACGAACTGAAATGGATATCCGAAACTGTACATAATCCTTTCCTAGACCATTCAAGGTCACAGAAACTAAATCATCATCTTCCACTGGTGACCCAATGGAAGCAAGGGCATCTGCAATCTTCTTCACCTTCATGTGGTAGTCATTGATGCTCATACTTTCTCTTTGCACATTATGCAACTCTTGCTTGAGCTGCATTTTCCTGGCTTGCGTATTTGTGCTATACATTTTTGACAAAGTATCCCATGCCTCCTTTGGCGTACTTGCATCCTGAATATGCACAATCATAGAGTCTGAAATACTGATAGACAGCCAGTACATAACTTTCCTGGCTCTCTCATGCCATGCTTTGAATGCTTGCATTTTTTGTTGATTGGGAACATCAGGAAGAACTGGTTCTTCTTCATTTCCTACAACAAATTCCCAATATCCTTTTCCCATAAGGAAATTCGTCATTCTAAACTTCCATGCTTGGAAGTTGTTCTTGTCAAGCTTTTCAGTTACAATCTGTGAAAGAGAATCAGACGCCATTACAGAATACTGCAAAAAATTATGTCACTGCAAAAAACACAGCTTCACCCTCACAAGGGCAAATCTGCAAAACTGGCGAAAGTGGTATTTGACCACACAGTCACTTCCTAGTGACGATTTTGCATAAATATGAAACAAGGATGATTCTGTAACTCCCAATGTCTCTGCACTCAAGCATACAATGCAATTTCTGTGGCAACTTTTCACCGACCTGTAGAACAATGGTCGCACAGCATAAAACAGGGCATTTTCCTAAGTGCGTGCAGAAAACTTCCGCCTCCAAAACAGGCCCCGAAATGGCCTCAAATCAAAAAAATAGGGTCACCAATGGCTAAAGCCCTTACCCACAGCATATACTTCCCTCTTGCTTCATCGCGAAGGGCGTCTCAACCTGAGACAATGCACTCTTGCAATTTCCAGTTGTGCTACCTTCAGAGATCTGCTCCCAAAACAGAAAATGAAAGCAACACTGCTCCTCTTACCAGAACACCGCGAACTTGGCTTGCTTTCTTGAGCTCCTTACCACGAACAAGGCTCTGATACCATGTCAAGATTGTGGGAGAGAAGGAAGGAGTCTCACTTGTAGCTTTCTTGCTTGCACAATGGGGGAATACACACAAGGGTGGAGGCTGAAAACAGTTTTCCTCTTCTTAGTTGTGTAGGCCAAAAAGAACTCTAGTACATAGAAATAGAAGAACCCTATATATGGGTCTCAAACCAAACTCAACTAACTAAGGTGGCATACTAACTGAGCCACGAACTAGAGTAGATAAGGATAGCTGTCATCTAGCTATTATTCATGGGCGGTGTACCAACCGCATCTGCAACTGACAAGTCGGTGACATAAATGCACAACGGTCACCCTGGCATATCACGAGTGGAGCTCAATATCTCAATATTATCGAGTGTAGGTGACAAGGCTGAGGAAGCCACTATTAATGATGAGTTAATGCTTGATGATGTTTCTAATGCAACTGATCCCAAGGAAAATGATGCAAAGGCTACTGCTGCCAAGGTTGCCAATGTGTATGCTATTGATGCAAAGCCTGGTGATATGGTAGAACATAGTACTACTATGTTTTTAGCATTACAAATGGAAAAATGAATGAAAGATGAGAGACAACTTGCTATATAAACAAACCCTATTGAACCACATTTGCCATAACTTCTGATAGAAGTATCCAAAGGAAGCATGCCACATGTCAAGATGCAATTCCTAAAGAGTACTTTGACCCTATGTAGGGGACATAATTCTGGAAATTAGGTAGAATAAAATCTATTCTAAAACAGTCTGCTATTAGATCCCTGTCTACACCATAACTTGCTCCATAGTCAGTAAGCTTCAGCCACACCACTAATGTGTCGCGTTGTGAGACAGATTGAGAACTCTCGCCTCGTAGTTTGATTGTTGGAAGGCATTGGGCCTCTATTTACTCGAGATCACAAGCACAAAGGAAAGAAAACACTCAAAGAACTCAAAACAATTTGATTTATTGATTCACAAAAGTTGTTTACACAAAATCGAATTCGTTCGGTTACTCAATGCTTGGAACAAATTCTTAACACATCTCAGAGATGTGCTCACACTCCATGATGCTTTCTCCAACTCTTTGACTTCAGTGCACATAACATAGTAGCCCACTGCACTCACACACTTATATAGCTCCAACTTGAATAGATGAATCAACACATAATAGGCACTCAGAACCAGTATATCTGTCAATATAATTAGAACCAGTGTGTATTGGAGGTAAAACTCTATTCCAAATCCAATATGTTGAAGGCCCTCAACAATATCAAGACATCAGAGCACATTCATGTTAAAGATAATATGAAGAATACTTATGTAAGAGAATGCTGAAGTGATGATGTACCAAAGCTGCCCTGCTGTTAGGATTGAGTCATAGGTAATCCCAGCATCTACTTACCCCACGTTTCTTTTTTGAATGTTAAACCATACAACACTACAAAATCTATTATACAACTATTGGTGACCTTTTCTGCAATCATCCACAGCAATTATACATCCTGAATACACTCCTTGCAGCAAGATCAACAATTTTCAATAGAGTTGGCCCTGCTCCAATTGTGCTTCCATGTCAAAGCAATATAAAAAAAAGTGTAAAGCTTTAAAAAAAGACTTAAATGTTCCATGATCCTTCATTTTTCTGGACATTTCCACTCCATAGCATCCCAACGTTTAAATACTAATGCTCTTCCAACTTCAATTATATCCATCTTGAAACATTTGTTGTGGCATGATTGGAAAAACTTTCTGCATTAATTATAACATCCTTCCATGTAGTTGATTTACCTCTTGCAATAGCCAGCTTTCTCTACAAGCTAAGGGTATTGTTTGATTGAATTTGTTGAGGTCGAAAGCAAATCACGAAGCTCCATGGCTCCCATCCCTCTAAAATTCTGCAATGACAGAAGCATAACATTCTGATGCACAGTTGCCTCACTGTTGTCTCTTTTTTTAAAAACCCTCTTTTTTAAAAAATATCATGGCTCCCTCTTCAAAAATCAAGGCCTCCCATGAATAGCGCTCCTAGAATATCCAAATGTCAAGGATTCACAAAAAAGAGCCAAGCCTCCTCATCACTTTGACTCTTACTTGAGTGATTTCCATAACCACTATGTTCAATTTCTAGCAAAGGCAAACTCATCCTCTTCAATGTAGCATGAGAAGGCCCATTTGAATCACAAAAAACCCCACTCTTGCATTCCACATCATCTTCTGCATTATCAATATCATAAAATGGATTTCTATGTGCACAAGAATGGACTGTGAAGATGTGTGGATCCACTCTGTGTGTATAATGACAACCTCCTCAAAGCCCCTAAATGGCCTTATCATGCCCGAGAGATCCAACTTTGACATGTTAAGAGAAAGATTTTGTGTGCTTGAATCTTTTACATGCAAGGGACTTGATGACAATCAAGTTCTATGTTCTTAGATTCTGTTAAGATTGGATCATGCATACTCTTCCCTAGCTCTTGGCTTGACAACTCTATTACTATTGTTTTGTCCAAGAAATGCATATGATCCTAGGCCTCTTCAAGAGAACCACAATCAGCATACATGTTTATCAATGCACGGCCAATAAAAAGGTCTCCCTCCACTCCCTTCCTAATTGATTTATCATGTAGTTCTCTGCCTACATCTATAGCTCCCATGAGTCCACAAGCTTTTAAACTACAAGAAAATGTGACAACCACTATGCATATGCCCTCTAGTTGCATTTGTTTGAAACACTCCAATGCTTCCTCTCCAAACCCAAGCTCAACATAACCAACAATGAGCACATTCCATGAGACTGCACTTCGTGATGCCAACTTCTCAAACACTTTCCATGCTTCTACAACTAAACCACACTTGCTATACATGTCTACAAGTGTATCACCCACATGTAACTCCCTTTCCAATCCCTTGTTGATAATTCCAATGTGCAGTCCTTGTGTTTCTAATAGTCCCAGCATCCCATAGGCCTTTAAGCCGCAAACAAATATATTTTCATATGAAAGGATGCCCATAAGCTCCATCTATTCAAAGCAACTTAATGCCTTTTCACATTGTCCATTTTCAGCATATCCTGTGCTCTGCGTAATCCAAGTACTTGCATATTTTGCTAGCAATAGATCAAATAAATTTTTTGCATCTACAAGCATACTACACTTCGCATACATATGTTACATTATTATAGCCATATCAAGCTCTCTTTCAAGCCCTTTTTTGATAGTTTCATCATGTATTTGTTGCCTTGTTTTCATAGCTCGAATTGAGCCACATGCCTTCAAGGTACAAATGTATGTCACAAGAACAGGAAATTCTCCCTTTAGTTGCATCTATTCAAAACAATCTGAGCACTTCCTCATGGAACCCATGCTTAGAATACCATGCAACCAATGCAGTCCTCCACAAGAAAATTATGTTTTTTTACGAGATCAGTTTTGCAGGTACTGATGGCATTGAAACTAACAACGGGTTAGTAGTAAGCCCAATCTCAAAACCCCGAGTTCTCCTCCACACAGATGACTAAGATCAGAATGCTCGAAAGTGACTTTGCAGTGGTGGACGCGCAGCGTCATGACATCTGCCCCCTCCAAACTTGAACATCCTCCAGATGGGCCAACTTGTTTACCACTTGCAGCGTTGTTCCCACCAAGTCATATGGGTAATTATCTAGATAATATGACAAGTAGGTAAGTTGACATAGGTTATCACAACATCCTCCTGGATCATATGGACAAATCAAAATAGTTAAGTTTTCGTAGATCATCATGGCATCTAGCGGCTTGATCTTCTCTCCTGCAAAAATCTCCTCCATAGCATCTAGATCTTCTTTGGCTAGTTGATCTTCAAAAAATCTCGTGACTCCAAGCTCTCTTTCCTCCTTCAATGGAACAAGTCTTGTTTGTGCCTTGACCACATTGATGTTTATATCCATATCCATCTCCATAAATGGCATAAACATTGGCAAATCATCATCATCCCCTCTAATGTAAGAGATCTCATCATCCATAAGTAGCTCATTTGATACGATAACCTCGTTTGGAATTTGAATAACTACTTGTACAACATTTGTGCTAGGTGAAAAATCCTTTAGAACCTCTGAGCATCTGCATCAACTCTTCATTATCCTTTTGTCTCCCTATTGCATTAAATATGGTTTATCTTTACACGGATTGTTACTCTTATAATCTAGAATGAAAACCCCCTCTAAAGCTTCATCTAGAAGAGCCAAAAGTTCCATGTCTTCCTTCACTGCCAAAGAATCCTATAAATCACCTCTATGATGATCAAAAGAAACCTCATCACATATATCATACATAGGGGTATTATGACTTGTAAAAACTCCTCCTCTTTGTTACCCTTCATAATACATTTGTGAATCGCAGCATCACAAGATTCAGCATGCATAGTAAAAATAACATTAATTTCCCGTTCCAGTGCATCATCTTAGCAAACCTTCTCAATGAATGCACCAAGAGACTCCACATCATCCTCCATAGTAAAATCACAATCATATGAACCATAATCAAAAACCTGAGAATAGTCCATGTAGATAGTATTTTCCTTCAAGCCAGTCATAATATGGTCTACATCTTCATCTCCATCCTCGCTGGAACTGCTCTTGGAGGTAGTTGTGACATTCACCACCTGTGAAAAATTTTGTTCAGCTTCAATTTGGTTTATATCATCAACCTGTGTAGGATTGTCCAAAACTTGGTTTTCCAATTGTGCATGGAGACAAAAATAGCTTGGCTCCCTCTTCAAAAATCAAGGCCTCCCATGAATAGTGCTCCTAGAATATCAAAATGTCGGGGCATTACAAAAAAGAGCCAAGCCTCCTCATCACTTTGGCTCTTATTTGAGTGACTTCCATAATCGGTATGTTCAATTTCTAGCAAAGGCAAACTCATCCTCTTCAATGTAGCATGAGAAGGCCCATTTGAATCACAAAAAACCCCGCTCTTGCATTCCAGATCCTCTTCTACATTACCAACCTCATAAAATGGATCTCTATGTGCATAAGAATCGACTGTGAAGATGTGTGGATCCACTTTGTGTGTATAATGACCAACCTCCTCAAAGTCCCTAAATGGCTTTATCATGCCCAAGGGATCCAACTCTGACATGTTAAGAGATAGATTTTGTGTGCTTGAATCATTTACATGCAAGGGACTTGATGACAGCCAAGTTCTATGTCCTTAGATTCTGTTAAAATTGGATCATGCATACTCTCCCCTAGGCTCTTGACTTGACAACTCTGTTACTATTGTTTTGTCCAAGAAATGCATATGATCATGGGCCTCTTCAACAGAACCACAATCATCATACATATTTATCAATGCACGGCCAATAAAAAGGTCTCCCTCCACTCCCTTCTTAATTGTTTTAGCATGTAGTTCTCTGCCTACATCTATAGCTCCCACGAGTGCACAAGCTTTCAAATTGCAAGAAAATGTGACAACCACAATGCATATGCCCTCCAATTGCATTTTTTTACACTCCAATGCTTCCTCTCCAAACCCAAGTTCAACATAACCAACAATGAGCTCATTCCATGAGACCACACTTGCTATACATGTCTACAAGTGTATCACCCACATGTAACTCCCTATTCAATCCCTTGTTGATAATTCCAATGTGCAGTCCTTGTGTTTTTAATCGTCCCAGCATCCCATAGACCTTTAAGCCACAAACAAATTTATTTTCATATGAAAGGATGCCCATAATCTCCATCTATTCAAAGCAGCTTAATGCCTTTTCACATTGTCCATTTTTAGCATATCCTGTGATCTGGGCAATCCAAGTACTTGCAAATTTTGCTGGTAATAGATCAAATAAATTTTCTGCCTCTGCAAGCATACTACACTTTGTATACATATGTTGCATTATTATAGCCATATCAAGCTCTCTTTCAAACCCTTTTTTTATGGTTTCAGCATGTATTCGTTGCCCTTTTTCCATAGCTCTAATCGAGCCACATGCCTTCAAGGTACAAATGTATGTCACAAGAACATGAAAGTCTCCCTTTAGTTGCATCTATTCAAAACAACCTAAACAATTCCTCATGGAAACCATGCTCAGAATACCCTACAACCAATGCAGTCCAGAAGCAAAGTATGTTTTTTTTCTAGATCAATTTTGCAAGTACTGATGGCATTGAAATTGACAATGGATTAGCAATAAGCCCAATCTCAGAACCCCGAGTTCTCCTCCACATAGGTGACTGTCATCAAAATACTCCAAAGTGGCTTTGTAGTGGTGGACGCGTAGCGTCATGACACCATAGGTAAGGAAACTCATCTAGTATAGAATCACGCCTCCAAGAAGCTTTGTCAGGTGGTGAACCTCTCCATTTGATCAAATATTCAATGATGGGATGAGATCGAAGCTTCTTCTCATGCTCACCTATGACAGCCTCTGGGATGTACTGAATAAGACCTTCTTCGTCAGTAGGTGGTAAAATGACAACTTGCTTACACCACATTTAGAGATATTTCCAAGCAAGCATTCCTTTGCATGATATTCACTATCAATAGGCTTTGGACACAATATTAATTCCCACAAAATACTTATGTGCTAACATACTGCCTGGTTTGCAGAACATTGATGTGAGTCACTCCTTGCACAACAAATAAAGCCTGCACATAGATGACCATTTCCATGATGTCCAAACTTGTTTGGTGCATCTGATTAAAAGCCTCTTTGAAACATATCATATGGACATGATATATACAATAGCATGTATTTCACTCTTTCAAGTTCCAAAGAAAGAATTGTTTTAGTGTCTCAAAGGCTCCAAGTGAAAGCATTGCTATAGGATAATTACTCTTGAATCTTTTGTAGAGCTTAAACTATCACACAAAAATAATCCAACTTAGGGCTTAAACTTTCACAACAAAATAGCCCAAATATTTTAATGAAAATCCATGAATTTAGAACAGTATCAAAAACTAGTATTATTTGTGGAGTACTAGATTTTGGTACTATTCTTACCAAACAAGTAAAGAGTACCAAACTAGTACTCCTTACCAAATTGGTAACCCAATTCAAGGCAGGAAACCAAACCTATTGTAGTACCAATTTTGGTAGTGTATAGAACCAATGCAGCACAACAAAGCACCAAACTTAGTACTGTGCATACAATTTGGTATTAGTAAGGGTACTTTTGGTATTGTATCTCAATCCTTCTATTTATTTTAGCTTCATAGTTGGTGCACATGCTTAGATGCTATATAGGGAAAGTGAAGCAACAAATCTATTTCACTACCAAGTTTAGTACTTTATAGAACCAGTGCAACACAAGAAAGTACCAAATCAAGTATTGCAAATTCACTTTGGTACCCCATAAGGTACTTTTGGTACTCTATGTCACTCTTGATATTCAAATCAACTTCATATTTGGAGCATATTGCATGCTTGGATACTATCTAGGGTATAATACAACACCAAATCTATTGCAATACCAATTTCCATGCATAGAACTACAAACAAATACCAAATCTTGTACTCCACATACACTTTGCTACTAAATCTAGTACTTTTGGTACTATATGTGACCACTCCTACTATCCAATTGAGCCTCAATTTTTTGCTTAGATGTGTTCTTTTTGTTAGGTGAAACTCTCATCTCCGATGTCTAGAAGGCATAGACCAGATCTCTAATTTCATCTATGATACTACTATTTCGAGGCCATTGTCTCTAACAACCACTAAGTGGCAACACTTCATCCTCATCTTTCATATCCAATTGGGTACTTGCTGCTGCTATATTCCTTTGATGAACACCTAAGATAGTAGCAATTCTTGAATGATTGATTGATGTTAATCTATTGCCATTATTCAAGATCATCATTAAAAAGGTTCCCTTGACAAAAGCTCACTTGGTTTGCTGAGTTGGATATCTTGAGCTAAGTTAGTGTGTTACGAATGTTGAAGACAAGACTTAATTCAATATCTATATTTCTCAACTTGGCAAATGTCTGATGATGCATGAGCTACTCAAGAATTTCCTATGGTTAATTTATTTTAAGGCCTTTTTGTCAGCTTGGGTCAACAACAAGCCAACATATGTTTTTCACTGACATGGTTCTTGACAATCAAACTCTCATACAATGATTTCTTTCCTTGCTTCATTGCTCATGATTTTTTCTTGCCCAATAATTGTGGACATAAGCTTAATTAGAGAGCCATTCATAGATGTAAGAAGGGGCATTGACTACCATGGTAGTTACTTTTAAATATAGGTTGCTTTGAGTAAACAAAGGTGGAGGGGCTGAAAAGTGCTTCCATGCTGAGAGAGAGAGAGAGAGAGAGAGAGAGAGAGAGAGAGAGAGAGAGAGAGAGAGAGAGAGAGAGATCGCTATGGTGTGTAGTAACTACAAAGATTGAGCATATGCAAAAAAAGTTGAGTCGTAACTCCCCTCACCCTAAATCGATGTTGTTGAGGTTCCACCCTTCTGTTATGAAACATTTCAAAAGAAGCCACCTTTCCAATATTTTTTTCTCTATTTTACAATTATACCTTCTTTAAATTACAGCTTACACAAACCATCAATGTAGTGTGGTGTCAAGGACACTCCTTTTTGTACCACCAAGCCTTGCTTTCATCCTTTTCTAATGTATTTTATGTTATGAATTTTTTTGATTGAATATTATATACAAAAATAGTGAACTTAAATTTGATATCATGTAATTCTATTTTTATTGAAGATGATATGTAATACTAATATAACTTAAAATTAATATCATGCAATTATAGTTTTAATGGAAAATTATATGCAACATCAACTTAAGTTAAAATTGATATCATACAATTGCATTTTTAAATTGAAGATAGATTCAACCCCATCACAAACCAAAAGTAAATAGAGAAGCAAGGGAATGCCCAACAATGGGAATGACTAAATTTTTGTCCACATCAGTAAAGGTAAGTTGAATAATGTGTTTGGTAAAAAACGAGAGCCTGATTCACTCCTATGCAATGTGGAAATTTTTTTGTAAGTAGAGCCCCATGTAGCTCCTATATATCTACATTGAAAAAAATCCACCATGGAGCCATTTTGAATGGGTTACACTCCTAAGAGACCAAAAAGGGTGGAAATCCTCAAATGGATGTATAAAAGGGAGGAAAGATAGTAGAACATGCCATTTGAGTATGTGCCAACTTTATTGAGCTTTCTTTCTCTGAGTTTTTGCTTCTACTACTTTGAACTCTCATGTAATGCTGAGAGAGGGAGTGTGAGAGAGGGACAATGAGGGAGAGTGCAATTGTGAGAGCATGAGAGATGTGACATGAAGTACTTAATAGTTCTCTTTTTTTTCCTTCTCATGATGGAAACTTAAGGCTCGTGGTGGTAAGCACATTTAGATTGAGAGATTCAAAACAAGACGAATGCACAAGGATCATGAACTACAATGATGAGTAAGCTCAAGGTATGTCTACTACAATCGTGGTACTATTGGTTTCTATTATTGCTTATGGGGGTAGTTAGTGGTTTTGAGAGAGAGGTGAGAGACTAGGTGAGGGCTGATCTACATCAAATGGTGGAACTCTTGAAACATGAGGAGTTCCATACTTGTCCCATTATTGAGCACAATTAAGACCTACCACTTTGAAAATGTTTCTGGGATGGAAAAATCAACCATTTGAAGCACTTGCTTCTATATGAATAAGAAGTGTGCTTTGAAGGGTGAGCAAGAAATTGATGGGAGATTGATAATTTGCTTGCACATTAATGGCTTCCAAAACATGCATGGTTAGGTTAGGAGGAAAATAGAGAGAGTTTTTATTAAAAATTTTAAGTTGTAGTTGATTAAAATTTGTTATCTATGTGTAGTAAACTACATTCAAGTCTCTATCCTACATAGCTTGCTACGAGCTATACGGTGATCATACCTGATATCAAACCTTGAAACATAGACCCTAAAGAGTCACTATGTAGCCACAAATACTGCTCCATTACATTTATGAACTACTTGGTAGTGACCCTAGAAGACAAGGACACTCGATGAGTCACCACATGTAATAAAGTATACCCTTGGGTAAAGGGTTGCCACGAACTATTTGGTGGTGACCCTTGAAGACAAGGATACTAGACGAGGGTCACCACAAGTAATAAAGGTTGCCTCATGACAAAGGGTTTCCATGAACCCCTTGTTGGTGACCCTTGAATACAAGGACACTCAAGGAGGGTCACCATCAACAAGTGATAAAGATTGCCTCGGGAAAAGGGTTGCCAAAATCACTTGGTGGTGACCCTCGAAAAACAAAACACTAGACAAGAGTCACCATCGAGTGATGGAAGTTGCCCTTGGGCAAAGGGTCTCCACAAACTTCTTGTGGTGGTGACTCTAAAGAATAAAATACTAGACCAAGGTCATGACCAAACGATAGAGGCTTCCCTATGGCAAAGGGTTGCCATGAATTGCTTGGTGGTGATCCTCAAAGAACAAACACTAGAAAGGGTCAACATTGAGCAATAAAGGTTGCCCCATGGCAAAGGGTAGCCTAAAATGCAAGAATATTAAATATGCAATGAATGGGTCGCAACAAAACAAAATAAAACAAGGCTTTACCAACTAATAGGTCACAATGAGATTGGCACTATTGTCATAGAGTAGCTCTTTTAGGGGTGGACTTGTAGTGTTAGCAAGGGGCCATGAAGGCTCAACAAATGGTTGGCTAGATGAGATTTAGAATGCGAGAGTAAGAAAGCGGACAAATGTATACAAAAATCAATTTAGTGGAAGAGCTTATGTATTAAATTGTTTTGGGGATGGGGCTATTGAGTACTAAGTACCTTGGCATAAATGGGATAAGGGTGTGGGGATCGAGCACCAAGCATTTTTACATTAATAGATGATATTTCTAAAGATAAAAGCATTATTTAACACCCAACAACTTCAAGGATGCAACCAAAAGGGGCCAGTGCCACTAATATAGTGATGTGATGGGATCAAGAGAGCACATGGATCAACCACACAACAAAAAGTATTATAAGGTGATAATCCCAAGCCCCCCAGAACAACACACACACACACATACACAGAAATAAAGAATCTTAGAAAATTGTCCATTTTCATTAATTTCAGATATCAATTAGTTCAAAAAGATACATTGGGACTAGCAATGTATTTAAAAGGGATAATCATATTAACTCCTAAAGGGACCAATGATTATATGGGTGTACCTTGTACTACCAACAAAAAGGATTTAGGGTTTGGAACTTTGGCAGGACACCCTCTCCTACTACACTTATGCTCTCTCGATTCCCTTTGATCATGCTAATCCTATTGTTCTCTCTTGTGTCTACTCTTTATTGGCTCATACTTCACCCTTGCAATCTTGAATTGCTTCGATCATGCCAACTCTCTTGCTCTCTCTTGTGTCTACTCTCAACTAGTTCCTTCTTCATCACTGCACTCTTGTCATTGTGATAGAGGCTCATTAAAGGGATGTGTAGCTTCATAAAAAGGATGCCCTCAACGATAGTTTAGGGTAGATTTGTTCATGACCCTCGCATGGTGTAAATTCACAATGGATCACCACCAAGTGAGAGGTGCCACCACTAAGCAAAGAGTTATCATATCACTCTTTGATGATTGTGGTATGGGTTGAACCCTAAACTGGCCATTTCAAAGTCAGGGAAGTCCCTTTAGGTTGTGAAGGACATAGGTATCTAGTTTGGAGGGGCTCCAAATTGTGGAGCACTTGTATCTAATTGCGGAGGCCCCTTGTATCACTTGGTGGCAACCCCTATGTGTCATGAAGCTCGCAAGGGTCACTACCAAGTGAGGGAGGAATCTCCTAGTTGTTTACGAAGGGGCCCCTATCACTTGGTGGCAATCCTTGTGTGTGTGGTGAAGCCCTCAAGTTTTAATAATTGAAAGGCTTACTCTAGTCAACATGAAAAGATATGAGGCCTTATAGCTAAACATGAGGATGGAGTGGCATAATCTCATTGTAGACGCTATGTTTTCTTGAAAGCAATGAAAATCAACCGGCATTTATTTGATGCTCTCCTTGTTCTTGATCAATGCTTGTTCTTGGTTTTATTTTCTAAGAATGCATCCTTGCAATGAGGTCCTAGTGTATAGTGATGACTTCCTTACTCATGCAAGGGGCTCAAGGACATTAGCTGCCATTGCAGCTCCAAGTTAATAAGGCAAAGAAGAGATGAAATCTCTCAAAATACATTGGCAAATTGGATTGTAAAAAGGTAGATGACATGCATAAGTGCAAATACTATGTCATGTGATTTATCATAGAGAAATATTATATTAATTTGAATAAATAATAGACATTGTATTCAACATTATAAAGTACAAATTTTCACAATGAGTATTCCCCCAACAATGCAAGGCTCCCTCTTTTTGCACTGAAGGGTTAACTAGGTTTTGTGAAGGTTATCTCCTTCTAGTAGCAAATGTAGGTATGGATACCAATCTTTAAGGGTTCCTTACTACATATCATATACTCCTCATGCCATTGTAGCAAGGATCGAGAACATGCACAATTTGCATTCTTACTCAAAAAGAGAATCTTTGTGGTGGATGAAAGGCAAGGTTCTTGTGGAGTCACTGCCTCCAACACTATCAGCACCACATATACACTTAGCAACCTTAGAGGATGAAGACAATGAAGACAATAAAATGCTCGCAAATAAGGGAGGAACAAAATCTTGTATTATATGCTCTTCAAGCCCCATTTTTGGCCTTACCTCTCCCTAAAGACCATTTTTGTTTCACTATTTGTAAGGCAAGGGATCTATGTGAGTTTTGCCATATTCTTTTGCAAAACCACTAAAAAACATCCAATAGGTTATTTACTTTTTGTGGAACACCATGGTGTCTTGTATGGCTAAAGTACATGGTCCTTGCTTGATAATGGCACTCCTCCATTTCTTGGCAAACCAAATCAAGAAACTTCCATACTACCACACAAACTAGGGACCATTATTATAAATAATATTCTATTTACAAGAAAAGAAAGATGGGGTTAGTTAAGAGCTAAGCAGTAAGTTAAAGGCATAGAAACCAAATACTATGTGAGATTATCTACTCCCTAGGAGATCTTCATGGAGGTTTTGAATTTTTCAATGGCCTTCTTGAAGCTTGGGACATCATCCTTGGACCAAGGTGTTTTATCACAATACATGAACTCTGTGTTCAATGCCTCCCAAACTTTGACCTTCCTACTCGCTTTTCTATCATCCCCATGGTCTTTGATTGTGTTATGTAGTGCTTTCAATTGGTTACAATGAATGTGAGAAGAACCTGTCATGGAGTTCCTTTATTTGGGATTGCCATGGAAGCCCAAAAGCCTTATGGCCTTAACTCCACCCATTGAGGTTTCCTAGTGACGACATTATCCCCATTTTTGGATCTCTGAGGATTTTCTTTGGTCACAACATTGTCGTCATGGAGACCAATATCTAACAAAACCTTCTTGATAGCCCTAATAGCACAGTCTTTCCAATCAAATCAAATGAGAGGTGAGATGTGTGAACAGAGTGTTGCATGCACATGATGGACCTCTCAATGCACAAAGCACGATCTATTCATGTGCACTGCACCATAAGGCTCCCTGGCCTTCCTTCTTGCACTGTATACTGGCACAAGGCGTGATGCACAGTTGCACCATCAAATGCGCACAAGGCATACAACCTCTGCACAAGTGACAGTGAGGATTACATTAATGGGGTTCAGGAATGGGTTAGCCTTTGTATCTATCAACTGAGCGTGAGACAGAGGGTGGGTTGAGTGTGACTGGTGTTCTGCAATCAATTATCGAGAGGTGAGGATTGAGTGACGTTACAACAATTGGAGTCAGGTACGTTCCCGTTTCCCTATGCACCCACGGGATGGGTTTCTGCCCCATAAGCAAAGGACATGTCATTCTGTTTTGTACACTGTGCTACAAGGCTCCCCTGGCCTTTCTCCTTGCACCTATGCCAAACGGGGTAGGATGCACTGATGCACCAGTAATTGTGCACCCTGGCATACTCTTTCTACACCATCCCCTTGTCGATTTCTAAACCGAGTGTGAGCTTTGGGTTTCATCATTATTTCCTCGAGTGATGTAAGTAATGGGGTGAGTGACTGTTCTTTCATTCCATTTGAGTGATCGTGAGTCGAGTGCCATATCCCTCATCATCGACGAATTTCCTGCAATTCCTTCAACCAGCTACCTCCCTGGACCACGCCAGCATTACTCCTCAGCAATATGAACCAAGTTTTTCTAACCCTACACCTTCTGTTTCTCAGTAATAGTCATGTCTTAAGTGTGGGGACGTTCGTAGTTGTTCTGATGTGTGGTACTCAGTCCTGGATGTTCGATTTACCCTTCATGCTAAGGTTTTAAGTGTGGGGATGAGTCCTTGCACGTCTATGTTGCATACCCCCATGCCTATACCTTGCTATGATCATGCCTCTACGCCATGACTTTATTTTATCATGATGGGTCCCTTCCCCACTCCTCTGTTCTATTTCACCCTGTCCTCAGGGTTGTTCCTTGACCGTTGCCTTTATTATTTGTTTTCACGCTCTTCCAAACGAACATACCCTACATTCACCGGAATCCCAATCCAACCTCATAGTCGTGTTTGTCCCTTTGAATTGCATGTTTTTTCTTTTTACCAACCCCTGTTCTGATAGACGGTTCTCAAGCAATTAATTTTTAAAGTAATTCCGTAAATTGGACGATTTCCCATGTGAACGCGTCTTCATTGCTTCGGAACTCTGATGTGATATGCCAGCCCTGTCCTACCCATTCCCCCTGACATTTGTTATTTTAACTCCCTACCATTCTGATGCACGGTTGGTCGGTATTAAATTTTTCGGGTTTTCAGGCCCTTTTCGTGTCTATTTTTTACATTTTTCCATGTGAATCTTCCCTATTTTCACCGGAATTCCAGTTTAATTTGACAGCCGTGTCCTGCCAGCATTTCCTCCACTTTTTTCTTTTTCCTCCCCCTCTTCCGACTACTGGATTTTTAGTTATTAATTTTTTCGAGTGTCTTTGGGTGTGTTTTTCATGTTTTTTTCTACGTGAACCCCTCCTAATTTTCCCCAAACTGAGTTTTGATGCACCAGCCTTGTGAATCCCTTTCTTCGAGACATTTTTTCTTTTTATTGTCCTTTATTCTGGTGCACGGTTTTTCCCATATCAATTTCCGAGTCCATTTTCAGGCCCATTTTTGGGGTTTTCCCATGTGAACGCATCCTATCTTGATCGGAACTGTTTTTTGTCATGATAGAGTTATTGGACACCTAGTTCTGCGTAATTTTCCTTCTTTCCTCCCTTGATTCTGATGCGCGAATTTTTCGATATTAATACCCGTATGTGTTTTCGGGCTTGTTTTTTGCGTTTTTCCCATGTGAATACCCTGATTTTGCCCCGGAACCCGTGTCGCATATTTCCATCATTTCCCCTCGTCTCCCACACATTTTTCCTTTTTACGAATTTTTGAATCGACGAACATTTTGGATTTTATTAATTTTTCTTTCTTTTTGCCGTGTGACCGTGTTTCTCATGTCGCGCGTGAACGCGCCTGTTTCTGATTTTACGCACCTCGGGACGCCCCCGTGGTGTCTGTGGTTTGCGCATTGCCATCTTTGCCCAGTTTGATCCCGTCACCGCTGCAAATTTTTTTACTTACGCTCTACGCATGCGCGCGGGACAGTGGGTGCGTTTTCTTTTCACATCCTTATTCAATTTCTTTTTATTTAACAAAAAAAACCAAAAAATCAAATAATATAATCCAACACACCATAAACCACATCTATACAATAAAAATAAAAATTAAAAAAATAATTAAATAAAAATAAATCATAATCACAAATAAAAAATAATCATAATACTAATTTTTTTAAAAACAAAAACCAAAAAACAAAAAACAAAGGGACAACACATGAAAATAACCAAAGAAAACGAAAACACAAAAGAGAACAAAGCAAAAAACCAACACAAAAAAAAAAGAAAAATACAAAACAAGATAGAAACACAAAAAGAAAAAAAAATAGAAGAGAAAATTTAAAAAATAAAAAACAAACAAAATGAATGAGAAAAAAAACAAAACAAAAGAGAAAAAGAAAAAGAGAAGAGAAAAAACAAAAGAATGAAAGAAAGAGAAAAAAAATAAAAAACATTAATGAAAAAAAAAAACATAAATTGAAAAAAAAACGTACATGTTGCCGTTTCCACCCGCCTCCTCTTTCTTCCTCCTTCCCCTTCCTCTTCTTCTCCTTCTTCTTCTTCTTATGCTGCCTCGCCATCTGGTTCTCCGTCCAGTTCCCGGTCCCCTGCCGCAATCCGCCACCACTGTGTGTGCCGCTCCACCCTCGGCTACGGCTCCTTCGGCAGCATCTCGCTCGCGATCGATCTTGATGGCACCACGTTGTTCGCCGTCACGCCTAGCGGCGGCGGCCCCCAGCCCAGGTGGCGACTTTGGCGAACGCGCTGCGCATCCTTGCGAGCCTCCCGACCCCTCCTCCTCCTCCTCCTCCACCACCACCTTCTTCTTCCTCCTCCTCCTCCACCATCATCTTCTTCTCCCCTCCTCCTCCTCCTCCTCCTCCTTGTCAAGATTGTGGGAGAGAAGGAAGGAGTCTCACTTGTAGCTTTCTCACTTACACAATGGGGGAATACACACAAAGGTGGAGGCTGAAAAAACAATTTTCCTTTTCTTAGTTGTGTAAGCCAAAAAGAACTCTAGTACAGAGAAATAGAAGAACCATATATATGTGTCTCAAACCAAACTCAACTAACTAAGGTGGCATACTAACTGAGCCACGAACTAGAGTAGATAAGGATAGCTGTCATCTAGCTATTATTCATGGGCGGTGTACCAACCGCATCTGCAACTGACAAGTCGGTGACATAAATGCACAACGGTCACCCTGGCATATCACGAGTGGAGCTCGATATCTCAACACTCCCCCTCGAGCTCAATCCCAATTCTTGCACACCAAGCAGGTCTCTGAACTTGCACAGCTTCTCTACGCCCAATGCCTTCGTGAATATGTCAGCTACCTAATCCTCTGTGCTGACATAAACTAGATCAATAAGACCTAGTAAAATCCTCTCCCGCACATAGTGATAATGCACCTCAATGTGCTTTGTTCTAGCATGATAGACTGGGTTATTTGCCAAGTGTATACTACTCATGTTGTCACAATAAATGACAACTGGCCCATCTGTAGGCTGATGCATATCATAAAGTAGCTTATGCAACCAAGCTACCTCACATGCAGCCATTGCTGCACCCCTGTACTCAGCCTCTGTGCTCGACAAGGCAATTGTAGGCTGTTTCTTGCTGCTCCAAGTGACTGCAGCACTCCCAAAAGAGAACACATATCCACTAGTAGATCGTCTATCGGAAATACTACCAGCCCAATCAGCATTAGTGTATCCATGTAACTATATCTGAACCCCATTCACATAAAATAGTCCATACTGCAATGTGGACTTCACATATCTGAGTATGCGTCTAGCCGCATCCAAATGTGGTTTCCTTGGAGCCTGCATAAACTGACTTACCAATCCAACAGCATAGCTCAAATCTAGCCTGGTAATAGTCATATAAATCAAACTTCCTACTATGCGTCTGTACATAGTAGGGTCTTCCAGAAGCTCACCTGCATCTGCGCTCAGCTTCACATTCTGCTCCAAAGGAACTGAAATAGGCTTACAGCCTGTCATCCCATATTTGGACAGCATGTCCAATCCATACTGCCTCTGCAAGAGCTGTATCCCACTTGGTGATCTAATCACCTCAATGCCCAAGAAATAACCCAGCTCTCCCAAATCCTTCATCTCAAACTTTTGCTTCAATAGCATTTTCACATGAAGGATATCTTCATCACTGTCACCTGTCATAATCAAATCATCAACATAAATGACAAGTAGCATAATACCTTTCTCTGTTTTTCTCACATAAAGTGAGAAATCTGCCTTGGAAATCTGAAAGCCAATAGTGACAAGATATTGTCCTATCTTGTCAGACCATGCTCTAGGTGCTTGCTTCAAGCCATACAAGGCTTTCTTCAACCTGCAAACAAACTCAGGATGAACAGCATGCACATAACCTGGTGGCTGCTCCATATAGACCTCTTCTTGCAAATCACCATGCAAGAAGGCATTCTTTACATCCATCTGATGTAAAGACCATCCCTTTGATGTAGCCATAGCAATGACTGCGTAACCGGACTGAATGTTTCTTCATAATCAATGCCATATGTTTGTGCATACCCCTTGACTACTAATCTTGCCTTGTATCTGTTTACAGAACCATCTACATTGTGCTTCACCTTATAAACCCACTTACAACCAATTGCATTCTTATCTTTAGGCAAAGGTACCAATTCCCATGTAGCATTTGCTTCCAAGGCATCCATTTCTTCATCCATGGCTTTCTCCCATTTTTATTTTCCCATGGCTTGCTCAAAAGAAGTGGGTTCTGGTTCCTGTATCACTTTGACCATATAGGCATAGTGAATGGTTGTAAATCCATCATATTTCAGCCTATGCATAGGATACCTAGCTCTGGTAAACATACGCAAAGTAGGTTCACTCCCAGGTGCTCTCAAAGCATCCCTGGTCTTCTTTACTCCAGGTGTAACAATAGAAGGAATACCCAACTCATCATCAATGCTCTGTTCTGAGCCACTAGATTCACCATCCAAATAAGAGTGACCTACATTCACATCAAACATGGGCTGATCTACCTTCTCTTTTCCTTTTCGTGAAACCTGCATACCACTATCTGCATTGCTTTGAGGAGATTCTCCTGATCTCAATCTGCCTGTCCATGGCGAAGAATGTGAACCATTGCTAAAGGACACTCCAGGTCCACTAATATTTTGTGACTACTGCTGTGAATTCTGTGCAGCATTACCATTTTGTGCATCTACATCATCAATCACATTTACTGGTTTATACCAGCTACTCATCTCATCAAAAACAACATCTCTACTCACTGTAAACTTACGAGTAGAAGGGTTATAGCATCTATACCCTTTTTACTGTAGAGAGTAACCAATAAATATGCACTTCTCAGCTTTTGGAACCAACTTGGATCTTAACTCATCTGGCACATGAACATAGGCAATGCAACCATGTATTGCTACAGTGGGAGTCCTGTTCATTATGTAGACTGCTATAGCAACTGCTTCAGCCCAGTAAAAATTTGGCAAGTCTTTTTCGTTGAGCATGGCACGAGATACCTCTCCAATATGCCTGTTTTTTCTTTCTGCAATTCCATTTTGTTGTGGGGTATGACTACATGAATATTGCTGCTTTATGCCATGCTCCTGCAGGAACCTTGCAAACTCATTTGAGAAGTACTCTCCCCCTCCATCTGACCTTAGGCATTTTATTTGCAAACCTGTTTCTTTTTCAACCATAGCTTTAAGAGTTTTGAAATGCCCAAACACTTCACTTTTCTTTTTCATAAAATACACCCAAACTTTTTTGCTATAGTCATCAATAAAAGTGACAAAATAATGACAGCCTCCAATAGATGCAGCTTTAGTAGTCCACACATCAGAGTGGATTAATTCCAATGGCTTCTTACTCTCTTGAACATGTCTAGGAAATGGTTTCCTTGCTTGTTTTCCAAATTGACAAGCTCACATACCTTATGCATTTCTACAACCTTGAATTTAGGCAATCCTACAACAATATTTTGGGCCTGCATTGATTTAAGTCGTTGTACATTAACATGGCCAATACGTTTATGCCGGATATCAATATCTACAACTACACCGGTCCCATGTGCAAACATTGCTGCACTCAATTCAGGCATGTCTGCATCCAACATAAACGTTCTGCCCTTCTTCTTTCCTTTTGCTATCAAGTGACCTTTATTTTTGGTGCGCAGATCGGATGTTGTACGCTCGCATAGTGAATACCGGAAGGTCCCCAAGAACAATAGAACTCTACTTTTTGCATAAATTACAAGGTAAAAAGCATGAAGGACATGAATAAGAGACCAATTGGGTGCAATCTCCCCCCATGCCTTGTGTGAGCGCTCCACAAAGATGTATTTTATGTATTATTCATCTTCAAGCTGAAATAATAGCCCAAATTACAAAATAGTAAGTTTTTAGCTTTTGAGTTTGCTTTAACACAAAATAGGAATAAAGCTAATGGACGGTGCCCAAAGAGTCTGGCACGCCCAATACAATGTCCAAGTAGAAATAACATAATCGTGCACCCATGCGCATACAAAATAATAATAAATATCCAACGCCTCAATAAATAGGCGTGACAAAATATAGACGCCATGCCTAAGGTATGCACCTATCAAAATAATCGAATACTCGTTATCCTCCAATGCTTTCCTCTGCCACTGCTGCTATCTCTACACATCAACTGAAGCATTCACAATCGTTAGTAAAATAATACAATTAAACCAACAAAAGTGAATACCTAGCAATCTTCAGCTACATAAATAAATCAACTGGTTAGAAATAAATCCCAACCTTAATTTATTACGAGTGCGCACTATGAACTCATAAACGTTTATTAATTTAATATGCATTTTGCAAAATCACCTGCTATGGAATCACCCATGTACACACTAAATTAATGAAACGCCCGTAAAGGACAGGCATTCCCATCAACTTCTTGCACAAAGAATCCACTTTGTGTATGAGCCCCGGTCATCAAAGTTTATGGAATCCACCGTAAAACCTCACGAAATCCACCGTGGCACGGAATCCACCGTGAAATATGCCTCCTGGCATCATACCCCCTGGGTGGGATAGCAATTGACCTCAATTGCTATTAGCTCAATGTGGAGCTAACAGAGTGGGGAAAGCATTTAAGTCTCTAGCGTGCATCCATTGTGCTTCTTCTACAGGATGGTTCTTAAATTTAACTACATATCTAGAATATCTTCGGCCAGTTCTAGTGGTCATAAAGTCAGTATCTATGATAGTTTCAGGTTCAAGTATTTGAGTCTCTTCCTCTAACAAAGGTGGGTTTTCATAAACAGGGTGTACAGGTAATTGGCCTCTAAATTGTCTCAATAAACTGATGTGAAATGTGTTGTGAATTTTCCAGTGAGGTGGTAATTCTAACTTGAATGCATTGTCATTAATTTTATGAATGATCCTAAATGGTCCATAAAATCTAGGGGCTAATTTCACAACAGGATGTCTATCTACACTTTGTAGTCTACGTTTTTCTATTCTCAACCAAACATAGTCATCAACTTTGAAATTCATTGCTTGTCTTTTCTTATTGGCTTGTTTGGTATATGATTGTTGGGCTTTGGCAATCATATCTTTAACCTCATCAAAAATAGTATTATGCATACTAGCAATATCATCAGCACTCTAAATTCTATTTGACAAAGCTGCAACAGGTGTAGATAATCTATAACCATAAATCACTTCAAACGGTGCTTTCTTTGTAGATGTGTGTGGTGTATTGTTATATGCAAACTGTAATAAATGCAAATGTGTATCCCATGTCTGAGGTTTAGAAATAGTATAAGCACGTAAAAGATCTAGAATAGTGCTATTAGTGGCTTCTGTTTATCCATTAGTTTCAAGATGAAATGCAGATGAGAAATCAATCTTTGTGCCTAGGTTAGCAAACAGAGTAATCCAAAAGTTGTTACAAAATCTAGAATCACGATCTGAAATAATAACTTTTGGCAATCCATGGTTAGTGAAAATAGTTTTCAAAAACAATTGTGCTGCCTGTGATGCTATTAAAGTTTTCTTACATGGAATGAAATATGCTTGCTTACTAAACCTATCTACTACTGTCCAAATCATATCATGGTTAGATTTAGTATTAGGTAAACTAGTAATAAAATCCATAGAAATTTGTTCCCATGGTCTAGATGGAATAGACAAAGGCATAAGTAATCTATACTGTTTACCATGATGTCTCTTAACTCTTTGACAAATCAAACATTTAGAAACAAAGTTAGATACATCAGTGTCCATATGCGGCTAATAAAAATCTTCAGTTAATGTACGTAAAGTAGATATGATACCTCTATGACCTTGATATGGGGGACAATGAATTTCATTCAAAACAAAATATCTGAATGGAACTGTAACACACAATCTCTTTTCATAAAACATAAATCCATCATTATATGATAATGAATCAATAGGAATCAAGTTATTTTGAACTAATTTATTCCAGTCAGCATGAAAAGTAATATCTGATGATAAGTATCTTTCATAGCAATCAAAGAATCAAAAGATATAACAGAAATATTATGAATGGCAGGTCTTCTACTTAATGCATCAGCCACCACTACATTTTCTTTTCCGGGTTGATATTGAATGATAGGATGAAAACTCTGAATAAAGGATGCCCATTTGATATGTCGGCCGGATATTTGAGGTTGGCTAAGTAAATGTCTAATACTTTGCTGATCGGTCTTAATCATAAATTCTGAACCCATTAAGTAGTGTTTCCACTATCTTAATGCTTGTACAACAACTAATAATTCTTTGTCATATGTGGAATATTTCAGTTCAGAGGGTTTCAGCTTACAACTAGAATAGGCTATAGGATGATTGTCTTGCATAAGTACGGCTCTTATTCCTGATCCACTAGCATCAGTCACTACTAGAAAGAATGGTCTATTAAAATCAGGCAACTGTAAGACAGGGGCATGGGTTAATACATGTTTTAATAAGTCAAAGGATTTCTGTTGATTATCGGACCAATGATAGACAATACCTTTCTTCAGAAGTTTGGTTAATGGTAAAGCAAGTAATGAAAAATTACGCACAAACTTCCTATAGAAACTAGCAAGACCAAGGAAAGATCGTAACTCATGCACATTTTTAGGTACATGCCAATTCAATATTGCATCTATTTTCTTAGGGTCAACTTTAATTCCATCAGATGATACTATATGACCTAAATACTCAATTTCTGTTTTAAAGAATTCACTCTTTTCAGGATTTGCATACAGTTGATTATCTTTTAATAATTGGAAAACCAATGATAAATGCTCATAATGTTCTTTCTCATTTTGCCTAAACACCAAAATATCATCAAAGAAGACAATTACACAATATTGATATTTCAAAAATATACGGTTCATCATTCTACTAAATGTAGCATGTGCATTAGTCAATCCAAATGGCATCACTAAAAATTCATAATGACCAAACTGTGTCCTAAATGCAGTCTTGAATATGTCTGACTTATCTAGTCTCACCTGATGATAACCAGACTTAAGGTCTATTTTACTAAATATAGCAAATCCTTGCAGTTTGTCCATAAGGTCATCAACTCTAGGAATTGGATACCTATTCTTTACAGTGATCTTATTTAAAGCTCGATAGTCAATGCACATTCGATAGATATTATTCTTTTTCTTGACTAACAGAATAGGTGCACCAAATGGAGAACTACTAGGTCTAATCAATCCTCTATTTAGTAATTCCTCAACTTGACTTTGAATTTCTTTTTGCTCTATCTGGTCATGCCTATATGGTGCTTTGCAAGGTGCTTGTGTACCAGGAATCAAATCTATTTTATGGTCTTCTGGACGTGAAGGAGGTAAACCAGGTGGTAGGTCTTCGGCAAAACAGTCTTTAAAATGTGTAAGAAATTCTTTATGCCTAGGGTGCATATGATTTTGTTTAATTTGCAGTTCATTCACCCAAATGAGATAAGATTTACTACTCTTGCGTAATGCACGTTTAGCTTAAGTATGTGAAAGCAGTGGAAAAGCATTAGATGCATGCATACCATACAATGTAATAGGTTTTCCTTGAAATTGAATATTAATTGAATGTGTGGAATAATCTATATCTGGGTTATGCTAATGACGCCAAGGCATACCTAAAATAATGTCATTCGACTGTAATGGAACAACTAGAAAATTTCTTCTTTCAGTGTATTGACCAATTTGAATCTCTAAGTCATGCACTTCCTGTGTACCATTATACCTAGTGCCTAAGAATGCTGCTTTAATGCGATAATGCGTAGGTACAGTCTGTAACTTCAATTCTTTTACTAGCTTTGCTGAAATAAAATCATGAGTACTACCGTCATCATGCAAAATAATATTTCCCTTTCCATGCACTAAACATTTCATAGTCAATAAAGAATGTGGAGTTGGCATACCTGGTAAAGTATCCGAAGGAGTAGTAATGTCATCCTCATCTTCCGTGAAATCAGGCATATCTTCATGTTCTTCATCTTCCATTGCTCCAAGGTAGTTGATATAGGCAGGTGGCTTCTTCGAATGGCAATTTGTTGCTAGATGTTCATGCTGGTGGCATTTATAACATACTATTGGCTTGGCTTTGGTTACATTGTTTGCAATGGCAGGAAGTCTAGGGACATTAGGATTTGGCTGTGGAATAGGCTTAGAGTTTTGATTGATATTGGATGGTAATGCAGGTGGTTTTGCCCAATTCTTACGGAAAGATAATGAAGAGAAAGGACCTTGATTAAATCTTCTAAAGTTTGAGTTGAATTGCTTAGATCCATAGTTACCATTGGCTTGGAATTGCTGTGGACGTCTGTCTCTACCTCGCAGCTTGTCTTCAGTGTCGTGAGCTAATGAAATTGCGTCTTCAAGAGTAGCAGGCTTGAACATGTTAACTTCAGCATAGTAATGCTCAAGGAGTCCAGACATATACTTGCGCTTGTGTGTCGCTTCAGGTATGTCTTTAAGCATGCGTAACTGGAGTAGTGCATTCCAAAAACTCTCTGTATACTGAGGAATAGGCTCACGATCCCGTTGCTGAAGAAGGTCCCATTGCTTTATGGCTTTCTCATGAAATTGTGGAGAAAGAAAATTATGCATAAACTTCTTCTTGAAATTCTCCCAGGTAGTAGGACAATCTATACTCTTGCGTACTACAATCCACCAAAGAGATGCTCTATCCACTAAATGATTAGTGACACACTTGATTTTATCTTTTTCTACATAGGTTTCCTCATGAAAGTAGTCATCAAACTGACTAATGAATGCAAGAACAGTTTTTTCCTCTCGAGTGCCATTGAAAGTACGGAATTTGAAATTTCTTTTACTTATCTTTGATTCCTTGCGGATGGTTTGAGCTTCGAGAGTTGAGTCGATGGTACGTCGGATAAGATCTTCACATTGAGGTTCTTCTTTATCGGTAGAAGATCTTTGTAAATTTGCCAATTGAACTTGTAATGCTTGCCTAGCCCGTCGTTCTTCATCCAATTACATCATAATTAAATCCAGCTTTTGCTCCATTGTAGGTTCAGGTAGGTCGCCTTCAGCCATTAAATGATCCATATGTGATTCTGTCATCCTGCAAAACTCAAAAGACCTCTCACTCTAAAAATCAAGTTAGCGGGATGAGCGTAGCTCAAGTTCGGGAATACAAGGCTTATGTATTTTTGGGTGTGGCTTTCACAATCTTCAAAAAATCTATGTTTTATCCTTCTTCATATGCTGAAAATGCTTCAGCAAACCTGCGTATGGGTAGAGTACCTTCCAATGAACAGCTTTGCAGTTCAGAGTTTCTGCGCATGAATAGTCCTTCTATGAGTTTTGAACAGAAGTCAGTTTTGACTCCAGTTGACTTGTCTGACTTGCAAAGTACCAGACTAATGTGACTTGTAGAGTTTGTAGACTTGCAAAACTTGCTTACTTTGTCTAACTTGCAGAACTTCGACTTGATAGACTTGCAGAATTTGGAGATTTTGAAGACTTGCAGTACTTAGACTTGGGGGACTTGGGAGATTTGGAATCTTAGTAGATTAACAGAACCTGCGTGATCATCGAGGACAAGAGGACGTCTACTGCCGTTTCGACGCCGTTGAGTACATACTCTTGTCATTTTTTGACGAATTGTGATGATGAAGCTTTTTAAAGCTTCTTATTAAGCTTTTTACTAACGCTTAGTAAACTTTAGAGTTAAGCTTTTGAACTTGTTGAAGATATGGAGCTTACTGTTGTCTGTGGAAAAACGTCTTGGAGAGGGAGATGTAGGAGTGGTCCTCCGCCTCTGTAGACTAGTCCCTCGCAGTTTGATGATGGAAACAGGGATTCTTGATCGCCAGGAATCTGCCTGTATTGACCGTTCGCGACGAGATTGACCGTAGAGCTCGATCGTTCCAGGAGCTCCGCCTTCGCACAAGATGGGTAGTGATTGGAAGCTCTTGATCTCAGCTTCGCTCTGATACCACTGGTGCGCAGATTGGATGCGGTACGCTCGCGTAGTGAATACGGGAAGGTCCCCAAGAACAATAGAACTTTACTTTTTTCACAAATTACAAGGTAAAAAGCATGAACGACATGAACAAGAGACCAATTGGGTGCAATCTCCCCCCATGCCTTATGTGAGTGCTCCACAAAGATGTATTTTATGTATTATTCATCTTCAAGCTCAAATAATAGCTCAAATTACAAAATAGCAAGCTTTTAGCTTTTGAGTTTGCTTTAACACAAAATAGGAATAAAGCTAATGGACGGTGCCCAAAGAGTCTGGCACGCCCAATACAATGTCCAAGTAGAAATAACATAATCGTGCGCCCATGCGCATACAAAATAATAATAAATATCCAACGCCTCAATAAATAGGCGTGACAAAATATAGACGCCATGCCTAAGGTATGCGCCTATCAAAATAATCGAATACTCGCTATCCTCCAATGCTTTCCTCCGCCACTGCTGCTATCTCTACACATCAACTGAAGCATTCACAATCGTTAGTAAAATAATACAATTAAATCGACAAAAGTGAATACCTAGCAGTCTTCAGCTACATAAATAAATCAACTGGTTAGAAATAAATTCTAACCTTAATTTATTACGAGTGCGCACTCTAAACTCATAAACATTTATTAATTTAATATGCATTTTGCGGAATCACCCGCTATGGAATCACCCATGTACACACTAAATTAATGAAATGCCCGAAAAGGACAGGTGTCCCTATCAACTTCTCGCACAAAGAATCCACTTTGTGTATGAGCCCCAGTCATCAAAGTTTACGGAATCCACCGTAAAACCTCACGAATCCACCGTGGCACGAAATCCATCGTAAAATATGCCTCCTGGCATCAATTTTTCATATCCTCAACAAAGCATCCATGAGGATTAAATCTTACCTGCAAGCCTTGCTCAACCATTTGACCAACAGAAACCAGATTCTTGGTGATATTCGGGACATGAAATACATCTGACATGTATTTCTTTTTCCCATCCTGCATAGACAAATGAATTTTTCCAATTTGCACAATAGGATGTGCAGTATCATGACCAGTCTCCACAAATCCTAGTTTTTCCATTTTCCTTGCATCCTGCATCCATTCTGCATGACTTGTCATGTGGTTTGACGCACCTAAGTCAACATACCACACTTCATTGCTTTCTTCTGCACTTGTCACAGAATTGTTCATGTGTTGCACCATAAACAAATGCTCATTTCTGTCATCACCCTGTCTACTAGAAGATGCATAATTCCCTTGTTGCAATTTTCCATTCATGATGTCATTCTGCTTTTTATAGCAGTCTTTAGCCATATGACCCATTTTACCACAGTAGTAGCATTCAACGTTGCTGCTTGCATTTTGGCCTCTTTGCCATCCAACACGACCTCTTTGGCTCCCCCTGCCTCTAGAGTTACCACGTCCTCCTCCATAGGACTAGTTTTCTTGAGTCTGCTACATATTCTGATTTCTACCACGGCCTCCAAATCGGCCTCCTCTACCTCTGCCTCTACCTCTTCCAGTATTTGAGTAGAAGACAATCTTTTGAAGTTCCTCCTGAAGAAGATGCACCATCATTTCTCTGCTCCTCAGAAATCAGAAGAGCAATCAACTCCTCAAAATCAGGAAATCTTTCATGGACAGAAATGGATGTTTGGAACTGTGCATAATTCTTTCCTAGACCATTCAAGGTCACAGAAACTAAATCATCATCTTCCACTGGCGACCCAATGGAAGCAAGTGCATCAGCAATCTTCTTCACCTTCATGTGGTAGTCATTGATGCTCATACTTTCTCTTTGCACATTGTGCAACTCTTGCTTGAGCTGCATTTTCCTGGCTTGCGTATTTGTGCTATACATTTTTTACAAAGTATCCCATGCCTCCTTTGGCGTACTTGCATCCTGAATATGCACAATCATAGAGTCTGAAATACTAATAGATAGCCAATACATAACTTTTCTGGCTCTCTCATGCCATCCTTTAAATGCCTGCATTTGCTGTTGATTGGGAACATCAGGAAGAACTAGTTCTTCTTCATTTCTTGCAACAAATTCCCAATATCATTTTCCCATAAGGAAATTCGTCATTCTAAACTTCCATGCTTGGAAGTTGTTCTTGTCAAGCTTTTCAGTGACAATCTGTGAAAGAGAATCACACGCCATTATAGAACACTGCAAAAAATTATGTCACTACAAAAAACACAGCTTCACCCTCACAATGGCAAATCTGCAAAACTGACGAAAGTGGTATTTGACCACACAGTCACTTCCTAGTGACGATTTTGCATCAACAGGAAACAAGGATGATTCTGTAACTCCCAATGTCTCTGCGCACAGACATACGATGCAATTTCTACGGTAACTTTTCACCGGCATGTAGAACAGTGGTCGCACAGCAAAAAAAAGGGCCTTTTCCTAAGTGCGTGCGAAAAACTTCCACCTCCAAAATAGGCCCCGAAATGGCCTTGAATTTAAAAAAAAGGGCAACCGAGGGCTAAAGCCCTCGCCCACAGCATATACTGCCCTCTTGCTACACCGCGAAGGGCGTCTCAATCTGAGACAATGCACTCTTGCACTTTCCGACTGTGCTATCTGCAGATACTTGCTCCCAAACTCGAAAAATGAAAGCAACGCTGGTCCTCTTACCAGAACACCGCGAACTTGGTTTGCTTTCTTGAGCTCCTTACCACAAACCAGGCTCTGATACCGTGTCAAGATTGTGGGAGAGAAGGAAGGAGTCTCACTTGTAGCTTTCTCACTTACACAATGGGGGGAATACACACAAAGGTGGAGGCTGAAAACAATTTTCCTCTTCTTAGTTGTGTAAGCCAAAAAGAACTCTAGTACAAAGAAATAGAAGAACCCTATATATGGGTCTCAAACCAAACTCAACTAACTAAGGTGGCATACTAAGTGAGCCACGAACTAGAGTAGATAAGGATAGTTATCATCTAGCTATTATTCATGGGCGGTGTACCAACCGCATCTGCTAACAAGTCGGTGACATAAATGCACAATGGTCACCCTGGCATATCACGAGTGGAGCTTGATATCTCAACACTCCTCCTCCTCCACCACCACCTTTTTCTTCTTCTTCTTCTTCTGCTTCTTCTTCTTCTTCCTCCTCCTCCTCCTCCTCTTCTTCTTCCTCCTCCTCCTCCTCCTCCTCCTCCTCCTCCTCCTCCTCCTCCTCCTCCTCCTCCTCCTCCTCCTCCTCCTCCTCCTCCTCCTCCTCCTCCTCCTCCTCCTCCTCCTCCTCCTCCTCCTCCTCCTCCTCCTCCTCTAACCCACTAGTTAGTAACTAACCTAACCTAACCTTAGTCACACCTAACCTAACCTTAGTCACAACTAAACTAACCTCAGTTACAGTTAAACTAACCTTAGTTAATTTCACCTTGGTTAACTAACCTAACCCTAGTTAGTTTCCCACTAACCCTAGTTAGTTTTCCCACTAACCCTAGTTAATTGACCCTAACCCTAATTAGACTAACTAACCCTTAGTTAGTCTAAACTAACCCCTAGTTAGACTAACTCACCTAGAGTTAGCCTACCCTCACCCCCAGTTAACTTAACTTACTCCCAGTTAATTAACCTTACTGTAGTTAACTTAACTCACCCACAGTTAATTCACCCTCATCCACAGTTAATTAGCCTACCCATAGTTAGCCTAACTTAACACTAGTTAGTCTAACCTAACCATAGTTAGCCTCCCTAACCCTAGCTAGATTAACTTACCTTTAATTAGACCCCTAACCCTAGTTAGACTTACTGAACCTAGTTAACCTAACTAACCAGACTTAACCTACCCAACTAGACTAACCTAGTTAACCTGACTAACTAGACTAACCTGATTTAGTAGACTTAACCTAAGTAACCAGATTGACCTGACTAACCTAACTTAACCAACTAACCTAACCTATCTAACCTAATTGATTTACCTCACTAACCTAACTTAATCAACTTTCTCCAACTAAGCTCACTTACTCCACTTAATCTACTCAGTTAGCCCCTGTTCCAGCCTTTTCTCTTCTGTTGTTTTCCCGATGTGTACGGGTGTGCTAGCGAGCGTTCACGCGCGAGGACACGCTTCCGACTTGTCCATGCGGTTTAGTATTGCAGTCAGTCGTTCACACGCAGTCATCCTTCGTTGTTCACACGTAGCCCGAATTTCACCTTTTATTTTCCAACCCGCAAATACATCAAAATGCATAAAAATAAATATAAAACGCATAAAAATTCCAAAAACTCATTTAAAATTCAAAAAAATTACATAAATTTTTCTAAAAATTTACCAATATTGCTAAAATTATTTAGAATATTTTTAAAGTGGAAATTTAAAAAAAATTTACAGATATTTCAAAATCTGAAAATTCCTTCAAAATTACATGTAAAATGAGTAAAAATTATTACAAATTAGTAAAAATTTAGAAATGAATTCAAAAAAATTCCAAAAATTTCCACAAATCCCCTTACCTCTTTTGCCACTAAATTCTCAAGTAAAAATGCTTTCATAAAAGGAAAAAATATTATTTGAAGCCAAAAATCCCTAATTTTAATACTACATTTCATAAAGATTCATTTTAAATTCTAAAAATCAATTGGAAAGTCATGGATGAATTAACACACATTGTTGACACTTGCTAAATTGCTGAAATTTTACTCTTATACTTTATAACATATTCATAAGTCATATATTTTGATTTATTTTTTAATTAAAAAAACAACACTAAAAAAATAATAACAAAACAAATAAACCAAACCAAACAATATACACAAAACAAACACACCTAAAATACAATTGAAACACACCAAACAAACACAAACAAACACACCTAAAATACAATTGAAATTTTAAAAAACATAAATAAATAAATTTTAAATAAAATAAAATAAAAATCAACACAAACATTAAGGTGCTTTATTTTTTCCAGTAAGTGGTGCTTGTTTTTGTTTGACTGGATTTCTTGTATTTGGGGGACTACTTCGTGCACCTTCAGTCCATTGCATACATACCCCTACCAAGTATTTATTTTGTGAGCTTCATTTATTTTCATTACCCCTTAACCACAATTAATTGTTAAAATAAATTATTTTTTTCACTCACCTTTTTCACACGCATTCGCGCTAAACACACAGTTTCTAATAATTTAAAAATCAACCAGCTGTTCACTTTGCATGCGCTACGTGCGCTTAAGAGGCACCTTAATTTTTAATAAAAATGAACCAGTCGTCATAAAAAGCACGCGCTGGCAAAAAAGTGCTCCACATCACTATTAATTTTTAATTAATGAATTTACATTTAGAGACCCAGTCTGGGAATCGATAAAGCACTATTTCATCCTAATAAATTGCAATTAAAATTTTAAGAAGGAACCGTCATTTTCTTATTAAGATTTATAACCTAATAAAATGTCACCCATTGTTAATAATTTCTTAAAATGAACCCTTCATTAAAATAATTTCTCCCTCACTGCACTTTTTTTTTCTTTTTAATAAACACGCTTCATGGGATGGGCACGTAAAGTCCTCTGAGTTGAACTTGTTGGTCAAGGTTATGGTTAGGTCCTGATTTACATTTTTATGGTATTATGGTTTGTCTATGTGCTACGATTACGGGTACGGTTTGTAGTTTTTTCTTTCTTTCTTGCCTGATACGGGGTTTTGGGTGCCTGTTTGTTGCATCACATGAAGTTTTCGATCGCATATGTGTAGAGGTCATGTCGAATTTTTTCTAGGATGTGGGTTGTTTGGGGTGGTAAATTGGTTAGTTACGTCTGTGTGTGTGTCCTTACTTTGATTGATTTCTTTTTTATAGCCCTTTGGTTGTTTTGCAGGCATTCTTTGTTATTGTCTGTGTTGTGGTGTGTGTGTTTTCCATCTGAATGGTGCCTCATGCTTCTCCTCCTATCTAGTATGTCTCGTTGGTCAGTAGGGATTATTCTTCCCTACTGGCTTTTATAGCGAAAGCCGGACTTGCAACTTTTGTGGCTGTTTCATTCCCACTAATTCTAGATGATCCATCCATGTGTGATGAGTTCCTTGCCTCATACAGTAAGAAGGCGGGCCTGGTTCATGGTGCTTCCATGATATTGACACCCCGAGGGTTAGGAAAGGCTTTGTCTCTTCCCTACAAAGGAGAGCCCTTTGTTATAACTAGATAATTATTCTCCAATGATGAGATTTTCAAGCTGTTACAGAAGGAGACCAAAGAGATTCTGGATGTCAAGAAAGTGATAAACACTTCAGGAGTATCTTTTTCCATGATCATTGATCCCCTTTGGAAGTTAGTCTGCCAGTTTCTCCAAGACAGGTTTATGCCTGCCAAAACACCATCCCATTACTTGTCCAAAGAGCTCTTCACAACTTCCAAGATGGTGTTAAAAGGAGTGACTATTGATTGGAGTACTTACCTGCTTACAAAGATGGACCAACATTTTTTCAAAGTAACCAGAGGAAATGTCACAAATGTCACATATGGATCCTACTTGTATGCTTTCTTGACATACTCAGGCCTAAAGAAGGGTGTGCTACCACCTCCTCCATCTGATTCAGTACCTCCCCCTCCACCTTCAGAAACATCAGAACCTATTGACATAGAGGATCTTGATTCCCCTCCTCCACTGGTCATTCAAAGGAAGCGCTTGAAGCATGTGGCAGATAAAACTCCTTCAGTTCTTCCTTCAGTCACAATTCCTGCTACATCTGGCAGTGACCTCCCTGCTTACCTTACATGTAACAATTTGTTAATGGCACATAGAGAGGGTTCCTTGGACATATCAGTCCCTTCACTAAACAGTTTAGTATCGGGAGATGCCATTCCATTCCTCTGTAAAGACATCTAGAGTTCGATTGAACTTTCAGTGACAGCCTGTGCTCAACAACTGTATGCTTCTTTCTATGAAGAACTGATGCTTCTTTCTGTAAAGACACTCTAGTGGTTCCGGTGACTCTTCATATCAGACATACCTCTTGGGAGGTGCATCCACGACCTAAGAAGGATTATTGAGAGTTATTATGAGAGTGTTGTAGTGAGGATATGATGTACTATTGATAGAGAGAGAAAGAGAGAGAGAGCTAGAGATAGTCAAATCTATCAAAACAATGTAACTGTATATAAGAGATTGAGAGAGAGAACTATGAAGACATTGAAGATGAATACTACGTGATTGATTTCCATTCAAAGATGGTGTATTCTTCTATGTTCTTTGCTATATTGATGGATTCTATGAAGATATTGAAGATCATCATTGATTCTATTAAATCCGTGGGAGATATCTACTATGATGCTGCATGAAGATTTGTTGTTTCCTTTGTTTTGATGATCAAAAGAATGAAATAAAAGCTTGTTGATGTTACAAGATAGATTTTCTTGCAGTAGAAACCCCTTTTCCTTGGTGTTCCTCTTGGGGCTCCACATGGTGGCGGTGCATTTGGTGTCGAGAGTCCACCACGGGGGTAAGAGACAGTAGGGTGAAGGTAGATTCAAGGAGAGGAGTAGACGGAAGAGAAGGGGTTCGAAGAAATTGAAGACGTAGAAGAATACTCCCAAAAAGAATTAGAAAATGTAGAAGAATACTAACAGAGATGAAGCCTGTCAGTTTATTCCTACATTATGAGAAGATAAAACTCTAATAGACAAAAGGGTGTATAAAATAATACCTTCCTCTATGCTACTCAAATCGCCTATCTGATACTCCCATTGACTCCGAAAGGGAGGTAAAATATCAGCACACCTGGCCAAAATTCTACCATATCACTCCTTCATCTCCCACTTCGGAGTGTTGTTCACTGCCTGAAAATAGCGATCGCGCATCGCACGATTTTGCTAATCTTTCTTTTTACATAAAATCCTCTCAAAATAGCTAAAAGCTACATGCTTTCTTTTACATGTTATCCTAATCTAGAAGTTGTCTACAGTTTTACGAATTTTTACAAGAGATAATATCTAAAATATCAAAAATTGGCAAAAACTTGTCCAAAAATCTAATATTTTTGAACCATGGACACTAACACTAATGTCTAAAATGGCATTGGCTTTCTAAATCAATAAGAAATCCACACTCTAGATTTTTTTACACAGTGTGCGCATAGCGGAACGACAACATTCTGAAGACCATAAAATAGATTTAATCCCATGTTCTCAACCACCATGTAAAGCACCTTATAGACACAATCAGATTAAACAAAAAGAAATCCAAACACAAGTTGAGAACGAATGACTCATTAGGCCTAGTAGTTCTCCTTTTGTTGTACATATCATGTTAGTTAAGAAGAAAAGTAATACCTATAGGATGTGCATTGACTATCGTGCCCCAAACAAAATCACTGTTAAGAATAGATATCCGATCCCTAGGGTAGACGACCTCATGGATAAACTACAAGGGGCTATTGTTTTTAGCAAGATAGATCTCAAATCTGGATATCATCAAGTACGCTTGGATATACTTAAAATTTTCAAGACTGCATTTAAAACTCAGTTTGGTCATTATGAATTTCTTGTTATGCCTTTTGGATTGACCAACGCAACAGCTACATTCAGTCGTATGATGAATCATATATTTTTGAAGTATCAGAATTGTGTGATTGTTTTCTTTGATGATATTTTGGTTTTCAATAAGAATGAGAATGAGCATTGTGAACATCTATCTTTAGTTTTCAAATTTGAAAGAGAATCAATTATATTGTAACCCTGACAAGAGTGAATTTTTCCAAATCCAAATTGAATACTTAGGTCACATTGTTTCTTCTGATGGTATTCACGTTGATCCTAAAAAGATAAAGGCAATTTTGAATTGGCCAATCCCTAAAAATGTGTATGAGTTATGTTCTTTCTTAGGCATTGCCAGCTTTTATAGAAAATTTGTGATAAATTTTTCATTGCTTGTATTGCCTTTTACAAAATTGTTAAAGAAAGGTGTTGTGTATCATTGGTCTGACAACCAACAAATTTTTTTTTATTTGTTGAAACATGCTTTAACACATGCACTTGTCTTGAAATTACCTGATTTTAATCGACCATTCTTCCTAGTAGTCACTGATGCTAGCAGATTAGGAATAGAAGCTGCCCTCGTGCAAGATTCACATCCCCATAGTCTATTCTAGTTGTAAACTTAAACCTTATGAATTGAAGTATTCCACATATGATAAAGAATTGTTAGATGTAGTACAAGCTTTACATCAATGGAAACACTAACTGATGGGATCCGAATTTATGATTAAAACTGGCTAGCAAAGTATTAAACATCTCCTTAGTCAACCACAATTTTTTGACCATCATATTAAATGGGTTGCTTTCATTCAAAGTTTTCATCCACTTATTCAATATCAACCAAGAAAAGAAAAGGTTGTTGCCGATGCCTTGAGTAGAAGACCAAGTATCCATAATACTTCCGTTCTATGTTTTGATTCTCTTACTCCTATGAAGGATACCTATGATTATGACCCCAGTTTTTGAGTTGACTGGAACAAATTAGTTGCTAATAACTAGATTCCAATTGATTCTTTGTCTTCTTTTGGTGGATTTATGTTTTATGAGAAAAGATTGTGTGTCTTTATTCAATTTAGATCATTTGTCTTGCACGAAATTCATTGTTCTCCATATCAAGGTCATAGAGGTATTATTTCCACTTTAAGAATATTGATTGAAAATTTTTACTAGCCGTAAATGGAATCTGATATTTCTAACTTTGTTTTTGAGTGTTTACTTTGCCAAAGAGTCAAGCGACACCATGGTAAGCAATATGGTTTGTTAATGCCTTTACCGATTTCTGACCGACCATGGAAATATATTTCAATGGGTTTTATAATAGGTTTGTCTAATACACAAGCTAATCATGATATGATTTGGACTATAGTAAATCGATTTAGTAAACAAGCATATTTTCTACCATGCAAGAAAATATTAATTGTATCTCAAGCTACACAATTATTTTTGAAGACTATTTTCACTAATCATGGTTTGCCAAAAGTTATTATTTCTTATCATGATTCTAGATTTTGTAATAATTTTTGGACTACTTTATTTGCTAATTTGGGTACTATGATTGATTTCTCATCTGCATTTCATCCTAAAACCAATGGGCAAATAGAAGCTACTAATAGTACAATTCTAATGCATACACAATTTCAAAACCACAAATATGGGATACACATTTATATCTACTTCAATTTGCATACAATAATACACCACACACAGCTACTCATAAAGCACCTTTTGAAATCATTTATGGATATATATTTCCTACACTTGTCGCATCATCGTCAAACAAAGTTAAAGCTGTTGATGATATTGCCAATACACATGCTATTATTTTTGCTCAAGTTAAAGACATGATTGTGAAAGACCAAAAATCATACACTAAACAAGCTAATAAGAAAAGACAAGCAATGAGTTTCAATATTGGTGATTATGTTTGGTTACGCATTGAAAAGAGAAGATTGCAAAGTGTTGAGAAACACCCTGTTGTTAAATTAGCACCTAGGTTTTATGGACCTTTCAAAATAATTCACAATATCAATGACAATCCATTTAAATTAGAACTATCCAAACATTGGAAGATCCATAATACTTTTCATATCAGTTTGTTATGACCTTTTGGAGGCGAATTACTTGTCCACCCTGTCTATGAAAAACCCTCCTTTGTTAGAAGAAGAAACTAAAATCCTTGAACTTGAAACTATTCTAGACATTGACTTTATGACCACTAGAACTAGCGTAGATATTCTAAATATTTAATTAAGTTTAAAAATCATCATGTTGAAGAGGCCCAATGGATGCACACCTACAACCTAAGTGCTTACCCCTCATTGCTCGCTCCACATTGAGCTAATAGCAATCGATGACAATTGCTATCCCACCCCGTGGGTATGATGCCAGGAGGCATATTCAACGATGGATTCTATGATTATATTTATTTGCTGATGCTCGTACACAAGGTGGATTCCTTGTGTGAGAAGTTGACGGGGGCGCATGTCCTTTTCGGGTATCAGATTAATTTAATGTGCACATGGGTGATTCCATAGTGCACGATTCTATAAAATATATATTTAATTAATATACGCTTATGAGTTTAGAGTGCGCACTCAAATTAAATTAAGGTTAGGATAGAGTTCCAAACTATTTAATTATTTTGTAGCTGAAGATTGCTGGGTATTCACTTTTGTTGGGTTTTATTTAATTATTTTCTAACAATTGTGAATGCTTTAGTTGATGTGTAGAGTAGGCGGCGGTGGCATTGGGTAGCACCAGGTGATAGTGTGAATGCAAATGCCTAAAAGAATTACTATTTTTTATGGACACATGCCTTATCACTAAAGGCGTGGTGCCAATATTTATTTAAGTGTGCTTATTTATTAAAGCACTTGACAAAATATTTATCATATTGTATGCGCATAGGTGCTCGGTTAAATATTTCATTATTTGATATTTTTATCTGGGCATAGCCCGAATTTTGGATGCCCAAACGCCTTACTCTATAATTGGGCAAAGACAAACACAAAAGTAAAAGTATGCTATTTGTAAAGTTGACTAATTTTTAGCTTAAAGATAAATAAATCTATAAATACATGCCTTGTGAAGCGCTCACACAAGGCATGGGAGGAGATTGTATCCAATTTGTCTTTTTTATCTCATGTTGGGCAAATTCTCTTTTACTTTTGAAGGTTTTGTAGAGTTCTTTGTTCTTGGGGACCTTTCGATATTTGCTATGCACACATACAACATCTGATCTGCGCACAATTCATCTTTTAGTGTCACTGGAAAAGTATGCAACTTTTGGTCATCACCCACTATCGCATTTGCTACACAAGTAACCTCGAACCTTTTCATATGAGCATTGGGATTTTCATCCCACAATCCCCAAATCGGGTAAAATCAACTAGTCTTATAGGATCACGAGCCATTGTTTCTCTAAATAACACATGTAGCCCGATATCTTGAGTAGAATCAACCCACATAGGTTCTCTGGGCGCCTTAATTAGGGATCTCAACCCTAGATTAGCTATGACTTGCAATAACTCTTCTTGGTAGGGAATTCTAAATAAGAACCGTAATGCTAGATCTACTTTTCACTCTATATCTACAATGAGGCCTCTACCAACTCTCTAAATAATTGGCAAAAATTGGAATTTGACTCTAAGTTCCAATCAATGGATGATTCATTACTTTCTACTGTAGCATTAGCTTCGCTTTCTATACTTTCACTATTTTGTCTACTCCTCTCCCTAGTGGGACTACTAGTACTTGAGAAGAATGCTTAGTTCCATTGATACGAATCTTCTTTGCCTTCTTGTGATGGGGTTCCACGTTTGAGCTTGACATAACATCTATTCCCAATTTCAGTAAAGCATTCACCCTTTCTGGACTCTCCAGCAACCAAGCCTCTTGTCGAGCTACTCGCTTCCTTGCATGTTGGTCTTACGCTTTAGTTTGTTGTTTTTGTCTCCATCTATTGAGCCTACAACTCTAGGAGCTCAACAATAAGCTATCATTGACTCCCCAACAATGTTAAAATCTCTAAGGAACCCATCCCTACATGGGGAAGAGCCAAACTTATCAAATACCTATAATACTATACAATCCAAAGTAGAGAAATCCAAGAAGGAGATGAAAAAAGACTCAATCATTGATGTAATCAATAGTTAGATCTAGGTGACAATCCAATTGAATGCCCCAAGTCTCCTAAGTCCAAATAATTTTCACCTAAAAGGAAAAAGGAAACAAGACAACAACCAACTCATACTGCTACTAAAGCTGCTACCATGGATCCAAAGGTGAACAATATCAAGCAAGTAGACATGAAATAGAAGAATTCCAAGCATATTCCCAAATGCTCCAAAAATAATCAAACATAAAAATATTTCCAGTGAGTCCTGAGTTCCTATTTTGTAGTTGCCCATAATTGCCAATGTAGCAAAGTCCATTAACTTCATAGCTACTACTTCCCAACCTAAAGTGGAATTAGAACAATTTCACACACTTTGGTAGCAACAACTGAGAACTTTGTCCAAGAACTAATGCTTCAATGAAATAGGATACACATATGAATATTGACAATGCCATTGACCTAGCTCTTGTGAAATAAATACTATTCTTGGCCAAAACCTCTTGTGAATTTGAAGCCTAAGCAAAAAGAAAAAAATTATTATGGAAATGGACAAGGAAAATATGCAGAAGGATAATCAACCAATGATTGAATAATATCATCAAGTTGAGAAAAATATAAAATTATTTTCATGTGCCACTACCCATGTGGACATTGGAACATTAGCTAATGAGTACCACACTTATCTATAATTGCCATTAACATGGAACAAGCAAGAACATATCTTTGCGTGCTACCCAAAAGCGCTTGCCTTTCACATAGCATATGTTTAAAACTAATCGAGAAGATATTTGCTTGATTCTTTCATACCACATTGAAATTTTCAAAAGAAGCATGGAGGAAGTATATATCCTCAAGTTGAAAGCCCAAGCACAAAGTGATTTTGACAAAGAATGGTCCATTATATGAGCTTCAATAGCCAAATTTGGAGCTCAACTAATGACTCTCATTGAGGAAATATAGGCAATGTGAAATTCCAAGAATGATCCAACATATGTAGCCCCCACTTCTCTCCAAGTACCCTCAATTGTGAAGGATAGAGAACTACCAAAAGTAGTGCTATTCAATTACCCTCTATTGAACAAACTCCTCATAGAGGAAGAATTCCATGTTGCTACTAGATTAGGTGAAGTAAGTTTGGTCCTTGTCTTTATTTCTTACGTTAATGATTTTTGAAAGGTACCACAATTTCTCCATGCTATGCACTCCAAAATGACATCAATTCAACAAATGGATTGTTTCTCGAACTGAGTGATATTATTCTATAGCAGATTGCATAAATAAATAATCTATTGCATTTGTTGTATAAATGACTCTAAGTAGAAAATAGAAAACCCACATACACAACAAGAACCACACCTTGCAATACTTGGAAGCATTGCAATATCTTTCATGTAGGAGGGGAGGTGTGGGAGGGGAGGGGGGAAGCAACCAACAAGATAAGCCATTAACAAGATGGTACAAAGTGGTATTTTGAGATGGCAATTTTTCCCACCTTCATTGACAAGTTCATTGCTTCATTCATAGAGCAAGTCATTACAAAGAAGCAATAGAGCCATCTTCCCACCTTCACCAACAAATTACTTGCTTCATCAACCAAGGAATCCCAAAGAGCCAATAGAACTATCTTCTAACTAAGTAAATACTTACGTATGTACATGTAATCTATGCACGGTTTGGGTCCTCCAGTGTACAACAATACTCTAGGTTTGCTTGGAGTTTGACCCATCTCCCAAATGAATAGATGTGTCCTATGCATGAGAGAGAAGACTAGCAATTCTGCTAGGGAGAGAACATACTAAAGAGATTATCTATTACAAGTACAAAATATTGTGAAGATTCTTATGCCATCACCTACAACCCTAACTCTTCCATATTCCATAATCTACAATTTTGTTCCCATGCCCACTCTAATCTATCCATCAAGTGTACAACCAACAACTACAAGCTCATCAACAACTCTATCACTGACCACCACCACCAATTATTAAGTACTAAGCAACACTCCTCATTAATGAATACCACCACTCCCCCTAGGAAAAAAATCTAGTGTCCCAAGAATTTCATGTCTTTGGCGCAAGCTGAAGCCTACTACCTACGACTTGAGTGCCAGAGGATTGGCACTTGTATAGGAGGGTGGTAAATGTTAAGTGCGAATGGCAAAGAAGGATACAAGTCAAGTGAAGGTGTAAATACAATAATATGTCATATAGATGCAATGGCTCAACTCTATGAGAGATAGTGCTCAAGTGTGAATGCATTGTGTATAAGGAAGTGATTTGTAATGAATGGGATACATGGGAACTAGGGGCTAGACACCCAATCACAATGACTAGGGTATATAAGGTGTAAGAGTTCTAGTTTAGGACATCTAACTATTATCAAGAACATACTCTTCACCTTCATCTTCAACTTCCATAGCTCCCTCCTCCTTTCTCCCCTCTTTTTAGTCTCTCTCTACTCTTCTAGTCTTTCTTTCTCTTCTTCCTTCTCTCATCTCTCTCTTCAGCTCATTCTCCTCTCTCCTCTCAGCTTCATTCATTATGTTCAAGCCTGCAACCCTTGAAGATGCAATTTCTTTGGCTCATGACACTGAAGACAAGATTCGAGGAAGAGACAAGCGGCCACAACAATTTCAAGCAAATGGTAACTATGGTTCCAAGCAATTCAATTCAAATTTTAGAAGATTCAATCAAAGTCGTTTTCCTTCATCATCTTTCCGTAAGTCTTGGACAAAACAACTTGCTTTGCCATCAAATACCAATCCAAACCCTAAGCCATCCTCACAGCCAAATCCTAATATTCCTAGACTTCTTGCCATTGCCAACAATGTATCTAAAGCCAAACCTATAGTTTGTTACAAATGCCATCAACCTGGACATCTAGCAGCCAATTGCCAATCGAAGAAACCACCTATCCATATCAATTATCTTGGAGCAATGGAAGATGAAGAACGTGAGGAAATGCCTAACTTTACGAAATATGAAGACGACATTGCTACTCCTTTGGATATTTTGCCAGGTATGCCAACTCCACATTCTTTGTTGACAATGAAATGTTTAGTGCATGGAAAAGAAAAGATTATTTTGCATGATGATGGTAGCACACATGATTTTATTTCTGCAAATTAGTGAAAGAATTGAAATTACAAACTGTTTCTACACATTATCGCATTAAAGCAGCATTCTTAGGCACAAGATATAATGGAACACAATAAGTACATAACTTAGAAATTAAAATTGGTGAATACACTGAACGTAGAAATTTCCTAGTTGTACCTTTGCAGTCTAGTGATATTATCCTAGGTATGCCTTGGTGTCATCAGTATAATCCTGACATAGATTATTCCACGCATTCAATTAAAATTCATTTTCAAGGAAAACAAATTACATTGCATGGTATGCACGCATCTAATAATTTTCCACTGCTTACTCATACTCAAGCTAAACGTGCATTACGTAAAAGTAGCAAATCTTATTTAATTTGGGTGAATGAACTTCAAGCTAAAGAAAAACATATGTATCCTAGGCATACAGAATTTCTTGCTCAATTTAAAGATTGTTTTGTTGATGATTTACCACCTGGACTACCTCCTTCACGTCCTGAAAATCACAAAATAGATTTAATTCCTGGTACACAACCACCATGTAAAGCACCATATATGCATAACCAGATTGAACAGAAAGAAATTCAAAATCAAGTAGAGGAATTGTTAAACAGAGGATTAATTAGACCTAGTAGTTCTCCATTTGGCGCACTTGTTTTACTGGTAAAGAAGAAGAACAATACTTATCGCATGTGCATTGATTATCGTGCCCTGAATAAAATTACTATTAAGAATAGATATCCAATTCTTAGGGTAGATGATCTTATGGATAAACTACAAGGTTCTACCATATTCAGTAAGATAGATCTTAAATCTGGTTATCATCAAGTGAGATTAGATAAATCTAACATATTTAAAACTGCATTTAGAACACAATTTGGACATTATGAATTTCTAGTGATGCCTTTTGGATTGACTAATGCACTTGCTACATTTAGTCGAATGATGAATCGCATATTTTTGAAATATCAGCATTGTGTTATAGTATTTTTTGATGATATATTGGTATTCAGTAAAAATGAGAAAGAACATTATGAGCATCTGTCTTTAGTTTTCAAGTTGTTAAAAGATAATCAATTGTATGCTAATCCAGAAAAGAGTGAATTTTTTCAAACAGAAATCGAGTATTTAGGTCATATTGTTTCATCAGAAGATATTAAGGTTGATCCTAAGAAGATAGAAGCAATATTGAACTGGCTCATACCCAAAAATGTGCATGAGTTACGTTCTTTTCTAGGTCTTGCTAGTTTTTACAGAAAGTTTGTGCGAAATTTTTCATTACTTGCTTTGCCTTTGACTAAACTTTTAAAGAAGGGTATTGTATATAACTGGATTGATAATCAACAAAAATCTTTTGATTTATTGAAACATGCATTAACCCATGCTCCTGTGTTACAACTACCTGATTTCAATAGACCATTCTTTTTAATAGTTACTGATGCTAGTGAATCTGGAATAGGAGCTGTACTTATGCAAGATAATCATCCCATAGCCTATTCTAGCTGTAAACTAAAACCATCTGAACTTAAATATTCTACATTTGATAAGGAATTACTAGCTGTAGGACAAGCTTTACGACAATGGAAACATTACTTAATGGGTTTTGAGTTTATGATTAAGACTGACCAACAAAGCATTAGACATCTCCTTAGTCAACCCCAAATCTCTGACCGACATATCAAATGGGCAGCTTTCATTCAAAGTTTTCATGCCCTTATCCAATATCAACCAGGAAAAGAGAATGTAGTAGTCGATGCTTTAAGTAGAAGACTGACCATTCATAATATTTCTGTCATATCATTTGATTCCCTTATCCCTATGAAAGATACTTATCATCATGACATTACTTTTTAAGCTGATTGAAATAAATTAGTTGGAAATAATTGGATTCCTATTGTTTCACTATCTTACAATGATGGATTCATGTTTTATGAAAAGAGATTATGTGTTACAGTTCCATTTAGATCTTTTGTTTTGAATGAGATTCATTGTCCTCCATATCAAGGTCATAGAGGTATTATATCTACTTTGCGTACATTGACTAAAGATTTTTATTGGCCACATATGGACACTAATGTATCTAACTTTGTTTCTGAATGTTTAGTTTGTCAAAGAGTTAAGAGACATCATGGTAAAGAGTATGGTTTACTTATGCCTTTATCTATTCCATCACGACCATGGGAACAGATTTCTATGGATTTTATTACCAGGAGGCATATTACACGGTGGATTCCATAAACTTTTATTACCGGGGCTCATACACAAAGTGGATTCTTTGTGCGAGAAGTCGATGGGGATGCCTATCCTTTTCGGGCATTTTGTTAATTTGATGTGTACATGGGTGATTCCATAGCGGGTGATTCCGCAAAATACATATTAAATTAATAAAAGTTTATGAGTTTAGAGTGCGCACTCGTGATAAATTAAGGTTAGGATTGATTTCTAACCAATTGATTTATTTATGTAGCTGAAGACTGCTAGGTATTCACTTTTGTCGATTTAATTATATTATTTTACTAATGATTGTGAATGCTTTAGTTGATGTGTGAGATAGCAGCAGTGGCGGAGGAAAGCATTGGAGGATAGCGTGTATTCGAGTTATCATCTATATTTTGATGGGCGCATACCTTAGGCATGGCGCCTATATTTTGTCGTGCCTATTTATTAAGGCGTTGGATATTTATTTATTATTTTTGTATGCGTATGGGCGCACGATTATGATATTTGTATTTGGACATTGTATTGGGTATGCCTGACTTCTTGGGCGCCTGCCCATTAGCTTCACTATAGTAGTTGAATCGATCTAATTTATAGCCACAATAGTAGCACTATACATTATCCCATGAGTAGTATACTATTGATGATCCTTTGGAGCACACATAGGCTAATTTTTAGTATCCTAAAAGAGTCCATTTTTTTCTCGATACTCCTTGGAGCACACATAGTAGAACCTATTGCATTTTGGCTTCCAAAATAGCTACTTTACAAAGACGTTAAGTAAAGCCATAACTAAATATTGTATGTGAACAACCCTTAATAGTTTAAAACTCAAGGTTTTTAAGGTAGAACTAGTTTAGTTCTTATTTCATTGTTTCATTTCATAGTTTCTCTCTTCATCTCTTTACATCCACCACATTGGCCAATAGAATATTATCGCTTGCAAACTTGCAATATTTAAAAATTATGGTATCTATGAAAAATCATACACTTGCTATACACTTTTGACATCGACACATTTACATAGGAAAGTTAGCAAATCCATCCTAAGTAAGATAATAGTCAACTAAGAGAGAAATTTTTTACCTGAAATCCATGTCCCTTGTTGCGACTTGACACTCCATTATATCACAAAGGCTACACATTACATACAACATTATGGATTTGATTTGATTATTCTTATACGTTATGTGGATTACATGTTTATCATTGGGATGACAACTAGAGTGGCTTTGGACATTGCATGGAACTTAATACAAAGCATATAGATGTTTATCATTGGGATGACAACTAGAGTGGCTTTGGACATTGCATGGAACTTAATACAAAGCATATAGATGTTTGTTACCATTATGTTTGTGAGCATATGCTAGCTAGAGCTATATAGTTGTCTTACTAGCATATATGTGAGGCATTATTCATTTGTGGTTGTCTCAAGCATTGTACTCTCGTTTAGTCATTGTCGGAGCATTAGGGGTTGAAAGTCTACCATGGGGGTAAGAGACAGTAGGGTGAAGGGAGATTCAGGGAGAGGAGTAGACAAAAGAGAAGGGGTTTAAAGAAATAGAAGATGTAGAAGAAAAATGATAGAGATGAAGCCTGTCAATTTATTTTAGCATCTTGTCATACATGGAAGACATCAGCTCATAATCATAATTCTTAATTATATACATCTAAATAAGGGTGGGTTGAAGCCCAAGACACATTGAGACATTAGCTCAGCTCATTCACAAATACATAATATAACCCATGATCATAATCCATGATCCATGTTGTTGCCATCCGTTAACTGCTATAGGTATTCACCTCAAAATGATATGTAAACTTCAAACTAGTAGTGGTAGAAGCCTTTACAATTAAGACATATATCAAATACTTCTGTCAAATCCCTGTCAAAGCTAAAGAAGCACTTCAGCCCTGTCAAGAACAATGTGTTCCAACCCTTAATCAAAGCTCAAAAATGCATACAAATCCAATCATAAGCCTCTCTAATGAATGCCCAAGCTTGCCCTACTGTTTAGGGACCGTATTCAATACATACATTCCCTTAGATCACTTGCAACCTCTTCCAAACTGAGTGGATTGTGGCCTGCCCTGTTTATAACAGTTTTGAACAATCTAGACCAGCCCATAGACCAAGAAAAAACACTCCTTTGGCTGCCACAAGTGGTACACTAGATTTCTGGAGTAAGATTCAAGCTTTGGGCATCAAGAAAAGCCATGAGAATGAAGATGAAACAAGAAGAGACCTTGCTGGTCATGGACTCCTTGTTCTTCCCTATTCAGGACAGCACCATAGCTCTCCTCCTCTCTCCCAAAATGCATACATTAGACACACTTTACCTTCCTCTCCTTAATCTTTCCCGTTCCTGAGTTGAACTCCAGTTGCATGCCCTTAGAAGCTCCACCTATGATCCAGTTCTCCCTCTACCACACCCATGCTCGTGATTTGCAATGCAAATCATGCTGATCTCCCTATTCTTCACCTACATAACTCTCAATTGCATAAGGCATACTCCCGGTTCCTAAGTCACTAACAAAGGCATATGATCTCCCTATTCTTCACCTACATAACTCTCAATTGCATAAGGCATACTCCCGGTTCCTAAGTCACTAACAAAGGCATACATCATGTCCCGTGCTCAAATCTAGTAGACTTGCTAAACTAAGTGACTTCACGCAAAATGAACTTAAAGAGTAACTACATTATGTCCTGTAACGTGTCCTAAAGCTCTTGTAGACCAAGTATGCAAACCTACATGATGCATAGCATCTTCATTTTTCACACTGTAAACATAAAATCCCATGACATCGTTAATACATTGCTCGTCATTTTGTGATTGAGTATCATTTTGCATTGATTAATTCTCACATTATCTTCATTCTCTATCAATTAATTACATAATTACTCCACACCTAGAGAGAGAGAGAACCATTGTACTATAGTGAATTTCTCCCAAGGCACCACTAGTTGTTGCAACACTTTCTTGAATGCTTAGCTACCAATACTAACTCATAACTAGTATTGTTTTAACACCCAAGCTTTATTATGTATAAAACGTTGCAAAATGGGCAAGGATGCATGGGAAACCCTAAAACTACTACTATTACTATTGCTAATGTACTAAATAATAATAATAAAGCTACTAATCAACTACTACTACCACCATTGACCAATCTACTAACCTACTAACTACCCTATAAATCTAGAAACTAATAATCCCTAATATGCTAATCAATCTATTAGTAGAAAATCCCAATTTGCTAACTAAACAACCTACTAATCTACAAACTTTATTAACAAACTAAGCCATTAATCTACCAGCCAATCTACTAACCAACCAACATACTAATCAAATAAACAACATACAACCCTTAGGAGCTTTGCACTAACCTTAAAGATAAGTTCTTTTTTCCCAAGCTTCTTAAGCAATGTTAAAATTTCCTTTACAATTTTGCCAAAAATAACAATCTACAAGACTTGGCCAACATTGTACTGCTTCTATTGGACCAAGTAGTTTTCAAAATGATGGCTCTAATAAGATTCCAAAATTTTAGTGATTCCTCATTGTCAATCCTCCCTTTATCCCCAAATAAGGCCATTTTAATCTTAATGTTGGCATTTAGACCAACCACATTGATCCATCCTTTCACTTTTTTCCTCAATGCTTAGGCAATTGGACATTTCCACAAGAGATGTGGTATGTTCTCTCTAGCTTTAAGGCACATCATGCAAAGTGGGCTTATAGTTATGAACTTAGCCAACCTATCTTTGGTGGTCAGTTTCTTTGAACACATTTTTTTGAGCAACATAATGAGCTTGTTGGAAGTTGTTGCTTTTCATGCTCCTCTAATATTACGTCACCATGTTTTCCAATGTTCCCTCAAGAATAATGATTTCCATTTAGCTTGCAGCTTCATGTGGGTATCCCCCTTCCTTTTGTCAAAATCCTTTCTACCTTTGGCTAAATGAAACTTCTTTCCTCTCTCTGTCACCATTGATTTCAAGGGGTGGCTATTGTTATGAATGCACGATGTTGTCTAGCAATCCTTTACAACAATAAAGGTTTCTTTCATATGGTCTACTTCTGCATTATTAAGGCTAAACCTCCTCATAAGTACACCTAGCTCCAAAAACTTTTTATTTTGAGAGTCCCACACATCATGCGCCCCTTTCCCTTCTTCTTTATTACTTTGGACTTCTTCAAATCAAAGATAAGAATTAGGAAAGAAAGAAAGCTTAACCTAGATTGTGAGTGTTGCTTGGACTAGATATGTTGAGAGAAACCAACACCCAAATCAGTCTTCAATAGGTAGCTTGTCCAAAAAGTAGAAAAATCAACGAATCTTTGTTTGAACTCCTAGATTGAGAGCACGATAGGCACCTTGAACACCTTCTTAAGGTCTTGTATCTAGTTCTTCCTCTTGTCAGAGAACGCTTTAAGTTCTCCACACAACTCTCTCTCGACTTATTCCGTGTTGATTGCATCACTCTTAGCAGCTCTGCAAGACAGTCTACATCCATGGCTTCTTCATTCCTCCTTGCCTTTTGCTGTTGGTTGGAATGCTCACCACCCTCTGTCTAACGTTTCCCATTACTCTTTCACTTACACGGGAAGGGGGTGCCACATGGCAGTCTTACACCTCCATGTATATTCAATATTTCAAATATTTAAATGCTTGTAGTCCTCTTGGTATGCCATGTTTCTCCCCTTGGGCCTTCCCCATACTCCCCTCCCCGAGATATGGTCTTTTCGGTTGAACATTCTCTCTCTCCACATTTGAAACTTTATGGTGTTAAAACATCTAGGAAGGTATGGGAAAATGGAAACGGTTAACGGAGTTTTCTCGCCATCGTTATATTCTCCACTCGAGACGAATACTAGGCAGGCACAGCAGCCCCTATATGGTGCCGCCATCTCAGGTTGGCTGCCATTGACAGCCGAGATGGAGGCCTCGCAGAATCGTCCTGCACCTTCACGAGGGGTGAGTATGTGAGGAAAATGATTTGGAAAGACAAGAAGTCTGGGAGAATCAATTTCTGGTACTCATCCCCTTTGCACATGGTCTATTGCTGGTACAATCAGCTTTATTCATATCAGCAAGCTCTATCCATCTGATGTTGAACTTGTTTTGGCAACAGCGTTTATAAGAAATCCAATGAAGTGATGAAGCTTTTCTTCACAGCTCTTGTTTCAATGTCGCTTGGCATCTACATCGGGATAACATCTATGAGAGTATTGTCTTTACCCTATACAATCTAAGAGAGAGTAACGCTCTCGGAATAAATCAGTGCATATTTCAGTTCATGTCCTGATTGTTTAGCTGTATTAAGCTCGGCACGGATGAATGAAATCAATGATGTATTTGTTCCTAATCTTTCATTGCATGGCCATATACAGGAATGCTACTGTTTTAGATTGGAATTGCATGGCTATAACAGTAACGCTACTGTTTTGGATTGCAAGTTGTTATAATATATCACTTGATTGAAGTGCTTGTTTATCAAGGTGTACAGAATGGCATCACAAGTTCCCCTATTTCAGCCACAGCTCAAGTGGATTCTCTCAAGAATTACAACTCTAGCTGCTCACGTCCAGTGGTTTGTACCATTTCAACCTGCAGAAATAAAGGAAACATACACTTGGATATAAATAGTGAGCTTATGCATGATTTTCTTACAGTTGTTTTTCTACCTGTGTGTCCATCTTTTTTCTGTTCACAACGTCTTTTCTAGATTTATGAAGTCCATCTTTGCATCAAGGAGAAAGGAAAATCTCATTTGGAAAAACCAAGGAGGAGGTGGAAATATAGCTTCACATCTCCGGCTGACTTTTTCCAATCACCTAGAGTGACCGTGGCAAAGATTGTCTCTTTGTTACCTCCTCCTATTTCAGATAGCTCATGAGATGATCCGAGAGAGCCCACATCTCTAAGTCCTCAGGATGCAATGGGGCCTTAAGCTTGACTTCATTCTGGGGTTAAATTGCATAGGTTGCACAAAATGTTAGCTACGAGTAACTTTGTTTTCAAGCATAAATTCAGTCCTTTCAATTCCATTCTCTGGATCATGTTTTATAATGTAGGAAACTGCTGCATTTTCCACTTTTTGGGCATCTTGAAAATTAGTTTATTAGATATACCATTTGTCACATTGCAGTTGATCTTGTGTAAGTTGGCTGATTGCCCAGTGCTTTTCCTCTTCTACAGGTCATATATCAGAATTACTCACGTGGTGCAGAACTTCTACCCTCCAAGATAGTGGCTTCAGAGTCGGATCTTTACATGCGAAGGTTGTGGGGCAAGCCTGAAGAGGTTTGCTATTTCCTCCCAAGCACGATTCTGATGTAATGATTTGAAAGCTCACTGCTGGTGCAAAACAAGAATCTGGACTTAGAAAATTTTTGCTTATTGCCAAATATTCAAGCTGCATGATTTACTGTAAATCAACTGAAAACTGTCAATGCTCATACATGATTGTATACTTTCTACTCTGTTTCACACAGTTCTCAGCATGATCTCCTTTCCTGTGTACAGTCTTACTGCATCAAACTTAGAGTTAGTAAGTTGTTGTGTGCAGTTATCTTAGAGTTTGTATTTTCTTGTGCATATGTGTAAGTGCTTGGTCTTGATTGTATAGCCTTCTGACTTCTCCTTATACACATTGTAACTTAGCAAAACTTTTATGTCCTTGAAAACTGCTTGAAGTTGTGTGATTTTGTTATGTTAGTCTATGAGATCATTTGCTTCTTCTCAACCTCACAGTCTTAGGTTAATTTTCTGTTTTGCATTTAGCCATATACAGTAATCTCAGAGCTAAAACATTCTTGTGCGTGTGTGTGCATGCTTAGCCTGCACAGATCATGCACTTGCAGACATTTGTGTTGTATCTTAGAAAACCTTTTCTCCTAGCAAATATTCCTGGATAAAGAGCCACCATGACCCTCTTCTTTAGAGCTGGGGAATGAGGGAACAACTTGAGGATAATGAGCAAAGTATTTGTTCAAACAACGATTCCTTCAAGGTAAAGCAAAGGAAAAAGTAGTTTTCTCAGAATGGTTTACTTCATTGTCAAGAAAAAAGATTATTCATATGAGGAATGACTAAATGGAAACAAAGAGCCTTTCAAAAGTTCTTCAACTCAACAGACTCCAAGATATCCTTGGAGGTATGAGAGAAAAGCACATCAGAGATGGGTCCCCCACTCCTTAGACCGACTCCAGTCAAGAGAAAGAAGAGGAAAATAGGGGGCATGACTGTACTATTGAATTTGTGACCTTTTTTTTTGTTGTCTTTCATATATGGAATAATGTGCAATATTTAATCCTTTTCCTTGTGTTTATAAGAGGTAAAATGGAACAATTGAAAGGACATTTTTCCAAGAGAAGCATACTATCTAAATTCCCATCTTTGATCAAGATGAGCTTGTGGATGCAGAGTTTGCAGGTGACATGATATGTATAGGAGTAGGGATGAAGGCAACTTTAGAGCTTTTGTTGCAGTGATGGAGATCTTTTGTGTAGCTTTAGGTGCCCTCATCAATTAGCATAAGTCATATGGTTTTTGGGTTTATGAAACATAACAGCCTGGCTAGAGACCTTGTAAGCAACGGTTTTCTGCAGAACCTCTGAGAATTTTATTTTGTCATGTCAGGATTGATATCACTTTAGAGTATTTGTTGGCCCACTTTTATTGAGGGAGGTAGAAGATCCTATATTACAGCATAATTTGATAGTGAGAGGGGACTTGGCTGACCAAATTCTATTAGCAACCTTTTGGCACATCATGTTATGTTGGGCTGTTTCCACACCCTGTGTTGTACAAGTGAAGCATCTTATTTGAAACTTACATTTGGTTAGGCAATAATGATAGCCCAATCAGGGCAATAGGGGAAAGTTTTAAGGCAATGATTATTAGGGCTTGAAGATCAGTCAACTTTTCTCTTTAGAATGCCTTTTTGTGTATTGAAGAGAGGATTGGGCAGCTTCTTCTTTGTAAGGGTTGTGTCATGTACCTTAGTGAATGGATTTGCAAGATGTATTCTCCCATTTTTGAATCAATTAAGGATGAGGTGAAAAAATGGTGAAGAATTTTTTCAGAGTATAAGTGATTTAGATTGTCTTACATGTGTAAGTCATTCTTATGACTTGGCGTCATTATCACTCTTTGGTCCTAAATGTCACCACAGAGTTTCCTACACTAATTATTTCAACAATAGAGTGCTCAACTTGTGGCATGGACTTCCATGACAACAATTTAAGAGGCTTGTGCTTTGTTCCTTGTGGGTGTCCCTACTATCTTTTGATTCATTATGTTGAATTAGAACACTTGTCTCCTTTCAATTTATGACCAAGTGATTTTGTACATGGCTGCTTTCAAAGGCACTTGATGTCTCTAAACAGATGCCAAGATAGAGGTCCCATATATCTTGTGGAGAAGTTTCATGTTAGAGGTTGCAAGCACAACCTAAGGGTGCTTTGCTTTGTGAACCTCCCATAGGATATATTAGAGGAAAAAACTCCAAGGGCTCAGAGGAGGAACATGGATGAAGTAGCTAGTTCATGAGGGAATTCTTGATGATTAGAGGAGAGAGATGGACACTTCGTAGAGCTGGATACACTTAGCTGTTGCCAATTGGTAGTCAGGGATTTGAATATTGACCCAAATTTGGTTACTTTTGCCTTGGGGGGATTGAGACCCTTGCACAGGCTTTAGGAGAGTGGATTTGGGAATGATTCTTGCTTGGAGAGGTCCCTAGACACTTCTTTGCCCAATACATGACCTGCCTAAGGGAGGAGGATTCAAATAGGATCATGGCCATCCTAGTAGCTTCATTGTGTTGGTATAGATAGGGAGGAGATTAGAGAGTTTTAGGCCTAGGAAGGTGACACTATTGCTTTGACTGATGGCACATATGAGGTTGGCAATAGGCATTAAACTTGGTTGAGGTAGGGGGTATTAGATTAGAGTTTCAAGGTGTCAAGAAAAAGGGATAGAGCGCACTATGATTTTGATAGTAGTGGTCTTGGCTACGGATTGAGGATTGATATGTGAATAATGAGGATTCCAACGGGGGCATCTCATTTTACACCTTGGGCCAATTAGCATGTAGTGTAAGAGCTCATATCTAGCATCGGAGCCTAGTCCATCTAGATAGCGAGATGTGGTGAGGCTATAGATTGGTAATACACCTTGATCTCTAAGACACTTGCTTGTGTTTGGATAGAGATCATTAATGCTCTTGGAAAATGTGACCAGCATGTGAATTTTCTCTTGAGTAACTTTGGATATGATGGGCATGATATTGCATTAGTAATAATGCAGGGGATGGGCATGACCTTAGAATGTTTAATTCTCACAGGTTTGGAGGACATGAAGTGACACTAGGAAAGCTCCTTCTAGATGGGAATTTGGGGATGGAAATTAGATGGCTAGAAAGAGCATTTCAAGACATCCTATTCGACTATAAACATGACCATGTTTTTGTGAGTATGTAGTATAGGATAAAACAAACACAGAGAGAGTGAGAGAAGAAGAACACATTAATGATGAAAGGAAACAAACTTTGATCTTAAAGCGCAAAGCAGGCTGCATACAATCAGCCCCTACATGTGTAGACTGGCCATGTTAGTGAGGCCATTAGACTGCAAAGGTGGGAGAGAAGATCTGATTGAGCAAAGAGGAGAGTGAAGATGATGATTATGGCTGAAAAAACACGACTGTAACATTGTAAGAGAAGAGACTGATCACAATGCTAAGCAAGGAGGAGGAAGGCCCTATAAATTAGGGACTAATGATGGATTTGTCTGATCAGGTTTAAAGGCTGGCCAAGATGTAGTAAATATGGCGGAGTGCCCACAAAGTGGCTGCATGCCTAATAAGCTTGCTGACCTAGCCAGAAAATGTTTGCTCTGGCTAGAAAATTGTGCCCAAGTGTAAACGTGTCTATCTTGATTTTTTAAAGAGACAAAAAAACAGAGATGATTGTTATGGAGTGCCACATTGGCTGTAGAGAACCATGTTACTTGTTGTAGGAGAGAAAGGTATCAGAATTGAGAAGACCATGGACATATCTATTGAGAAACCCTAATGTCCGCATGATATGGCTGTGATGAAGGTGATTATCACAAACAAAGCATTGATATATACACAATGTGTCACAACTCTAAATGTCCTCACTAGACTTTTTGTAGAGTCTTACAACCAGAGAGGAATGCAGAAGCCTTACAACTAGGAGATGAACATAGAAGAAGACAGAGATTAACATATTTGCTTACACCCCCTCTCAGATCTTGGGTGTGGCTAAAGGGCAAAGAAGCAAAGAGAATGGAACACTAGAGAGGAACAACTCACAGAAGAGGAACTCAAAAGTTGTGAGCAACCTCCTGTGAAGGTTTCAAGGTTCTCTTATGGATCTGAGGCTATCAAGAGATCTGATGGAAGATTGGAACATGTCAATTTCATCTATCAAGGAAAGATCCAACCAAGTAGCATGACCCTCTCTCCATGATGAACTTTGAAGAGAAGGGTTGCTTCATCCTTGACTTACTACCCTGTGTTTTGCAGTCCTTGCAGACCACCCAGCATCCAGTCAGCCTCAGGCAGCATCCATGGCATAATCTGCCACATGTGTTTGCTGGCTGCAGGCTTGTTTCACCTCCTGCATTTGCATTTGGGCTGCACATAGGCTGCCCTGCTGGTTGCCTTCCATCTTGACCCATCTAGTTGTTCACATCATCACTCTCTTGGAGGATCTGCATTTCCAGCATGATCTGTTGTCTACATTGCTGCCATTTTTGTCAGAGATTTGCAAATAGTTGTTGCTTCATTTCAAGATCCGTTCGAGTAAGACACACTCCAACACCCACTCCTTCAGTCACATTTGCTGCGGTCCTAGAGACATGAAGGTTTGAGGCCTCGTGATTGCAACATCTTCATACTCATTATACATTCATTCACATTCACCATTCTACAGATTTGTGTTGTCGTACACTCATGCATTTCTGTTTTTGCCATATCATTTCTTAACATGGTATTAGAGCAAAGGTGCTCTTAAGAGCGAAAGATCCTCTCCCCTTGTGAAGAACAAAGTCAAGCCTTCCAAAACACAAGAACTGTTAGAATTTGCCGATTCTATTGGCAGCGCCCAATGTAATTTGTGTGGTGTGGACACTTATTAAAGTGTCAATGTAAGGTGTGTACACCTAGTGTCTTAAAAACTTAAAGTAGTGACACTAGTCTCTAGAGTAAAATAAACCTAACTCTGGTTAGTTGGTGGAAGGCTGGTTAGGTCAACCCTTGACCTAAACATAAGTTGTACTTTCACTCTATCTTTCATTCACACACTACTTTTTTTGCTTCAGCTCACTCTCTTGCTGTCATTGTCTCTCCTCTCTCTCTCCATAGCTGACTGCCATTTTCCAACATTTGGTATCAGAGCAGCTCGCATGCGCGGATTCCGTTCAGTGACTGTCAGTCGATGCCATCCTACCCAAGGTTCTACTACTGCCAGCTTGGTTCTCAGCTCGAGGAAGAGTTTTCAGTTGCTGTGAGGTGCTGCTGAAGTGGAGGAGGAGCTGTAGCTGAGTCGTCTCTTGTTTATTCCAGATCTGTCCATCTACTCCAGATCTGTCCATTTGCTCTAGATCTGTTGTTTTCAGCCTGTGTGTAGCCTTGCACGCAGTTCAATGCGCAGTCCCACATGCAGCCCGACGAGCTGCTGTTTTGGAAGAGCTGTTGCTGTTTTCAGCTTTGCCCGCCATTTTCTCAGCCATTTTCTTAGTCCTGCCGCCAATTTTTGAAAACCCTAAAAAGTGTAGAAACCCTAATTTTCAGATTTGGGGTTTTATCGAAATTTCTGAAATTTCTAGTCTATTTCAGCCATCTCTTCTCGAATCTCAGCTCGTACTACCCAAAAATTTGGGGCTTTTGCTAAATTTTGCTCCTGGAGTTTGAATTGACAACCAATTCGAAGAAATTTCTTAATTTCTTGGACATTCCCACAAAAAATTTGGGGCTTTTGCCCGTTTGGAGGCCCTTTGCGGAAATTGTTACTACCAAACTCATAGACATTGCGCAATTTCTTCCACATTGGCTTAATAAAATTTGGGGCTTTTCAGTTTTTTGGATCCGGTACGTATTACGAGGCAAATTTCAGATGTTGTTCACTGTTGACATGCATCCCGAGGTGGCATTTTTGCAGAAATTCCAGCTGTAAGGTACAAATTTCTTCAATTTCTTTGAAATTTTAGAAAGAAATTTGGGGCTTTTGCTCAACACGCACTCGAAGGCAAGCAACAAGTAGTACAACAACATTTAATTGCTATTATAGTTAGATTGGGCATATAATTTTGGGAAAATTCAGTAAATTTTGGTAAGAATCAGCATTAAGTTGTTGTATTTTGTACTTTTGTAGCCACACATTTCAAGGTGGGTGTGGTACAATAGCATAGTGCTGTAATTTATTGGCCGAGTGCTGATTTGGGTGGCATTGTGCACACTTTGGCATTCGAGTGACAGTTTGGTACTTGTTCCTTAATCCTGTGGGGGATTTTGGTACTATGAGGAGTATACTCTATACTTCAGTATTGAAGTATTCGGATGCAGATTTTTGTCTATCATTGACAGCATGGCACGTCAGGGGAATAATGATCAGGCAACATCCTTGGTGTCCTCACTCAGGAGGACAAACTTGATGGCTCAAACTACCCACTGTGGAGTTTTATGGTCTGTAACCTTCTTGTGGCGAAGGACTTATGGGACTATGTTACAGGTGATTTGCAGTGACCAGGAGGTCTTGCACCTCAGACACCTCAGTGTAACGCTCGAGGACAGGTTGCTAGTGCTGGTGGTGGTGGTATTGGTGCTGCTACTATTGCTGCCGCTCCTCTCCCTTCTATCGAGGATCAGAGGAATTGGGACTGAAAAGATGCACATGCACTTTCTTTGATTGCCTTGTCAGTGAAAAGGGCAATTATTCCACACATTCGGTCTTATAAGATCTCAAAATCAGCATGGGATGTACTTGAGTGTATGTTTGCAGCATGCAATGAGGCCAGGATATCCTATCTCCGTAGAGAGTTGGCCAATGTGACCATGGATGAAGGTGATAGCATGATAGAGCACCTTACTCACATACAGGATTTGTGTGAGCAGCTACTCAATGTTGATGAGGTTATTCAGGATGCTGAATTGGTAAACATCACACTGAACTCTCTTCTAGAGTTATATCTTGGTTTCCACACCTCTTTGATGTTGTCTTTGAGGGGGGGCAGCAACCCCTTACATTTGTGGAGTTGGAAGGCCACTTGCTGTAAGAGGAACAAACTCCGAAGATTGTGGCATTGTGCTTAGGTGATGTGGCTATGCTTTCCAAGTTCAAAGGCAAAGGAAAAGTCAAGCAAAATGTAAAAAATCAACGAAAGGGTGATGCTAGATAGCCATCAAATAAGGTTGTCCAAGACACAAAAGACTAAAAAGAAGGGGAAATGCCATTATTGCAAGAAGCCCGGGTACTATATCGATGAATGCAGAAAGAGATTGACCAAAGAGAAGAAAAAGAACTCCGGTTTGGCTGTCCAAGAAACATCAGCTAGCAAATCTACTGATGATGATGCTTCAGTCAACTTTGTAGAGGAGGACTATGCATTTCTCACATGCAGTTATGATTCTTCAATGGCTGATTCAGCATTTAATGCTGCTGAAACATAGCAAATATGGTATTTTGATAGTGGAGTGTTAAAGCACATCACTTCCGTGAAGGGTTTGTTTACCTCTTTGCATTCAACCCTTGCTGGGAAGCGTGCTACATGTGTGAACAACAACAGTTATGATGTATGTGGCATTGGAATAGTCACTATTACTACTGCAAATGGTTGTGATTTCATGCTTCTAGATGTCTTGTTTGTACTTGGCATTACAAAGAACTTGTTGTCTATCTTTGCTTTTAATAAGCATGGCTTTCAAGTCATCTTTGAGGATGACAAATGCATTGTTAGAGACAGAGAGATGGATTATGCACTTAGGCTGTCTGGTACCCTGCATAAGGGTCTATTTTTGTTGGATACATATGATAGACAATCTCATGATGCTTTAGTAGTCACTACTCTTTTTAGGCAGTCTGGTACCCTGCATAAGGATCTATTTTTGTTGGATACATATGACAGACAATCTCATGATGCTTTAGCAGTCACTACTCTTTCGCCCGCTATGCAAAATGCGGAGATGTCTTTGAGGGACTTTTGCCACTTACTCTAGAGTCCGTGCCTGCTGTAAATGGCAGGACAGACTTACAACAAGCTGTTGCTGCACCATATGCTCCCGAACAGTAGGGTATCAATGATGGTTTGCCACATGTAGTGGAAAAAGCATTACAGCATGAAAGGGCTGCTGTAAATCCAGTCAAAACAGTCCCAAGATTGCTGTTACAGACTCTCCAGTAGAGTAAAATGGATGCTTCTATACCTCGAGGCATTAGAAGGGCTGCTAGAAATGCAGCAAATGATGCAAGGGGAGACACATTTGATTGATTTTACGGAAGTAGATGATTGTGATAAGCATTGTGTTTATGAGCTTACTATTGGATGATGATGAGCCTACTTCCTTGGACGAAGCTCAGCAAGTTGTACATTGGATGCAGGCCATGCAAGATGAGTTAGACTCTATTGCCACTAACTCTACATGGGATCTTGTGGATTTACCACTTGGCAAGAAGGCCATTGGCACAAAATGGGTTTTTAAACTCAAACGCAAGGCTGATGGTACAATTGACAGGTATAAGGCATGGTTGGTAGCAAATAGCTATGCACAGAAGAAGGGCATAGATTATGAAGAAACTTTTGCTTCTACATCCCGTATGAGTATGGTGAGATGTGTGATTGCTATGGCTGAAAATTATGGCTGGAAAGTACATCAGTTGGACATTAAGACAACATTCTTGAATGGGGATTTGCATGAGGATGTTTATGTGTCACAACTTCAAGGGTTTGTGGTTAAAGGAAAAGAGCACATGGTATGCAAGTTGCATAAAGCTCTCTTTATGGTCTCAAACAAGCTCCTTGTGTATGGTACTCCCAAATTGATGCTTATTTGGCTAGCAAAGGATTCAAAAATAGTCCAACTGCTCGCACTCTATACATTAAGAATGAGGGGGGGGGGGGGCACTTGTTGATTATCATTCTTTATGTAGATGACATGTTGCTCACCGGACCTATAGAAGAAAAAATTGCAGATTTAAGGTTGAATTAAAACATGCATTTCCTATTTCAGATATGGGCTGCCTACACTATTATTTGGGGATTCAATTCACCCAAAATCAGCATGGTATCATCATGTCACAGTCACAATACGTGGATAAGCTGTTACATAGGTTTAGTATGCAAGATTGCAAACCTATGTGCACTCCTATGGAGCCAGGCTTAAACCTGTTTATGCATCTTGGTGAAGAGATGCTTGATGTTGCAATTTACAGCCAGGTTGTTGGCTGTCTTATTTATCTTTGCAACACATGCCCTGACATTTAGTATGCAGTATCTCAGGTGAGCAGGTATATGCATAGCCCACGGACCATACATTGGCAAGTTGTTAAGCGGATCTTCAAATATTTGCAAGGTACTCAGTCACATGCATTATTATTTCTTGGGGGGGAGACTTGCACTTACAAGCTTACAATGATTCAGATGGGGCTCGTGATGCAGACACAAAGTAGTCTACTAGTGGACACTGTTTCTTTTTAGGCCGTTCATGCATTTCATGGCTAAGTAAGAAACAGCCTATAGTGGCTACCTCGTCTTGTGAGGTTGAGTACAGGGCAGCCTTCACGGCAATAGTGGAATGTGTATGGTTGCGCAAATTGTTGGCTGATCTACATTTACCATTGGAGGGTCCACCCATTCTTTCTGATAGTCAGAGTGCTATTGCAATAGCATGACATCTTGTGTTTCATGCTCGCACGAAACACAAAGGTACATTACCATTATGTTAGAGAGAGATGCTATGCAGGAGAGATCAGCTTGATGTATGTACCCACACAGAAAAATGTTGTAGAGATTTTCACCAAGGCACTACCATGCGAGAAGTTTGAGGCTTTTCAAAAGTCCTTAAACTTGTTATCCTTTGGTGATTGATCATCGTTGTACTTCATCACATTGGCACTACAGGGGGGTGTTAGAATTTGCCGATTCTATGGGCAGCGCCCAATGTAATTTGTGTAGTGTGGATACTTATTAAAGTGCCAATGTAAGGTGCGTACACCTAGTGTCTTAGAAACTTAAAGTAGTGACACTAGGCTCTATGAGTAAAATAAACCTAACTCTAGTTAGTTGGTGGAAGGTTGGTTAAGTCAACCCTTGACCTAAACATAAGTTGTACTTTCATTTTTCATTCTAGCAAGTACACTCTACTCTTTTTGCTTCAGCTCACTCTCTTGCTGTCATTGTCTCTCCTCTCTCTCTCCATAGCTGGCTGCCATTTTCCACCAAGAACACCTTGTGAGATGTCTTCTTTATTGTTACCAAAGCATTTTCCCTCATAGGCTATGACAATGGTCGAAAGGGATTGGTATTCTGAGTTGCCTCCCTCAAAGCCCACGACCTCACTTGTGAATGATTATTACTCTGAAACTAGAACCTACATGTTTACTCGTGAGGAGTACAAGTTGCTCCTGAGGATTAGATTTGGGAAAGCTTAACATGGAACAAACTTGGACGTTCTTATTCCACCTCATATAACACCTTCAACATATGAGTCCATTGACCAAGTCTACAACCCGGATGATCTTGCACATCAATCGGAGATCCATGTTGGTGCTAGTATGGATCACAAGTCCCCAACTAAAAGAGGACAAACTGAGTTGGGAAATATGAGCTATCCAATGTCAATCATTTCAGGTAATGGGTACAAGTAATCATGAAGTTCCAAACTCATACCAGTATGTAAATGCAAAAGAGGTGATAATAGAAGAAGATTAGGTGATACTTTTACATCTCATGGTTAGTCTAATGAATTTTCTTTTGTTGCTTCGAATTGTGCATATCATCCTTTTAAGCATAATACTGTGCATTATGCCTTTGTGGTCGGCGTGCTGCTCTAATCTACTTGGCTCTTTGGATTGTGACCCCTCTGTGCAGGTACTTTGTGTGTGGTCACTGTTGAGAAACATGGATCTTGAATACAGTTTAGCTATGGAGGGTTGAACTCATAAGCAAGAGACACGAAGATTGATGATTAGATATAGACTTTCACTCAAGTGAATTAGGTTCCAAGATAGATTAGCTTGGACTCATAAACACAATCTTGAGTAGATAAGATTACAGACTCTTAAGTACAAAGTACAACAGCATTGCATTGAAAATTGAACCAAGTATATGTCTTTATAGCTTTCTAGCTTCTCCACTCTCCTCACTGTGCATATGGGATTTTGAACATCTCTTCTTAGAACATACATTATTTGTCTATCTTCTAGCCTCTTCAGGGCATACATCTAGCCTCTATGGGCAAGTATCATTTGCTATTCTCAACACCCCTCCTCAAATGATGAGTCTCTACCCTTGCTGGCTTTTGTCTCTCCTATATGGAGATTAGCACTTTGGCAGTCTAGTCAAGTTAAGGCTTGAAACTTTACATCTTGGTAAGGGCTTTTACATCCACTATGGGAAACAAGATCCATTACGGGAAAGAAAAGATCCACTATGGGAAAGATACAATGAAATATTCTTCAAAACAGTTTGTCAGATTTGTTGATGGTAGCGGAAGCATCTTCTTCTTCTTCTTCATGCATAAAGTGGCTTTGGTGGTGATCTTCTTGCACTTGTTGTGCTCTCTTTTCGTGGATCCTCGACCACGTCCTTTTGCTGCATAAGTACTCTTGGTGTACAAGAGGTTATCCCTTGAGCTGGTTTCTTTTACATCCTTGCTTTTAAATTTACTTTCTCCATCAAGCAGTGAGTGCTCAATGTCTTTGAGTGAGAGATTAGAAACATTACTTAGTGTTGAAACAAGGTTCTCATATGGTTCATGATTAACACTTGCATGTAGCATTGCGATTGTCTCATCCTCATCAATGTTCTTTTTAAGAGTTGCAAGCTGAGTTTTAAGGCTCTTGAACTTATTGATGTGTACAGTCATAGACGAATCATCTTTAACATCCAACTTATAAAACTGCATGAGTAATTTTACCTTTGAGTTCTTTGCTTGTGTACCAAAGATCCTGTCAAGTTCTTCCCATGCCTTCTTTGCATCCCTGATGCCAGAGATGTGGTGTAATACATCATCTGATAGACCCTAGGCAATAATACCTAGAGCTTTGTTATTTATCTTTTTCTATGCCTTTGTTTTAGGCTGGTCTTCTGTAGCATCTTCCTCTTTAGTATCTTCTTTCTTGTCATCTGCATTATCTTTCTCAAAGAGATCCCAGAGGTGTTTCCTCATGAGAGGATATATGGTTTTCTCCTTCCAGGCGTGAAAGCCTTCACCATTAAACTTTGCTATCTGCTCCAATTCAGTTATCTTAGAAGGAGATATTACCACGAGAACACTTGAGCAGTGTCTATCCTTTTACAAAGAAATTGAGACTTACAAATGGATTTGATCAATACGGCTTTAAATCATTACAAGTGCTGAGAATGAGCTTTTGAGCAGCTGAGGTAAAACAGTGAATAGCTTGTTCATGAGTGAGCCAAATACACAAGTGCCAAGAGACACTGATTGAGCATCAAGAGATACTATTGATATTGAATCTCCTTGTTGAGCTAGATGTTGCTCAATGATCTTCTCCCCTTACTGATTTGGAGTGCTGTGGACTGAGCTAGAACTCAGATTAGAGTAGCAGCAACTTGAATTAGTTGGAGAAAGTGAGAGACTGAAGTGTAAGATGAGCTTGAACTATACAAGCTATGGCTGCCTTGTATTAGGGTTTCTGTACTCGACTGTTGTTTTGTCTGTAGCAGCACGCACACGCAATCAACTGACGAAAGATTTGATGGAGAGAAGGCTTATATACCAGGCTTTAAAAACCCTATGGTCCTGAGTCAGATTGCAGCGTGTGCAGGTCGCACAGTTGTATGATAGCTTGTCAGGCGCAGTCTGGACAGATTTGATGAATTTCCATAATGCTGGAGATATAGCACACCAATGTCAGCAATTGAGGTGCTAGAGAGAAGCTCCAGGAACAAGAGAAGAAGTTTGCAAAAAAGATCTCAGTGAGATGTTGCATGTACTGAGAGATCCAGGGGCTCCAAGGTAAGTGGGTGCAGGTTGGCTATGGTGGCAAGAAGAGATGTGCGAGAATGAAGTAGGAGATGAACTCATACACTAGTCCTGAGTTGGAGTTGAGTTATGAGAAGTTGGAGGAGTAGGGAGAAGAGCTAAATTGAGCTGACCATTGCTTTGATACCATGTTGAGAAACATGGATCTTGAACATAGTTTAGCTATGGAGGCTTGAACTCATAAGCAAGAGACATGAAGATTGATGATTAGACACAGTTTAGCTATGGAGGCTTGAACTCATAAGCAAGAGACATGAACCTAATTCACTCAAGTGAAGTAGGTTCCAAGATAGATTAGCTTGGACTCATAAACACAATCTTGAGTGGATAGGATTACAGACTCTAAGTACAAAGTACAATAGCATTGCATTGAAAAGTGAACCAAGTACATGTCTTTAGAGCTTTCCAGCTTCTCCACTCTCCTCACTTTGCATATGGGATTCTGAACATGTCTTCTTAGAACATACATTATTTGTATCTTCTAGCCTCTTCAGGGCATACATCTAGCCTCTATGGGCAAGTATCATTTGCTATTCTCAACAGTCACAGTCTGGAAGAAATCAGTGAGCTGTGACTGCCTTTCTCCCTTCTATGTAGTACTAGCTTGTAGAAATGGTGTAGAGCCTCCGAATCTCAACTAGGAACTGACCTAAGCAGCACTGGTCTAGTGACTCCATGATTGCTTTGAGAGAGGTGTCCTCGTTGAAGAGTGTGGGGTATTTGGTCTGGACCGTATTGCAGGCTTTGCATCTGCATACGTAGTCTCCTCACTCTCCACTGCATATGTAGTTTCCTCACTCTCCATCTCCTCTTGGCGTAGTTTGCAGATCTACTTGGCTTGGGGAATATGTACTGCTCTCCTTGCCTGAATCTTGAGCTGATGAGATGAAACACTGAGATGGCCACCAATCGCTACCTGCATCTCATGTGGCATGTAGACATCCAAATATCGAGGTCTCTCAATAAAACCATCTCCAAGATTGATAGTGTGTTAGAGCTCTAGATGTCCTCACCAGAGTGTAGCGGAGGTTCACAACCAAGAGATGGACATAGAAGAGTACAAAGACAAACATGTTTGTTAACAGTTCTGACAGGATAACATGACACTGCGCCTCCTCATGTGGCATTAATCTAACAGCGAAGTTAGATTTATGCCACAGCCATTTGAAATTTTTGGCATCCCAAGAATATTCTAGCACGATCAAATCAGAATGGGATCTTTGCATGCTGCTTGGGCAAGTAGAAGTTCCATTTTCATCTTCATCTCTCTCATCGATGGTTGCATGGCAAGCTGTGAGAAGCCACAGTCGGCTGGGAATAAGGCTGAGATCTCCCATTCTGGAGCTGAGTTGTCACTTCCTGGTAGTGGGAGAGCGCGGTATGGCATCATGCTGTTTAAAACAAGCAACACCATCATTTGGAGAAGCATCTTGACATTGCATTTGAATTTTGCAGCCCTGGATCAGATCAGGGCTGGATTTCTCTTTCTGTCTCTTCTTTTGGCAAAGAAACTTGCTGATCAGTGCTGATGAGAGTCTTTGATCAGGGTGGGTTTTGACTGATTTAGGCGAATCAGGGTTGGTTGATGCAGAAATTGACATTCATGTGGATGTGTAGCAGTAATTTGACATGCATTCAATTCTTTATGGACATGCAATCACTGTTTGTGCTGAGATCAGCTGTGTGTTGCATGTGGCCACTTGTTAAGAGTCTGTTTGGGATAGTTTTGTTGCGTGAACTGTCATTGTTGTGGTGAGAGCAACCATGGGTAGATGCATTAGGGTAAAGTTGGACTGATTTGAAGAGCATGCACTATGGATTCAAGGGAAAATTTGGGACTGATTTTTTGTTGTAGAACTTGGGGTTTTAAATTGAAAACGTCTAACCTTTTAGAGTCCATTTGGGACACTTTGTCGTTGTGATTGTTGGTGAGAGCAACCATGTGCAGATGCACTTTGGGCAAAGCTGGACTAAATTTGAAGAGCATGCACTGAAAAATCAGTGAATAATTTGGGAAGGACTTGTAGCAGCTTAAATCAATGTTTTTCAGTGCAGTTTTGCTGCTAAATTGATAAGGAATTACAGGGCTTTATCAGATCTAACAAACATACTTGGTTATCTACAAATACCGACATGTCCTAATCGGTTGGAGCATCCAGCTTTTTGTATCCTGAAGTTTGAAGCTCTTCAGTGCAGTTAAAGAAATACTGCAAGGGGTGGTAAGGTTTGGGACTGGTTGGCATCATCACTTCTGAGTGGGGGTTTTCTAGCTTCATTGTTTGTGAGTATTCAGTTTGCTGATTTACTTTTCTTAGGTTGTGTTTGCAAACTACTGCCCTTTAGGTTTATTAGATCATATGGAAATTGAGAGCACACGAGGAGTGGCAAGTGAGAGGCTGTTCTAGGCATTTGAGATTGAAGCACATTCTTCCATGTAGGCACCTCATGTATGGTTTCACACTTTGGACTGTGAGTCCTTTTATTTTTTACTCTTCATATTGGACATTCTTCTGTAAGTGCAGCCAGCTTGGATGATATTTATTTATATGGTTGCTTCATTTATTCAAGATTCTTGTACAGGTTTTCTAATTATCTTCAGGATGACTAATATAATTTCCCCTTCTTGGGATAAAAGGAGTATTCTCACAATTAAATTTCAGTTTTAATCAAGATCTACCATCTAAACATTTGTATTCCATCTCACATTGTCCAAATCTCTTGTTAAATTTATTTATTCTTGAACACAACATTTGTCTGTAGGATCTTCCATTCAAGCCCAAATATTTGGTTACTTTTACTGTGGGCTTTGAACAAAGAGAAATTATCAATACCGCAATATCTAAGGTTTAAGCACTTCTTGTAGCTTCTAGTTTTTAGAAGAATTGAAGCTCCACCATCACCCAAAAAGTAAACTTTGTCATTGTTGAAGTAACCCTCTAATATTTTTGTCACTTCAACACAAGGCAATGCAAACTGAATACTCCAGCAATCTACAATTACTATGTCTAAGTAGTTGTTAAATATGGCAGTTCTCAAAAAATTGGACCATTGTGCTCTTTCACTATGATGGACACACTAGTGAATGGGAACAATACGATTGGGCTCGCCAAGTCATACATATTAGTGCAAGAAAACAGTCAAAATGGTTTGCATTGTGCTTCATCCTTGGAACATTTTCTCATGATATAATGAAAATTGTAAAGTAAAGTTTTGTGCTCATTGATTTTAGAATACAAAATCAGTGGGATAGAAAATTCAGCATGTCATGTTAGTTTGAACCTGTATCAATCTAACAACTCGTTTGGTGAACTGAAGTAGTCACTTTACTCTTGGCAGGTGGTTTGCAAAACGGTTTCTACATCCTGATGTCGTGGCCCCGTATGAGTACATTTTTATATGGGATGAAGACCTCGGTGTTGACAACTTTGATGCTGAAATGTAGGTTGTCTCAATTAGGGCTTGTCATTTGTATGTTATCCCTTTATCAATTTTGCTGCATGATCAAGGGGTCTGTTTCCATGAGCTCTTGCTTTGCAGACACCCACCAGGTGCTTGAAAGCTTTCAAAGCCACACGAGAGTGGGACTGCCAAGGTGCTTGAACCGAAATCCAGAGTGAGGAGAGCCTGTTCAATTTTTGACCTTTTGGGCTTAAAAGGACTCATAGGCTGGGACGACAGGACTATCTCATCATGGCGACAACCTTGTTCCTTTCCTTAAAAGTGGATCTCTATAAAAGTTTATCCTAGAAAGGGGATGTTTTAGTGCAGAATGTGGCCTGAAAACATTTCAAGCAACTGGCAAGCACTTGCAAGGCAGGGAACCTCCCATGATCAAACTTTAGGTTTTACTTATATGGGTAAGAATACACCCATGATCAGACTTCAGGTTTTACATTATATGGGAAAGAATACTTGAGAGAGTAGATTTTTTGCGAGCTTTGATTCTCATTGCATTCCCTCTGGGTAGATTGTGTTGCTGATGCTCACTTTGCAATCTTGTCAAGAGCCTCATCAAAAAGGACTGGCTTGTAGCTTCCCTTCTACCCTCAGCTATGCTCAAGGTGTTGAAACACTAGTTGCATTCCTTACCCTTCTGGCGCTGGATAACATTGCCTGAAAAGGCAAGTTGCTGAATGGCTGAACACATTGCTTTGATTCTCTCTGAAAATGCAATCCATCAATATCTCTAGTACTTGTTTTCTGTAAATTCATAGACTTTCCTCAAAGACAAGTTTGGTTTTGTGTCATGCATGTGTGTGTGTTGGCATGCATGTTTTTTATGGTGGGTTGTTGATGATGCAATGGAATAATGAAAGAGACAACACAGAAATTGTAAACATGAAAAAGAAAGACAAATATGTGGGAAAAAGTATCCACTATGAGAATCGAAGTGTAGAGCGGTTGAGTGCTAGCTCATGCGCTCCACAAGCTCCCTTTCTCCACACCAAGAATCTGCAACTACAAGTGCCTAATATGGTGACATGCCCTCCCCTCAGAGAAAAAAGTTGGGATGGCCTATGAGAAGTAGGCAGACCAAAGCTCAAAATAATCCACCCATGAATTAAGCTTTTGGTGTTCCTGAACCTGTGAAATGGCCTCTTCCAATACCCTCTTTCCCAAGCACATGCGAGGGGGCAAGGAACAAGAATACCTAGGATCCACATGGACACTACAGCAGTGCACACACCATTGGATCATAGTAACATGGGATGACCATTTTCGAACTTCCAGTTCCAGTCCCATCTGTACCCATATTGTTCCAATCTTGATCCCCATGTTAGAGCCCCTCTCATGGTGACAATGGATGGGAATTCTTGTTCTTGTCCCATTCTTGTTCCCATCCCTGTTCCCTAAACCTGTCCCATGTTACTATACACTGGATGCACCTTGATGATAAGTACCCTGAAGAAGAAGTCCGATGCCTCAATCCTTGTGTAAAGTCAAAGTAGTCAAACTAGACATTATTGCACCATCTATGGCTATACAAGCTCTATGGCAAGGTTGCCACGACACCTGGATTTGTCCACTATAGCATTATAATGCTCTTCAAGTCCCATCATGTAGGGCTACATGAATTGACATCATAAACTTGGCACTAGAGACACTGTAAGGCATTCAAAAGCAATTCAAAGCATGTTGACGTTAATCTGTGTGTCAAAGCTGTCCTTTTGCCATTTATTTTTCTTCATTACAGAGGCTATTAACCGGTATCTTTCAGCTAAGGAATTAGGCTTTGACCCCCTGGCATCCAAGTAGTCTCCTGCTCCAGTGTTTAGGGATCTCAAAACATGTTTTTGTGTATCTAGGTAGTTAATGTTGGTATGAGCATCATATCATATCTTGTTGTTCTGGTACATTGTGTTGTGGCAACTTACTAGTGTTTTGGCTGGTGGGTGTTGATTATCAGCCTGGTTCTGCTTGCTATGATTATGATGTGGCACATAATTCTTGCTGGATTTATTTTTCTCCTTCGAGTCTGAGTGAAATAAATGCCCCATTGGCAATTTAGAGGTCAAAACAGATGGATATTTCATCAAGACAAGGGTTGCTTGGGAGCTGATTATCAGCTCTCCTTCCCTAGGGGATTTGAGATTACTGATTCTGCAAATCAGTGTCAGGCACTTTAAGAGAGATTGCATTTGGACCCAACAGGTTAATGCCATGAAAGAATTTGTTTCTTTCTAGACTGTACTTTTGTCTTGGGAGGTCTTTGAGAGCTAACTGTGCGTTTCTTCTTCACTTTCCCTTAACATCCATGGCCCCTCTTCATAGCAAGAGAATTACATTTGTTTGATCCAATCCTCATGCTTGGGGCATGGACAAGCATCCTTATTTCAGCACAACCTCCGATCAACCGAGGAAATATATCTTGGAAGGCCCTAATGTGAATCCTCTCACCATAGTCCCTCTTCACTGCTGGATTGCTAAAATTTACCTTAACCATGTTGATCAGTAGAGGCATGCACTGCCCTCCTTATCTCAGAGTAGGTCCCAACCGGATGAACTTAATGTTGGAAAACCCTTATCTGGAAACCTCCCATCGTAACGCTCTATGCTCCCCAGTGTCCTATGAGTGAGGCTCTTCTTTGTACGATCCTGCATCTGATTGGTGTCAATTTTCCGTCTGCCTTCAAAGACCCAATCTTTCATTCTTCCATTCCCTTTCCATTTCAATTGCAAGAAGTTGGTGTTCAGGCTGCTATAACACTTTCTTAGTGAGATGATCAGCCTGCTGGTGGTAATTTTTTTCCCTTTGCAGATTCTTTGGCAGTTTGAGTTGATATCAGCCACCTTCACTGTGGACCATAAGCTTTGAGGGCTTTCTTGATTATCCTCTTTATGACTGGATGAGTTTCATGGGTGTGGCATTCAGCACTTTTGGATTGGATGCCAAAAGCAGTGTGAATTGATCCTCATCCTTCCCTGGTACAATTGAAGGATTCTGGGCATTTTGTGGTCTTTGCCACAAACTCACCATGTAAATTTCATATCATCCAAGGATGAACAAGGCTGCATGTGGTCTCTGTGAGCATTGGCCAGAACACTTCTCTATTTGGGCTTCCCCAAGCACTGCTTCAGGCAATCAAAGCAACCAATGCAGAGGTCTGTTTTAACAAAAGGAACTTGTACTATGATGCTTTTGTACTTAAGTGAGGACTTTGCTTTGTAACTTCAGAGAAGATTACAAAAGGTCCAACAATGTTATTGGACATCTATGCACGTTTGGCTTGGTTCCATAACCATTAAATTTGATTTAGTATCAACTATAACAGGTAGTGTTTAACCTGTATGCAAAATTGCTCACAGTTCTAATCTTGATCTTCAGTTATATAGAACTTGTTAAAAAGTACAGCCTTGAGATATCTCAACCTGCTTTAGAGCCAAGTCATAAGGTGACCTGGAGAATGACAATGCGCTTAAAAAATTCAGAAATTCATAGGTATGCTATTACTGTACTTTTTATTCTGAATCCTTCCAAATTTAAAGCATCCATAAGTGACTGGTTTATTTATTCTGGCTTACTTATTCCAGAGTGACTACAGAAAGCTCTGGCCGATGCAAAGATCCAAATAAGCCTCCATGTAGGGGGTATGTAAGTTATTTTTTGCCCAGACAAGCTACTTGTATGCATATCATGGGACATCAAAAGGGGCAACTAACGTGTAAAGAACCTTAGTGTTTGTTTATAGGTTTGTCGAGATAATGGCTCCTGTGTTTTCAAGAAATGCATGGAAATGTGTTTGGAATCTGATCCAGGTAATACATGCCATTCTGTTTCTACCGCTTTATGGTGCTTTTCATAAATTCATTTCTGTTCAACACTCTTATTTTTTCAGGGGAGTGCTTCTTAGAAGCTTACTGCAAATTTTCATGTTGTGGTTTGGCAGAATGATTTGATTCATGGATGGGGTCTTGACTTTGCCTTAGGGAGGTGTGTGAAGGTAAATACATTTCCCACACAACATTTATAATTGATTGTCTTTGCTGTTTGTTGTCCTGTATATGTTTTATGAGCTGGAAATTCTCTGCCTTATTCCCCTTAAGGAACGTGAGTTGATAATGCCAACTTGCAGAACCATTTAATTCCTAAAAAGAAAATAATTCACACAAGTTTCAAAATTGAATTCCATGATTCATATTTACGGTGCATAATCAGGAATTTGGCTAAAATATCTCAACTATGTGGTCAGCAACTGGACGTCTTGGCAGTTGGGTGGTGAGCTGTAAGATCCCTCTCTTACCCACTCCTTGGTCATGGCTCCCAATGGGGTATTAATGTTTAAGATCCCCCTCAGTCTATCTAGGTCACTCTTTCAGCCCCTATCAAATCATGGATCATGGTCTTTTGGTGTAGTCCAATTAATAAGCAGGTTGTCTAGTGCTGCTGCATGTGAGAGTCTACCTATTAGCTGGTCTTTGGGTGGTGAGCTGTAAGATCTCTCTCTTACCCACTCCTTGGTCATGGCTCCCAATGGGGTATTAATGTTTAAGATCCCCCTCAGTCTATCTAGGTCACTCTTTCAGCCCCTATCAAGGCATGGGTCATGGTCTTTTGGGTAGTCCAATTAATAAGTGGGTTGTGTAGTGCTGCTGCATGTGAGAGTCTATCTATTAGCTGGTCTTTGGGTGGGTATCTCATGGTCCTGGCTGAAGGGCCAGACCTTATGGAGAGGCTATTATCATTGGACAATGATAGTAGCCTGTCATTTCATACTGCAGCTGCAGATGTGCTTACATTTCTTCTTCATTCCCATTACTAATGGAAGCTAGTCTGGATGAGAATTTAGCCTGGAACGTCTCAATGTCTGTGTGAAGGCATGCTTGCATGTAGAAAGGAATCCCAAGAAAGCCAATTCTGTTGGGGAGCTTGATTTGTAGACTGTCGGAGCTTGTGAACCACTAGGCTTGATAGAATGCTTATTGTTTTAAGTGTTTCATTTGATTTGGCAATGACTATCTCTCACATAGCCTATACATCCTCTGTACTCATCAATCTATCCATTTTTCTCCCAAACCACACGAAAGCAAGAATGAATGAATCAATGAGGGTGTAGTGAACTCACTACCTTACCGTCTTCTCAATGCCATGAAGCAAATGCTCGATTTTGGCTTTATGATCCTTGTAATGCGCCTTGAGTGAGCTCCACTTTCGTTGTCTCAATTGTTGTGCAAACTCTAAGAAGAAAAAGAAGGAGACGAGGAGGGAGCAAGCTTCTCCATGCTAGTCCCTCACTTTACTTCAAATGCTGCCCCCCACCCCCCTTCCTCTCACACAAGCAAGAAGCAAGAAGAGAGCTCACAAGATTGTACACCACAAGAATGAGTGACCATTATGAAACTAAATGGAAGATAGTGCTTACACTCTTACCGAGTTATGGGTTTTTCTTCCCAGTAGAAAATCTTACAACTTGCCTAGCTTTGAAATTAACATTACAATTAATCATATAACGGTGCACTTTGACTGAAAGTTATTGTATACCTTGTGCGATTTGCACTTCTCTTTACTTTTGCTGTCTTTGTTCGCCTTTGTCGATTGCTCTGTTGTTTTGCTGCCTTTGTCTTGTGGTTAATGTTTACCCCCGAATTCCAGTCTCATGGCACTCTTTGTTAGAGGTAGCATGCTTTAGCTTGCACCAAAGATGAGGAGTGTTGGGGATAGTTGTGGGATCATTGTGAGGAGAGTGGTGGCTAATGTTGGAGCTCGATTTGGATGTTGAAGTTGTTTGAAGCTCATTCTAGGAATTGGAGTTGTTTTGCTCATTGGATACCAAGTAGAAAGTGGCAATGTGGATTAGATGCAGCTCATGGAAGTAGAATCTTTGGTGGGAGGCCATTTGGAGTCAATTGGATTGGTTGCATAGAGCATGTTGGCTCAAGGTAGATGTTGCAAGTTGCTACATTTGCTTGTTCTTGCAAGGGAAAACCTCTCGTGCTCTCTTCCTAGGGGAGTGCTAGTTTGTTTGTGTGCACATTACGTATGTATGGATTGGGAGATGGGCCGAACTTGAGGCTAAAGATAGAATGTTATTCCACACGTGAGGACCCAATCCGTCTATAGGTTTTGTGCAATTATCATTTGAGTGATGTGTTTACATAGTCTATTACATAGTTGGAAGATAACAAGATGGCTTCTCTTTTGTCGATTGTCAATGAAGTAGGGCACCAATGGATGGGTAGTTGATGGAAAGTATTATTGTTGCCAAGGGAAGGGGCATCATGAGAAGAACCTCGAAAAATTGTGAGATCCATGGGATTCACAATCATAAGTGTGATGATGGAGGCTCCTTTTAATAAATAGAGGCTACAACGCCGAGTAGGACTGCAGCATTGAGCGATATCTAGTTGACTTGCTGAAGTTGTGTTTCCTATATAGTTACCATTGCCGTGAGAGATTTGAAAAGATTGGACGAACTTGTGTGACTTAGGGAGAGAGGTCTAACCATAGGTGAGCCAAGTCATGTGTGTCTTGCCCTTGACATGCCTTGAGTTTATGTGGGAGAATAGGAAGCAGGGCTAGGGTTTTGGAAATGGAGCCGGCTGACCAAGGCCGCCGGGCATACCAAACTTAAGGATCCCTAGGTGCGGTGCCATGTTTGGGTTTTTTACAAAAACTGATGGTTGCCGCTCTCGAATGACTAAGGTCATGAATATTTTTAGTCAAGGTCGGACAACACGAATTGTGCTCAATGAAGAAGTCTTTGAAGAGATTGCTCTCTCTTGTGTTTTGAGGCAAGGATGCCCTCATCACTTTATTGTTCTCTGGTCACTCATTTCATCTTGAGTTTATTGGATAAACTTGCTTCGAATGGAGATATTGTGGGTCTAAATCTTCCTAATGGTGTGAAGTTTGTTGATCGATCATTGGCTGATGACTCTTGCATGTTTCTCAGGACAAAATAATGTGGCCATAGCTATGGCTGCTTGGGCTTTGTCTGACTACACCTAAAGAGATTTGACCAACAGGATGGCAGGGCACAATTGTTCCTAGAGGGATGATTACTAGACATCTGGGTTATTCCATCGGGTTGGGTGTGGCACCTAAGAATTTATTGCACTCGATGTTGGGTCACATAATGGATAAATTTTTATTTTGGAAATCTCAAGACCGGCCAACATTCTTGGCTTGATGACTGGTCAGTTGACTGAAAGACCACCATGTTTATAGTCACTTGTGAAATGATGAGGCTAATTGGAACACAATTGCCCTCATTCTGTTTTCTACGAAAAAAACTTCTTTAATGGGGAAGAAGGGTCATGTTGTCTGTAGGTACAGAGAGGATTCGTGGACTTGCAAAGTAAGCATGACCGTTGGTGGGTGGGATGGGCCACAGTATGCTGATTAGTGGACTTACTATGGATGGGTGGTCCAAACCTAGCATTAGTCAGGTTCACGGGAGTCTTGATAACTAAACAGTTAGTGCCACTGATGGGTGGGTGCACACCCCCCAGAATAGAGTGGATCCAGGAAATGCAGGAGTGGATGTAGATAAGACGGGCTGGGAGCTGTATTACTTTTTACATGCATTGTGTGTAGTGTGTTGATAGAGTTGTGCTCTAGGATGTTATGGCTCTGTGAAAAGGTTCCAAGAAAACCGGCTCATTACATGTTTTTTTGTAGGTCGTGCATAATGCCTGAAGCTCCAGCTTAGAAGATGCCTTGCTTACCTACTCGTGGACTTGTAGGTCCCTCAAATGTAGCGTCTCTCCCTCAATTTGGTGCTTGCATCGTACTACTTAGACAGATCAATTGGTAGCATATCTAGGTTCAAAATGATATGTCACGTGCTAAGCTGATTGCTTTGATGTTTGTGCCAAAAATCTTGTAGGCCATTAGCAGTAGTGAACGAATTCCAAAGTCTCATAAATGTGGCACATAACTTCTTCATTCTGCACTTAGAGGCAATAGCCTCCTTAGATGCATCACTTTAGTAAATGTATGGACAGGTATGTCATATGGTCAATCAACTGCTTTAATGGTTGTGCTGATAAACTTGTGGTCTGTCATCACGTTAGACAAAATACAGGAAAATATTTTCTAAATTTAAACTTTAGATTTGTCAGAAGATATGGCAAGGAAAATATACCTAACACTTGTTGTGTTGACATAGCCTGCGTATGAGAAAGTAGGAGTTGTGGATGCTCAATGGATAGTCCACAAGCTTCTCCCATCTTTGGGTTCCCAGGTAGTTCAGAAAACCAGCATTTGGTGCAGATTTACAAAATAATCACATGTCTTGTAGCTCTTCATTCATGGTTTGAAGTTCAGTATCAAATTTTAAGCTTATGACAACAGTGTGGTCTTTTTGATGATCATAAAGCAGGAGAATCAGTTTGTAACCAAAACAAAAGAATAGTGTTGGATCTTTTCTTTTTCCCCCTAGTGAAGAATTGCGAGTGCATGTTGACTTGATAAAATACAGTTGGTTTGCATGGTTTCTACTGTAAAATTTCTCACCTTTTCATCAATGGTTAGCACCTTTAGGCACAAGTCTATAGAAAATCTGCATGTATCAAATTCAGTGTATTTAAGTATTCTAACTAAAAGTGTTGTGGAAATGTGGTTTTCTTATTTTACATATTCAAAACATGGGTCCCCCATGTAATTAAAAGGGTGTATGGTGTATTGGGAATTTCTGCAATTTAGCAAATATTGTGTGCACAATTTAAGAGTGGCAAGGTGGTGTTGTGTTAAAATGCATGCAGATGATGGTGTGCTGTCTGGACACTTTGTTCAAAAACCCATAAACAAGGTGAAGAGAGGCAACAATCCCAGAAGCTATACAAGCATGTAGTTAGCTCAAAGTTCAATGCAATGAAATGACTTGACACAAGCTTCTCTATGTGTCTAAGCTTCAAACTTGCTCAGACTAGCAGCATCTCCTCTCTCTCTCTTGCAAGATGAATACACTAAAAATGCCTCTCTCCAGTCTCTAAAGACGTTTTTCAGTCTTTCATGAACATTTTTGACAAGTGGTAGCCTTCCCAAATGGTTTTTCTAGCATTATCCATAATTAAATATTAATTTTCAGTCTTTAAGTATTGAAAATTAATCTAATAATTATTTCGGTGGACTGAAAAATAATTTGACTGGCCAATTATTAAATTGGGTAGGCAACTTCCATTCTCGACGGTCTCTACGTCATCTTTAACCATCAGATTGGCAATAAACGTCACTTCTCTAGTGTAACCAACTGACACTTATGGCCAAATGAATGACCTAGGCTAACAACTGGCATCAGATACCACCAAGTACTTGTGCGGCATAACTTACAACAACTTTTGCCTTTGACATTCCGTGATTTTCTTGGGTCCCGGGCTCATAAATTTACTTTAATCCCAGTTGCATCTCACCTGTGCAACATTTACTTAATCATGTGATTAAAATTTAATCCATATGTTAAGTGAGGTTTCAAAAATACATGTCCTCATGGCAGCCCTTTCCCTTGTAATCCTTGCAATCGTCCTTGATTGCACTGCCAAATGCATCAAAAGCAAAGTACTATACTAGAATTTCCATAGGGCATTATAGTTAACATAACATTGTGCACTGCTGTTCAACCATTCCATATGCCCAACATATATTACTAGCCAACATAACATAGCATAAGACTCGTAAAGAATCTCAAAAACATTGCCAGATTATCATGTGACATGTCAATTTCTCATAAGCTCAACTCATCTGGCAAAACCAAACCATAGCATAGCATAAACCATGGCTAAAACATCAATGGCATCATAACATATGCTGTTGTCCATGGAACTAAATGTGAACCATTGAAAACTGAGCATAATCTGATCATAAACTGATCACTTGCTGATCTAAGAACTGATTACAAATTGGTGCAAATGTGACTCCAAATTGATCACAAACTCATTGCAAAAATTGACCAGCAATTAGTGCAAAAACTGATGCACAGCTGATCCAAAAAGTGACCATAAACAGTTCTCAAGCTGATAAAAAATTGAGCTGAAACCGATCAGAATTTTTGTCTCAAAATTGAGGCAAAATTCATGCTAAATTTTTCATAAGCTGATGCAAAAGTATAGTTCCAGTGCTCGGGTGAAACTCATACTCATCTGTGTATATCTCACAGTGACTAGTACAGTAAGCAGTGATCTCATGGCAAACATAGTGTCAACGCAGTACCTTGGATGCATGTTGAATACATCCGAGATTCACTTTATATGAGAGCTGTCCATAACTGGAGGACAGGAAGGGCTACATCCCCCTTGAGTATCAAGCAATACTCCAGACTCTTGCTGTGCTGGACCTGATGGAGCCCGAACTAAAGTCGACTCTAACTAAAAGGCTTCTAGGTAAAGCTGTAACAATTGAGGATATGTCTGCTGAAATTTAGCCTGAGGTTGAGGAGCTAGATGAGATTTTGGTACCTGAGCAAATTTTGGCACATAAGGAAAGAAAGATCAAAGGTAAAGTTTTCAGGAGATACTTGGTAAAATTTCAAAATTATTCACGAATGGATGCCAAATGGATGGAAGAGGATGCCGGGATGGGTGGTAAATCTTTGATTACAACCTAATTACAGCAGCAAACAGTTAATGTAAATCTGAAAATACAAATTTACCTACTGATCTTGGACAATGCACACCCGATTGGCCCCAAAATTGATGCCCCTTTCGGTATTTCTTTAGCTTTATTGAAGAAAAAGTTGATTTACAATGGGATTCTCCCAATCCCTTTCGGTATTCCAACTCCTCTTGTTGTTCAAAATCACTAGCAAGTCTTTAATCTAATTTGCCCCTTGATTTGGACAATCAATTGGCCTTCACCCACTTTGATGGAGATGGAAAATGCCCCAAATTCAATTATTTGTTGATCCCTCCACTTGAATAGGCTAAAAACAGCTTGAGTCCTAGATACTGCCAAAGTAATGAGCTGTCCACAACTTGTAAGCAAAAGTCTGTCAAGTCCAAGTGATTGCTCTCAAATAGAATGCATAAAATTGAAATGATAGATTGTTGTAATAAACTGTAGTAATATACCAACAACCAACTGTGAGCAACCAAGAAGCGAGAACCCAGGAACAATTGGCATTGAAGATTGACATAACTGTACTGTGTCAGAAACCATATATGCAATAGGCATAGATGTCATGCATAGGGTAGGTCTCAAGGATAAATGAAGAGAACTACTAGATACATAACCCACATAGCAAAAGCTCAATACATAATCGAGAAACATATAAATACTATTGGCAACACCTTGATAGACATAAGTACCAGGTCTAAACCAAGAGATCAAATCAGCCCATGATAGGGTAATTGCATCCAATAAATATCAAGAGAGCATGTACATGTCACAGTGAGTCCCACTGTTTCACTGTGATAAGCTCAAACTCGAGTGCATGAACCAAATGCTTTGTAGTACATCCAAGTTTCAATGTGGCTCAATACACAACGCCGAGTATCTCCCACTAAAGCAAAAGTCAAATGCCAAATGAGCAAACAAAGCTCAAAACATCATGTGAATGACATCTAAACATCCAAGATCTACAAAGCATACATTTGGGAGCATAAAACCCAGTATGTGTTTCAAGCGTGCAATTGTATAAGCCATTGAAGCAACCAAGGCTTGAACTACAGCCAAGATGAATATTGCCAAGCTCAAGAGCATTCCATGGCATATTCGAGTGCATAGACCAATGCTAAGTATTTTAGTATTAATACATGTACGTGAAACATCTGAATGACATTCAAGAGTAATAGGCATTTAGTGTTCCTTGAGAAAAGCTTGCTCTCTATTGTATCACATCAGTGAAATCTTTGTTAAAATTGAGCCAATGCAAGCCCAATTGAAGCCCAAAATCATTCCAAGACATATATTAAGCATCCCCAAGTGTCAAGCTAACATTTGGGCATCGATACCAACCTCCGGAAGCATCAAATGACAAGAGGCATATGCTTTTCCCAGATAAATGACATCCAGCCCTGTTTTTACAGCAATGAGATCTCTGAGAAAACTGAGCCAAATGTGTGCTCAAATAATTCCAATAGCATCTCACAACAATGCCATATTATCCCCCAAGTATCCGGCATCAATACATGTTCATATAGGCATCCCAGGAAGCATGTTTAAGCTCCCATGTCTAAGAAAACTCTGTTCGGACTTGTATAACAACAGGTTTGCTGTATATTTCAGCAAGGAATGGAGGTTGGAAGCTCCAATATGCAAGTGACTAATGCTGGGAAGAGTCCAAGAGGTTGCCCAAGTGCCTAGGGGTATCAATGACCACACAAGAGGTAGGAGAGGCACCAAACTGATCAGGGAGGTGGGTTGGACAACCAAGTGCAAATCACATTGGCTAGTCTAGTGTGGTTGCTCACTGAAGTGGGCTCAAAGCAGGCCCATCTATGCCCTGAAGAAGTTTCAATAGGCCTTGGTAGATGTTGGAGCAATGGGAGATTAAGACATATCTTAAAGCTATGGTTGCCCATGATTGTGAACTGCTGTAGGTGTTCGAATGGAAGCTGAAGCAATGCGGGTCGGGCTTGTGAAGAAAATTTCTAGGGTTTGTACTGAGGGAACATAGAGTGTACGACCATGACAAAAACCCAAAGAGACAAACACAAACACAAAAAGCAAAACTTAAACCCTAAACGCAAAACTCAAAACTCAAACTTAGAAACAGAAGAAGGGAGAGAAGAACACAACTTTGAAGTGAATGAATACTGCCACTGGAGACAGATCCCAAGTCTGTGACCACCAGTCGGAGTGTTGGATGGAGAGGATGCAATAAACGTAGGTGTTAGGAGGACATGGAGCACCAACAAATGCAAGATGGACAGGTGCAGAAGAGGGCTGGTAGCTGCCGCTTGATGCAGGAAGGTGTCGCTTGGAGAGAAGACACCAAAGGCAAGCTATAGATGTAGTCGCTAGCTACTGCCAGGTAATGGAGAGGTCCAAACGCAACAACAGAAGGCCGCTTGATGAGGGAGATAGGCTGCCAGCTGTCGCCTACACACTGGAGGTGCAAACAAAGTAGAGGGAAGGTGTGGCAGTAGCCACTGGGATTGGACAGCCACATGTGTGTGGATTGATGGCTGAAATTTGCACTCCAGGGTGAGAAACCTGCACAGACGGGATCAGGCTAAATGGGGGCAGCCTGTCTATTTATAGATGTTGAAGGGTGCCCCAAAGAATTAGGGTTTTTTGTGGGACCATTGAAAATTTCTCGGATTGCTTCCCTTTTTAGGGTTTTTCATTAATTAAGTGTGTTTTGGGGCTGTTTAAGAATGCTAATCAGATGAAAAGCGTGCTTTACCTCAACAAGGCTCGAGCATCCAAGGAAGATGGCTTTGATACTAGTTGAAGGGAGTGAGCCCAGAGTGGAAGCATGCGAGCAGAAGCCAGAGCTGTGGTGGAAGGAGCAAGAGCCAACGAGAGAGAGACACAAGATGTGGGAACTCCAATAGTCACAATGTGTGACCGGCCTTCCCTTTATTCAAATGCCACTGAAAGAATAAACAACGAAGCGACAGTGATGGGCACCCGCCACCTGCAGTGTACAAGTTTGTAGGTATTGTCAGTGTAGTAATACACGGGCAGCTAGGCATAGGCACCTTTACCCCCAATATGTTCACTTTCCTCTTTTTGTTGCACACTCTCATAGATTATGCATTGCATCTTCCTTGCTTACTAATACCGAGTCAAGCATCACAATAACAAAAGAAAAACTTCAAAATAGATTAGGACTAGAAGCTCAAAATATTGTACATATCTTTGTTGAATTGTCGAACAACTCTAGTGATCCAAATGACTAGAGAGGCCAAAAGTCAATGCTAAAATCAGATTTTTAGTTGTGCGTATCCACTTCTCCTCGTGGTTCCTTTGCACTATCCATTACATTCTTTTTGCACACCTGCTACTAGTGTTCAAGCCACATATGGAGCCTACAATAGCTTCTATGGAGCCCCTCATTGCACCAAATTGATTGATAATGTTGCCCCCCCACCCCTGCGTTTCCTGTCCGCCAAAAAACCCACAGCTTGTCAAGCCACCTCTCCTCCCTACTCATTGCCACCTCACACTGCCCCTCACTGCTCATGCAGCCCTACGCTCCCACTGGCTGGTCCAGGTTACAAAACATGGTTTGAGCATAAAGAGAATGGAAAACTATGGAGGAAAGAAGAAGAATAAGTAGAGAATCATGATGGCATGAAAGAGACTTGATTGATTTCATAGTTGAACCACGTAACATTCTTTTATAGCTTTTTGGCTAGGACACACTCCCCTCTCTTTACTTGTGGGATACAACACTTGTCATACATTATGTGTGCCTTTAGCACTACTTCTAGCACTATACATTTTAACACCCCCCTTTGGTGCTAGCTTACCCTCTAGATATCAGCATCTAAGGATGCAAATTCCCCTCCAGAAGCCTAGCACTTGCAAGGCTTCTTAGCTCATGCAGTGTCAAAAGGAGTGTAAACAAAACAACATTTTAGAAAAGAGTTTCAATATTCAGAAGATGATTCTCGTACATACTTAGCTTTTTTATTCTAACAGTCGGTGTGTTTGAATTCGTTTTGGTTCTTGCACTTAGGTTTTCCTTTGTTCCACAGTCTTGCTTCTTGTGTCCAATTTTCGCATATTTCTTGCAAACAATCTTTGAAGATTCTTTGCTACGAAGTGTGGATACTATGGGGCTCAATGAAGTTTCTTGGGTCTTCTCTTTGAGTTTGCTTTTTCACTTATAAAGAGCAGCTTCCACTAGGGTGAGTTCTCTATCTAGCACATTCCTCAAGGTTGCTATCACCTACTTGTATATCCACAGTATTAAGTAGCACAACAATGGCTTCATCTTCTTCAATATCTTCATTAATAAAAGACAATTGTACCTTCAAGCTTTTAAATTTACTTATTAGTGAAGTCAAGGAGTCATAATGATTAAAATCTAGCCTTAAAAACTCCATTAAAAGATTTATCTTTGAATACTTCATTTGCAAGCCGAAGGTTTTATCCAACTCATTCCAAGTTTCTTCTACATTTGCAATTCCCAATATGTCATGAAGAACATCCTCCGACAATGCCCATGCTATCATCCCGAGTACTTTATTATTCTTTCTTCTTCACATTGGGTCGTCAAAAGACTCTGATTCTTCAAATATTTCCCAAAGATCTTTTTGCACTAGATGATGCATGGTTTTCATCTTCCATGCGGGACAACCGTTACCATTGAATATTTCCACTACAATTTCCAACATTTTGTGGATGGAGAGATCTTACCGATGACTTACATGGCAGTGTCTATCTCGTTAGTACTCACAATTGATCAATGTGCACAAATATAGAATGATTTTTAGCATGAAAAATATTTTTGAAGCTCATATGAGAGCCCTTCCTACTTTTGTTCAAAATAGCTAGTTCGGCCTTTGTAAATTGCAAGTACTTCCCTTTTATGAGTGGCTTTAAATTGAACTAGTTGAAATATAGGAGTGTTGATGCAACTCAAAAATATATAGTTCATATAATGAAGGCAAGCAGTGTGAATGGAACTCGTTTGAAGCTATCTAGCTCAAAGCGACTACAATGTGAATAGGCTTCTTAGCAAACCACTTTGAGAGATTGCAAGTGTGCAAGAGGATGTTTGAAGGGGGATATTTTAACCTTAATAAACAGAGTTGTGAATAAGAAAGCTTATCCTTTTGAAGAAACGGCCATCAGCAAACGGCGTGACTAGCATCAGGCCTTGAAGATGCTGATGTCTGTGCTAAATTGATTTGAGGTGTACTTGAGCAGTAAGGCAATGCCTACCTTCCTATCAATCTCCTCCACTCTCTTCCCTCTCACTGTGCCATATACAGAAGCTAACCCCAGCTTGTAATATAAGCAGCCCTTGAGCTTCTCAAGCCAAGCAAGCCCTCAGCTTGTCTGAAGCAAGTCCTTTAACCACAGGGCTTAAGCAGCCCCCTTAAGCAGGGCCCTTGTGCAAGCAAGGGCAACAAGAAAACCCCAGCTGATTGGACTTGAAGCCAACCTCTAATGGCTGTGGCCTTTTCCTTCTTTCGCAATGACAGCCCTCAAAAAGAGTCTAAGTATAAAAATAAGCAATGAGGGAGATATACCTCAATACCTAGTTGAATGACAGCCTCTGTAAAATATTACATGGCGCAGCGAACAGAATCTGAGAAAGAGATAGAGAGTACACAACAGATAAGAGGAGAATCAGTAAATTCTTTAACTCCAAACAACTGATACAAAGATGGCTCTGTCCACCCGTGCGCTTCCACTGTGTGAAGCTTAGATGGCGATCTAGACAGAAGATAGGTGAAGAGCTTAAGGCTAGCTGGAACAACAACTCTGACTGGGTGAAAGATAAGTGTGTGATGGCTGCGAAGGGGTTTAGCTTTTATAGCCCGCGAAGGTCGTTAGGTCGGCCTGCTGACCGACCTACCATATGAGCCTCCACTAGTCGGCCAGGGAATATTCCAGGGAATATTTCCTTTACCATCGGGCCGGGGGCGCTGCCTCCGGATCCCCGCCAGGGGGGCCGTTGGCCCCCCTGGGACCCCCCAGCCAGGGGTCGCGAACTCCTTTACCACGCAACTCAATGCAATGTGCCTCGAGTTGCTACCAGCTTAACCACTCCGTCTAACCCAAAGATTAGACCCATAACAGTCACCTTTTTGCCATCCGGTCACATAGACCTCATCTGATATACAAGTCAGGACCCAACCAATGTCCGGGCTCACATTTGGCTTCTCCTCATAATGGGGGCCTTACAACTTTGAGCACCATGGATCATTGGTAGCACCTAATGAGGGTGGGGCATTGATCATATCTAACACCCCCCCTCAATGTCCACCCATAGGTGAACTATCTCCTCGGCCCAATGCCGAGTCTCTGAAGATGAACTTGAAGCAGATCCTTCGTAAGTGCTTTGGTGAAGATATCTGCTCCATTCTCCTCTGTTGGACAGTAGACCAATTCCACTATCCCATCCTCCATCAAATCACGCACATAGTGATACTAGATCTCTATATGTTTGGTGCGTGCATGAAACACTGGATTTTTGGCAATGGCGATGCAAATCTGATTGTCACATCTCAGCACAGTTGGTTCTTCATCCTGCACTTCCATATGCCATAGAATCCTTCTCAACCATACGGCCTCACATGCAGCAAAACAAGCTGCCTTGTACTCTGCTTCGGTAGAAGACAATGCCACTATTGGTTGCTTCTTACTAATCCAAGAGAAAATTCCTGAACCCAAAGAGAAACAATAACCAGAAACTGACTTCCTGGAATCAATGTCTCCTGCCCAATCTGAGTCACAGTTCCCCACAAGAGAAGTTCCGAAACTGTATGTGATACCATAGTCAAGAGTTTTCTTCAAGTATCTGAGCACCCGCATCCCAGCCTTCCAATGACTCTCATGAGGTTTGTTTGAGAACCTGCTCAAAACACCAACAGCAAAACTGATATCTGGTCTGGTGTTACACAAGTAGATCAGACTGCCGACCAACCTTCTATACCTCCCAATGTCTGCTAATGCTGATGTATCCTCGACGGATAACTTTGCATTCACCTCCATAGGTGTAGCTATCTCCTTGCACTCGGTCATGCCAAATGCCTTCAAGATCTCCCATGCATACTTCTTCTGAGAGATGAAGATCTTTCCTGGCTCTTGCCAGACTTCAATCCCCAAACAATAGTGCAGCAAGCCTAAGTCTGTCATTTCAAACTCAGAGCTCAAAGCCTTTCGAGTTTGGTTGATCATATCTTCATAGTCACCTGTAATAAGAAGGTCGTCCACATATAGGACAATCACTACAGACTTTTTACCATCCCTGTAAACATACAAGTTAGCATCTGAGGCACATCTTTTGAAGTTTAGGTTTAAAAAGAACCTATCTATCCGCTGGTACCATGCTCTGGGGGCTTGTTTAAGCCCATACAATGCCTTCTTCAGTTTACACACTTTGTTCTCAGAATGGGGGGCCTCAAACCCTGGTGGCTGAGCCACGTACACCTCCTCCTTGAGGTCACCATTTAAGAACGTTGACTTAACATCCATTTGGTACACTGGCCACTTCTTGTGGGCAGCCACTGCAAGTACTGTGCGAATAGTGGTCATTCTGGCAGTTGGGGCAAATGACTCTTGAAAATCAAACCCTTCAACTTGTGAAAATCCTTGGGCAACCAGTCTAGCTTTGTACTTTTCTAAGGTACCATCAGCCTTGTACTTTACCTTCCAGATCCACTTGGTGCCAATAACCTTCTGCTTTGCTGGTCGATCCACTAGCTCCCAAGTGCAATTCTTCATTATGCTGTCATACTCCGCCTGCATAGCAGCCTTCCATGATGGATCTGCAAGTGCTTCTTCTAAGTCAGTTGGCTCCTTTACTTCTCTCATAATCTCAACCATCAAGGCCATATTGACTATGTGAGCAGAAGCCCTCCTTTGCTCCTCTATTCTCTGAGACCTCCTTGGTCCGTCTGCCTTCTCCTCGATAGATGCAGGCATAGGATTATTGTGGTCATAGAGCTGCTTCACCCAGCGTGGCAATGGCTTTTCCGGTGGGGTGATGTCAGGTTGGTGAACTTTTTCCTCATCATCTGAAGATGATGCTTCCTCCTCCTTAAGGATAGGGATAGCTCTCGGGACAGGTTCATAGTGGACTACTTCTTCGCTTGATGATAAAGTGGAAGAACTTGCCTTCTCCTCCTCCACTGTATGCAGCTCCTCCTTGAACACCACATCACGGCTCGCGATGATCTTCTTTGCCTCTTGGTCATATAATTTGTAAGCCTTCTGCTCATCACTATAACCCAAGAAGATACATTTTCTGCTTTTTGGTTGTAACTTGTTTCTCTTCTCATCTGGAACATGTGCATAATATTCACATCCAAAAATTCTGAAATGTGAGACAGATGGTTTCTTACCAGTGTAAGCCTCATGAGGTGTTTTTCCCTTGAGAGCCTTTGTATAGCTCCGATTTAGAATGTAGACTGCAGTATTAATAGCTTCAGCCCAAAAATGGTTAGGCAATCCCTTGCCCTTTAGCATGCATCTTGCCATCTCCACAATGGTGCGATTCCTGCGTTCCACAACACCGTTCTGCTGAGGTGTGTGAGGCGTCATCAATTGACGCTTGATCCCTTTGCTCTTGCAAAAGCCTTCAAACTCCTTTGAGTTGAACTCACCACCACTATCTGTTCTAAATTTCTTCACACTTTTCCCTGTTTCATTCTCAACAAGTATTAGCCATTCTTTAAACTTACCAAAAGCTTGAGCCTTATCACGAAGGAAGTACACCCACATCTTCCTACTGTAGTCGTCGACAATCAACATAAAATAAGAAGATCCCCCCAAGGCCTGTGTAAGCATCTTACCACACAAGTCAGTATGCACCAACTCTAGAGGAGCCTGTGCTCTATTCTTGCTTTCTTGTGGAAATGCCTTTCTCTGTTGCTTGCCCATCATACAAGCTTCACATGGTTCCTTCAATTCAGTTATTGTAGGTAGGTGAGCAACCATATCTTGCTTTTGCATCTCCTTTAATATTGCAAATCCGATGTGTCCAAACCTTTCATGCCAAAGCTTACTTGTGCCCACTCCAGCGGTGGCTGTAAGAGCACTTAGCTCATACAGGTTGTTCCTTCTTTCTCCTTTGCCAACAATTGTGCCAGCACTATCAATAATTTTTGCACTTGTCTTCTTGAACCTCACTTCATGACCAAGATCAGTTATGGCAGCAACTGATAAGAGATTTCTCTTGATTTCGGGAACATACAACACATTTGAAAGCTTTTTGACTTCACCATTTGCAGCAACAAAAGAAATAGTACTTGTGCCCGCAGCAGGGTATTTAGCATCATTTTCAACCGTCACAGTGATGGATTCTTGTAGAGGCTGCATAGAACTGTATAGACCTTTCTTGTTGGTCATGTGACGGGAGGCCCCACTATCCAACACCCAAGAGTCAGTGGTAGATTCTTCTTGCGCCGAGGAGCACACTTCCTCAATGATCGCCATGAATAATTCCAACTCTGCTTCAGCCGTATTGGCTGTCTCTTTCCCTTTACTTTTAAGGGTACCATTCTTTTCATCTGCCTTCTTGACATGACAATCTGCAATTGCATGTCCTTTCTTCTTACAGTAGAAGCACTCTCCTTGAAACTTCTTCTTGCCGCCCTTTTTCTTTTTGTCACCATCATTTTTGGTGGAGGAAACACCTTTGCCTTTTGCATTGGCAGAGAATGCAGCATCTCCATTGTTGCTTCCTTCTCGAGCTTTCAACCTCAATTCCTCCTCCATTAATAATGCACAAAACTCCTCAAAAGTCAAAGCTTGAGGTCTCACATGAGTATTAAGGGCAGTTACTAGTCCATCAAACTTTTGTGGACAAATCCGAAGACACCTCCGAGCTAGCTCTTCGCTAGTCTTTTGTATCCCAGCGCCAGCCATCTGGTCGTGCAGATTCTTAATCCGAGTGATGAATGCTTCAACCGTTTCTCCTTCAGCAAACTTCTCCGCTGCTAGTTGATTCTCCAAGTTTTGAATCCTTGTTTGGTTTCGTGTTTCATACTGACTCCTTAGCACATTCCAAGCCTCTGACGCTTTGGTTGTATGCTGAATCAAAGTCAAAACACTGTCAGAATAGCTTGTAACTAAGGCACACAATGCATCTGCATTCCTTCGTTTCCAAGCTCGTAGAAGATCTGCATTCGGAGGAATCATCACACTAGGATTTGATGGGTCGGGGGTAGGCTGTGGTTTTGCGTCAGTCCCCAGCACAGTCTCCAGAAGCTCATAAGAATCAAGGATAGTTGTAATTTTGAACTTCCACAAGGTGTAGTTTGTACCATCTAACTTGCCTTCGCTGAAGGTTGGTGGACGAATCCTCAGTGTTTGAATAGCCGGTACAGCAACACCACTTCCTGCACCGCTTCCTGATGCGCCAGAACTGTTTCCCGGAGTCGACATCGTTTCTCTTTGCTGTTGAAGCCTTTGCCTCTTGCACGCTCTCCGATCTGTAGAGCCCCCTGGGCTCTGATACCATGTAAAATATTATACGGCGCAGCGAACAGAATCTGAGAAAGAGATAGAGAGTACACAACAGATAAGAGGAGAATCAGTAAATTCTTTAACTCCAAACAACTGATACAAAGATGGCTCTGTCCACCCGTGCGCTTCCACTGTGTGAAGCTTAGATGGCGATCTAGACAGAAGATAGTTGAAGAGCTTAAGGCTAGCTGGAACAACAACTCTGACTGGGTGAAAGATAAGTGTGTGATGGCTGCGAAGGGGTTTAGCTTTTATAGCCCGCGAGGGTCGTTAGGTCGGCCTGCTGACCGACCTACCATATGAGCCTCCACTAGTCGGCCAAGGAATATTTCCTTCACCATCGGGCCGGGGGCGTTGCCCCCGGACCCCCGCCAGGGGGGCCGCTGGCCCCCTTGGGACCCCCAACTAGGGGCCGCGAACTCCCTTACCACGCAACTCAATGCAATGTGCCTCGAGTTGCTACCAGCTTAACCACTCCGTCTAACCCAAAGATTAGACCCACAACAGTCACCTTTTTGCCATCGGGTCACATAGACCTCATCTGATATACAAGTCAGGACCCAACCAATGTCCGGGCTCACATTTGGCTTCTCCTCATAATGGGGGCCTTACAACTTTGAGCACCATGGATCATTGGTAGCACCTAATGAGGGTGGGGCATTGATCATATCTAACAGCCTCTTCAACACAAACTCATTGAACTCCACACGCTCGCAAGCCTTCAATCTCAAGGCTCTAACCTTCTGGGAAAGTAACACCTTCGTAGCTCAAAACCTCGATCTCTATGTGCAACAATGAATGCTCCCACACCTCACAGCCTCAATGACAAGGCTTTGATACAATGTTACAAAACATGGTTTGAGCATAATGAAAGTAGTGGACTATGGATAAAAGTAGTAGAGAATCATGATCACATAAAAGAGACTTAATTGATTGCATAGCTGAATCAAGTGCATTCTTTTATGGCTCTTTGGCTAGAACACGCTCCACTCTCTTTATTCATGGCATACAACACTTTATCATACATTAGGTGTGCCTTTAGCACTGCTTCTAAAACATCTTAACAAAGGCCCTTGGTGCCTGCCTCCTCACTGCTTCCCATCAGTTGCCTGTCACAACCACCTGCGACTGCCTACAAATGCCCCACCTAAGACCCCTGTTTTGACCCCACTCCCTCCATCTTGCACTACTAGCTTTGTCAACTGCCTTCGGCTGCCACTAGCAGTTGTTCCAGCCAACACCCCAACCCTTTCCCGCCCCTTCTCTCTCAACTATAATAGGTTACCATCAGCTGCTCCCATTTCTCTCAAGCAACATTCTGCACATAAAAACAGCAGCACAATCAGTGGGCCTTGGAGAAGACACGCAATGGCAAACTCTAGTCCAACACCAAAACACTCTGCAAGTGCCCCCCCGTAGCCAAATGCCTTGCATGTTGTCATCACTGAGGAACAACTTCAGTTAGTTCATGAGACTGAGAAGGACCTAGAGAAGACCGCAATATTCAGACTGTTGTGGTCACCTCCCCCTCCAGAGATGACTTCGAGACTGGTTTCATTCCACCTTTCGCATCACACGACACAAATAGCAAATGTGATTTTGATGGGGCAAGGCATCTTTATGGGTTAACTCACCTCAGTGGATGCAGCAAAGAAGCTTATCGATAGCTCTGGATCGTGCTCATGGGATACTGTGGGCCTTTCAAGAGAGAAACAGTACTAATTAGGGTGGAGCCAGACACTGATCACATTTAAAGTTTTTGATGATCAGATGCTGCATTGAAGGGCCATTAAGCATTGAAGGGACACTTATGGCAGTGAACCTGTTGGATAGCCCTCCTAGTGGTACTGGAAAAGGGAGCACCAACTTTTATTATCCAGTGGCTAATACTTCGGGTAGTTACTTAAGAGTACTAGTTCTTTATGGTCTGATGAAATTGCTTCCCCTTGCATTATGTAGTGCAAAAAATATGTCTCATAATGTCTCAGCATGCAAAGAAAAGCGACTCTCTCAATATGACAGGTAAGCACCTAAGCTTTGGATGGTTACACTAGGGCAGGGTCTGTCTTAGTTTGTCACAAATGTATTGGAGCTGCCTATACCTCTTTTGCCAATGATTTGGGAAAGTTGGTATGCAACATGATGCCTTGAATAATTCACAAGCAAAGGAGCAATGTTGTAATAATCAAGCTGCCTTTACTGCTTAGGAGAGGAGAGTCTTCACAGCTGAGTAGAACTCATTTCCAGCCCATAGAGCTGGCTCATCAGCTTCACCATCTGAATGCATCCTTTTTGATCGCACTAGGGTAGCAGTGACTTCTTTTAGTAGCATTGGTTATTCCCTGCAATGCATGTGAGTGAGTGACATGATGTTGTACTTCCTGTGAGTAATCCACTGTTTTTGTGAGTTTTTACTTCGTTCTCTGTTATAAGATGGACCATGTTCTTCTGCTGCAGGGAGAATCAATCAATGGAAAGGCTCCATGGGAAGGGGTAAAAACTTCATTTTGTCTTGTTATCAAGGATGGAAACATTGGTATATTTGATTTGTGAGAAATTGGAGGGTTTACTGAAATACTGATAATATAATTCCATTTGTATCAGGTCAGGGACAGATGCCAGTATGAGTGGAACTTGTTCCACAAGCGTCTGGAAGAGGCTGACCAAGAGGCTCTCAAGGAATCAAAGGGTCACTAGAACCATGACCCGGGGATATTAGTATGATACTCACTTTGGCAGCTCACTGAACTCTTGACCTGAGTTTGCGGGCATCATTCGTTATATGTTTGAAGTAAACATGGAGATTGTAGGAAAAATGAGGTATAAGAAACATGATTGGTAGAGATAATAGTCCAACTATCATTAAGGAGTTGGAAGGGTAGACATGAATGCAAGCTAAAATGATCCAAGGGAGTATGTGGCCCTTATGACCTTGTGATTTTCCTAAAGAAAACAGGCTTCTGTAAGCTACACATTTTCTTTTTACTAAATATAGAAACGTGTGGCTTACAGAGAGAGATCCCAGTGGTGAGTATGGCTGTTGCATGCTGGCAAGATGGCTTCTTGTATATCTGATTATTCTTTAATTTCAGCAACATCTACAAACACGCCTTAATGCATAGAATGTGATCTTCAAGGCTCCACATCAATGCCTCTAAATCAGCTCTTATTAGTTGCACATAACATGATCTTTAGGCCTTGGGTTGACAAGGTGGGGTGGTACTTAAAGGCACTGTTTGTAGACATTTGTGCTATCCTTTGGGTGTATATGTCTCGTGTAAGAACTTTCTTGACTAGATTTCCACATGCATGATAGATTAAGCTAATATATTGGAAATCACAAGCTTGGCCTTCCATGTATGTTTGAAAGTTGCTTAGACTATTATGGTACCAATGGTTTCATATTATTTGCCATTGCTCGGTCAAAGTCTAGTATGTGGGAAGCCACTTACCACGTTTGATTTTTGCATCTAGAAGGATTCTACATGATTGGGCATTTCTTGGATCTCTTGCAATCATATTTGCACTTCGAATGAGTGAGAGGTGCGATTGATGTGGAGGTGTATGACTGCCCTTTTGAGTGTTTGTTTCAAGTTTTGTGTGAGGGATGGCAGCCTTGTCTTTGATTGCTAGATTTTTCCTTGAAGATTGGGCTATTCTGCATGGGAACACCAAAATTCTAGCTTTATGGTGGCGTGTGATTAATAATAAATAGCGTGTTCGTCTTAAATATTCCATGCTCTTGAATCACTTGGCATAGCAGTTAGTTCTTTATGCAGACCTAGGTTCCTGTCCACAGGTACAAGATCGTTTGAGTAGCAGTTTCTCAGGAAGTTGCAAGTCCTTCAATATGGATGCTTCTTATGGACAATGATTGCTAATAGCACTGGCGAGAGTGTGTTGTTCATTGCCAAGCACAAACCTTGCAAAACGAGTCTCTTTTTGCAATCTTTGCAAACTCCAAAGGCACAATTCTTGCATCTTGGCAGTTCTCAATGAAAATTGCATGAAGTTAAACTTGTGTGGCATTGAGGCAGTCTCTTTTTAGGTGTTAAAATGTGTGGTGGCTGTATGTCAACTCTACTTTCGTTAAAGGTGTTTTGACAAGTAGAGAGGTGTGCATGTAGTACTTTGGGCCATGGGGTGCATCATACATTGCATGGTTAGCATGCCATACAATATACTCCTGGCACACACCAAATTCTCGAGCCTCTTGCTACTTCCTATATCACACCGAATCCTCAATTGGATTTGTATTACACCAATTCCTCAAGCTTCTTGTTGCTTCCTAATCCACAAAGGACCCAAATGAAGGGAAACTTGTATGTTTGCTTTGGATATAGAGATGCCAATAACATGAAATAACATCAACTAGAACCCTTAACCTTCCAAGCTATAGTGTGTTAACCTTGAAATTTATAAAACCAATAGGAATGAATAATGGTGCCACAAAAGAATTGTTTACTTTTTATTTAAACCAAGACCGTACAATCCCTCGACCAATATTGCTTCATCTAGACTATGCTCAAGATGTGCCCACAACCAAAACCTGTCTCCCCCCAAACAATTATTTTCTTTGCTTTGGGTTGCATTAGAGGGATTGTTGGAAGTTAGGCTTGTCCTTATTGTGTACACGTATTCTTCAATTTAGCACTTAGTTTTTTATGGCTACATCTTGACACCACCAAATCCAATGTAATCTTTTGGATTGCATAATTTGTAATAAGGTATATTGAGATGACTCTCTATCCTTTGTCCTCTCTTTGTTGTTTGCGTTTGGTTGTTGCAAGGGTTAGGATCTCTTTCATTGATTGTCTAGTACTACCTTTCTTCTAGCAATATTGAAATACTAATCTCATCAATCTTACAAGGGCAATGCTAATGTGCTTTACAACTAGGTGCTCCATGCCTAAATTTTCTCAGTACTTCACATCAAAATTTGAAAGCACTTTGACATCGTTGGCAACTTAGACTAATCAATGTTGAATGCACAAAAATGTAATATATGAGGATGTGACACTCATGTATATGGAGTAAAACATCAACATTAACGAGGTTCTCAAATTATATCTCCAACAAAATTGTATGATCACTTTTAAAAGTTTGTCAAAGACCACCTATGGTGACTTCTATTCACATTAGGCTTGTCATGGCATGTGTATTATTCTCACACACTAAGCCAATAACATCACATAAATTTAACAATCCAAGCTATATTGTTTTCCTCACACACACACACACACACACACACACGCACGCACGCACGCACGCACACAAAATTAACAATTAATAGTATATGTATATAAATATCTAGATATAATGTGTTAATTGAAATATAATTATATATTTTATTAATAATTAATATATAAAAAATTAATTATCAATATTCAATTGATTACATGAAATTATTGGTAATTATAGTACTTATACTATTATTAATACAAATAATACATGAATGATAAGTGTACATGATAATTATTAGTTAAATAATAATAGTTTAATTAATATTTTATACATACAAAACATAATATATATATAAATTAACTTATTTATTAACTATTATATACATTATACATTAATAATTAATTGATATCAATAGTTATTAATTAATATGTAATCAATTATATAAATATATGTATGTATATTCTCTCATTTTTTATTTTTTTTCCATCATATCTCATCCTTTTTCGTCTTATATATGTATATGTACACATATATATATGTGTATGTATTGCATTTATATGTGTGTATATATTTATGTGCATGTGTTTGCATCTGTGTGTACATATTTATGAGTGCATGTTTATATATCAATTCTCTCTCCTTGCTTTCTTTAACTCCATTTTTTCAATCATATATTTACATGTGTATGAGCATGTCTAGATACATGCATACATGTATGCGTTTGCATGTGTGCATGCATACATGTATATGTATGCATATATTGTTCATGTCTTTTTATAATCTATGTGCATTATGTGTGGTTTTAAGAATATATATGCATTGCATGAACATGTTCAATCATTACAATTAATTTTTTTAAAAAGTAGCTCTTTTTTTTATAATGTACGTGCATTTGTGGATGTTTTTAGAGTATGTACAAATTGCATGCAGATGTTTAACTATTAAAATATCATATTTAATGTCTAATTTGAAAATCTCTCTCTCTCTCTCTCTCTCTCTCTCTCTCCACATACAAATTTTCAAATATTCACATTTTTTCTTTTCATGATCGTATCCTATATCCAATTTAAAAAAAGAAAGAGAGTGTATGTGTATAGTAAGCTCAATTAAATAGGAGAGAATAAAAAATAAATATAACTCCCATTCATCCTCCAAGAAAAAGCCATCTTTATTTCTTGAATATCAAACTCCTTATGCCACATAGACTTGGGAGCCTTCTAGTTCAGAATGGGTGAATTTTTTCTCACAATAGATAATTGAAAAAGTGATATAATAAAAAGTGTACGTCTTCATGAAATGTTGTATAAAAAAATTCATCAAGTAATTCTACAAGAGTCATTTAAATAGCAATGATGTAATGGAATCAACCCTAGACTTTGAAGATAGGCATAATGGGAATTATAAGCATAAAAAATACATTAAGATTTAAGGTAGACTTAATTATAATAAACATATCTTAGTTGCAACAATTGATTACTATATATAGGCATTAAAGGTTAAACCACATGGTAGTCATATATTAATACCAAAACTTGGTCCATTGGGTTGGATTAATAATAATTGGTTGAACTACCCCTTGACTTTGTAATGGGGATTGCCTTGTGAATTTATATGCCACAAGTAAAGTGTGCTTATATGAATGTCAAATAATAGTAGAGCTTGTCTATTTGTGTATAGGAGACATGCTTAATGTCCTGTCTCCTAAGGTGGTTCGTGGTGCTCAAAGTTGTAAGGCCCCCATTATGACAAGAAGCCATGTGTGAGCCTTGGCAATATTAGTTGGGTCCTAACTTTCATGGTAGATGAGGTCTATGTGACTTGATAGTTAAAAGTTGACCCATGTAGTTCTAGCCTAGATAAAGTTAAGTTAGAAGTAACTCAAGGCACATTACATTGAGTTGCAAGGGAGTGGAAATTATTAAAGACCATATGTTGAGTTCTAAGGGGAGGCTACCCCTTACCAGGGGAGTCCTAAGCGCTACCCCTAGGAGGGGTTTGGTAGCAATGCCTTTGGCCAAATAGTAAATGGAATATTTCCTTGTTGACTAGTAGAGACTAATGTTATGGAATATTAGTTGCATATACCTACCACCTTGATGGACTATAAAAAGCCAACCCTCCCCAAAGCATGGTCATCCATTCACCAAACAAGAGATTGATGATCCACTTCATTCACTTATGTAGAATGAGTGAATTAATTGAAAAGCTAAATTATTAGCACTTGTAGGACTCCTATGTGATCACAATTTCTCTAACCATGAGCTTGCAATTCACTAAGCTAATGAATACTTATTACATGAAAACTGTGCCATTATCTTTTTATTTTCCATTAAATTAATTGTCAATTTTTATGAGCTACATCATCTCATCAGAGACAACCATGTAACTCTAATAGCTTGCATGCCAAGGTTGTAACAATCGAGTATTACTAACCAAAATGCTCTTTTTTACTTCTATGGTTTAGCTCATCATGTATAAGTGTGTAATACATCTAGACACTATCAATTGATAAAAGTATGCTTGCCATTAAGTATCATCTACTCTATTTACATTGTGTAAATTTGTGTGTGTAGTGAGTGTAGAGATTTGAATTCAAGGCATGCATAACTTTTTCTCTTTCTTTGATTGCCTTTTTTTTATTAATGTCTTGTCATGCATTTATTTCACAAATTGGAGTACTTTAGTAGGCATAGAGATAGAAAATCAAATAGCCACCAACTCTCTCTCTCTCTCTCTCTCTCTCTCTCTCTCTCTCTCTCTCTCTCTCTCTCTCTCTCTCTCTCTCTCTCTCTCTCTCTCTCAACAAACCAAAAACATATGAAAGAAAACAATAGAGCATAACATGATAGCAAGTACAATATTCCTCCAAGAGTGACCATCTCACACTCTCATTCTTGTATTGATGCTTTCATTATCTCACGATAGAGGTATTGTGCCACAAATAAGCCTTTCTTTTGAGTCATCCTCTTTTTGAAGCATCTAGCTTGGATCAATATGTAAGCACGAAATAGCTCAGATAAAAAATACACCATCGATTATTATGTACCAAAATAAGTATATCTTTTAGAAGGAAATACAAATTTGTAATTAGAAATTATATTGTATAAGTGGATGGCCATCATCAATAAAATACATATATCTAAGCTTTGGTTTCCCATATTAATATGATTTGCACACTCAACTAAATATGAAGTCATACAACTACCAATGACATATTAATATGAAGAATAATGTGAATTGGGTGGTTGAGAGCATAACTCATTTACGTTATTACTCTTCCATGCTGTGATAACACTAAACATTGTTGTTTATGGTAATGCTATCCTCTATTATCCTTCATGAAATTGAGTAATAAATTAATTGAATTGATCAATTCTTATACCAATATTGTGGTAAGTGGTTTACAAAATCACAAACTGATTACTTACATGATTCATTGATAAGAAGCCAAATGTCGCAAATAGAAGCACATAAAAATTTGCAAAAATTATATATATTCAAATAGTGTAAAGAACACGTTAAAGCTAATATTAAAAAAAGTTACAAATACAAAAATCAATGTTGGGTCATTTGAGAATGATTATGGAGCTTCCCCATGCTTATGTCTCCATATATATTGTGTGCTTATATGTTTGCTTGATCATATTGCTTAGAGAGTGTACAAGGAGAGAGAATAAGTCCTTGGAAATTAGAAATGAAAAGGCATGACTTGCTAATAGTATTAGGATGAAGGTTTCTAAAGCAGATAGGTTCTCACTTGTTCACTTTGTTCTTGTCCATGTAGGTCTTTGGAATCATCTAATGTTTTTCCCTTTGTTGTTTGAGGTTTAGTTCCTTTGATATTCAATTGAAGTGTAGGATTATGTCCCTAGAGAGCTAGAAGCACATAGAGTGGGAAGTAAGACATACAAGCCTGAGCCTATATTGTTGGTGGAGCATGTTTTGGTCTAGATAAGATTTCACATTAACATCCACAAAGCATGTCTTGCACCAATTATATGCTATAATCATGAGATAGACATTTAGTATGTAAGAACATTCTCTCATGTTCTTCCAAAATATTCCCCCACAAGGTTTGGAGCCTAGGTTGGAACAATTCATTATGCTTGAGTTTCTTTAGGTATTAGGGTCTGAATTGTTTCGATAGTTCTTTGTAGTGGTCATTCTAATGAGATAGTGCAGTGTAGTTAGTTAAGGAACTAACTCCATGCTTTTTCACGAAATGAAAGTTAGTTCATAGTAGTCATCTTGACTACATAGGCTTTGTAGCCTTGTGTTTATTGACAATTTACAACTTTGATGGATGCTTTAAGAATGACAAAAATTTATGTAGTAGTGGGTGTCACATAGTCCTCTCTATGGGGATGTGCGCACGCGCGCGTGTGCGTGCGTGCGTGCGTGCGTGTGTGTGTGTGTGTGTGTGTGTGTGTGTGTGTGTGATTGGTAGATATCAAAATGTGACATGCTAAAAGATTGCTAGTGATATACTGTGAAAAGAAGCTAAGATGATGTACAAAACAACATAGTACTCATATAGGATACAATGATAGGATGGGGTAGTGCATGTCTAGTTGTCTGGTTGAAAGATATCCCTATATCTAGATCCACCGAGTTGGGATGGGTGCATAGAGCAGGTCATGCGTCCAAGACAAAATAGTATGAGGGTAGCCTTTGGAATGGGCCCTCAACTTTGTTAGTTTTTGCTCATGTCGTTGTTGGTAGACCTCCCTCATCTCTCTTTGATGTAGCATGTGTGTTTGGTATCCGTGTATCTGTTGGGGACATGCTGCTTTGATCACCTTGTCTCTCAAGACTATCACTGTTCTTTGTGTGGGTGGTGTGTGTGGTCATTGTCTGGAAGAAATCAGTGAGCTATGACTGACGTCCCCCTCTCTGTGTAGTGCCAATCTATAGTAGTGATGTGCTGATCCTCTGAATCTCGACCAGGAACTGGCTTGGGTGGTGTTGGTTTGGGGAATCATGACCAATTTGAGGGAGGCGTGTCCTCCAAATAGCAGGGGGTACCTAGCTTGGACCACACCATAGGCTTTGGATTTGTAGATGTAGTAGTCCTCCCTCTCCACCTCCTCTTGGCATAACTTGCAAATCTTCTTAACTTGGGGAATGTATGCTATTCTCTTGGTCTCAATCTCAAGCTATTTACATAATTCTCTGATCTTGCCAATGGCTACTCACCTTTGATGTGGCATGTGTACATTTAGATATCCAAGTCTCTCAATGAAGCCATCTCTTGTAGTCTTCACGAAGTGGTCTCGATAGTACGACATCTTTGGGGGAAAGGGCTACCTGGGTGAAATCCATGTATGGTGCGTGTTCCCAAGATTTACTGTCAATCCACGATGTGTACAAAAGTCTTGAAAGTCATGGAGATATTGTTATAGACTTGTGATTCAGAGCTGAGACCAACATCATAAACATAAATAGGTGACAAAGGACATCCATGTTTCACTCCTTGGTGTACAAATCATGTCTTAGAGTCCTCTTGGGCATCTCACTTGATCCACCACTCTCTCATATAATGCACAGATACTCCGATTCATATCTGATGGCATCTCTAGTGTCTATAGCCTCTATGGTAGTCTATCTTGTGGAATCATATCAAATGCTTTATGGAAATCCACAAAGCAGAAATAGAGTCTCTTCTTCCTCATTTTCACTTCTTAATCATGCTCCTCTAAAGATGCAGTCAAGTGTAAAGAATCCCTATATGAAGTTAGGATGTAGTACTATTCTCATCTCCCTCTCTCCATATGCACTAAGCTTTCCCTCTATTACTGATCCATATATCTTTGCCAATGTGTGACACATCATGATGCTTTTGTAGTTACTTGGATTTAGGGGGTCTCCAGACTTGTGGATGGGCACGATGGTATGCATGGTCCATTGATCTGGGAAGCCTTTGTTTAGGGCCTTATTGAACATAAAAGGAAAGAGAAGAGCCAAAATGTCAACTACATAATGAAGTGCTGACCATGTATACCTATGTGATCCATCGATTATCCATGCTATAGGTGCTCTATCACTCTCTTCACCATATCATGTGTGAAGAAGGTGGATGTGGTGGGGTGAGGCATCAGTGGGTGTAGAATCGGTGGGCTTTTGTGGTATATCATTTAGTCCTCTACATAGGATTGCCATGTCTTTGGGTCATTGATAGGTGTGGTCTGTTGAGGTTCTCACAATCTGCACCATGTTGTGGCTACATCTGTGCTCTCGAACAAATGGTACAGATCCCAATCATATGCATCCTCATATGCCCATCGTTTACAATAAGCCAAGGTTTGCATCTACCTATAGGACTCTCTCTATGTGGTAGACCCTAGTTGTCTCTAGATCCAGAGGTGTTTATATAGCTCACTACACTCATAATCATACCACCTATTTTGAGGCATGGTCCCAGGTCAAGTGTATTTGCTAGTGTGTGGAGTGTGGGAAGCTTTGGAGGGCAGTCAAGTAGAGGATGGAGGTGAGTGTCCCTATGGGGCTATATGCTTAAAATGTGTGAGCCCATCATACATGCCATGGCTGTATATGTTAGCTAGCTCATGCCTAAAATAGAAAGTGAATTGGCTACACGCAGTGGTTGGCAGATATGGGCTTGGGAAGGAGGATACAACTAGGGACAAGTCGGTATGATTTGCTTCTATTGGGCATAGGGGGATGGTGAAGGATCTGACTAATTCCATCATTTGGATGGAACCTAGTACATAGTCTATGGTGTTGGAGCTCGTGTGTTGGAAGCAAGTTAGTGCTTCGGATCTAGGCCACTTCTTCATTGTAAATAACGAGATGGTGTCGGGATCCTAGCTCTAGTAGGTACTAGCTGTAGTGAGTATTGTCTCCTCCAATATTAGTGGATATCCTATATGTGCCTTCCATCACTTGTAGTCTCCATGAATCCTCAAAATCATATGTGTCCAACAGTCTACTTTGCATCCTTATGTTAAAATTTCTAACTAGGAGAATCTCCCCTAGATTGAAGTAGTGTACAATCTCACTTGATAGGTTTGTAAAAGGTGGCTCTCCTCCTCCTCCTCCTCCTCCTCCTCCTCCATCTCCCTCTCCCTCCTACTAATGTTATAGCTCCCTAGTAGAATACCTTGACCCCCATGGGGGAAAGTAGCAAAGCACAATATATAGCATTTGGCTACAGGAGATCTCCACTATGATCATGTGTATTGTGCATCGAGATCTTGTGCCATGATATGGAATCTAACTTGTACCTCCTATTTGATCAACATCACCACTCTTGATCCTTGGGTGTTGCCTTAATGTCTTGTGTAGCTCTTGTAAGAGAGAGAGAGAGAGAGAGAGAGAGAGAGAGAGAGAGAGAGAGAGAGAGAGAGAGAGAGAGAGAGAGAGAGAGAGAGAGAGAGAGAGAGAGAGAGAGAGAGAGAGAGAGAGAGAGAGAGAGAGAGAGAGAGAGAGAGAGAGAGAGAGAGAGAGAGAGAGAGAGAGAGAGAGAGAGAGAGAGAGAGAGAGAGAGAGAGAGAGAGAGAGAGAGAGAGAGAGAGAGAGAGAGAGAGAGAGAGAGAGAGAGTTAGTGTGGCTAGCCACATGTGTTGTAGTAGGCTTGTGTGTGTATAGGGGAGACATGTAGACAATTTTGAAGACAAGCATGGGGATTTTTACAAACCAATGCTATGGTAACTTGCACGAGTGTTGTAGATCGAAGTGGATAATGCAAACTTCTTATGGCATTGACATAGATTTTCTTACTCAGCACATAGGTGGGGTCAATTGGGGGGGGGGGATGTGAATTCAAATGTGGAATATCGAGCCAAGGACATTTACAAGGATGTAGAAGGAGATGAAGTAGCCAAGTGCTGAAAGTCGATGACTGATTAATTGGGCTCAAGTGCTTTTGAAGTTCACACAACCATATACATGTCCTCCTCTGTGGGAAAAGGGTGACTCATTCCAATATATGACAGCTCAAGGTAACAGCTTGATGATGCATATGCTTATGCAAATGAAGGCAATGCATCCATTTGCTTTATCAGATGGTGAAGTGACAGTTTTGGGGATGGATATTGTATTATAGAAAATTGCAGCCTTCCATGAGCAGGTTGCCATCTTCTACTTTATGAGTCAAAATCCCTTCATTGCACATATATGGGCATGGCTTGAGTCATTGTTTTTTTTCACAGTCTTTGTAAGGAAGCTCAATACAAATAGAAATAGGATACTCTAGTTGAGGACATTTGTGATGGACCAAAAGGGTTCTTTGAAGTTCACCCTAGAAGCTTGTACTTAAATAATACATATAACATTCCTTTGTTTTTGGGTAGTTAGTCAATTCATCTTGTCCCATAGCACCCAATGGAGGAGCAATTTCAAGATGTCCCAAGCTAGACATATTCCATATGATTGGAAGCTATAAACTTGCCTTCCCATCTTTGGTGGTTTCTTCAATTTGGTCTTATGCTCTCTTGGTCAGGTTTGGTGGAACCTTGCTTAGCATTCCATAGTAGAAATAGAGCATGTTTGTTCTAGGATACATGCAAACCCCATCTTGTTAAAACACATTTTGAAGCTCCGAATTTGTGTGCATTGGTTTATAAATTGAAATGGGGGATGCTTTTGCTGGGCATTGATTTAGATGTGGCTAGCTAAATACTTCATACTTGAGTGTAATCATGATCTTGAGGTATCACAACATCATGCGAATGTAATCATGATCTTGTGAGGTATCACAACATCATGTGGATCTTGAGGTTGAGATGCATATGCAAGTGTATGAGCCTCAAGCTTTGTTCCCATAGAAATACACATCTCTTCTTGTGCCTATTAAAAAAAATGAGAATAAGGATTTGCATGATGGCATGTCTAAGGGTGAGCCTCACCCTACTTATTGGGAACAAGCTTTTAAGGAAGCTCATTGGGTGACTATGGTTAAGCATCATACTTACTAAGAATCTTGTTTGGCTCCTGTGCATCTTTCCTTAGCTAATGCTACTCAAACTTTTCAATGAAGGGGTAAAGGATGTTATTTTAATCCCCAATCATCTCATATGACAACTAGTAGGTTGGTTGATAAAAGTGTTTCTAATTCTACCTTGCAATTTGATGCTGGGGGAAAATTTCTTCCTTCAAGGGATGCATCTCATAATCAAGAGTATTACTATCCTTCTCGTGCATCAATTATTGGTTAATAGAGGATTGAACTTGTGAATGTCATTTGTAGTGAGATAGAGAGGTTCCAGCTTTTGCATATTTATCATGAAGATAACATTATGGAATGCCAGGGGTATTTCATCACCTATTATAGAATGTGAAAGACTATTTTTAATGGTAGTTGGGGTGGTTTTTGTGTTGTGAAACACAAGAAACACTTGATGGTGGTTCTATTTATGTATTTAAGATTTTTCTATGTTTTTTAGTGATCATGCTCCTTGTAGATATAGGGTTATGCAATGTGTTTTCTCTTCCTCCAAGCCATCATTACTTCATGAGACGAGGGTGCTCATGATTGTGGAGATTATGTATGAGGGTAAGGCTCTATGGCTAGTAGATGTGTACAATGGAAGCACATGGGTGAACAAAGCCATCTTTGTATCGGTCTGTTTGGAATTAAGAAAATTTTTATTCTTCTCTTTTTTTAATGTGTACTCTCTATTCCATGTTCAAATTCTGTATGTTACATTTTTTACTTTTTTAATATTTGCAAGGTTTCCTTGAATGTCAATTAAGCACCATTCAGTATGTGGACTTTTCTAGTATCTATGATTTGGCTCTCTTGTCTGTTGCAATCTCTTCACTCATTTGTCTAATACTTAGTAGTCATGTGACTCTTGGGCCTTCTTTCTAATTATTACAATTACTTGTGAGAGAGGGGGCTATAATGACCTATGAGAGTTAAGTTTGAAGTGCATTTACAAATAATTTCTTCTCATGAAGTATATTATGGATGAGATACATAGGTATGAAAGGGGAAATGTGGAAAATAAATACAATATAATATGATAGTATAAATTTGAAATTGAAAAATACTCTAGTATTTGGATGGATGTTTTGTGTTGTGAATGATGATGGATTTGATGTAGTGGTGATGGAAGTGGTGAGATCGTCTATGTAGTGTTGTGGGTTTCTTACTAGGGGTAGAACAATGGCTTGCTATATGAGGATGGCAAGTCCATAGCTACTATGTGGGGGGAGGATGTATGATAGTCATTTTAATGGAGGTATGAATTTTGTACTTGTAGTTGTAGTGAAGAAGTTAGTGAGGGATCTTTGTCTAGGTGGGTGTGAGAATGGTGTATCTCTATTTTAGAGTTTCCTCTCTATGTGGCCTTAAGATTTAGTAAGAATAGCCTAGGAACCTTTGCTCCTTATTCTCTTTGAATCATTGTAGTGGGACAAATTTCTCTTGGAAGATGTAATCTCATTCTCCTTGCATCATCATTGCAGGATAAGTCCCTCATTCAACCACATAATTGGCAGATGCAACCTCCTCCTACAGTTTCCTCATATCTCTTAGCCTCTCTCCTCAATTATTGTGATGTCCAATGGCACACTTGAGACCATGTAAGAAGTGTATATCCATGTGTGTTGGAAGTGTGACAAATCCATCATGGAAGAGATTTACACAATGTAGTTGCTATGTAGGACTCTCTCACATCTAGCTTCAAAATATTTATATTGATCACCTGATTCTAAATCAAGTAATGCGATGGATTTTGTTAATACTTGTCCCATGTAGCTTAGCCATATGTACATCTAAGTATACCAACAAGATTTGTCCCCTTTTGTTATTGAATTTTTGAAAGACTTGAGTGCAAGTATCTATAATATGATAGCTCATGCAATCTCTAGATGAAAGTCATTTCTTGAAAGAGATCCTCTATGACCATTGATGCCACATCTAGCTCATCTTAGATGATATCATGTGCTGTGGATTACTTGCAAGCCATACAATGTATCCACGTGGTTAGAGGTCTTTCCATGAGCTTCTATCTACATAAAAGCCACTCTTAATGTCATCTTATCTTGATAATGGCTCTCTTCTTATGCGGTAGAGGTCAAATCTGCATGTCTTTGATCCTTGAAGTATTGATGCTACTAGAGTATCAAATAATCTCTTCTTCTTGTCTTTGATGAGGCATTTCTCATTGATGAAAGTTCACCTTGGATCCATTTGCTATAATTTTATCCAAATTTGAATAGATTTTTTGCTTAGAGATTGAAAATACAAAAAATCCTTCATTTTGGCAAAATTTTCATTATATACTATTGTTGAAATTGTGCGAACTTATTTGGATAGCATAAACATTGTCATTTGCTATATATATCATGTTATTTCAGCCTTCATATGGAGCCATTCATTGAAAGAAATCCTATTAACATATTAGAAGTCGCAAAGCGGAAGTGGAACAAGAAAGAATGAAGCACATCTAGCGAGAAATGGACAAGGAGCAAGAAAAAGAGGAGAAAATATTAAAACATGTCAAAATTAGGAAAAAATTTAAGAAAGCACAAGTGGCAAGAAAAAGACAAGGATTATGTGGCACAAAATGTGCTAACATGAAAAATCACACTGTTAGAAAATGCAAAATTAAATTTCTTTGAGTGACAGTGTCTCACTTCCTCGACTTGAGAGGGCACATGATCAATATGCATGTGTCCCACCGATAAGTAGAAATTTGAGCCTACATTTTGGTTCCATTGCCACCAGAACAAACAACGGAATCTCTCTAGTCAACTCTTCGGCCATAGATGGCAAGAGAAATACACCAAGCTCGAACGGGATGACTCTTCTCACCATGACAGGCTGGATGCAGAAACCTTGCATGTCAAAGTTAGAGGAAAATTATAAGGAAATTGATATATAGGTGTGTAATGTTTTGATTCTTTTGAATAGCTTAGGATTTAGGAGAGATTGGTTAGATTTGGACATTTTACCGCTTGATGCTCATAGACAGATTTGACGAGTTTGGGCTCCATCAAGTTGTTGTGAAAATTTGAGTGCTTAAGGGAATTCATGATCAATAAATTCTAAAATTTTATTGAAAATTTCCAAATTTTTATATTTCTTTTCATGTGGAACCATAGTTACATCATGGGCAAAGTATTGGATGACAACTAGCTAGTTGTGGTCCTTATGAGTAGCCCAAAAAAGCAAAAGCATGAGTGCATGATTGGAATGAATAGAGTTGGTTATTTTTAATAAAAAATTCAGCATAAAACTTAGTTTTTAGGGTTGAACATTCATGGGAAATTGTGATTTCATGATAGCTTTTTAGACATGCACAAGATAGTTATTGACTATCGGGTGTGGTAAACATAGTCGTGATCAATGGGGGCAATATTGAAACTACTTTTTTGAATCAATTGTGAGACATGGTTTTCTAAAAATGTGCTAAATCTCTAAGAATGCTCTAAAATTTTTTACTTTTCATTGATATGCACAAAAAGGTTGCATAAAGACTAGTTGGCTGATGACTAGCTAGTCTATGATGGCTTTCTTAACAGATTGTTTGTGAGTGTTTTTGGTGATGGATGATTAGAGGATGTCTTTGATGCAATTTACTACATATTGATTGTGAAAATATTGGAACTTTTTTTGAAAATTAAGTTGGTGGACGTAAATTCCAAGTGGGACAAATAGAATGTCAAACTAGCTACAATAGCAATACTACTACCTAGTCTGACCAACTAGTAATGTACTTAAGCTTTTAGAATTACATAAACCCTTGTTGTACACATAAAGTAGGCCATAAACCTGCAATATTTCTGAAAATTAATGGTTACAGACCATGGAAACTCAAAAAGTCTCATGGCACATAGAGAGTCTTCTATAGTGTTGACTTGTTCACTTCTACATGTGTAAAACAAGGCACTGTTTGAGGAGGTAAGGGTTGAATTGCAAAGAAAATTGATCCCACTTGTGTATCAATGGATTTATTTTAATTTATAGAAAAAGAGGAGTGTTGGATCACTCGGAGCCAAGGGATGCAGTTGCATGGATTTGTTGACAGGCTTTTCAAGTTACCTAAAAGGCTAGTTTGAGCCCCTGACAATACATAGTTTTGCCTTACTTGATTTTCTTCCATTTTCATAATCATTCATACCAACGAAATTGTAGGTTCTTCACCATCCATAGCCTTCTCACACTCATCCACTCATTGGGAGTTGATCACAACATTGAGGAAGCGGGTGGCTAGAGACGAGCTTGCCTTTTTGGATTTGGAGAGGATGGCATGCGCTGATTTCGTGATCCAGTCCTTAACATTGAATATCACTAATTCATTTGTAGGGATTCCACTCTAAAGTCAAAGTGGGTATCTTGTGACCTTGTGGAATCGTAAAGAGACCGTGACCTTGAGCCATACTACACCACAAACCACTATAAGTGGTGGGAAGATCATGATCGTGGTTTCCTAATCTTGCAAGATAGATCAATTACATCTTGGGCAAGATTTAAGTGTCTCTAGGACCTCAAGAAAGTAGGGTTTAACCCTATTGACCTAGAGCCTAGGGAAGCCACTTCTCTCTACAAACTCAAGCTCATGCTTGGACGTTGACTCCTTAGCCATGACAAGACCACACCAAGATGAGACATCACCACAAAGCTCTTCTCGAAGACATACTACTTGCTAGCACTTGTCCTTGAAGAGTCACCCTTTTGTGGTGAATTAGAGCACCTCGGATCCAATCTAAAATACATCCTTGCTAGAAATCCTCATGACATTATGAGGCACAAGCAACCATCGCAAGCCAAGCTTGACATAAACACAAGGAGTATTGACTCAACTACCTCCATAAGGACAACCCTTTGCTTCTAGAGAAGAATAACCTTCCATTTGAAGTGGAAACATTTACTGGTTGATCTCAATTATAAGTAACACCACCTTCACTATTGTAAGCTTATCATTATTGCCCCTACTCTTCCAAGTGCAGAAGACACACCGTCTCATAGTAGTATCATCTCAACAACGTTTGAACTTAGGCTTCTAACACACCCATCTTGGACATAACCCTTGATATGAGCTCATAGACATACATGACTTATTTGTTGAACTCTTGGAGCCCATCAAGGTATTTGACCTTGAGAATGCAACCAGATAAACCCAAGATAGTGCTTTGAACTACTCCAAACACCCCTTGAGGCCTAATCACCTACCATAAGAAGCATGTTGCATTGATAGTCACCACTCTTAAAGACAAGTGCTCCATGGCCTTTGCCTGAAACACCCAATTCTAGGGAAGGAATTACCTCTTCAAGGTGTTGGGACCATAAACACTCTTAAGACAAAGACCACCATGGCATGTCCAAGGCAAAAACCCACCAAAGGGTACCCAAAGCACCATTGATGACCCTGTTTGGAGGTTCTAAGGCACCAAGTACATACTAGCAAGCATGAACAAGTTGCTCCATTGATCCAAGTAGCATAATAGCACATAGAGTGCAAGGCCACAACATCAATTTGAGGGTCAAAACCCTCGCAAGGTCCAAGTTTTTGATGCTCTAAGCTAGATGCTCGTGAGTTGATCTGAGCAGGGATTGGTTGCATGTTGCAAATAATCCAAGTGATTGAATCGAGCAACACATTGCATAGATTTGATACTACATCATGCACGTGAGGAGTTTCTACAAGAGAATTCAAGAGCTTGAGAGACCTACAACTAGGGTGATGTCAATGGTTTTTATTAATTGTATCAAAAATGAAGAGTTGTACAAAGCCTTGGCAAGCAACTCAAGCTTGCAAAGAGATGTACTTGCAAGCATATTTGATGAAGCTATAAGAGTTGATGACTTGCTAAAGAAAAGGGGCAATAAAGCCACGTATTCGACAAGAATCATCATGATTCATAGTGAAAGATTCACTATCCATAGTAAGCAAGCAATATTTGAAGCATAGGATAAAGGAAAGGGAGTGGACTTATCACATGAAATGTTAACCTCAAGCTAGATATTGTCAAGCTTCAAGAGGTCTTGTGAAGACCTACTAGAGCCAACATCCAGTGTGTGCATTGTGGGGGTAACCACTTGCTAAGAGAGGGCCTAGAATCTAGACCTAGAACATGTACTAATTATGGAAGGTATAGGCATGAGGCTATACATTGTAGGCTATCTTACCCTACAAGCAGCATTACTACTTTGGTCGAGGGGCTTTACTAGCTCTATCAACACCTAATGAACAAAGGCCAACTGTACCTAGGATTGACATTAATCCAACTAGCGTATCTAGATCTCATGCACCAATCATAACCCTATCCCTGAAGCAATGATCTTGTGCATTATGTTGAGGAACCACTTGAGGAGGAGCCATATGTCAATCTCTACATCTTATACAATGAAGAGGAAAATTTGATCCTTATGGACTGTAGGCCCATCCCAGTCATGACATTGGGTAGCGGAAGAGGACAAGGACTAGGAGCAATGTAGTCACAAGAATCATTAACATCCTAGAATTACGGGATCCTGCACATGTATCATCCCATTGCCTCGAAAAGCAACAAGCTAACAAGGAAAAAGATGAGTTGAGATGCCCTAAATTTGGGGTTGCACATTTATATGCAGACTACCCTATGAGAAAAGCATCAACTAGTACCTCAAGCATGTTGTCCGTACCCTCACGACTATTTGGCATCAAGTCCTTGCATTAGGAGAAATATGGACTCTCTTTTTTGCCCCTTAAGGGGTTTCTCTGACCTCTCTCTCTCTAAAAAGAGAATCCAAAATAATATTATAAAAAGAGATCTTCTACAATTAAACAAATCTCGTTTTTGTGTTTTCAATAGATTTCACCTATTATTTTATTCCCAAACTGCAGGACAAGGTCACTTTTTCTCAAAATCCTCATAACTAAAAAAATACAATTCTATTTTTTCTAAAAATGCAGCCAATCATTCTTTAATGCCCTCATGACTCTTTAATGCCCTCATGACTTTTCAATCATTCTCATTCTCACTTCTTAAAAGGGCGGAAGTTAAAAAACGATATAAAATGACGTACACATCATATTTTAAGATTAGTTTTTACCCAGAGACACCTTTTTGACTCGAGAGTTTCGTTGTAAATTTTCATCTTTTTTGGATAAGTATATACCTATTTCTGGGCATTTTTCCATTCCCTCAGAAAGCTCTAGTTTTGTCCCAAATTTTGTGCATTCTTCTCTTTCCCTCCAGAATATGGTTTCTTGCATACGAGTTCTTCTGAAGTAGCATTGAGGAGTAGTTTTGATACCATTTGTTGAAATCAAATAATCTCTATCTACAACACACTCTACCCTGCTACAGCCATCTTCCCCTTTAGAAATATGCAGTAAGAAATCTCCGTCTTCAACAGTCTATACTACAAGCAATCCAGTGATAATGGAGGTATCTTTATTTTTTAATCTTTGTGATGTTATTATTCTTCACAGTTGTTGTTCAGTCCTTAAGCATCAATTCATAGAGGGAGAGAGAGGGTGGAGAGAGAGAGAGAGAGGAGGGGAGAAGGGGGGGACAGAGAGGACTGTGTGAGATGAACAAAGAAAATAAGTGATAGAGTGACAGATAGTAAATTAGGGCAGAAGATAAGATGATGTTATTGTTTTTCACTAGCCAAGCTTCAGTATGAATGTGTTTAGGGTTTCCTTGATGAATTTTTGTTGAGAGAGAGAGAGAGAGAGAGAGAGAGAGAGAGAGAGAGAGAGAGAGAGAATATTTTGGATAGAACAGAAGATAAGATTTGATGCGAATTAGAGGTAGATTAAAAGCCAAGATTACAGGTTGATTAGGGGTTGATTAGGGTCTATCAAGACTGAAAGCAAGAGAAAGAGACAAGAACCAACTGGGTTTTTAAAAAAACATAGATATAGTGAATCAAAGGGGTGTAGTTCTACGATTTGAATGTTAATCCAAGTTAACATTTGCATACTTTTTTTTTTGCAGAATGCAGGTGCAGGATGTACCAAGAGAAAGAGAGATATTCACTTTCAATTGGAGGATGAATATGCACCAATGTTCAAAAGAACTGTGGAAAGAGATGATGCAATAAGATGCAGGATGCAATAAAAAAGAAATGCAGGGAAAAAAAATGTGGACCTTTGGGTTGATGGGTGCATTTATCCACCCGATCCACTCACTCAAAGGCCACCACAATTTGAAGGGCTTACATCATTTGTAAAGTTTGCTTGTGAAGGCAATGAAGGATTGTATGGATACACATGCAGACTTGTCACACAAGGATTAGCAGGGGCTCATCAAACCTTGACAAATATGCAGACAAGATTACAAGGGAATATGCAGTCTTTGATGGAAAAGGATAGATTATTGGCTGAGAAGGATAGAGAGAACCAGAACCTACAACAAGCAATGTCTGTCATTGAAGATGCTATGCATGCTACACACCTGCAGAATATGGAGTTACAGTCTAAAGTCAATAACTTGGAGAAGGAGAATCGAAACATAGAGAGGAAGCTCACAAAAACTTTGGAGATTGGGCCCACTTTAAAAACCAAAGAGGCACGTCGGCACATCCGATCCGTTAAACCAATTGGCCAATTAGCCAAAGAAAGTGGACAATATCATAGACGGATATATGCTCAATCTACTACAATGAGAAATATGTTTCCTCATGCAGAGAATGATACTATTGCCAAAGTCCTTAGCAAGGATACGGTCAAAAATGCATTGGAAAATCGTAAATTCAGAGACATTGTGGATGGTGTTGCTAGTGAACGTCTTAGGGATGTGAGCAACTTGTTTATTGCTACAGATGCTCAGGGATTATGTGACAAGGTGGGAATGAGTTCTGAGTCATATAGTATGCTCTATCAACAATTGGATACAGGTTTTAAGCAAGTCTTCAATACTAAGTGAGTAACGCCTCTGCCAAAACCATTTCATGTGAAGAAGGCTCGAAAACAACTAAATGAGAAAGTTTTAGAACTAATTGGTGAGCCTACGCATCTGGAACACACACACATATTGAAGTATGGTTCCAAAGAAGTTGCCTTTATATTGAATGCATCCAACAACTTTGTATTGGATATATGTAGGGTTCAGATTGCTATGGTCAAGTTCTACAATATGTCTATGGAAGAATGTAGAGGCAAGCTTAAGTTTGTCCTCAAACTTGATGAGAGTGAGATTATCAAGGGGCAAAAACTTGAGCGTGTGAGTATAACACTTATGAATCGAGCATTGGATCCCAACATCGATGAAAAACATCCTTTATACTTCAATGTACAATCGGAGAATGAAATATGGTGGCTTGCAGCATTTGAAGTACCAAAGGAGGATCATGAAGAACTTAAAGTTTTTTTTAACCTCACTAATATACCCAGTGTTATTCAATAGCAAAATAATGGAGCAGTTTTACACGTTGAGGGGTTTGGGAACTATCAAGTTGAATGGCATCTTGCAGGTGATTTAAAAACATTGAAGTGTATGTTTGGTTTATCAAATGCAGCAAATGCAAAATTTCCGTGCATATACTGCATGCAAACTAGGAAGAAAGGGAAAGATGGAAAGAAAGAATGGCTTGCCAAGGCAGGACAACAGGGTGCTCCGACACGTGATCAGAAAGTCATGAGAAATGGAATGCTAATTCCAGTGGATCCAAACTGGCGCCCTATTTTGGAAATACCACTAGCAAGGGTTTACTTTTGCACATTGCATTGTTTGGTTAGAATAATTGAGAAGCTAGTATATGAATATATATGCTTTGCATACAAGATGCAGCCCGTGTCAGAATCTGATGCTACATGCAAGAAGGTAGAGCAAGTCCTCTTTGAAGTTGGATTGCACGGAGGCCAAGTAGAAATAAAAAAGGACGATAAAAAATCGGGGAAGAGTGGAAATGTTCCTTGTAAACCATGCTTTGGCGGACCCAAGGCTAGGAAGTTTTTATCTCCACCTCGAGATGAGGAAGGCAATATACTAGTAAAACAACCAGAGAAGTACGAAGCATGGAAAAAGTTGCACCTTGCTGTTTCAGATTTGAGCAATGGGGGACGAACGAGGATTGCGAAGGTAGAAGTGTGGATACATCTAGATAGATTAGCAGCTCTCTTACCGAAGTTGAGGTTTATGGATGGTGATGCCAATGCATTTAAAGAGACAGCTGCTAAATTTCATAAGTCCATGGTGGAGGCATGGACTACAAATAGCATAACACACTACATGGTCAGTATTATCACCATTGCAAAAAAAAATCATCATTTCGAATAACTTTGTGATTCTAATCTCTTTTCTTGTGCAGCATATACTTGAAGCACATGGTCCATACTTTGCAGATCAAGGAAGTTTGGCAATATGGTCAACTCAAGGCATGGAAAGATCTCATTGGCAAGCTCGCTGTGCTTTTCAAAAGGCAACTGATCATGGAGGTGGCATCAATGATTCCAATTCTATGAGGCAATTATTCCAATGGTGGTATAGGAGACTAGAGATACGATACGAGGAAAAAGAAAAGAAGTCCAAAACATCTCAAGCAAAATCTATAAGTAGGGCAATGTATGAAGTGAGAAAAGCAAGATATGAAAACAGCACAGCTAGACAACGGCACGCAGAATGGTTGGCAACCCAAGAGAGAGATGGCAAAAAATGGAGACCTAGATAAAGATAATAATTTTGATGCATTTAGAGTCCACAAGAGAGCACAAGTCCCAAGGATATGACACATCAATACTCATATCTCTAACATGAGATGTCTTATAAATTTTCTTTAAAATTTCAAATGTTTGTCACTATGTTTTTCAAAGTCGATTTCGAACTTTGTTTTTTAATTATGAAAAGTCGATTTTGAAATCCTAAGACAAAGATATGAAAATTCCAAACATTGGAACATTCACTGGCCTAGAGAGAGAGGGGGGGCATGAGGGGGGTGTTAGGAGATAGAGAGGGGTAGAGATGGGATGGAGAAATGAAATGAAATGATAAATTTAAAATTCATTTACACCACAGTAAGTTTGAAAGTTTCGTATTTAAGTCGTCTCTCCTTTCATTTTTTCCCATTGCTCTCCACTCTATCCTCCACCTTTCTATCCTTCATCATCATAGCCATGGCACGTTCCAAGCTTCCTATCAAAAAGGCGCCTGCGAGAGCAAGAGCTCAACACTCTTCTGAATCTAGTGAGCGTACTATGAGTGACAAAGATCCCCTGGTGACTGATAACGGTGGCCCTACTGCAGCCAATAATGGTGGCGCTACTGTGGCCAACAATGGTGGCCCTAGTGTGGTCGATAATGATGGTTCGCCATTGTCTAGAAATGGTGGTCCACATGCTCCAACTGCTCCACCTCCCACTACTGCTCCAGCTTGTAATACAAGCCCTCCAACACATAAAAAGCAACGATGGAGACCAGGCACAGCTGCGCTACGCGAGATAAGGAAATTCCAGAAGAGTACCGACTTGATTATTCCTAAGGCACCATTGTCCAGGTTGGTGCGAGAAATATTGGAAGATCTACAGTCAGGGCATCATCACAAGTTCTTTTCGAGGAACCATGCAAGGAATGTGGGGCGATGGTCAAGCCAAGCCTTGCTTGCTCTCCAAGAAGCAGCTGAAAGCTACTTGATTGATCTAATGAGTGATGGTCAACTTTTAGCCATTCATGCCTGACGTATCACTATTAAGCCCATAGATCTGGTTCTTGTTCGCAGGATCCGCAATAACAAGGATGCATTTAATCTTAATGTCAACAATATGCTTTGAGAAGCTACCTTGTAATTGGATCTATGTTTTTAGCTCAGGTTTGATTGTAGATTGTAAGGAGCTTAGTTTTGGGTTATCTTTCCAGTAGACCTTCAAGTATTTGATAGTAATGGCCTGCAAAATGGAGCTAAATTTTCCCTAGCTCTAGTTGTACTTGGTGCGATGCACTATCTACCGTGTATTTCATAGTTTCGCAATGCTAAATCCAATATGTGATATTCTATTTTGACCATGTTTCGCATTTTGTGAATTTTCAAGTTTCCAATTTTGTAAGTAGTTTTGTTGAGGATAAATTCAATGTGCAACCACATACACGTCGGTGATCGGTTGTACATGGGCCGATGTACTATATCCTTACTATATTTAGTGGTTTGGCAACAGTATATCCGATATGCGATATTCCATTTTACCCATGATTTATTTTTTGTCAATTTTTAAGTTTCCAATGTTTCGGATTGTGATGTTGACAATACATTTAATCTGCAGTTGCGCACACTCATTATCAGTACATTTAATCTACAATTGCGAGGTTGACAATACATTATCAGTGCAGTATAATGCAGTTAATGCATTTTCAAAAAAAGATTGAACCGTTAAATTTATAAATCAGAATCTAGTGAAACTTCACCCTCATGCTGGGCATAGAAAAACTCATTTATATTAAAAATTTGGCCCCATCAAAAGCCTCTGGGTCACCTGTCCGGAGGCTCGTATCTGGGGCCCTGAATTTGGGGGCTTCTATTGGGGCCAATTTTTTTTTGAGTGGTTGATGTGTCCTTGAGGAGCCTACAGGTAAAATTTCATGTGAATCGGAGCACTGGTGATATTTTTCCAAAGCGTGGATTCATTAATTAAAATTTTAGGGTTTTTGAAAAGTTTGGCTATAAGTTTAAAGTTTCACCTCATTTTACACATTTCACTTTTGAGTTCTGAGTTCTCTCTCCTAGAAGACATGGTACGCACCAAGCAAACGGCCCAGAGATACCCCCTGGAAATTCCATACTGCAGCCATGTCCTCCAGTTCCACCACCACCACCACGATGCCAGCATCGCAAGCGTCGATGGAAGCCAGGCATAGTGGCTCTTCGCGAGATCCGCCACTACCAGAAAACCACTCACCTCTTGATACCGAAGGCTCCATTCCAGAAGTTGGTGCGGGAGATCATGGAGGGCATACTGATCAGGAACAACAGGACCCAGTTTCCAGATACATCACGCGCGAAACAACTGGATCGCTGGACTACCCAGGCCCTCCTCACACTACAAGAAGCTGCTGAAGCCTACCTCATTGACTTATTTGGAGACTCAGTCTATGCAACAGTGCATGCAAGGAGGGTCACCGTCACTGACAGGGATCTGCGGATAGTCAGGTTCTTTCGGCGATGGAAAGATAGTCCTCGCGGAGATCAGCAAGGATAGAGGTGTACAACTCAAAAGCACATGGAATGTAGCTTCTGAAGACATTTTGTAAAGCCTTGGTTGTAATGGACCCCATGTAAAATTGTTATTAATACAAATACAAAGTTTTTGGCACGTCTTATTTTTGTTTAGTCGCTTGATATTTATTTTATTTATGTCGTTGAGTTATCGTTACATGCGTTTGAACAAATACATGTTGCGCACGAATTCGATAAAGCACTGTGTATTAAATATAGGGTATGAATCGTGTTACGCATAAATTTGACAAATATACGTAACATTCAAGTAAAAAACAACAGTAAATGACACGTATCACAAACTACATTGCACGCGAATCCAACAAACATCGGTTTTCATTACTTGAAGAGAAGATTACAAAGTGCAGTACATCAGTGATGCAATATCAGTATAGGCAATAAGTACATCTATTCTCTCCTAGGCTTCTTCGAGCTAGGCTCCCCATGGTCAGTGCTATTCTTGATCATAGGCAACAATACATTTTGCCCCAATAGTTCCTGTCTAATGACAGTGGGGTCTTCAACACCGGCAACCATGCCTCGGGCCACCATGGAGAAAAGTGGGCCAGACCTAGTACTCGTGAATAAGTAGAGTAGCTTCGAACGTCGAAGGAAGCACATCTGGGGGCCCGATCCCGACAAAAACACATGTGTGCGCTCCGGATGCCCTAGAGGCCCTACTGGTTAAGTTTCATATGAAACCGAGAATATTACCTTCTCTGCATCATCTATCTGCCGTTGTAATGGAGCATCCAGGTCTGCTCCTGCCCCACTGGGCCGCCCTCGTCTCTCTCCTGGGTAGGCACTGCATAGTCGGGTCGAGGACCAAAAAGGCTTTCCTGCAACAGCTCGAACTCCTCATCAGAGATCTGATACTATGGCGCCGCATCCTCAATCTGCTCCTAGATGCTCACAATGGCAGAGATGTCATCGATGCTCGTGCCATCATAACGAGCCACCTCATCAACATGTGGTGGGGCATCCTGTAAATCAAAATCTATGAAATCACTAGGTGCATCACGCACCATGATACAGTATAGTTCTTCTTCCCTAAGCTCCAACAACTCTAGCACATCCTACATGAGTAGATATTCCACCCCCTCGATGGTCATAGCATGGAGAGAAGAGAGGGGTGGCTCTTCGCTCGTGGGCATCTCATCAGGGCAGGGAGGTGGGTGCACAATGGCAAAGCTCTGTGCTGCCTCAACACTCAGATCGAGAGTGATCTCCTCAGGCTCCCTCTCAAAGTACTCTAGTAGTGGCCGAGAGGGTGCGTCGATGTCCTCGTCACTGTCCTCTTGCACCTCAGTGCACATAACATATATGGCAAAGGCGGCATCCCTCTCAATGAGATCCATCGTGACGTGGTCCTGTGACGAGGTGGGCACTGCTCTAGCGCGGAGATGTTGCCCCACATGCACCAGGGCTCGACTTATCACCTTTGCATGGCTAGATCCGGCACACAAACTATACAAAAAATCCATGGGAACCCACCTGAGAGTGGAGTCGGGAATAGAGCAAGTGAGAGGGTTCACTGCATCACAAAATGATGCCAATATACTAGAGTCAGGGTCTATAGCGGAAAGCGAGCTCTCTAGACTCAAGGTCACACAAAACCTAGGGTATATCTGGTCCCCTATGTGTGCGTAGCATGTGGAGCTGATCCATGCGGCGAAAGCGGGAGTGGTAGCCATGGCACACAAAGAGAGAAGGAAGGAGAGCACAAGTGTAGGGAAGTGGAGAATGAAAGTGAAAATGAGTTTGGAGTTATAGCTTTTATGTGTCTAGGGTTTTAAATAAAGGTTCTTTATAAAGTTATTAACTCTAAAGTTTCAAATTAAAACTCTTACCTTAGTTTCTTTATTTCAGTACTTTAAAGTCACTGTTAAAATTACTCATACAGATAAACACTTTGTTCTACATTATTATATCCTCGAATATGTTTGGGTCGCTGAGTATATTCAAGTCTAACGAGAGAAAATATATAATTTTTTAAAAAAAATAAATCTAAAAGGTCTTGAAATTCCCTTTGGATCCAATTTAATATTAAAATTTAAGAAATGAGCAGCAGAGATGCGCTACAATATATCATTGTGCAAAGACAATATTCTCTAGATTATAGACCTCTAACCTGCAAATTAATTATGATTTTTAACTGCACGATTGAGTAATTATAGTATGTATTATCGCACGCTTGGATCACAGTAAACTAAAATTTAAAATACTCAGAAGTTCAAAAAAGGTATGTATTCGCTCTTTATAAAGTTTTTTTACAAGGATTCCACTATCTCAAGGATATGTGGAGAAGCACATTGTTTACATGTCATGGATTGCTCACTACGAGTCCTGACTTTTCTATTATCTAACTTGAAATAGAAGTCGTAGAGGGGCTCACTAGACATTAATTGGATTTCTTGTCTCAGAAAATAAATGGGCCAATGACTCTCTGCGCTGACTACGAAAGGATTATGACCACTCCACAAGATTACCACATCTACGAGCGCGGTATGTGTGTCATCTCGGATATCTTGATCCAAGCTGATCCACTCCCCTCGCAAAAGTCGCCATCTTCTATATCGAAAGCGAATGCACAGAGATTGTCTAGCAATGAAATACCTGTAATAAAAACAAAAATAATGGTAAGTGATCAATGCGACTAACATAACAATTCATCTAAGCGAGACCTATGTCAATTAAATCAAGGTATGCAAAGTAGTAAAAAAGTTTTACCTGAATGTAATATTAGATTGGTTGATCCTGCACTCAATCGTCTCATCAAAATGTGTTCTTTTGACTTGCCTTGAGACTCACCCAATAGTTGACTCATCCATTCCTCGGATGGACACTTGCATTGATAAGTAATCTTTGTTTTCTTCAAAACATCACATGAACCAAACAAATGTGCAAACAATGAGAATGGAATAAACCAACTAAGATGCACATCTTTGGAGCATGTGGTGGGTTTCATAGCACTATTGATGTTAGATTTTATCTTTGACTTGCAAGCTCCTGACAACTCCAAGCTACCAATGAACCATTCACCACTAGACAGTGGCAGCAATGGGACATGCTGCAATCTCTGGCTTTCTACCACATACAATGAATTATAAAAAAAGATATTTTGAGTGGCAAGTTGACTTGCAGAGGTATTATCATAGATTAAAGAACCTATCTCTTCATGCCAAACATGTATCTTGCCGCTTAAACATTTCACATTCTGCCATTCATGCAAAGTCGATGGATATAGAGCTGTCAATCAAACAAGACTGAATTAGAATACTGCAAAGACTTTTAAAAACAACTCTGATACAAAAGAATAATCAATGATAAAATTTAACAACTTACTGTTTTGTTTATAATTTGCAATGTTGTTCTCGTCGTGTACAGAGATTTGTTTATGCATATAAAGATGTTGAATCAACACTTCTGTTACTGCACTTGTGCCATTAAACACTTTTCTGAACTCTAGAATTCTACCTTTCCAATGTTTGCTAGGGTTTGCAACATCCTTGTGCTTGACCTTGAAACTCCCTCGAGTACTTGGGTGCATCAAAATCCAATCCAACTTATAATACTTATCACAAATCCAATTACCGCCATTATCTTTCCTGTTGAAGACCTCCACTGCAAGTATGCTACTAATATTTTTCCTCCGCGAAGACATCTGTAACAACCAAATACAAAAGTTACCTATCAACATGTGTATAATTTGCAAATGTTCTCTCCAAATGAAATGAAATTTAAATGGATCAATTTAAAAAAGAAACATTGTACCTGTAATTTCTTTCACAAAGATCCCTAGATATGTTGAACAAGAAGTTGACTTATAGCAAGACCATTGTTCCTTCACTGACAGATTCCTGCAGTACAAAAACAAAATAAATATTGGGTCAACGCATAAATATAACTTATATAGGCTTTGTCCAAATGCATTGAAATTTAACCATGGAATAGTAGTAAAAAATGGCAATATACTTGAGGCTTTCTCTGCAAAAAATCCCAAAGATGTTGTAGAAGTTGAGTTCTTAATAAATCATTGTTCTTCACCCTCGGAGATTCTTGGAGTAAAAAAACAAAGGAAAGCTCAGTATGCATGTAACTTGTATACATTTTGTCTAAACGAGATAAAATTTAACAGTGGAGCAACAAAAAAACAAGACAATATACCTGTAACTTTGTTTACAGAGAAACCCTAAGATGTTGAAGAAGAAGTTGAGTGTTCAAAATCCCAAAGATGTTGTAGAAGTTAAGTTCTTAATAAATCATTGTTCTTCACCCTCGGACATTTTGTCTAAACGAGATAAAATTTAACAGTGGAGCAACAAAAAAACAAGACAATATACCTGTAACTTTGTTTACAGAGAAACCCTAAGATGTTGAAGAAGAAGTTGAGTGTTCAAAATCCCAAAGATGTTGTAGAAGTTGAGTTCTTAATAAATCATTGTTCTTCACCCTCGGAGATTCTTGGAGTAAAAAAACAAAGGAAAGCTCAGTATGCATGTAACTTGTATACATTTTGTCTAAACGAGATAAAATTTAACAGTGGAGCAACAAAAAAACAAGACAATATACCTGTAACTTTGTTTACAGAGAAACCCTAAGATGTTGAAGAAGAAGTTGAGTGTTCAAAATATCACTATTCTTGACTGTAAGAGACTCCTAGAGCATCAAAACAAAAGAAATTACATGTCAGAGAATGCACATAACTTGCACAGGTTTTCTCCAAATGAGATAAAACTTTACCATAGACATCTATGGAAGAGAGAAATATACCTGTAGAGTTTTGTGAAGAGAATCTTAGGGCTTTGGTAAAACAAGCTCTGCTCTCTTAAAACACATGAAACTCTCTCTGTGCTTGTGCAAAGCAAATGAAATTTTACAGGGTTACAGACAGGGCAAGCAACAGTGAGGCTGTAAACTTTCGTCAGGAAAGAAGAAGCGGGGAAAGAGATATGACAAATTTGAGTTCCGCCTAAGAAAGAGGGGGAAACTGAAAAGGGGAGAAAAGAAAAGTCAAACATAAAAAATAAGAAAATGAAAATTTGAGGCACAAACTTCCAAGAAGTGACAGCATTGTAGTCCCCACATTTTTCCTTATTTTATTGCTAAGGGAAGATTTGGTCCAAGATATGGCTAGAAGATTCATGTTGCATGAATCTGGAATCCCAGCTCTCTCATTGGTTAGGCCTATATTTGTTTATTCACTCCTTAAGGGGCAAAAAAGAGAGTCCATATTTCTCCTAATGGATGATGAGGCTACCCTTGTACCACTAGAGGTGATGACTTGGGCACATGCCAAGCAAGCTAGAGTGTCAATAATTGGGCCTAGTAATGTGGATGTTTCTTCTATAGGCAAGAAGAACATAAAAAATAAGAAAAAGAGAGGTGAAGGAAAATTAATCTAAAGAATGATAGCACTATGACACTAACATCAAGAAGAAAAATGCTTGATGCAGAACTTGAAACCTCAATTCCAAAGACTAAAAAGAAGAGAAGTGCTACAGCTGGAGAATATCTCAACCTAAGGCACCAAATCGAGATCATCGAGAAAGTAAGGGAGCCGGTAGAAGAGGCTCAAGCCAACATTGGGCAATCAATACTAGACCATAAGGATCAAGAAATATCTAGCACATGGAGCCACCTCCCTCACAACCAAGAGTGAGAACCTCAAGAACACTTAGACGAAGAACCTGACTTGCCCCAAGATGATCTAGAACTAGAAGCTCAAGTACCCAAGGAGAGGCAATGTCAATGAGGTTTATGCAGGAACGTTACCAATCCTTGTGTCCACACAATTTATGTTGCCTTTAGGCCAACTAAAGATACAAAATGGGGGATTATGGTGTACGCTTAAGTCATGGGTTGAGATGCAAGAGTGATCATGTTAACCCCAAGTCGAGATGGCGGAGAAATGAAGAAAAAAGTGAAAAAAAGATGGAAAAAGTGAAAAGACATGCAGGTGGCCTCTAAAGCTAATTTGGGGCAAAAAGTGCAATTTTAAATGAAAGATGCCTCAAAAAGCTCGAAAAACTCTTGTAAAAGAGCACCAGGCTCCCTCCTATGCCATTTGTAAAAGAATAGATGGGTATAGGTTGAGGCCATGAATCAAGAAGAGGGAATTAGAAAAAGGGACCTTGCCACAATGGGGCCAGTCATGTAAAAAGGGATGGGTGCCCATGGGAATTTAGGGTTTTGTATATAAAGTTCAAAAAGTGAATGAGAGCTCATTCTTGTGGTGTGTGGAGAGGGAGCTCATGCTCAACCGCCAAGACCCATGGATTGCTTATTGTTTCAAGTATTTCAAGAGAGCTCTAATGGCTATCTCTCACCTAGCCGGCGTGCCCGTCGATCCTACGAGTGTAGTGAGCTTACCTTGATGCTGAAATGAGTTGCCTCCTCTCTCGCACACACCGGTAGCTCCATGATCCTAGATGCTAGCTCAAGCAGTGCTGCCAGGCTCCCTCCTATGCCATTTTGTAAAAGAATAGACAGGTATAGGTTGAGGCCATGAAGCAAGAAGAGGGAATTAGAAAAAGGGACCTTGCCACAATGGGGTCAGTCATGTAAAAAGGGATGGGTGCCCATGGGAATTTATGGTTTTGTATATAAAGTTCAAAAAGTGAATGAGAGCTCATTCTTATGGTGTGTGGAGAGGGAGCTCACGCTCAACCACCAAGACCCACTGATTGCTTATTGTTTCAAGCATTTCAAGCTAGATCTAATGGCTATCTCTCACCTAGCCGACGCGCTCGTCGATCCTACGAGTGTAGTGAGCTTACCTTAATGCTGAAATGAGTTGCCTCCTCTCTCGCACATGCCGGTAGCTCCATGATCCTAGATGCTAGCTCAAGCATCCTCAAGCCTCCTCCATCTCCAAGCTCCATCCACTATAGCCGTGCACACGAGAAAAGAGAAGAGACGAGAAGAGAAGAAGAGAAGAGAAGAAGAGAAGAGGAGATGGTGAAGAGCTTCATCCTCTTGATCCCTCACTTCCACATACTCACTCCCTCACACTCTCACACTCCCTCTCTCAAGAGCACACACAAGCAAGGAGAAGAGAAGAAGAAGAGAACTCTTGTTAGCCACACACCACAAGAATGAGCTCTCATTCACTTTTTGAAATTTATATACAAATCCCTAAATTCCCATGGGTACCCATCTCTTTTTACATGACTGGCCATTGTGGCAAGGTCCCTTTTTCTAATTCCCTCTTCTTGCTTCATGGCCTTAACCTATAACTGTCTATTATTTTACAAATGTCACAGGAGGGAGCATGCTGCTCTTTTTCAAGAGTTTTTTGATCTTTTTGAGGCGCCTTTCATTTAAAATTACACTTTTTGCCCTAGCTTAGCTTTAGAGGCCGCCTGCATGTCTTTGCTCTATTTTCATCTTTTTTTCACTTTTTCTTTCATTTCTCCACCATCTTTCTCCGCCATATCGACTTGGGGTTAACATCATCCCCCTTCGAGACGGGTGCCAGCCCCATGGCACTTCTGGTTGTGTTGTTGGGGAATGGTAGGCAGTTGGCAAATTGTTCGGGTGAGGGTAGGGCCACATGTAGACTCGGATGCTTGTGGAAGCTTGGTAATGATGTTTGTTGGAGAAGCCAATTGGATGCCAAGTGGATGATGGGGGTCTTTGAAGTTGGTGGTTTGTTATCTTTTGTATTGCCTGAAAGGAGAAGGTGCGGTGCGCTACTTAAGGGGAATGTCTACCTTATTGTGTGGTGCATCATGCTCGGGCTAGTGGAATGGGGAGGTGGATCTAACCATAGGAAAGCCTAGGTGATGTACCACACTTGAGGACCCTATTCGTGCAAAGGGTTGTGGGGTGCAAGTAGCTTAGGGCGACAAGTCTAACCGTAGGCAAGTGTTACCTCCCTAGGTATGTCCTGCCCTTGATGAGCCCTAAGTGTGAAGTGGGGGATCAAAAGGGATAGGGGGCTAGGAGTGGAGCCGGCCGACAGAAGCCACCGGGAATGCCTAACTTGAGGACCCCTAGGTGCAGTGATCGTGTTTTATGTGGTGCTAAGTGCTTCTTCAAGTCAGTCATTTTTTCCATGTCCTTGTGTGATGTTTCTCTTGCTTTTTCTTTCATGCTTTTCTTTTTCTTCTTTTGCTTCTTCTTCTTCTTTAAAAAAAAAAAGTATTACACTAGTAGGATGACAGCCAGTGCCTAATTCTCATTGTCTGAATTAGGCAGAGAAGGGGGTCGGATGGATTTGCTAAAAAATTGCAAGCTCTCCATGTATGCTTTAAGATTCATGCAAACGTGGAGTGAAGTGGTGGAGAGAAAGGGATGATTACATTTGGTGAATTGGCTGTTGTTTATGTCTTCTAGGAGAGGTAGGCAAAAAGAAGGGAGGAGGCTAGCCCTCATCATCAGGCACGCTGTGGCACAGCTGTCGATGGCGTTAGGATCAAAGAAGAGGGGAGGCAGGCCACGTTCTTGCGATGTCGGGTTCTGCTTAAGTAATAATTTAAGAAGCCTAAGATAATTACATGTAGTTATGAAAGCTGGATCAAGGCAAGAGGAGAAGCCGGCAAGGAAGCGAGTCATGGAGTCATCCAAGATTTTCGAGTTGAAGATGAGGGCGTGTTCAAAAGAGACAACATTAGAGTTGTAGATAATGGGAAAATCATATCGCCCGTGGAGGGTGGCATCAAAATCCACTCCTAACCTACGAGGGTATGCCATAAATGTGGGGTTGTTCCTCTCATAGGGTAGGGGTGTTGCAAAAAGCCATCCAGGCGAGCATGCTGATGTCGCACACCCGCCTCCTCCATAGGGGCTATCAGTTATAACCTTGCACGGAATGTGGCACTTCAAACACTTTATTTTGTCAAAATTGGGCTTCTTCAGTTCCCCAAAGAGTGGGGTTCTTCTCTCTTTCTTTCAGCCACTTCTGTCCTAGTTGGCTACTAATCCCAATCACCTCCTCGATCACCTTGAGTGGTAAGACCCTCTACAGGTTGTTGGGCATGAGAAAGCTGAAAGTGAATGGCTATTTTTCTCTTTCCTGTCACTCCCAAACTACTAGTTCTACATGGAATTTTGCGGGAATGTCATCAGGGCATGGTGGGAGGGGCGTGGACGACTGTACTACTGGCTTGGCCCTTAGCTGCTTTCTAGTTTCTTCTAGTAAAATTTTCCTTCTTTCCCTGAGCGCGGCTTGTATTTCCACAGACATGTCGACCGGTTGTTGCTCTTGGGAATGCAGCGAGGGGGACTGTGAGATCACCTCTTCTCTAAACCTTCCCATATCAAATTGAAGTTCAACTTCATCCCCCTGCCGGTGTCCTTGTTGTGTTCCCTCTTTAAACCCTATCACATCAATTTCCTGGGGGGCTAGGCCACCCAGTAACAAGTACTTTCATTGATCATCTAGGCTTAGCTTAACCTCTGCAGGTTGGGGTGGCATCTGCAGCCTTGCGTGCAAAGCTCTATGTGCGATACTGAGTTTCTTCTTAACTACCTCCAATGACTCTCCTTCTTCTGGGCGGGTGGTGTCCATCAGTGTATCTAGGAAGGCCTTTTGCTGGGTATTAAAGGCTACCTGGGCGGCTTCTGCTTTGCTCTCTGCAAGGATCTTCTCTTTCTCTACCAGAGCTGGGCAGTGCGCTAGTGTCTTTACCCTTCTTTCATTTTTCCCTACCCATTCCTCGGCTCTCTTCTTCATCTCTTCCATGCTCTCACCTTGCCTCTAGACCAGGGATACGAGTTTCTGCTCTTGGTCCTTTAGCTCTTTGCTCATGGTTTCCTGTTCTTTCTTTCCTTGGTCCAGCTTGTCGGTCATGGTTTCGATATCTTTCTGTTGGTGCTCTAACTCCTGCTTTCTTTCCTCATCCCTGGCAGTAAACTCAGCCATAAGCTTTTTGATCATATCGGTTTTTGTAGCCAACTCTTCATGTTGTATGATTAGGAGCTTGTATTCTCTTTGCATCTTCACGAGTTCCTATGTTTCATCCTCTAGCTGCTGCCTCCAGCCCTCTTCCCTGTCATCCTTAGCCTTCAGCTCCTGTTTGAGATTAGAGATTTCCCTTTGGTGCATGGCTATTACTCGAGTCTTTTCGATCTGAAATGCAACCACTGACTCTTTTTCCACTGCCAACTCAGCCGCCGCAGCTATCTTCCTTTCCTCCTTAGCCTTCTCCAATTGAGAGAGCAGCTTGGCGATGTACTCATCGTAATTAGTTGGTGGCATCATTGTTGTGTGGATGGGAGTGGTCAAGGCCTCCACTTTGTGGTGCTTCGAATCTTGCCTTGACTCAGCGTCCGTGGCTGGCATTTTCTGCCCTGTAGTTGTGATCTCGGTTCTCTTCCCTTGGGACAATTCTTTGTTAATAAAGTACTGCATCCACGCCACAAAGTTTGAGACATCTGTGCTGGTGGGGATGCTCGGGGTGAGGGTTATTGCTTTGGTGGGATGCACTAGGAGGGTCGGAATAGGGTGGATGGGAGCCTTGCCTTTGCCCTTAGTGACGGCTGACAGTATGATTTCTGGCACCTGCGTGCTAGAATAGAGCCCTCTAGGCGGGCTCATAGCCCCTAGGTCATCTGCCTTGCTTTGCTGTTCGATTGACCTGCATGTAGCTTCGGCCAAGTCTTCCTCCTTCCTTCTTAGCTCCTCCTGTTCTTCAGCAACTCTTCTCTCCCTCTCTTTCTCTGTTTTCCTAGACTCTTCTTCCAATCTATGTGCTTCCTGCTTTTTCTTCTTCTCCCTCTCTTCGGCCTCCTTGAGGGATTCCCTCTTTGTCCTCTCTAAATCCTCTTTCTCTTTTTTTCGGCCTTTGTCATGCTTCTTCACTTGTGTCATCTTTGTAACAGGTTTCTTTGCTGTCTTCTTGCTCATTTGTTCCTTTTGTTCTTCCCCTTCTTCTTCACTCTCAGTTCTGTCTCACTGGATGCCTCTTTGTCCTGGTGAGGGGGCGATCTCTCGGGTGTTTCTCCTTCTCCTTCCTCTGCATCTTGAGCCTGTTTTACCGCCTCCTGAATGAGGGAAGTCAAAATGCTTTCATAGCCAACGGATGAGGCTTTGGATGAGGCATTCTTTCTTTCTGTGGTCTTGGACGCTAGGGAATTCCCACTTGTTGGTTTACTGCCCAAAGCCAGCGCTTTTGCCGCCTAGTCAATGGTCTTACATACATAGCCATTCCAGTTGACTTTGTCCAAGGTGCAAGCTACCACATTCTCCAGCACAGGCATGCTGATTAGATGCATCAAGGAGTTGTAGTGCTGGCTTGATAAGAGTGCATACACTAGCTTTGCTTGTAGACGGTTGCTTGTAAACGGGCTTCTGCATCAGGAATGTCCTGGATGCTGATGCCGTCATTGGTTAGCACTTCTTCCCTCTTCATCTTAAGTATAGCATAAACATCTCTCTTATGCTTTTTCTCTACCTTTGGCTCCAACCCCAACACCTTCTCCACCAAGGCTAGGTTTAAGTGTACTTGCACCTGCTTGGCCTTTTCTCCCCTTCCCACCGTCACTGTGCCGCACTCCTGGTCTGGGTTGTACGTCCTGAAGAGCTCCACACACTTCATGTGGTCAGGCTCTTGTGCAAAATTCTCAAGGTACTTTGTGAGGTTGCATTGCTCGACAACTCTCTTGGCTGTTTCCTCCTTGGCCACCACACCCTCTATGTTATGGATGGTTCGAAATTCGAGCTGGTTGTAGGTGCGGTTTTCTAGGGTGATGCGATATTGCATCCTTTCCTCCTCTGTGAATGGGAATCGATGGGCACGGTCTTGCTGTGACATCTTTCGTTCCTGTCATGAACCTAAGTTTTCATTAGTGCTTTCAAAATAATAATTTGCTAGAAGAGAAAGACTCTATGTGTTTATTGAATGAAAGCATTAAAATCCAATGTAGATTCTTCCCTTCAGATCTGACTTTTTTTCCCTTTATTTCAAAGTTCTCGTGCCATTTTCTCTACCTCACTCATTTTTTACGTGTTTATGTGTTTGCTTGATTTTGATTCACCTTACCTCCCCTCCCCTTCCAGCTTGAGAAGAAGCCTTCCTAGGATTGAAAGTTAGGAGGTCAAGGGCATTCTGCAATGTGGTCTAGGATTTACATGCATAGGAGCCAAGTATAGAAATTGGGATTGTACTCTAACTAAGCTTCGCAGTCTAGATCAAAGGGTCGAATACCTACGTGTGTGATGTATGTGAGAACATCTATTAGGAAGTCACCGAAATCGACACGGCTAGCAATATGTAACTCTTCCTCAATCACAGTAGGCGATCGAGGTAGGGGTTGCCTTTGATGTTCTCTTCTATCGGTTGGCCACGAAGAGTGGTTAACACTCTATATGAGGTTGGTGCGATGTAAGTGGGGTCGTACTTTGTTATTTTGATTGCGCGGTGCTGCTCAGCGTTGGTCATTATTTAGCATCCTTCAACTTCCCATTGCAATCGAAGAGTGTACCAGTGCCTTAAGAACGGGGATTCAATATCAGTAAGTTTTGATAATTCTGCGATTTCTTGGTCAGTAATGGCAGAAGTGGTTTGTTTATCATAGGACGTGATGAGGCGCTATTTGATGGCCTGCTCTTTGGATATCTCGCTGATGAGTAATTCAGCAGCGGAGTTAGAGGCATTTGCGAATGCAAATTCAAACGTCTCCCAAGAATAAGGCATCGTTCGAACTTCATTTGCAAAGGGTTCTTGCGCAGTAGGCCTAAATCCAAGAGATCATAGCTCAGCACTAACGACATGAAAGCGGTATCGAGTCGTCTAATGCAATCAACCACATCCTCCTCTGTGTCCTCAGCGACCAGATCGGCGGCCAGTGTTAAGAATGATTTCCACTCATGAGGGGGTCAAAGGCCTGTTGGCAGTTGAGGTTTGATAGAACTAGAGCCTTTGACAACAAACAATTGCGGTTGTGGGTGTTCTTGAGATTGCGGTTGGACCTCTTGAATTAGGGCTGGGGTAGTAGTAGTGACGTCTGACAAATTGTTGCCTTTGATATGGATTAGGGAAGTCTGAGCGGCTCTATCGAGTGTTGATTCATGTGACAATGTTTGTCGTTTGGGTTGATAGGCTTTTTCGACTTTCTTGGGCGTATGTGCGGATGAGCTTGATGGATATGGGTCTTGAAAGCGTTGTGGCTTCTGGCTTTGAGGTTTTATGAGGCTTGGTGTGATCAAACTTGAGGGCAGTGTGTGAGTAGTGCCTCCAGCCGTGCGGGCCTTAGGGATCCATATCTAAGCATTTTCCTCATAGTAGCCTTGCACATGCAAGAGGGCTTTAGGGACCCATCTTGGGTTGATCATGCATCGATTTGTGTAACTGTGCCTTGGCCTCCTAGGTTTAGAGTTTCTAGTGTTATGAGGATGTGAGCATTGACTCCTAGGCGGCGGTTGCGGTTGCTTGGGCCTCCATTGAAGCCTAGGCTGTTGGACGTTAGCCTTTGTGATTGTGAGGGCGATTCTAGAGATTCGGTGGGTGGTGGCCGAGCACTACCCCCCTCCTTAGACTTGGCTGCTAACATTTCTACCGATGGTCTTGTGGACTTTGATGAGGTCACGCAGTCCTTGCCGAGGGCTGTAATAATGCGAATGTTGCCTATGGCGAGGTGGATAAGCTGCGATTCATAAACAACATTGCAGTGAGTTTGCTTCTTGAAGGTTCGCCCTAGCAGCAATTCCGTGTCTACATCTTCAGCGTTTGGCAACACATAGAAGATCATTGGTACAGTCTCAGACTCGATAGAAACGATAGCCTTGCACTTGCTGAGAACTCCATATGAGTAGCCCCCATATGGGCTTAATTTGGCATTGGTGGACTGTAGTGGTGGTTTGCCTTGTCGGGTTCAATGATCGTGAGTTAAGACATTGAATTCTGCTCCCTCTTCAATCAAGGCATTGAAAGTGCATGTTCGCTTGGTAGTGACCGTGATGTGTAGGTATGCAGGTTCTATGGCTTCCTCATCCTCATCATCCATTTCAATGATCGTGGCTGCTCGTACTTTGACAGGGGGTTCTAACATTGGTGGCTCATGTAGCATATGCGTGGGAGGGTAGTACTTATTGACACGACTGCCATTGAAGAAGCCTATGCCCTCGGCGTCTAGAGTCTCGAGCTCAACGTTGCTAGTTTGGCTGATTGCACGAGCTTTGAAAGGTCCAAGACCTCTAAACTTTATTTTTTGCTTATGCCCCTTAACTGAGTACAGGATTACTAAGTCTCCCTGTTCAAATTTGCGGTGCTACTTGACATGCTTGTCAAACCAGCTCTTGCGTCGTGCCTTCTCACATATGAGTGCGTGAGTGGCTAGAAGACGAGTTTCCGAGAGGCATTCGAGCTCAACCAGGCATTGCGTCCATGCCTCCTTTCCTTCCCATCATTCCTGAAGTGCTATTTTTAGGCTAGGAACGAAGAACTCTACAGGGAGAATTGCTTCAGTTTCGTAGGTCAACCTAAAGGGAGTCTAGCCGACAATCGTTTTATAAGCTGTATGGTAAGCCCACAAGTCTGCCATGAGCTTGTTATCCTAATCGTTGCGTGAAGTGGAGACTACTTTGGTCAGAATGTTTAGAAGAACCTTGTTCGTGGATTCTGCCTGGCCGTTTGCTTAAGGGTAGTATGGAGAGGATTTTTGATGGATAATTAGAAAGGTGGATAGAAGATGTGCTATCACTTCTTTGATGAAATGTATACCTTGGTCACTGACTAGTTCCATATGGGGCAGTCGAATAGTGAAATCATCTGCTTCCACAAGAACTTGGCAGTCATTCTAGCATTGTTCTTTCGTGTCACTCTTGCTTCTGTCCATTTCGTTGTGGCCACAATGATGTATTTGTCCTGTGAATACTGTGTAGCTGGGCTGATGGGTCCTATGAAGTTAATTTTCCATTTTTCGAAGGGTTCTCGTGCAATGATTGGGGTCAACTCCATTTGATTTTTGTGAATCGGGACCTTTGTTCGCTGACACTCGTCACAATGCTTAACGAATCATGCTGCATCACGAAACATCATTGGCCACCATAGTTGAGACTGTAGCACCTTGTGGACTTTCGTGTCTCCATTAAAGTGCCCACTAGCAATTCCATTGTTGCCTTGAGAGCACATTGTGTATCTCATGCTCGCACACGCATCTACGCAGCAGTCCATCTTGCCCTAGTCGATATAGCTGGCCTGCTATCAATTGGTAGGGTTGGATCTTGAGGATGAGTCGCCTAAGTCTTGCCTTTTCTATCGGTCGCTCAGGCAGTCCGTACTCAAGCACTTCTACTATGTCATCTGCCCAATATGGAGCTAGATCAGCCTTAAATAAATCTCTCCCTGGAAAGGTTAAAGAGATGAGCATCTGACAATTCATCAGCAATGCCTTCTTCGTGGCCTCTCCCGTGGGATGCATGACATATGGTCAGCTATGTAGTGCTGTTTTCCTTTCCATACAACCATGGAGAAGTCGACTCCAAAAGCAGAAGGAGCCACCGAGCTATGCGTCCTGTAGTGCAAGGTTTATTCACTAGATATATCAAGGCTTGATGGTCCACAAAGAAGGTAAAGGGTGTAGCCAATAGATAATGTCAAAATTTCTTCACAGCAAACACCATGGCCAAGCCCTCTCTCTCTATTCATCGAGTAATTCATTTCCATCTCAGTGAGTTGTTTGCTAGCAAAGCTCATTAGGTAGTCCAGGTTGCGTTTGCCAGGTTGGCACAACACTGCCTCCACATCAAATTTTGAGGCATCAATATACACATGGAAGGTAATGGTCCAATTTGGGGCTCGTAGAATTAGTGTTGTGGTTAGAGCCTTCTTCAACTTTTCATATGCTCGTTGGCATGCTTCAATCCATTCAAAGACAATCAACAACTTGTATAAAGGTCTAGCAATCAATGTGTAATTCAACATAAACCGCCGATAGTATCTCGTATGGCCTAAGAAGCATTGAAATCCCTTATAGTTAATTGGGGGCAGAAGATCAACAATAACCCTAACTTTAGAGAAATCAGTGGAAATGTTGTTCTTTGACACCACGTGCCCTAGGATGCATCCATGCTTCACCCAAAACTGGCACTTTAAGGGGTTTAGGGAGAGATGATATAGGCGACACTGCTCAAAGAGTGCTCGGAGTTTGTCTAAGTGTTCTCTCTAGGTTGAGTGAACACACAAGTCATCTACGAAGACTTCCAACTCTTTGCGAAGCATGTCTTTAAATATGACACATATGAGGCGTTGGATGGTGGCGAGGGCATTAATCAACCCAAAAGGCATGCTTATGTAAGAAAATATACCCCACTTAGTGGCGAAGGCAGTCTTATGCTTGTCAGCAGGATGCACTTGCACCTAATTGTATCTCGAGAAGCTGTCCAGAAAACTATAGGCTTTCTTGCCAGTCACTCTTTCAAGCATGTGCTCGGTGTACGAAAATGGATAGTTGTCCCTCTTAGTAGCAGCGTTCACCTTCTTGTAATTGACACACATGCTAATTTTTCCATTCTTCTTCATGAGAATGACTATGGGCGATATCCAGTCCGTGTGCTCAATTTGGTAAATGAATCTTACTCTCTTCAGCTTGTCAATCTCTTTCTTGACCACTGAGCATGTTTTGGATTCATAGGGTACAATCGCTGCTTGACTGGCATAGCATTTGGTGTCATCTGAACTTACCTCCAACTTAGAGTCAAACTCCCTGTCTTCGCTAGAAGAGGTGGTCTCCCTTGGTGGTTGCAACTCAGATGGTGACTCTGTCCTAAGCACTTGTGTTGTATCGGATTGGGCTAGGTCTACTTGATCGAAATCTATGGCTCCTACGTGTTCCAACCAGGCGCGATCACATTCGATGTGCATGACCCCTCTCTCTATCCTGAAGGCACTCTTTTTTTGCGGCTTGGAGTCTGCTTGTATTTGTTCTATTTTCCATCCCTAAGTGTCGTATTCTACGGTATCCATCTCACCCTCGCTTTCGTCACTGAAAGATTGGCAATCTTCATATTCATCGTTGGAGTCCCCTTTGTCAGAATGCTTGTCGTCTCCTAGGCCTTAGTATATCTCTTGTCTTTGATCGGGGATTAGGGCCCAGTTGTACATGAGGTTCAAGTCATGTACCCTGGTCCATTGCCACTTGGATTCATCTAAGAGATCTTGGAGTGGTTTGAAGTTTGCTGCTGGATTGCAAGCTAGCTTGCCCGTTAAATATTCCAGAATCTCTTGGAGTTGCCTCTTGCTATTTGGCACTTGGAAGGTGACATGTTTAGGTCTTCCCTCCTAAAGGGTTCCTACCATCATGCAAACTAGTATGGAGGGTGTGTCTTTAGACTTACCGATTGTCTTGATGGCTTGCTCGTATGCCTCATGATCTGAGAATGGCAGGTCGATTGTAGCAAGGACATGCATCCAATCTCGCTCGTCCTCTGGGCATGGAATATACTTGGTCAAGGGTCCATAGGACTTCTTGACTTGAGCGTTCCCTTTAAGCATTGCGAAGATGGCATCCAAGTGAGCTAGCGAGGTCTTCCAAGTGTCCATCTCTACCCTCACGGTGTCTGTTCTATTGCCAAGTAAGATTAAGCCATTACCCCAATCTTCGATGACTTTGGCATTGCATATCCAAGGTCGGCCTAATAGGATATCGTAGTCCACACCCTTCATGACTATAAAGTCAATCGAGGATTAGACACCTACGATTTTCACTAGCCAGTTTTTTAGCACCCTGAATGCTTTCACTCTCATACCATTTGCTAGTGTGGCATTGAACTTAGTAGTCTCAACAGGTGGGTTTTCCCAAGTTTGAAGCACTGCGTGACTAAGCACACTAACCCTAGCTCCCATGTCTATGATCCCCTTTCTCATTGTGCCGCCTAGGGCTAGGACCAGTAATACTGTATGCATCTCAGTGCCCTCCCAGAAGGCATTAATGTGCAAGGAATTTGGCACAGAGTGCAGGTCAGAGTCGGTATTTGTGTCTCTACATCATGGTCGTGCAGATCAGCATCTTGCTCTTGTGATCCTTCAACCCACTTTTTTAGGTCTTGCCATAGGGTGGGACGCTGCTTAAGCAGGTCTCCCAGACTTAGCGTCACAGGGGTGGTTACCAGCGTGGTAAGGAGGTCGTTGGTTGCTCATCTCTCTCCTAATCTAGATTGTCCTGGCCAATGGCCGTGACTGATTTGCGTGCCTGCAGCATCAAGACTTGGCCTAAGCGGTATTGCTTGTGGTGCGGTCGCATCCCCTAACTTTGTCGAGGGGGTGAGATTGGCGTGCTTATGCTGGAGAGATCATTGATCTCGTCCTCTAGGATGGGCTTAGTGTCCTTTAGGTTCTCTTGGGCATCTCTCACACATTCCTTCACTTTCTCTATGGCCTCTAGTTGGCACTTTTGATGTGGATATTCCCCCTGCTTAGCACTTTCCTTTTCGGTCGTCTTAGGGGCTGAAGTTTCTGCCTCTGCATCAGTGACATTCTTTCTAGGCAAGTAGAGCAGTAGCACTCTCTGCTTTCAGTGCAACCTTAGCTTCAGACCTCTTCTTTCTCCGCCTACGGGGCTCTTCTTCCTTATCGATGCTGCATCGAGGTTTCTAGGCCCTGGTAGTGATATGCTAGCTTGCTTCGTCTAGGCACGAGTCATGACCTACAATGGGATAGGTGTGGCCTCCCCATCGAGTTTCTCGATACCAAACAGCCCCAATGGGATAGATGACACATTGGCTGAACTAAAAGATGGTTTTCGCTTTGGGCAGTTGACGAAGAGACAAGTGATCCCGCACTCAACGCACCTTAGGTTAGCTTTGTCTCTATTCTGCTACTCCCTCTCAAGGTAGCATGATGAGACATGCCCTGGGTGACCACACGTCCAATAGATGATTGGATCGTGCGTTTGCCCTTCTAGGCCTCTACCTCGTCCTCTTCCTAATGCCATCACCGGTACTGGTCGATAGTCCATAAGGACTGTGTTGCCCTCGTCATCGTACGAGACATAAGGGTATATGTAAGTCTCTTCCTCATTCTGCTCTTCCACATAGTGGACTGGAGCGTCACTTGGTGGATGGGTCACATAGGGACCAGGCGGTCTAGGTATGCCTGTAGGGTTTATGTCCATCCTAGGAACAACTAGCTTAATGTTGTTAGGCAGGGGAAGGGCCAATTGGGCTCCCCTTCCGAAGAATGGCTGTAGCTTGTTCGCTAGGTAGGGATGGCCATATGGTTGCGAGTACGAAAGTCTTCTTGGTAATCTACAATGCGCGACGTCGTGATCGAACCTACCGCAATTAGCGCAAAGTCTTGACCTAGGATCTTGACACTCGGCTAGCAAGTGGTTTCCGCCACAGTACATGCATCGGATGTGTGGGTGCGTTGGTTGTCTCAACATGTCTTGCACCTTGGCTATCTCCATCTTTATATCAGCCAATTGTCTCGGTGGCTTTCCCCTTATCTTGGATGGTTGGGCTTGATCATTCACTAGAGGTTGAAGCTCTCTCTGAGCTCCGCGAGTTGGTTTCTTCTGAGTTTAAGCTCCTAGAGCTTCTCTCTTTAAGTTGGATGACAACTCTAATGGCTTCCTTAAAAACCCTAGCTAGCACGTCTCACTGCAAGCTTGAGTTGCTTGCCAAAGCCTTATACAATTCCTCATTTCGAATTCTGCTGATGAATACAGTTGACACTGCTCTTTTAGTTGGTCTTTCGCCCGTAGGGATTCTCTTGAAGAGACTCCTCACGTGGGTCATGTAATTGCGAATGTCCTCCTTCTCCTTCTGCTTGACATTCATCAGTCACACTAGCAGATTGTTGGAGTATCCAGGCTCAGCAAATCTCTTGATGAAGAGATTCTTGAGGCCGTTGAAGTTGGTTCACTCTGCGGTATCTAAACTCGTATACCAAGTCCTACCCTTGTCACCTAAGCAGAGCCCAAACGCTTGAGAGCGCTGAGTCAGGTCGGTGAGGCCGTTGGCTTTGTAGACTTGCTCAAATTGCTCTATGAAACTATATGGATCATCATGGGGCTGCTACTTGTTGAGCTGTTTTGCAATGATTAGGATTTTGGACTGGCTCTTGGAGCCTCGGTTTTCTCCTAATCCTGCTAGTAGTGATGTCGCTAGTGCTGCGATACTTTGCTCTGCTGCTGTGTTGTTTAATAGTCGCTTCATGAGAAGCTCGCTCAACGTTAAGTCTCCTTCTAGGGCTCTCTCATGATTAGTTCGATTTCTACTAGCTAGGTTCAGCACCCGTTGTACCTCAAGCAATTCTGTGCTTTGCCTTTGGCTCCTAGCTTGCTGGTCTCTATTGTACTCTACTATGCTTTGCAATGCCTTGTGGGCTAGCTTTCTCTCCTCTTCTAAGTCTGTGATGATGGCATGTGCTGTCCTACTGCGGTGCTCATACCAGGCATGCACATCGTAGCTACTAACCAGCAATTGAATCGCCTCTGGAAAGACTCCTAAGTCGAGTTTCTCATTCGGCCTGCGGTCTAGGTTTTCTTTTGCCATTGTCGTGTTCTCGTGCTCCACCAAGCTATCGATCAGGTTGAGTAAGTTTGTCAAATCCACCTCTTTGGCGCCGCTTGCTTGGTCCTACTCCGTGTGTTGATAGTCTGTCTATGTCTTTGGGTCTTCTCCTAGTGGTGGGCTCCTTGAGTTGTTTATCTGAGTGAGTTCCTTGACTTATTAAATACAATCCTCAATTTATCTCCTCTCAATGTGTGTTTTCCTTCCTGTGCACTTGTGCTTAATCAGGCTTTCAGCTTTCCTTAAGTGTACTTCAAGTGCGGAAATTCAAGGTGAGTGCGGCAAACAATATCTAAGCGTCTTACACTCTCTCGCTTCGTTTTGGGCCTGGTAGGCTTGTCGATCAATTCTCTGACCGTCTTGATAGGGTTTCGGGTTTTTTTGCTACGTTGCCTTGCTTGTTCTTGGTCCAATCAGGGTTTATGGCTTAGCAGGTTGTCTCTAGGACTCTAGGTCTCGTGACAGCCTACGCAAGCTGCTAAGCGGCTGTGCCTTACAATTTTGCCTATTCCTTGCGCCAGAATTGAGTTCTGAGCATCAGGAGGACTCGCAACAGGTTGTGCGGTTGAGCTCTAGTTGGGTCTAGTTAAATTTTTGGAAAATTTGGAAAATTCCACACTTGGCCCAACTTGTCCAAATTGCAGGGGCCGAGTGGGTGACTCGGATGGGCCAAGGTGCACGGGCGAGGGCCGAATGGACGACTCGGATAGGGTGGACTGGGACGGGCCGAGGTGTTGACTCGGATGGGCTGAAAAGGTCCACTCGGGGATGGGTCAATTGGACAGGCCGAGGGAGTCTACTCGGACAGGCTGAGGCGCACGGACCGAGGGCCGAATCAGGTTTGTTTGAGGGCCGAGTTTTGCACGGGTTGAGGGCCGAATAGGGTCGCTCGAACAGGCCGAGGGCCAAGCGTGATGGTTGGCTGAGGGCTGAGTTTGTAAGTGGGGCCAAGTGATGTCACTCGGACGGGCCGAGTAGGGTTTTGGGCTAAGTCGGTCGTAAGACAAAGGGCCGAGGGCCAATTTTGAGACTTGGCTTAGAAACCGGTCGCTCGAACATGCCGAGTTGCGCGCGATGAGGTAGCGCCAAGGCAATTTTGATCGAAACTGATGATTTAGCTAATCATTTCATACACAACCTTCCAGATCACAATTAGGGTGCAAGGGGAAGTGATTGATATACCTGAAGTGATTGGTAGGCTCTTCGACGACAAGATCGAATCAATTCTCCACGGGCTCTCTCTCTCTCTCACTGCAAGGGTTGCAAATGAGCTCTCCCTTGGCCTCTTGGCTCTTAAACCCCTTCCCGGGTAAGGTTTGGATGCTCCCAATCACTCACTTGCCAACATTAAGCATCCCAAGCAATCTTTTTACCATTTTTTGCATGATTTGTGCCATGTTTTGCAACGGTAAACCCTACCCATTTTTGATTCGATTTTTTAATACTAGCCTATGCTAAATGCAACAAGAATCGAAAGAAAAAAGCTGAAATGATTTCTCCATGTTTTCCAATCATCAAACAAACAAAATAACCCAAAATACTTACTTGCTTCAAAGATAAAAAAACCCAACTTCCTACCTATCTCAAGCTTTGGTTTAGGGATGAATCCCTTACTTCGATGCTCGATATGAAGTGCGCAAGTGCTCAAGATTGAATCTGTTGGTCCCGGTAACGGAACCAAAATGTAGAGGGAGCTCATGCTCAACTACCAAGACCCATGGACCACTTATTGTTTCAAGCATTTCAAGTGAGCTGTAATGGCTATCTCTCACCTAGCCAACGCGCCGTCGATCCTACGAGTGTAGTGAGCTTACCTTGATGACGAAATGAGTTGCCTCCTCTCTCACACATGCATGTAGCTCCACGATCCTAGATGCTAGCTCAAGCATCCTCAAGCCTCCTCCATCTTCAAGCTCCATCCACTATAGCTGCGCACGTGAGAGAAGAGAAGAGAAGAGAAGAGGAGATGGTGAAGAGCTTCACCCTCTTGATCCCTCACTCCCACACACTCACTCCCTCACACTCTCACACTCCCTCTCTCAAGAGCACACACAAGCAAGGAGAAGAGAAGAAGAAGAGAACTCTTGTTAGCCACACACCACAAGAATGAGCTCTCATTCACTTTTTGAACTTTATATACAAAACCCTAAATTCCCATGGGCGGCATCCCTTTTTACATGACCAGTGATTGTGGCAAGGTCCCTTTTTCTAATTCCCTCTTCTTGCTTCATGGCCTCAACCTATACCCATCTATTCTTTTGCAAATGGCACAGGAGGGAGCCTGGCGCTCTTTTACAAGAGTTTTTCAAGCTTTTTGAGGCGCCTTTCATTTAAAATTGTGCTTTTTACCCCAGCTTATCTTTAGAGGCCGCCTGCATGTCTTTGCTCTTTTTCCATCTTTTTTTCACTTTTTCCTTCATTTCTTTGTCATCTTTCTCTGCCATCTCGATTGGGGTTAACAGAACAATAGTGCTAAGGGAAGTGGACAATGACACCCATATTTCAAGTGTGACACCGTTCCCAGCACCAGGATCACTATAGATTAATGCCTTATAGGAAGGGATTGATATGCATGTTGTTTTACCAGTCATAGCATTAGGAGATGTGATTCAAAAGTGCACTATAAACAGGGGAGCAAGAGTGAGTGTTCTCAACTACATAGTATTATAGGCTTGGAATAATCCCCCAATGGAAATTGCTAGATTCAATGTCACACTTGCCAACAACACAAAAGTCCACCCATTTAGAGTGTAAAAGAACTAGCCAATCAAGATAGTTGGAGTCCAATTATCTACGAATTTCATCATAATGAAAGGTTTGGACTACAATGTCTTGTTAGGAAGGCCCTGGATGTGATGTGCTCACATGATAGAGGATTGGGAAAATGGGTTGATGTTCTTTGGAAATAGAATGGAGGCAGTTAGTGTGGATGTGTGGAAGACTTCACCAATCAACCTAAATGCCATTTCTACCATGCTCAAAGGAGAATCACATGGCAAGCCCAACTATGGCCCCTTGATGAAATACATTCTCTATCCAAAGAATGAGTGCAATTGGATGGATGTACTAGCAACCATTGACTAATGAATGAGGATGATTAGAAAAAGGCTAAGGATAAAGCTAACAAATTTAATGAAGCTATATTAAACTGCATATGCCTCTAAGAGCGATAATCTATCCATAGTACCTCTATGCATGATGGCAAGTAGCTCAAGCAAAATGTCAATGACAATGATATCCCAAGTTCCACCAAGAAAAATGGAATTGCATAGAATCCTTGAGCATCTGGCACTGAAGTTATCTAACAACCCTACATCCAACCTAAAACCTCATAGGGACCTCATGAAAGAGTAGAAATGGAAATCGACTAGAGTACACAATTTGAATCTCTTGTACAATTGGGCTCTACTCAAGGATTACAAAAACCTAGAAGTTGATGAGAAAATGGACAATGAGACCTCTGAAGCTTTGATAGCAACCCAAAGATACCATGACCCTCTAAGACTTGACGTACCAAAGGGGACTTTCCAATCCACCTAAGTCATAGGATGTTGAAGGAGGAGAAGAAAAAGCAATCTCAAAAGCAAAACGAAAAAAGAAACCACATGATTTTCCTAAATGCTTCACAAAGTTTAAAAAAGGTGATTGAATAATGGTACTAGTAGGAGCCAAAAGGAAAGTCCAAGCCAGTGAGCCCATTGAGGAGCTAGAGGTCAAAGAGGTTGACCTGGCAAAAGAAGGGAAAAAGCCTTGACCTATGCTCGTTGCTAATGATTTGACTACAAAGGAAGAGGCCAAACTCATTCACATTTTAAAAGAATTCTCTGACATGTTCATGTGGTCCATGTACGAGCTGAAAGGCAACACCAATCAAAAAAAGGCCTTACACCATGAACCCTAAGCATGCTCATGCGATAAAAGAAGAAATTGACAAGCTATTGATCATTAGATTCATTTACGAGATTGAGCACATAGATGATTGTCACCCATTGTGATTGTATTAAAAAGGAACGAAACGATTAGAGTGTGCATTAATTACAAAAAAGTCAACACAACCATAAAGAGAGATAATTATCAATTATCCTACATTAAGCACATGCTTTAGAGAGTGGTAGGGAAGGAAGTGCATAGCTTCATAGATGGATTTTCAAGCTATAGCCAAGTGGAAGTCCATTCGGATGATAGTAACAAAATGATATTTGCTACAAAATGGGGAGTGCTTGCCTATATAGTCATGCCATGTGGCTTGACTAATACCCCATCACCTTTCAATGCCTAATGTGTGCAATTTTCAAAGACATAATTGGGAAATGGTCGAAAGTGTTTGTTGATGATCTACATATTCATACTAGTTGGGAGGAACACCTAAAAGAACTCTACATAATCTTTAAGACATGTAGACAATATGGTCTCTCATTGAACCCCTTAAAGTGCCAATTTTGGTTAAACACGACTACATATACTAGGGCACATTGTGTCAAGAAATAGTATTTCCACTGACTTCTCGAAGGTTAAAGTGATCATGGATCTCCCCCCTTCAACTAACTACAAGGAAATTCATTGCTTCCTAGGTCATACTATATATTATCAATGGTTCATGTTGAACTATGCATTGATTACTAGACCTCTATACAAATGGTTGATCGTGTTTGAGTGGATAGCGGAGTGTCAACAAAACTATGAATAGCTTAAGCAAGCTCTAACATCAACATCCATTTTAAGAGCCCCATATTGGTACATCACTTTCCATGTGCACATTGACACTTCAAAATTTGCAATGTCATGCTAATCTAGCAAGCATGATATGGATTTTCCAATTAGCTTTGCAAGGCAACTCACTTGAGATTGAAATGAACTACTCAACAATAGAATGGGAGGGGTTAGCTATGGTGTTTGTAGTGAAGAAATTTAGACATTATCTTTTGGTGATGCCCTTCATGTTCTCTATGTACCATCAGCCATTGTTATACCTTACGAACAAGTCATGTGCTATAGGACACATTGCTAGGTGGTTACTTCTTTTGTTGGAGTTTGAATTCTTTGTAGTGGTGTGTAAGGGAAGGATGACCATATGTTCTGCATACCCACCAGGAGACACTATTGAGTAAGGCATCATGGACGATCTACCCGATGCCCATCGTTTCAAAATCTCCAACGAAGTAGAACTTTATAAAATAGACCTTACACATTACTAGGCAAACGACATAGGTCAAGTTTTGGAAAATAGGATATTGGACCACCCGATTGAGAAGGCTAGAATAAGGAGGCTCATTTTGAAAGTTCAACCTTATTAGTTGATTTTAGATCATCCTTATTGGTTAGGGCAGTATGGACTACTGAGAAGACGTGTATGCAAAAACGAGATGCATGATGTACTTACTGAGGCACATGGGGGAATAGCAAGAGCGCACTTCAATGGAAACACAATTACTTGCAAAATTCTTCAATCTTAATTGTAGTGGCCCATATTGTTCCATGATGCTACTAAATTTGTAAAACATTGTAATGAGTGCTAGCATATAAAAGTCCCTGTATGGAAGGAAAAAATGGATTTGTTGCTAGTAGTAGCTTGCCAACCATTCAAAAAATGGGGTATTGACTTCATTGGTTTGATTAGCCTTGCAAGGCAATATTCCCAAGAAAAATACATAATTGTAGCCACAAATTATCTCATGAAATGAGTTGAAGCACGATGGATGAGAAAGAATGACATGAGAACAACTGCTAAGTTTCTTTGGGAGCAAGCAATCTCAAGGTTTTGTTGCCCCACTGAATTAGTCAATGTTTAATATCACCCACTTCATTAATAAAGTAATCACCCATTTGCTATCTACCTTTCTGGATTGTCACCATATTGTCCCCAAGCCAATGGTCAAGTTGGTAAGCGTGCTAATGAAAACAATCTCTGCTTCACGGTGACTGGGACAACAAACTTATGGCAACTTTGTGGCCTTTCCAAACCACTTACAAACTAGCCATTGGGAAAATGCCATTTAAGCTAACCTATGGAATAGAAGCAATCATGTCAATGGAGTTCTTTATTCCAAGTCTAAGGATAATAGTGCTCAAAAAATGGGAAGGCAAGGTGACCACCTAGTAGAATTGAGACAACTCTACGAGACACACCTTATTGCTACTCATACACTCATTTGCAAGAAAGCAAGATTACCCCTTATTTTTACCTCATACATGCCTTATTGCTACTCATACACCCTTGAAAATTGACCTAAAAATAGCTCAAAGAAATCAAACTAAACCAGTGAGCAAACTTGCTTCTACGAATTCAAACAAATGGGTCCCTAAAACCAAAACTCACCCTAGCCAAATTCCATCCACAAAGACAATCAAACCCTACAACCCTTACTATAAGCCTAAACACAAGAGTTGTTTCGATAGTAGGAAAACACATGCAAAACCATGATGTGCCCTCAAAGCCCTACTGCGAGCATAAGGGTACCACAAGGGAAACAAATGGATTTGGATCTCAAAAGCTTCTAAAACACTCATTGACCAAATTGTCTTTTAAACATAGCCACATAGACATAACACAAGAAGAAATAAAAAATTTAGAGGCATTGGCCAAATTTGACTCTCCTTTTTTGCAAAAATGGTTTACCGTCCCAGTGTAGTGGGAAAGACTAGACTGTCAAATAATGACATATGTTGAACATAGACAAGCCATAAATACTAATAAGAATGATTCCACCTATACTTCACTAATGCCATTCCATTAGCCATCACATGGAATTGACCGTTAGAGGATCATGTCCTGGTCCAACACCCTTATCTAGATCAAATTCTTAGTGAAGAAGAGCTTCAGATTGCTAGTCATATTGGGACCAAAGACTTTCTTACAGATGTCCTCACATCACACATGTGGGCATACAAACAAGTGACATGGATCATTACGCTACGATGGAGTATAATCCCCATTTCTATGGATGGTTGTTGTAGTAAGATCCTACAACCCTCAATTAATTCTCCTTTTTTTCAATATCTACCTCTAACCACAATGTGTGCATGCATTTTTCTTATTTTGCTTCCTTTTTTCTTCGTCATTGGCATGCACTCTTTTGCCACAAAGTCACTTAGCACTACCCCCTGCAGGCTAGGAAGCATTGCATTTTTTAGGAAAGGGGAGGGGTTAAGTAAATAATTAGAATTATTTAGAAATAGAGGATCAGTAAATAACTAGAAACAAAATTGATTTTCTCTCAAAATTTTAGTGACACATAACTTCTAAGCAAAGAAAATCTGCGAGTTTATGTATGGTCAACTTGCTATCTCAGCCTCTCATTACATGCCTTTTTCTTTTGTAGACACATCGAGAAATGGCAAGAGTCAACGAAAGGGTAGTCCGTGAAAGGCACGTGAAGTTGTGGGTCCCTTTCACAAATGCGGAATTGGAAAAACATAACATGAATGCAGACATCTTGAAGAATGGAGACTTGAGGTATAGGCAAATCTAGAATTTGGATGATGGGTAGAAATCCTAAGAACTAGTGGAGATGTGTTCATTGGCCAAGTATGTGGAGAAGTTTGGGGAAAGAGTTAACTACCCTAAATATACTAAGTTCTTGACTAACTATGATGTGGAGAAAAGGACATGGACTCTGATGACGATAAAAACAAAGGAGGGACTTCACAAAGTGGAGATTCCTCTCTTACCAGAATTGGTGCATCGAACTTTGGGTTTTCCAAAGTTCCCTCTAAAATTGAAAAAGAAAGCAAATATGATGGCAAATTTCAACTTCACAAAGCAAGAAATGGGTAATAATGGTATCAAGCTAGAAGTGATCCCTAATCCAAACTTGCAATTATATACCAAATTAATATACATGTTGTTCTCTAGCACTCACCATGATGCCACAATGAACAGGATCCATTTGACCATGTTTGAAGACTTGAATGTTCATTGACATGGTCATAGATGAAGGGTAGAATAAATGTCACCATATGTACATCTCATCAATTAAGATCCTTGACAAGATTTTGATGATTTGTTGAAGACCCTGAAAGAGCAAAGAGACAAAAAAGAACAAGAAAGGAAACAAGTATTGTTGGCACTAGAAAAATAGAAAGAAGCCTACGTCACCTTGCAAAGGTAGTGCACAAGGGATGTCTATGCTCTTAGGATGAAGATAGCAACACTAGCAACAAAGAGAAGAGTAGACAATGATAAGTATGATGAAGTACTATTGCAATATGCATGGAGAAGGAGAGTAGGGAAAGAAGAGAGATGCAACATAAGGAATCCACGGCCATCAAGACCCAACTGGAAGACAAGGTGAAGCATCAAGAAGATCAAATTAGTCAACTAAAATAGGACAAGGAGGAGACCATACAAGTGAAGGGCAAGGCGCTCTAGTTGGAGGGGTAATAGGAGGAAGCCACTAAAAACCAAGAAAACCTTGAAGAAAGCGTAGAAGAGCTAACTAAAGAGAAGGAGAAACTATAGAAAACATGAGGGAGCTAGCTACCACGCTAGAATCCTTGACCAAGTGGCAAGATAGGGGCTTGGAGCAAGCCAAAAATAAAATTGAATAGCCCAAAGAAAGGAATGAAGAATCTTGTAAGAGCTAGCTTGCAAGCTTGCAAAGGCAAGACATGACAAGGAAGTGGCCTTGGATAAGGCCAAGGTGGCTAAGAAAACAATGAAGATTCAGCAAAGGAGCTTCACAGAACTCTAACTAAAGTCATGGGACCTATAGAAGAAGACAAAACGGAAGGCCTTCAGATAAAATTGCAGTTAGCAAAGAGGGACTTCAGAGTACTTTAGGACCTCTACCTCAGCTATAGAGTACACTCTTACAAGAAATGAGGTGGTACGCTAGATCAAGGTAGAGGGTCTCACAGATGAAAGTCACCTTTGCCACCGGAAGTGGATGAGTATGGCATGCCAAATGGTGAAGGCACCACTCCCCTTTACCAACCTACCATAGGAAACTTGTCAGATCAATCTACTTCATTGGAGACACTAAAGGATCTAGAGTAGAAAAGACTCATGAGAATAAATGAGCTTAGAGAATGGTGCAAAGTGACATCCCAAGGGGTGTTGGATACCCCCTTCTAGAGGATGAGAGAGGTAGCCACAATACGTTCGGAGGAGGAGGAGATTGCTACCTTGGGGAGGGTTAAGCCGGAGCCCATACAATTTGAGTTTAATATGATGGAAGCTCAAGGTAACACTTTCTATCAACATAATGGAATAGGTAATACAAACAGGAGAAGCCTTGGAAAAGTGATGGATTGATAAGAAACTACAAGACCTAGGGTTCTGGCACTTTGAAGAGAACTATTAGTGTGATAAGGTTGGAGAAATGCCTAAAAGGGTTCAAGGATTTGAAGCATAATCAGCCTTGGCAAAGATCCATCTTAGAGAACAACTACATGGCATGGGTGGCTTTCTACAATGCTACATCAATACAAAGAGGAAACCCCTCCTTCCTATCTTACCCTAGGAGGCATGGAATTGACTATGATCTTGAAACCCATGGAAAATACCACTTCCCATACTCATCTACAATATTACAGTCACAAGGTCAAATGATTGCCTCAAATTTCAAGCAAGACTTGGCATCAACGTTCAAATGATTCGTGGGTATGTTCTCAAATTTTCTGGTAGTAGTCTTGCTATAAACTAGAAAAGAGTAGCAGAGGAGGAGGGGCTCTATGCCTTATGCCAATGCAAGTATTGATGAGTACGCTATGGGTAGACTCATTCTACACACCATTGTACTACCGGCATACTATCTAAACATGTTAGAAGACATGAATGCTACACAATTTGCAAGTTGTGGTCATCCCTTGCTGCCCATGACTACCTTGACAGTTTGCATGGCCATGAAGACCTACCTCACGAGAAAACCTTGTCTTGAACACTCCCTAAAACCTCTACCTCCTCCATCTCAAAAAAATTAGAAAAGAAAAGGAATATTTGGGAAAAGAAAAAGAAAAAGAAAATAAGAATAAGATGTGTGTGAGTGACACACACACACACACACACACACACACACACACACACACACACACACACACACACACACACACACACACACACACACACACACACACACACACACACACACACACACACACACACACACACACACACACACACACACACACACACACACACACACACACACACACACACACACACACACACACACACACACACACACACACACACACACACACACACACACACACACACACACACACACACACAACACCTAGGGGTCTTCAAGGTTGAGAGTGCCCCGTGACCTTTGTCGGTTGCCTCCATCCTCAACCCCCTAGCACATTTTTTACCCACAACATGTTCAAGGTCCTTAATGGTAGTACACCCCAAGAAATTGGAAGATCTATCTCCTTGAACATCACTTCACAATACACCTCATCTCTCACCGATTCGGTCCTCAAGTATGGGACGACAGAACTTTGAAAGACTTGGCTTCTTTAGTGGAGACCCATCTCCCGATCTCCTAATTTGCCCACCACATACCAACTCTTTCTTTGCATGTACTTGAGGAGCAACAAAGACCCATCAACAACCTCCCTCATGTCATCATCACACGACCCCTTACCCCCCCTTCTATCATTCCACGCAGGTTCCACACACCTTCACTAGTGCCATGGGACTAGCACTTCAATAGTGATGAGGGTAATGCTAACATGTTACAAGTGCAAAGAAAAAGCGGAATAAGAATGAATTAGGCACAAGAAGCAAGAAATGGCCAAGAAATAAGAAAAAACGGAGAATGTTGGGGGTAAAGGTGCCTCTGCCTAGCCGCCCGTGTATTACTACACTGACAGTCACCACCACTGCACATTGCAGGTGGTGGGCGCCTGTCATCGTCACATTATTCTTTATTCTTTTAGTGACAGTTTGAATAAAGGAAGGCCTGGTCACACATTGTGAGTGTTGGAGTTCCCATTTCTAGTCTCTTCCTTTCTTGCTCTTGCTCTCCCACCATAGCTCTCGAGTCCAACCTTTGATCTGTCGCTCCCTTTCAACTAGTATCAGAGCTTTGACTTCTGACTCTTGAGCTTGGTTCGTGGCATTCTCAGCATCCCATCGACTCCCTACTTGCATTGGTTCTCCTTCCAAGCAGCCATATCCGGCTCCTTCGATCTCCCGTCACTCCCCGGCTTCTCGAGCACCTTCCTAGCATTGTTGGGCACCTTCAGGGCATCACATAAGAGGTATTTGATCATTTTCTTCAGGGTTTACTTCAATTCTCTGGTCACACAAGTTGTGAACAGTTTGGGGTAGCCACCATTGAAGCTCTGTTGCTTCACATCTTCATTGCCCCTGCGTAAGAACCCTTGAGGCTTGGTGTGTGCCTCCTTGGGCATCTACTTGAGTCCCTACTCCACCCTAGGTATGCCACATGGGCTGTAGGTCCCCTAGGACAGCAACACGCTGTTTGCACCTATTTCAGGTTGATCCATATCTGCTCCACCCCGGTCCTCCTTAAGCTCCAGGCCATTAGGCACTTCCACAAGCTTCATCTGAGGCATTTGCACATGCTTGATGCTCAGTCTTGAAGGCTTGAGCATTGTACATTGATTTGGGGCTGATTCAAACACTATTTGGGACTGTTTACAGTAGTTCACAGTCATGTTATGCTGATGCTACATTGACAGTAAATGCTATGCTTGTCTAGGCATACATAGTCAACTAGTTTGATGCCTATTGGATGCCAATTGACTTGGGGATGGATTGCACATGTTATGCCATCATTTTGGCACTGATTTGGGACTAAAATTTCTCAATTTTTTATAGTCATTTCATGCTGTAATAAAAGTGGGCTGAAGCTATTACACATGCTTTGGGTTATGCCTATTGGTTCCGGCCTATGTCTTGGATATATGCCATGAAGTGTTGATCTTTGGGGTACGACTTCGAGCTTGGATTTCATTCCGGATGATTTTGGAAGAGCTTTGACATTACACACTCATTGACATGGTTCGTGCTTGACTGTGGTATATGCTTTGATAGTGATGCTCTTTGGGTTTATGCATATCCATTGCCTACGGCTTGATGCTCATGTCACGGTTGATTACCCTATGCATATGTTGAGCTTGAGTGATCATTGAAGCTCCACCTTGGATGCATTTTGGATTATCTGGAGTAGTCTTGGATGTTACTTGGCTTGTCAGAGTTTGGATTGGGATGTATTTGATGTCTTACATGCTTACGGATGCTACATATGGATGCTCTACCGCCTCCATGTTCGAGATGTACTACTGATGTATTGTCTTGGACTTATGTCATTGGCACTGTGTCTTGCCTTGGCTTGAGCTCTTGAGCTTGTACATACGACTTTTGTGCCAGTGGGAGCATTCTTGAATGCTTATCAGACATTGAGCAGGCAGTACGTTTATGCATTGAGCCGTTACATGCTATTGAGCAGTTATAGACACTTGAGACTTTGGGACTTCTTACCCTTTGGGATGATACATCATATGTCTTGGTTCACTGTATGCTTATGAGCTAAGTCTCAGTTTTGGATCCGTATCTTTGTGAACCGACACCTACTTGCGTTAAGTTTTGGTAGTGGCAGGAACACTTTCCCCCGTTGACTAGGGGGTGTGCCTACTCACTGGCAGATGTTTGCATGACATACTTGGGTGTTGGATTCATGCTTATCGACTGTCATATGCTTATGCTATGCCCACATGATGTTAGCTTTGGTCTTGGCAGAATTTGATTGCCTTGGGATCCGATTTTGACACTGTTAGCTCTCTTTTACTGAAATCTGAAATTTATTACAGCAAGCATATATGTATGGACTGACATGGATCTTTCATGCTGAAACACTCTGAAATGATGTACTTTCACTAGTACTTTGTGGGCAATAGCTTTGGTTCCACTTTCCTCACCATTTTTCCTCGATTTTGGTGATTTTTTGGTCATTTTCTGTAGTAAACAGCAAGCAGTTTTGAACTGTCTACAGTCTTTCAACTTGCATTATGGCGAGTTCGTCCACTGATCATGCTATTTTCAACATCATTAAGCTTGATGGCACGAATTAATCTTATTGGAAGAGCCAGATTTGGCAGGTGTTGGTGCAGAAATCACAAACCTTTGAGGTTAAGCGGGCATCCGCCTGCAACTATGCCAGATGAGGAATGGCTTGAGCTTGATGAGTTATGCAAGTCCACTATTGTATTGTCTCTCACAGAACAGGTTCACTATAATGTCTTTGAGGAAGAACAGAGTGCATGTCAATTGTGGGATAAGATAAAAAATCTCTATGACAAGAAAAGTCCAGCGAGTCAGATGTATTGGCTGAAGCAGCTTATGGATCTGTGCATGAAGGAGAATGTGACTATGTCTGCTCACTTGAGCCAGTTCCATGCTATACTCAAGAACTTGACTTCATAGGACATCACTTTTGTAGAGGATGTCACTCCTCTTTTCTTGCTTGGTACTCTTAATGAGTCATGGGATGTATTCTGCACTGCATTATGTGCCTCTACTACTACCTTGAAATTATCTGATGTTGAGAGTGCTCTTCTACAGGAAGAGGTTAACCGTAAGAATTTGGATGCCTCTCATGTGTCTCATGCTATGATAGTTAGAGACAGGAATGATGGATATGGAAATCATGGCAGTGGTAGTGGCCGTGGATGGGATTCTCAGAAATCTCGATCCAAGTGTCATGGGAAGTCACGTAGCAAATCACGTGGCAGGAATGTGGGTTACTTGTCACCATTGTGGGAAAAAGGGCCATGTTAGGATACAATGCCATGAATTGCACAATGAAAGGCGCAAAGATAAGGGGAAGACAAAGTGCAGGATAAGTCTTCTGATCGCAACATAGTACCTGCAAAGTCCAGTGTTAAAATTGAAGAGATCAATGTTATGCAACCTGACGATGTTGATGATGATGATTATATCCTAGCGCCTTCTTCTAGTGCTTCTAGTGCTTCGCAAATGACAAAGATACACTCTATGTATGCACAGTGTGGGCTCTTGGACTCAGATGCATCCTTTCATGTGACACCTTTCCGAGAGTGGTTTTATTCATACCGTACTATTTTGGGTTCTGTGCGCTTGGGTGATGACAGCTCTCTTGATATTGTGGGCATTGGTGATGTTAAGCTGCAGTTTTGCTATGCAGGATGTATGTCATGTACCTGCTTTGATACGCAGTCTCATGTTAGCTGGACATCTTGATGATGCAGGATATCATGTATGTTTTGGAGACTCTACATGGAAGATCACTCGTGGTAGACTTGTGATTGCGAGAGGTGCCAAGGCTGGCAGTCTCTACCCCTTGATTGTATCAGCTTCTTCCCTTGATCATGTTTTGTCTGTGGGTTCTATCCCACATGTATCTCTTTGGCATGCCCGTTTGGGCCATATGTCTTTAAAGGGAATGAAAATGCTTTCTGGTTTGCAGTACTTACCGCCCCTTGATTATGCATGTTTTGATTTATGTGAGCATTGTCTTTATGGCAGGCAGACTAGGTCTACGCATAAGAAGTCTGGTAGGCCACACATGATTGAGCCCTTGGCATTGGTACATTTGGATGTTTGTGGGCCCATGCCTTGTCAGTCCATGGGTGGTGCAAAGTATTTTGTTACATTCATAGATGATTTTTCACGAAAAGTTTGGGCTTATCCCATTAAGCTGAAATCCGATGTCTTGGTTGTTTTTCACAGATGGCTTGCATTGGTTGAGAACCAGTCTGGGTATAGGCTAAAATGCCTAAGGACAGATAAGGGGGGTGAGTATGTCTCACATGCCTTTGAGTAGTTATGTGATGAGAGGGGTATTAAGCATCAGTTGACCACCCCCTACACCCCCCCTAGAATGGTTTAGTTGAGTGGATGAATAGAACCATCCAGGAGCATGTACGTAGTATGCTTAGTCATGCAGGCCTACCACAGAGCTTTTGGGCTGAGGTAGTTAGTATAGCTGTGCATATCATAAACAGATCACCCTCTAGTGGTTTGGATTTCCAGGTGTTGCAGAGGAGGTATTGACTAGAAAACCTCCCTCTTATGCGCATCTCTGTGTCTTTGGATGTGAGGCATTTTGCCATGTGCCCAGGGACAAGAGAAGCTGGATCCATATAGTGTCAAATGCATTTTCCTTGGTTATGGGGATGCAGGCAAGATGGGTTATCATCTCTGGGATCCATAGGCGTGGAAAGTCATCTGCAGTCATGATGTAGTCTTCCATGAAGACAAGATGCATAGGCAGCCTGAGAGAGTTGTTGAGATCCGCAGGGTCATATTTCAGGAGGAGCTGAGAGCTCCCGCACAACCAATTGAACAGCCTACAACTGCAGTAGATGCTCATGGCTAGGGCATTGGATAAGCAGTTGGGTAGGTAGCAGAGACTACCGTGAGACGGTCTACTAGAGACAGACATCCGCCAGATAGATTTCAGCCCTTAATGCATTATGCCTTGGTTACAGATGCAGGAGAGCCTTTCACTTATGATGAGGCTATGCGTAGGGGGTGACAGTCACTCCTGGGAGAGGGCTATGCAGTCTGAGATAGGTTCCCTGCATAAGAATGACACTTGGGATTTGGTTTCCTTGCTTACGGGCAAGAAGGCTTTGCCATGCAAGTGGGTGTACAAGCTAAAAAGTACCCATGGACACCCCGATCCGGCATACAAGGCTAGATTGGTAGCAAAGGGTTTTAAGCAGGAGCATGGTATGGACTTTGATGAGGTCTTTTCTCCTGTGGTTAAGATGACCACCTTGTGCTTAGTCTTGGCTTTGGTTGCTCAGCTTGACTTGGATTTATACCAGATGGATGTCAAGACAACTTTCTTACATGGGGACTTACATGATGAGATGTATATGGAGCAGCCTAAGGGCTTTGCAGAACCTGGCAAGGAGCACCTAGTGTGCAAATTGAAGAAAAGTCTTTATGGCTTGAAACAGGCACCTAGGGAGTGGTATCATAAGTTTGATGTCTTTATGCAATCACAGGGCTACAGTCAGAGTCTATGGATCCGTGTCTTTACACGAAGAAAGCCCGTGATGATTCTTTATTGATTTTGGTACTCTATGTGGATGATATGCTGATAGCAGGGAAAGCTCATGATGAGCTAGATGCTCTTAAGGCTCAGCTCAAGGAGAGCTTTGAGATGAAAGTTCTGGGATAGGCCGCTCACATACTTGGTATGCACATTAGACACGACAGGCATCAGGGACTCCTCTACTTGTCATAGAGGGAGTACATTCATAAAGTCCTTGAGCGCTTCTGCATGCAGGACATAAAGCCTATTGGCTGTCCATTGCCTTCTTATGTGAAGGTATCACAGGCTGATTATCCGCAGACAGATGAGCAGAGGGCCGAGATGGCCAAGATTCCCTATGCATCCGTAGTGGGCAGTCTTATATATGCCAAGATAGCCACTCGTCCAGATATTGCCTTTGTAGTTGGTGTTGTGGCATGCTATATGGCTACACTTAGCAAGAAGCATTGGGATGCCGTGAAGGGTAGCATGAGGTACCTGAAGAGCACTGCAGATATGTGCATATGCTATGGCAGCCAGGATACAAGAGTCATGGGGTACACTGACTCTGATTATGCAGGACATGCATATAGTAGGAAGTCCACCTCTGGCTATGTATTCACATATGCTGGAGGTGCTGTTTCTTGGATGTCCAAGGTGCAGAAATGCATGGCCCTTTCTACTACAGAGGCCGAGTATGTTGCAGCCATTGAGGCTTGCAAGGAGGCCATTTGGTTGCGAACCTTGGTATTGATGCTATCCCTACACTGCATTCGAATTCTGTGAGTGCTATTCAGCTACCCAAGAATCTGGTCTTCCATGTGAAGACGAAACACATTGAGGTGAGGTATCACTTCATACGTGGGGTCGTTGAGGACAAGTCTGTTGATCTTGTCAAGATCTCGACTAACCAGAATCCTGCAGATTTGCTCACGAAAAGCCTCTCTATAGAGCGCTTTGCCTTCCTCGGGAGGTTGATGGGTGTGGGATGAGATGACGTCTTTCCTCATCCTATTGTACATGTGTACATGTTGTACTATATTTTTTCTTTTTCTTTTCACTCCTCACTGGGGCAGATTCACCTTTAAGTGGGAGGTTGTTGGGGGTAAAGGCACCTCTGCCTAGCCGCCCATGTATTACTACACTAATAGTCACCGCCACTGCACACTGTAGGTGGCGAGCACCCGTCACCATCACTTTATTCTTTATTCTTTTAGTGACAGTTTGAATAAAGGAAGGCTCGGTCACACATTGTGACAGTTGGAGTTCCCATTTCTAGTCTCTCCCTTTTGCTCTTTCTCTCCCGCCATAGCTCTCGAGTCCAACCTTCGATCCGTCGCTCCCTTTCAGAGAAAAGAGAAAAGTGAGTCAAAATCAGAAAAATTTTAAGAAAGCACAAGTGGTGAGAAAAATACAAGGATTGTGTGGTACAAAATGCGCTAACATTTAAAATAACACTCTCCTACAAATTGTAAAATATAGGTGCAATTAATACCACACAAATGTGTGAGTCAATTTGTTTTTGGAAAAATAGAGGGTCTAACAAGTCGTAAGACCCCTAAGCCATGTTTTAGAGAAATGGGAAACATGCACTAATGAGAACTTAGGCCCTAGCCAAGGCCCAAAAATGTAAATTTTATATATAAGGTTCAAAAACTTTATTGTAAAAAAGTACACAACTAAGGCAACTTGGATTTGTCTCTTTCTCTAACTTTGTGTGGTTCTCCATCTCTAAAGCAATCTGTGAATGCAAGCATTTCGTGAAGCAAGGAGAGAGGATTATTGCGAGGGCTTGTGAGCTAGTTCTTGGCTTCCTCTTGTCTACTTTATCTTTTCTCCTAACTTTCTTGGGATCCTCCTTGATTTGAGAGGTCGAGGGAGAGAGTTGTTGCAAGAAAGGTAGAGAGCTTGAGGGGGCTTGAGAAAGAAGAAAGAAAGAAAGAAAGTTATTTTAACGTCTACAAAAGGCCAAGTTGGCCTGTGAGACCAAAAGGTTGTATACAAAATGTCTGGGAAGTTTTCCAAGTCCCAATAAAGCTACTATCTAGTATTATGGTGAACTAGGTGAGTAGGTACAAAATGGTATACATACTCGATACAATCTAGATGCACTTCAGAGGGAGAGGGAGAGAGGAAGAGAGTGAGAGGTCGAAGGCGAAATCATTTCGATTTGGATGAACAAGTGAAGGAGATCGGCTTCTCTCATGCGAGAAGCATGGAGCTCATGAGTGGAAACATCAATGGAATAGTTGGAACTTTGGACCTCACAATGAGCATCTAGACTACATCATGTGAGTTCCTTTGACTTGACTTTTCTCTTGTGATATTATTCTTGCTTGGTAGGTAGTGGGTAGCAATCTGTAGCTAGTTGAGTGAGCGAAATTAAATAGTGGGAGAGAAAGCTTGGATTTTGCGAGAGCGCATGGTCAATATGTGTGTTGCATCTAGATTTGCAAGTAGAAATTCGAGCCTACAAATCCTTATGGGGCTGGACATGTGCTACTTGCACCAGTATCAATCCATCATGAATAAATATATGTATAATCTTGGTCATCCACAAGAAAGTTTTTGTTGGCTACACCTCTATCCTCAAATGCATTAGATCCACATAAATTGTCAACATTTAAACCTACATTTGGAGTTGAACCTTCATTTACTAAGAAGGCATCTTCATGGCCATCACTATCATTATTGACATAGTGGCCTTATTTGCTACCTCTTCCATATCTCATGCTGAATCTTCATTTGTTAAGAAGGAATCCACATGGTCATTGCTTTTGTTATTGGCATAGTGGCCTTATGTGCCACCTCTTCCACTCTTCCTTAAGAGTTGCTAACTCTACTTTCCCTAAATTTCTTATTTGTGACATTTTGAAGCAAAATAATCATATAGACACAAAAATGGCATTTTACCATTGATTTATTATTTTTATTTGAATTTCTTGAGGAGAATTCTTAGTTGTTGTTTGCTTGTGAGAATGATGTAGATCTTCCTTGTCTATGTGAGATTTTTTCTATTCATCTTTCTATTGAGGTTGAAAAAGATCCTTCATAGGACCTCTTTTCATTGGCAAGTCTATGCTCTTAATCAAGTAGAATGCTTTGCAAGTCTTCAAGTCATGGTCACTATTTTTGGATAGCATAAGTTTGGACAAGATTCCTATAACCTTCACTAGATCCATTCAAGAAAACATGCACCAATCCTTTTTTTCATTTTGTCATCAATGTTAGCAAGTTCCCTATTAAACTAACAATGAACTAATTATGGTCAAGTTTTTGACTTTGGTTGATTTTAGTCCTCAAAGTGAGAACGCAAGAAGTATCTTTTGACTCTTAAATGATTTGTTATGATTCCTAACTAGTACTTGCATAAGTAACATCCTTGAGCTTCTTCAAATGATCATGGGAAATATCCATCTCGATACCATGGAGAGCTAAACTTGCTCTCCTCATACTTGACGTAATCATTGAGTTAATTGGGTTCTATATGTTCATTGCCTTGAACAATATTTTATTGGGGGTTAAAGGCCATCTATGCCTAGCTGGGCCTACATTTACTTGTACACTATACCCACATACTTGTACACTATAAGTGGCGGGTACCCATCACTGTCACAATAGAATAAGAGAATGTAGGTCACATATTGTGATTATTGTATTCGTATATTGTGTCTCTCTCTTGCTTTCGTGCTTAAAACTCCATTTCTCTTACTTCTTTCTTACTTTTTCTTGTGCTTCCACCCTTGCTCCACCTTTCAACTAGTATTAGAGTGGGCATCATTTGAGGAGCTTCACCAACATTGCATTCAACCTTGGAAAAGAGCTTGACTTAAAGCTTTCATGGCAATGCCATTTCACTCCATTTAAGGTATGCATTGGCTGTCCTACCCTTAATTCCAGAATGGTTGAGAAGCTTCCTAGGATTTAAGCTAAGCCTTGTTGAGTGATTCTTGGGCTAAGAAGCAACTATGGTAGCTTGATGGTGCTTTTATATTTTGGCCATTATAAATTTTGCCTAAGATATCAAATTGAGATGTTCTATATCTAGAAGCAAAGAGCGTGATGAGAACTATATGTTTGAGCAGTCATTGAGTTGATTATGTTCAATATCTATTTCTCTGTTTTATATAGAATAGAGTAGTTCTAGTTTGGACAACAAGTTTACATTTTATAAAGCTTTATGTATTACATGCCTATATGCTATTTAGATCTTCCATATGCTTATGTTGATGCTCGATATTGATATTTATGCTCGAGTATATTTATGGTGACCTTTGAAGCTTGTATTTGAGCTCCATTGGATGTATTTGTGTGTTAGGTGTTTGCTTCAATGATTTTTCACTTGAGGGTTGAAGACATACTAGATGTATATGCTCTTGGATGTATCATTGACAGACTTGGGCTTCCCAAATCTTATGTGCTTAATGTATTGATCTTTATTGTGCTCTTGGGAATTCTAGATTCCCTTGCAATGGGAACCATTTGCATTTATACGGAAGAGCTTGGTTCTTTGAGTCATTGGGAGACTATTTATGCTCTTTTGGTTTATTCTACACTATTCATTGTACAAATTCATGACGGTGGGTTGATTTGCCTTTGAGATTGAATACCTTGTACCTATCATTGCCAAAGAGTTTTCAATTGTGAATACATGCTTAATTTCATAGCTACTATACTATTATAGGTCCTATTAGATTGGAAGATACCAGTACATTGGATATCATTGGCATAGGTGATATTTAGATTGTAGTTTGATACTAGTGCTCCTTTTGTGCTTCATGATATATATCATATCCCAACTTTGACTAAATCATTGTATCAATTGGATAGTTGGATGTTGGTAGGCACCATGTATCTTTTGTGATTTTGCATGGAAGATCACTTGTGGTAGCTTTGTTTTTGCTAGAGGTTCCAAAGTCGACAACCTTTATTCCTTACTTGTCTCTAGGTTTGTTAACCATGTTTTGTCTATAATCGATCTTCCACATGTATCTTTATGGCATCATTACCTTGGGTATATGTCTTTGAAAGAAATAAAAGGACTAACTTGTTTGCAGTATCTTCCACCTCTTGATTACTCATGTTTTGATTCAAGTGATCATTATCCTTATGGTAGATAGAAACATAACTCTCATAAAAAGTTTGATTCCATGTGCATGAGTGAGCCCTTCACTTGTACATTCAATATTTGTGGTCCCATGTTTTGTTAGTCATTGGGTGGTGCAAAGTACTTTTTTACATTCATAGATGATTATTCACATAAGGTTTGGACCTATCCTATTAAGTAGAAGTCAGACTTTTATCTACCTTTCAATACTTTCTTGCTATGGTTGAGAATCAATTTGCGTATAGATTGAAATGCCTATGATCTAACAATGGGTTTGATATGTGTCTAAGGAATTTGTGCAACTTTGAGATGAGAGGGGTATTAAGCGTCAATGGACCACCCCATACACAACACCCTAGAATGGTATTATAGAGAGCATGAATAGGACTATTTAGGAAAGAGTTCATAGTATGCTTAGTCAAGAAAGCTTCCGCAATACTTTTAGAGTGAGACAATTACTATCACCATGCATCTCATTAATAGATCCCCATACACTGCTCTTGATGGTAGAGATCTAGAGAAGGTATGGTCTAGTAAAGCTTCCTTTTATGCACACTTGCGAGTCTTTGGATGTGAGTTTTTTTGTAATATTACCAAAGACAAGTGCAATAAGTTAGATTAAAGCATGCCAAATGCATCTTTTTTGGATGTAGTGATGCACATGAGATGGGCTATTGCCTTTGGGATCTACATGCTCAAAAGGTTATTTGTAAACATGATGTTATATTCCATGAGGAATACATGCATATGAGACCAAAGTAGATAATTGAGGTATGCATGGTAATCTTTCAAAAGGAGCCTCTTGTTATAGTACAACCATCCCCAATTAGATAGCTTGCTATAACTGCTAATGATGTAGTGGCCCAAGATCCACCTATTGTGTAGAATCATGGTATTGAACAAAGAGGAAGAGCCATATAGGCCCCATAGCTAGTCTTGAGATGCTCCATTAGAGCCTCACGTCCTCCGAATCATTTTGAGCCCTCTATGTATTATATCATGGTGATAAGTGTTAGTGAGACTCTCACTTATGAGGACACTATATGCAAAAGTGATAGTCACTCTTGGGAGAGGGCCATGCAATGTGAGTACGATTCGCTGTGCAAAAAAAATCATACACGGGATTTAGTTTATTGCCCAATGGAAAACATGCATTGCCATGCAAGTGGGTGTACAAGTTGAAGAGTATCCCTAGTCACCCCAAGCTAGCATATAAAGACAAATGAATTACTAAGGGTCTTAAGCAAAAGAAGGGAGTTGATTTTGATGAGATATTCTCTCATATGGTCAAGATGACTAATCTATGCTTGGTATTGACCTTGGTTATGCAAATGAATCTAGAGTTGTACCAAATGGATGTGAAAATGACTTTTCTTCATGGGGAAACATATGAGGACATTTATATGCAACAACCTAAGGATTTTGAGGAAAAGGACACGGAAATCTAGTGTGCAAATTGAGGAAGATTCTTTATGGACTTAAGCAAGGACTTAGGGGATTGTACCGTAAGTTTGATGCTTTCATGCATTCATGAGGACATTCCTGTAGGTGATGTAAATCCGTGTCTATATACAAAGAAGTCCCATGATGATAGCCTTATTTTTATGGTGCTTTATGCTGATGACATGCTTATTATTACTGGAAGTGCTCATGTTGAGTTGGATGCTTTCAAAAGAGCTTTAAGATGTTAGAGATGGAATATATATCACACATACTTGATATATGCATTGTGTGCAATCACTCTAAGGGAGTTCTCTCCTTGTCCCAGAAGGAGTATGTTCACAAAGTACTTGAGTAATTCCATATACAATATGGTAAGTCTATTGGATGTCCATTATCTTCTCATGTGAAGATTAGTCAATCAAATGATAGCCACTCGATTTGACATAGCATTCTCAGTGGGAGTTGTAGCATGTTATATGGCTACACCTGGCAAGCAATATTGGGACAGTGGGAGTTGTAGCATGTTATATGGCTACACCTGGCAAGCAATATTGGGACACCATGAAGGGTATCATGAGATACCTTAAGAGCACTACATATATGTGTATTCATTTTGGTAGCCAAGATAGTGAAGTCATGGGCTATAGGACTCTAATAATGCAGAACATGTAAATAGTAGGAAGTCCACAACTCTGGCTATGTCTTCATCTCTATTTGGAGGTGTTGTTTCTTGGATTTCTAGGGTGTAGAAATGCATGGCCTTGTCTACTACCAAGGGTCGTAAGTACATTGCAGCCACATTGAGGCTTTCAAGAAGACTCTATCGTTAAGGTTCGTAGAATTTGGTATGATATGACTCCTACATTGCATTCACACTCTATAGGTGCCATTTAATTGGCATGAATTCTAGTCATTCATGCAAAGACCAAGCACATTGATGTCTATTATCACATCATCAAAGAGGTGATTGATGACAAGCAGATAGAGCTTGTCAAGATCCAAACTAATAAGAATCCTACAGATCTACTCACTAAAAGTCTCCTAGTGAAACATTATGCCATCTTAGAAAGATAATGGGCATAGGATGAGATGACCTCTTTCCTCATCTTGTTGTACTTATGTACATGTGCTTTTCTTTTTCTTTTCTTTTTTCTCCTCACTCAAGGCACATTCTCCTTTAAGTAGGAGGTTGTTGGGGGTTCACATATTCTTGGCCACCCACATTTACTTCGATACTACAAGTGGCGGGTGCCCAACCATCACTGCCATTTTATTCTTTATTCTTTCAATGGCAATAGAATAAGGGAATGCATATCACACCTTGTGACTATTGGTGTTCCCATGTATTGTATCTCTCTCTTTTGCTCTCTTTCTTGAACCTCCATAGCTATTTATTTGTGCTTTCGCTCTTGCTCTATCTTTCATATTTCAAAGACTTTATGAATCATCCATGGTGATTCCATTTTGATATTGCATATGGAGTAGTTTGATACAGTTAAGTTTATCACCATGTTCCAAGGTCAAGTGAGAGAGGTATTGAACTCCATTTTTCATAAGAACCAAGAGGTTTTACGTGTGTAGACCTTCATGAAGAAGAAAATTAGCACATCTCATGCTTCTCTCATAGACAACACTTCTATAAAATAGTGGGATTTGCCTCAATCGATTTCTCCAAAAATGTATAAGAACTCTATGGATAGATAAAATGCTATCAAGAGCTCTAATACCATGTGAAAACTTCAACTTGTTCTAAGCAATGCACTAGGGAAATGTTTTCTACACCTAAATAACTAACTTATTTGAAGTATCTTAGGAAAGTAAGGAGAAGCAAGATTAGGTAGCTCAATATAAGCCAACAAAAAAATAGAAAATTGGTAAGTAAAAATTATTATAGCTAATAATTAATAGAAGAACATACCCATATTTTACGAGAATTAAGGAATACAAAGAAAATGAATCCATAGTCTATCTAGACTAAATAGTGAGTTGACTCACCTTGTTTATACACTAGTTGAAGCTCTCACAAGCTAATGATATGAAAAGCTATTACAATGCTCTCAATGAAAACAAATGGAATTTACTCTAGTTATTTAGTGTATTAGATGGATGTATAGCTAAATGAATAGTGATAAAAGAGAGTTGAAGTTGCTCCTAACTTTTAGCTACCTAACATTCATGAATGATGGATGTATAGCTAAATGAGTCATGATAAAAGAGAGTTGAAGTTACTCCTAGCTTTTAGCTACCTAACATTCATGAATGGGTAGGCTAGACACCTTCTTTGAACCATAACTTTTACTATAGAAATTTGATTGGGATGATCAAGTATTTTAAATCCATCTAAAAGAGCTAATTTTTCAAAATATATATTCAAAGTAAGATCTAATGCAGCTAAGAAAAGGTATTACAATCCAAGTGAAATGGAATTGTTCATTATAGCATATAGAAAGCTAGTTCACATGCTAGTTGAAGTTAACTTTTGATATAACTACTTTGTGACTTGAATCAAATCAATGAATTTTTTGTAGATTCGATTCTATTGTCTCCTAAGTACTAAGTTTTCCAAAATTTTATTTCATGAATTTTACATTGGAGACAAGGATGCAACTTTTGTAAGCTTTTTTAAAGTTTTCTCTTATAATTGGTAGTAATTCAAGGAAAACCTTTTAATCTTGTGGTAGAGATTATAACTCAAGTCATTGTAAGGCTATCTTCCTCTTAAAGAAAATTTCCATTTTTGTTCATCCATAAGTTTCCATAAACAAAGTTCCTTCAAATGTTTTTTCTTGAGCGAAAAAAGGCTAAACCATTAGCCAACTCAAAGCACGAGTGTTAACTTCACAATTTATCAGCAAATGAGGCATAGCTTCCCCCTCCTTATTTGCACCTAGGGCACATACCATTACTTATCTCTATATTGGAAACTATATGATCCCATATCTAAACAATTTTCAAAATATTAACTTTCAAAATAATTAGCCACAACAAAAGCGAAACGTTTGGGATCATATAGACCGAATTCTAAATGACTTATAATTCCATTGATCGTGTCTATTTGATATTCCATCTTCCAATCCAGGTAAGATAAAATTTGAAATTAGAAGGGGGTCTATAGTAGGGTAAGAAGGGGCTTTTCCTTTCTATTTAAAGGCTCTAGGGTTAATAGGGAAAATAATGTGAGAATAAGGCTATAGAAAGCTTCTCACTTCTATTGAGGGTTGTTTCGAAGCCTCTAATTATTCTCAAGGAAGATCTTAAGTTTTTTGTCCTTGATCTCTTGATCCTAGATATCCCTACCTTTCTTAAATATCCAATGTGTACTAGTGAACAAAGATGGGGAAAGTATAGATACATGCTCAAATATTGTCCTTGTGCACGAAAGGTGAAATTGCGGTTGGTGGAAATTTCTAAAGAGATATACTAGATGCCTTTTGCAAGAAAGGTATGGTCATCATCATAGGCGAATTCACACATATAAATTACCACATTATGAGGGAATCTCCTCCAATTTGGAGACTCTAAGCTTGAAAGTAGCATGAGGTAGAAGTATAGGAAAGCACTCATCATCATATGTAAAGCTCTTAACAATGCACTTTGTATCCAACCTTTCAATTTAGTCACTTAAGTAGGGAAGGGCCAACCCTTTCGTACTTCTCTATCTTTGAGGAAAAACATCCCAAGCAAACTTAGGGACTTTGAAGCCATTGCTATCACTAGTCCACCAATAATTCATGTAGATTTCATTAAGCTTATTCATGGAAGTTTTAGGTAAGCCAAAAATGAAATAGTAGTACAAACGACAATTTATTTGGAATCTATAACTTGAGAGGCTTGGTTTGTAGTGGTTTATTTCTTCCATCTTTCTTTTACGCTATCCAACACTTACTCCCACCTTTGAATATGGGTGACATCAGACCCCACAGGGATGTCAAATGTCTAAACACTTTGCCTTCGTATACATACAGGCTTGGTATTTTCCAGCTTTAAGGAGCATATTTGGAGATAAATTTGCTTAAGAAAACATTTTGTTATTTCTAAATATGTCTTTGTCTGTGTAGTCTTGATATCCTTCAAGGAAGAAAGTTTCACAAAATCTTTATATTTCTTACACTTTTTTTGTGATGATTTATATTGGAACACAAGGTAATGTGAAAAGTTTCTAGAAAAGCTTTATGATAATGGTCTACAATTTCTAACATTACTAGCATCGTTTGAAAAAGGATTTAGAACTATTGGGGTGCTATTGGGGAAATGGAAAGGTAAATTGGAAAGTTGAGTACTTAAAGGGAAGGAGTCATTGTGAGTACATTAATAGAGACCCCAATATCCTAGGATCAAAACCAGGACCTTGTATAATGTTGCTCAGCAAAAAGAAAGTAAGGTTGTTCACTAAAAAGGATCGAATGAAAAGGATAGAAAACCAGGACCGTATATGGAGTAATATACCAAGACGGTCTAGTTTCTGCAAGGTTGTTCACTAAAAAGGAACGAATGATAAGGATAGAAAACCAGGACCGTACATGGAGTAATATACCAAGACGTAAGGACAAAAAGTACACTAGCGCAGGTCCGATGTGTCAGAAGTGGGATTTGAACCCACGCTCCCTCTCGAGAACCAGAACTTGAGTCTGGCGCCTTAGACCACTCGGCCATCCTGACAACTGCTGTGCAAGCAGACCATTTTTTAAATTAAAAAAGCATTTTAAAATCACCACATTGTTTCTGAAGCAGGCCCAATGGTGCCTGCTTCGCGTGCATTCCAGGACTTGAAATCAAAATAGTCAAGCATCATCCCATGCAACACAAACACTTATGAAGTTTCACATTGACTTTTCCACTTTTAAGATTTATAGTGCAAGGTCAGCCTTATCATATACCCATAAGAAGATTGTCATGTGTTGAGAGTCAAGCTCATATTCCTTGGTTCAGTTGTCTACCTTAGTTGAGCAAGGTTCAGTCGTATTGACTTAACCATGGTTACACCTAGGTTACTTGATCTATGTATGTGTGTGTGTTGTACTTACTGTTAACTGTGTGAAAGATAATGGATTGATCAGGGAGCATGGCTGCTATCCTTGTGGCCTAAGCCTTTGTCCATGTCTATCTCCCTAGTTCCTTACATGGTATCAGAGCGGTTATCAAATATTTTGATCAGCTTCATCAACCCCTCTCTCCATCTCTTGCAGTTGCAAGGTAGCGAGGAGGTTTAGTTAGAGCACTCAACGATTCAGTGTGGAAGAAGCCTGTGATGCTTGCATAAGAGATAGTGTTGAGAAAAGTGATTGAGTGCGAGCTATCCAGCCTGCAGTCCAAACGGGTCCGATCAGTCTTGCAATCAAGCTCATCATAAAGAGATCCAACGATGGTGATCAGGCGGCACTGTATCCAGCCTGCAGTCCAAACTGGTCCGATCAGTCTTGCAATCAAGCTCATCATAAAGAGATCCAACGATGGTGATCAGGCGGCACTGAAGAAGTGTCGGGTGCTTTGAAGTGGCTGCATTTGTAGCACAATCAACTGCAACCTATAGTCGTGTTCTCCTGTGAAGAGCTACAGCCTTGGCACCGTGAGGTTTGGTCAAGCCTGGAGTCGAGATCAAAGAGATGTGATTCCATGGCTGCTGCTTGGTATCCTGTGGCAGCTGCGACCGAGACGAACCCGAGCCAGTGAAGGAAGCGGAGCTCATTGCAGCGGCCAGAGCTACAGTGGCCATGGATGTTTGATTGGTTAGCCGTCACAGAAAGGAAGCTTCAAAAAGAAAAATGTGTTCTGATTTCTGCAGAGGGAGCATGTATTTTGCAGCAATGTTCTTAGCTAGAGGTTCGATTCAGGCCATGCCGAAATAAAAATTGCAGAGGCAAGTGCAGAAGATTATGGACAGAGAATCCAAGCGGCAGCGAATAGGTGATCCCGTCGAGGGGATGGAAGGAGAAACAATTTGAAATTCGTAAAAGAATTGAGTCTTCCACAGATCTGCGAAACAATTGCATCATGAAACCTTAATGTGCTGCAATGGTAGGATCACGTTCTTGTTTCATAGCTCCACGACCTTTTGAAGATTCCCAGCGAGACCCCAAGAATATTTTTTTCTTGGTGAAAAAGTATAGGCCAATGCAGCCTGGACTATGGCTGCCTTCCCGGGCCAGGATGCATTAACCAAACAATGATAGCCCTGAATAATGCAGTGAATAGACAGAATCTACAAGAGCTTCAATTGATCCTCAACGACCAACATGAAAATTCTATTCTTTGGTCTCATACTTAGTATTAAGCAAAGAAGGGATAACACTGAAGTGGTGAATAGCATAGCACCTCTAGAAGGTGCTTTGCTCTCTTGATCAAGAGTAGCCCCCTATTTATCCATAAATAGACACCCTGTTTATGGGCAACAAATACAAGAATGATGCATAGATAGTGTTCTCCTTGCAACCTGCAAAAAGAGAGGCACTAACTTCTTTGCCAAGATTTGCAGTCATCATATCAGATTGGAATGCAAAGTTGTTGGAGGCATTGTAACTGTGGTTGAATGGGAACAAAAGACATATATTGGCTGAGAATGCAATAGTGGTCATTGTTGCAAATTTTCACTAAAAACTAGTTGCACTATAGGTCATTGAAGTACATTGTCTGTTGACATTTTGGAAAATTTACTCTCTACATTAAAAATTGTTTTGCAAAGCTGAAGACTTTGGAATGGCAAACACAAGGAGAAGAACACTATCACTCAGATAGTTGTGGACTACTACAATTTTGTTTTATGGAAGTTTAGGATGTCGAATTTTTTAATTGGAAGTTTAGGATGTCGAATTTTTTAATTGGAAGAGGGTAAATTTGGTACCTAGTCACTAGTTTTGAAGATGAGCCCAAGCTATCGGAGGATAGACCTCCAACACAGGATCAATTAAAGGCACATAGGACATGGTTGGAAAAGACTCTCAAGGTCTTGCATTGGTTGTCCTTATGTGTGTCAGACACAAAAGCTATGCAAATTACAAACTGTACTTCACCAAAAGCTGCTTGGGACTTATTGATGAAGAATAATGGGCATGTCACTCATGGGAGAAAGACACAATCGAAGCAAAAACTCAACCACATATCCAGAAATGGAAGGTCTATTGAAGACTATGTGAGTGCGATTAGAACCATTGCAGAACAACTAGGCTCAATTGGAGCTAAGTTGAGGATGATGATTTGGTGGCCACTACCCTCCATGGTCTTGGAGAGGAGTATAAGTAGTTTGACACTTCCATTTCAGTGTGTTAGGAGTAGCCTGACTTTGATGAACTTGTGGCACTTCTATTGCATGAAGAGGTAAAACTTGGACTCAATACAAGTTCCAATGGGTCTTAAAACAACATGGATGGTGTCTTCTACTCAAATCAAAGGGGTAAAGGTGGAAGAGGAAGATTAAAATTTAGAGAAAGAGGTGTTGGAAATACATATGCAACCCGTGAGCCCGTGGACAACAAGGTACTAGATGGCAAAATAGGCAACCTCAAGCAAATATGCTCATGGAAGAGGGGGTTCCTCACCTACACACAGAGGTACTTGGCAGTAGCCCCAAATGAGTCATGGATAGCAATCAAATGCAAATAAAGATTGTTACTATTGTGGAAAACACAGGCATGTAGCCAAGGATTGCTACAAGAAGCACAATGATCAAAGAGCAAGAGGGAGGAAACATGATAATTATGCCTCTTCTAGTGGTATACAGGAGGATGACAGGTTGTTTGCACAAGGCAAAGCAAATGATGTATGGTATATAGACTTAAAGGTATCTAACTGCATGACTCCTCGTGGAGAGTGGTTTGATACATTGGTAGAAGGTGATCATGGATATGTTTGCACAGGGGATGATATGCAACATGACATTAAGCATACATGTATTGTTCCCTTGATGATGCATGGTGATAGGAAAAGGAGTCTCTATGATGTGTTACATGTACCCTCCATAAAAAAAAACTTGCTTTCTGTGAGACAAATGGCTGAACAGAATCTACAAGTTAGATTCAATAGAGATGGATGCTACATTGAAGAGTATGGTCAAGGATGCAAACTCATTGCTAAAGGCAAAAGAAATGGCAGGATGTTTACATTGGATATGAAAATTTCAGCGTTAAATGTTGTTATGTACTCACATGACAATGTTGCAATAAGGGACATTGAGATATGACATAAAAGGATTGGTCGTGTAAATGTACAAAAGTTGAAGAATATGCAACATAAACAAGTTGTACTTAGACTTCCTAAGTTCAAGCATATGGAACTGGGGCATATATGTCAGTCATGTCAATTTGGGAAGCAATCAAGGCTTTCATTTATAAGGCATGTAAGCATTACTATTAGACCATTACAGGTTGTACATTCTGATGTGTGGGGACCCTAATAGAATGCATCCCTTGGGGGATCGCATTACTATGTGTCACTCATAGATGACTATAGTAGGTACTCATAGTTGTATGTATTGAAACACAAGAGTGATGTCATGGATGCTTTTTGGGACTTCAAGAGACATGTGGAGAAAGAATTGGCTTGCTACATCTCATTCTTGAGATCTGATAGTGGTGGAGAATATGTCTCTAAAGACTTTGATCACTTCTTGGTAGCCCATGGGATAAAAAGACAATTGATATGTAAGTACACACCACAAAAAAATGGTGTGGTAGAAAGGAAAAATAGGGTGAGCCGGCTAGAGCCATGTAGAATGAGAAGAGCCTACCAAATGCATATTGGGGAAAGGTTGTAATGACTATCGTGTATGTCACAAATTGTACACCAATAACAGGGATACATAAGGTGATTCCTCATGAGAGGCTTTATGAGATAAAGCTAGACATTAGCCATATTAAGGTCTTTGGATGTTTGACATATGTACATATTCTAGATGAAAAGGGGAAGGAGCTTGATCCAAAGGTAGAAAAGGCCATCTTTATTGGGCATGCACAAGATATGAAGGCTTACAAATGTTACAATCCTTCTACTCATGAGACATTGGTTTCAAGAGTCTCAAGAGATGTAGTATTTGATGAGTTGAAATCATGGCATGAGAAGAAGACCATCTTGATGAATGATGATGATGTTTGTTAGGAGAATTATGTACATGCAGGTACAAATGAGTGCTGAAATTTCTGGGCCTTCTAAAGTTGCTACTACATCTGGACAGGTAGATTGAGGACTTCAACATCTTTGTCCATTGACACGGGTATGTCAGTGAGAGGGAGAAATGTGGATAAAGGCAAAGGCAAACTTGATGATGTTACATGTCCACTCATTTGTTATGATTCACCTAGCACTGATAGCTTGGATAGTGAGTTTGGTATTCCATCAGTTGTGACTCTTGGTGTGAGACATAGATACGTACCACCTCATGAGAGAGAAGAGTCTCATACTGCACCTTAGTTGAGGAGATAATAAAGAGTCAAGAAGCATGCGGATAGGCTTACATATAGCGGCTACGTAGTGAGTCACTATGCATATATGACAAACGTTACTAGCTTCAAGGAATCCACAAAGTTTTCTGAAGCTATTTTGAATGATCATTGGTGTAAGGCAATGGATGAGGAATATTCAGTATTGATTGAAAATGACACTTGTCTGATGGCGAAATGCCTATTGGTTACAAATGGGTATACAAGGTGAAGTAAAAATCACATGACATCATATTGGAAAGATACAAGGCAAGACTTGTGGCAAAAGGGTATGCACAACAATATGGTCTTGATTATGAGGAGACCATCAGCCTTGTTGCTAAAATGGCAATTGTGAGAATAGTGATTGCATTGGCAGCATCTAGAGGATGGAGTATGTATTAGATGGATGTGAATAATGCTTTTCTCAATGGTGATTTGGTTGAGGAAGTATACATGGATTAGCTCGAGGGATATGTCCATCCAAATTTTCCTACACGTGTGTATAGATTGAAGAAAGCATTGTATGGGTTGAAGTAAGTACCTAGAGCTTGGAATGCTAAGATAAGTGCATGCTTACATAAACTTGGTTTCACTATGGGCAAGGCTGATTATAGCCTATTCACAAAGAAGACAAGGGCTCGTTATGTGATATTAGTCATCTATGTGGATGACTTGATCATTACATGTGATGATGTCACGAGAATTGGAGAGATCAAGGAAATGTTACATGCTGAATTTCAAGTCAAAGATTTGGGTGAATTGAAGTATTTCCTTGGGATAGAGGTTGTCTCTATACCTCATGGTACTTGGTTGTTGCAAAAAAAATATGCACAAGACATGTTAACCAAGTATGGTATGCTAGATTGCAAGTCCTTGAGTACTCCATTGGAGCAATTGCCCAACCAATGCCAATTGGGCTTGTATCCACATTGAGAATAATAGACTGCCCATTCTCATAATTTGCTCTCTTTAGTGTTGGGGCTGAAATCAATAAGCTCTTTAGCTTCTGAACTACCTTCGTATGCTGTTTACCCCACCAAAACTTTTGTACTTTTCTCAATATAGCTGATATAAACTGTTAGCCACATGAGCAAAATGCAGAATCCATATCAAGTAAAAGACACATGTTGATGCCAGGAGACATAGTCGTGGTGGATTCCGTGAGATTTTACGATGGATTTTGTAAAATTTATTTGTTAATCGGGGCTCATACACAAGGTGGATTCCTCGTGCAAGAAGTTAACGGGGGCACCTATCCTTTTCGGGTGTCAGATTACTTTAATGTGCACATGGGTGATTCTGCAAAATACATATAAAATTAATGGACGCCAATAAGTTTAGAGTGCGCACTCGAATTAAATTAAGATTAGGGGACAATGTTCCAACCTATTTTAATTATTTGTAGCTGAAGACTGCTAGGTATTCACTATTGTTTGTTTATTTTATTTATAAGCAATTGTGAATGCTTCAATTGATGTGTAGAGCAAGTAGCGGTAGCTTTGGGTAGCACTGGTCATTAGCGTAAGTCCAAGCGTAAATTTCATAATTATGATTAGTTATCTTAAGTATAATATATAATATTATGTATTTATATGATATTGTATTATTAAAATTATTACTATATTTGTAAGTTATAAGTTTAAACAACTTTAGTAATAATTAGATCATTTTTCTTAGTACTATTAATTAATTTATTTTTAATATAGATTATTTTAGAACATGAGATTTAAGATATGATTTTATTGAAATAAGCTTTCTTTACGGAATACCTTGCTATTTTCTTAATGTGGTTAAGTTTTAGAAGGCTTTTCTAGCTTTCTTTATAAAAGCAATAGGATTGCGTGCAAAACAAGAGAATAGGGTAAAAACTAAGTTTTTTCGTTTGTCCCTCGTTCGGAATCGAAATTCAAAGCTTCAAGCGTCGTTTTAGGGGAGTTTTGGCATGCTCAGACGCGATGGTGATGTCAAAACGTTAAGATTCAGAGCACAGAATTTTCTGGAGCAATTGTAGCATGTTACAGGATACCTCTTGACTCTTAAAATTCTGTATTTCAATTGATATTTGTACTTTCTTTGTAATTATATGTAAGATATGAATGCAAATATCCATGTAAAACTATAATATATAATTGAGGATGGCAAACCATGCCTTTTACCATGGGAGAGATTGGACCCAATTGTGCATTTTTCTCTTGTCTTTCTCAATCTATTGAGTTATTCAAATCCTCTTATGTATTATAATGTTGTTTGTATTTAATAGTTGAGATGTTTGATTTGTTAGATTTTTCCACTAAGTTCTATTATGTGTGCCATAAAGTTGTTTATGGTTGAGATTTGATTTGCTAGATTTGCCACGTGTTCCGCTTGGTAACACATGCACCCAAAAATCTTCTCACCTTGGATACATTCGAACATGTCTCCCACATCTTGCTTATGGCATCAATCTTTATTGGTGAGGGCTTTCTCCCATATGGTCCACACATGTGCCCAACAACTAATACTTCCTCCACTCCAAAAACTGACTTTTCTCTTGAGAGAGTCAAATGCACTTCTTCAAGATGGCTCAAAATCCTATCACAATCAGCCCACAAATCTTCTACATCCATGCTCATTCAACTCTTCATTCTTCTCATAGATATCACATCCTTTGATCGGCACATCGTCAAGAAAGGCTAAGGTCAATTGAGGAATATACTCCCTCAAAACTTTATGTATATCATTCATCATATGTGCCACTTAATTGGTTGGTCTGTGTGAAAGCATACACATCCTAACCAATCTAGCAGTGTCTTCATGGTAGTGATATCCTGAATTTCCAATGCAAGTTAGAACCGATTATATCCTAAATATAAATCACCCATAGAGCAAATTGCCTTGCTTGCAAATGCTTCTACAAATTCATCCACTATCGGGTATGATCCAACATTCCTTATGGTGACTTTATTAATTGGTTGTGAATCCTGTATAAATCTCAAAGCACCATTCTTCTTTGGAACAATAAACCACCAATTCGAATATGGAGCTAAAGAAGGCTCAAAAATCCACATTTTGAACTCTTTATTCAAAAGTTCCAGCAGCTTAGGCAAATATGCTCGAGGCACTAGAAAGGCTTTAAATTCCATGGCACATGAGGTACTGTAAAGATTATCATAGGTGCAACTAAGGTTGGATCAACACATCCAATTTCATTTGCCTGAAACACAAAGGCTTTCCCATGCCTTACCAAGATCTGCAAGAAACAAGCTCTTTCTGCAGAGCAGGCAAAAGAAAGTTGTATAATCAATTTTCAGCTCTTGCAAAATTTCAGTTGTAAATTTATGTCCTACTTCATGTGGATCCCATAAACTAGACTGTTGAGTCACTTTTTCAGCCAAGCCATCACTTTTAGGCAGTAAAGGCAAAGCCATAGGCTTAACCTTCTTTGCAACTATTTTGTACTTTGTATCCACCCTTGTGTCAGCCCTGTTTTGTAGCCCATAATATTCATACTCAGTAAACTCTTGAATGACTTCATGCATCTCAACATAAATAACCTCTTTTTTAACCCTGTTTTCAACATTAATTGCTACAAAAATTTCAGCCACAGTATCAACATTAGCTAGCCTGAAAAAAACCCTGAAATACCTTCATTTGAAGCTATCAAACCATATGTCTTCAACTCTTTTTCAGTCCATCCTACATATTTCTTTTCAGCCCTGCATATGTGTGAAATATTCTAAAAACTGCCAAGACTACATGCTGTCCATTCCTGCAATCCAGAAACAAACACAATTTTCCTCTTTCTTGGAGCCATAATTATCTTCTTAGAGGCACTGCCATAGCCTCCACTTACAACAGTGCCGTTTAAAAACCCTTAAAATCTTGTGCATTAGGTGGCATGGGATTATCCCGCAAACGATCATGATTGTGGGGATGATTTACGCAAACATTGAGAAATTGTATCGCCTTTGTATTGTCTTTACTCCGAACTTGAGCATAAGAAGAATCATCATCCAAGGATTTTGTTTCCACCCTTGATTCTGAAATATAGGGCTGCCCCAAAATCACCGGATAACTACATGAATCCTGCACAAAAAATGATATTTATCCCTAATATCTTCAATAGTCACGGGTACATTCGAACAAGCTGCATAAAGATTTCCTAATGAATTGTTTGCTACTTGCATGTGCTGTCCCGGATCTACATAAATCGGTCAACCTCCATTCTCATGCAAGCTGCGTGCCATAACATTGATTTCAGAACTATGATCCTAGAGAGCTATGCAAGGTGTCTCTCTTTCTCCTGTAGCTCGAGCCCAATGCATTTGTGAATAATGACTATTTGGAATAAAATGAGCATGTTCTTTTTCATGTACTTGTTGATGGACATCCTCATTATACATAGCCTTTTCTCTATGCTTACTGCTACCCATTAGACCAATTTCAGCCATAAGCTTGCTGTCTACACTCCCATTTAACCCATTTTCAACATCAACCTGCTCCAAATCAGCATTACATGCATCATCATATTCCCTCTGAAGTTGTTTCTCTATGTCTTTGTCAACTTGCATCAATGCTTGCAAAACTTCACCATCAAACCATCTTTTTCATTTTAGCATATCAATGATTGCATCATGCAATTCACGCTTCGCGATTCCAAGAACTTTGCCAAGTGTGAATTCCACTCTATTGCCAAGTATGCGATCTTCCAAGACCTTTTTAAGGTGTGCGGCAGTCTCAAGATCCAATTGTAACCTATAACCAGGTTGCTTGCCCCTTTTCTTCCCTTCTTATTTCTTCTCTTGAGATGCATCCTCCATAACATGCTCATGTATGGTTTTTTCAGCCTCTTTTTGTTGCTTCATTTTTCTTCGTGTTATGTGTTTAGATAGGCCTAAAGAGGAAGGACCAGCAATGTCCTCATCTCTTCTTCTCTTTTTTTCCACAAGAGCCTCTTTTTGTTGCTTCATTTTTCTTCGTGCTATGTGTTTAGATAGGCCTAAAGAGGAAGGACCAGCAATGTCCTCATCTCTTCTTCTCTTTTCTTCCACAAGAGCTTCTTGATAATGAACCTCAGCCAAATAAGCATAGACTGAAAATGAATCCATTGGTGTACTCCATCCTGTTCTCCCTCGTATACTTTGACTTGCATAAACTAATTCAGACTTTGATGTTTTGCCTTTTTCCATACAATCTAATGCCTATATCCAAATGTGAGATTTTGCTTTAGCCATGCCTCCTTTAGGAGCTTCTTTTGTCCTTTCAATTCTCAACCCATATGTGGCTACATCTATGGGAACAAATGTTGTCCTTGCTGCCATCTCTTCCAACCTCTTCTGCATGTCACTATTTCCAAAATTTGGCTCTATTGGAAGACTACTTTTTGTTGCATGCATTTTTTCATCTTTTCAAAAGACTAACCTTTTTGCTTCCACTTCACGATAGGCTGTATAGTCTCACTTTTCATGCTGTAAACTGTCACACCAAATGCATCACCTCTTGTATCCTTCTTTGTACGGTCTTTGGGCTATTGCCTGACCCTTCTCTTTTACCTTAACATCAAAAATTTTGACCTTTGTATAGATTTCTATCAAATTCAGCCTCAAATCGCGTATGCCTTTGATTAATTCATCCATAGCATCACCTTTAAGAGCATGACCAATAGGTATAGTTGGTTGTTTTGCCATGGCCACAGGCGCCTTGGATGCAATTTTAACCCCCTTTTGAGCATTGGCAGGTGTGGTGCTTGTACCCTATCTTAATTTCATCCGCTCTCTTTTTACCAACATATGCACTACCTCAATTATATTAGCCCAATCTAATTTCAGCCCTGTTTCAAAAGAGACATATTCTAAACGATCAGTCAGCTTCTCTTGCAAGATAGGATCTGTAACCTTTTTAAAAAAATCCATTTTTTGACTCTCCAATAATTGTTGCTCATTGGCATCCAACTGCACATATCGACTTTCAAATTGACGGAGCAAAGCTGTAGCAACTAATCCTTTATTGGGCTTTTCAATCCAATCTGTAAATGAATTTTTAGTTACCAATCCTGATCTTCCAAGAAAAACTCTTCTCTCAAAGATTTCTTAAAAGTTGCCCAATCAGCATCTCTTCTATGTAACCCATTAATATGATCATACAATGCATGTATGGCCAAACGAGAGAAATACCGACTCCATGCATACTGTGGTAACCCATGGAAAAACATATTTTCTTCATACAACTGGATGAAGGCTGAAACATGTTGACCCTTAAACTACTTCAATTCCTATCCCACTTCCTGCAATGCATTCACAGCTAAGGAATCAATTCTTTTTGCTTCCTACCGAGTTTGCATCTACTGTTGTAACAACTGCTATTGTTGTTGTTGCTGCAACAAAGCAATCATCTTTTGTAAAGCATCACCACTACCTAAACCTGTAAAATCCCCCATCTTTATACACATGTTGCCGACTTTCACGTCAGGTTCACCCATTGTCAAAGTGTTTGGGGTTGAAAGTCTACCATGAAGGTAAGAGACAATAGGGTGAAGGGAGATTTAGGGAGAGAAATTGATGAAAGAGAAGAGGATCAAAGAAATTGATGATGTGGAATAAATACTCATAGAGGTGAAGCCTATCAATTTATTTTTGCATCCTGAGAAGATAAATCCCTTGTAGACCAAAAACGTGCATCAAACAGCAACTTATTCTTTGTTGCTCAGATCGCCAATCTGATGCTTCCGTTGGCTTTGAAAGAGGGTGAAATAGCAAGACACCTGCTCAGACCTCTCCCTGATCACTCCTTCTTCTCCCAGTTTGGAGTGTTGTTTTCTGCTTGTAAACTGCGATCACGTGTCGTGTGATTTTGTCAATCCTTCTTTTTGCATAAAATCCCCCAAAAATGATTGAAAGCCACTTGCTTTTTTACATGTCATCCTATTTTAGAAGTTGTCTATAACTTTTGGATATTTACAAGAGTAATATCCAAAGTATCAAAAATAGGCTAAACTTGTCCAAATATCTAGTATTTTTGAACCATCCACACACTACGAACATTGACACTAATGAGTAATATGGCATTGACTCTCTAGATCAATAAGAAAGATAAACAACGGTGCACTCTAGATTTTTTCACACTGTGTCCACGTGTAGTGGTACAACAACGTTACTAAGTCATCCTCTATGTCCATGGCCAAGTTGGAAGCCACTTCAAGAATGGGTTATCGTGGTTGTGATGGCCTAAGGCCTGCTAGTGGTTTGGGTTTAGTTGAATTGGATAAGTTGATGCATGGTACTTCCACTTGGGGATTCTCAATGGATGTGACAAGCTTGGTTTGATAGGCTTAGAGTTCAATTAAGGTTGTGTCATCGTGTTTTCTAGTGGTGGTGACCTTAGAGTCATTAGGCAGGAGCTCATTCATGAGTGGTTGCTCATGGACTTATTGTTGGACTTTGGGTGGATAGACTATTTGAGCACCCCTCCTTTGGGTTGTTCTCCTCCCCTATTTTGGTTGACATTTTTGGGCCTTGGTTTTTGGGGCATGAGATTGAGGATTATACATGGCACTTGAGAGTTTAGGCAGCCACATCAAGTTGTTACCTTCATAGTAGCATTGGGCTCTTAGTAGGGCTTTTGGAACCTAGCACTCCTCAACAGTCACGTGTGAACTATAGGAGAGCCAACTCCACCATTTAGCCTAGAGTTTGAGGCACATAAACTATGCCATGGTACCCTTGTGCTAAAAGTCGTTACTATGCTGACATCACTAATGGCAAGGTGGATACATTGCGAGTCATAATCAATATTAGAATGAGCTCATTTTTTGAACACACGTCCCATCAATGATTCCTTACCTGCTTGTTAGGCATCATGTAACAAATAATGGGTAGTCTCTTAGTCTTGATAGAAACCATTAGTTTACATTTCCCTAATAAGAGTGGATAGGATTACCCCCCGAATGGGCTAAGTTTTTCATTGGTTGGTTGCAATTGGGATTGACCCATGGTAGCCTAATGTTCGGTTCGATGTTCATGCATTAAGATATTTGAGTCGACTCCAATATCAATTAGCACATCAAGGATGTATGCATTTCGAGTGGTTATGGTTATTCTCAAGTAGGTTGGTGTGACTGCTTCCTCATTCTCCTCCTATAGTTCAGTGATTGTTGCAACCCTCACATTTGTCAGTGGTTCTATCATCGAAGGTTCATGAAGTGGATGTGATAGAGCATAATACTTTTTTATGTGACTTTCCATTGAAAAAACCTATGCCCTCTCCTTGTAGGGTTTCAAGTTCCACATTCCATGTTCTACTGATATTGTGAACCTTGAAAGGTCCCAATCCCCTGAATTTGATTTTTTTGCTTGTGTCCCTTGACAAAGTACATCATAGCTAGGTCTCCTTGTCCAAAGTCTCTCTGTTTGACTTGTTTGTCAAACCAATAGTTATGGCATGCCTTTTCACAGATTAGAGCATGGGTTGCAATGAGATGAGTCTCAAATAGGCATTCCAACTTCGACTAGCTGATTTATCCATGCTTCTTGGCCCTCCCATCACTCTTGGGCTACGATTCTCAAGCTTAGAATAGAGAAATCCATTGATAGAATAGCTTCGGTTTCGTGGGTCAATCTGAATGGAGTCTCTCCTATGGCTGTTTTGTAGGCCGTCCTATATGCCCATAAAGTCACCATGAGCTTGTTGTCCCAGTTGGTGCATGAAGTAGAGACTACTTTTGTTAGAACACTCACCAAGATCTTATCCGTGGATTTGGCTTGACCATTGGCTTGAGGGTAGTATGGTTAGGACTTTTTGTGGATTATTAAGAAGATGGATAACAAGTGAGCGATCTCTTCCTTGATGACGTGTGTGCTTGATCACTAACCAACTCTATGGGGCAACCAAACCCTGAAATTACTTGCTCCCAAAGGAACTTGGCCATAGTCCTAGCATCATTTTTGTAAGTTGCTCGACCACTTTGTGAGGTAGTCTATGGAAACAATGATGTACTTGGCATGGGAGTATTGTGCTACAAGGTTGATTGGACCAATGAAGTCGATTTGCCACTTCTCGAATGGCTAGTGTGCGATCACTAAGGTTAACTCCATTTTGTCTTTATGAGTAGGGACTTTGGTCTGTTGGCACTGATCATATAACTTCACAAACTTAGCTACATGGTAGAATAGCATTAGCCACCACAATTGAGACTGAAGTACCTTATGTGCTATAGTGTCTCCATTGAAATGTCCTTCAGCAATCCCGCCATGTGCTTCCTTGAGCACATTATACATTTCATGTTTGCAGATACATCTCCTCGAGAGTTCGTCTTGTCCTAATATAGTTGTCCTGCAATCAATTGATAGGGTTGGAATTTCAAGATTAGTATTTTTAACCTAGTTTTTTCTATGGGTTATTCCAACAACCTGTTCTTGAGGATATAGACTATGTCATTTGGCCAATATGGTGTGAGGTTTTCTCTAAACAAATCTTGTTCGTTGGACATTCTAAAAAGATGTACATTTGGTAGGTCATCATTGATTCCTTGTCATGTGGCTTCTTCTATGGGTATGCATGACATATGAACTGCCATATAATGCTATTTTCCCTTGCGTATGACCATAATGAAGTCAAATTTCAAAAATAGAAGTAACCATCAAGTAATGTGTCCTATTGCCTAGGGTTTATTTAAAAGATAAAGCAATACTTGATTATCTGCAAAGAAGGAAAAGGGTGTCGCTCTAGTAGAAGATAATGTCTAATATTCTTTATGGCGAACACCATGACTAACCCAAGAGTAATTAATTTCTATCTTAGTGAGTTGTCTACTAGCAAAGCTCATAGGATAGTCTAGGTTATGTTTGCAAGGTTGGCACAACACTGCCCCTAAAGTAAATTTTGATGCATCAATCTGCATGTGAAAGATAATGGACCAATCTAGGGCTCCTAATATAGGAGCTGAAGTTAGAGCTTGTTTAAGCCTTTCATAGGCCTATTAACATTGTTCGATCCACTCGAATACTAGTAATAACTTGTACAAAGGTTTGGCAATCAACACATAGTTCAATATAAATCGTCGGTAGTATCCTATGTGGCCTAAGAAACATTGAACTCCCTTGAAGTTGGTCAAAGGGGGAAGGTCTATAATCACCTTGATTTTAAAAAAGTCTATGGCTATTCCATTTCTTGACACAAAACGCCCTAAAATACAACCGTGTTTCACCCAAAATTGGCACTTTAAGGGGTTTAGTGAGAGATTGTATTGTCGATACCGTTCAAAGAATATTCATAGCTTTAGACGCATAGGTCATCGATGAAAACTTACAACCACTTTTTGAGCATGTCCTTGAAGATGGCACACATGAGGAATTGGGAGGTGGCATGAGCATTGGTTAAATCCAAATGGCATGACTATGTAGGCAAACACCCCCCATTTGGTGGCAAAATCCATCTTGTGTCTATCATCCAGATGAACTTGCACTTGGTTATAGCTTGAGAAGCCATCCATAAAATTGTAGACTTCCTTTCTTGCCACTCTCTGTAGCACATGCTCCATGTATGGTAACGGGTAGTTGTCTCTCTTTGTAGCTGCGACACCCGAATCTTCCCATTCTTTTTCATGACTATGACTATGGATGATACCTAGTTCGTGTGCTCTATCTTGTATATAAATCCTGCCCTCAATAGCTTATTGATCTCTTCCTTTATTGAGTGTGCATGCTAAGGATTCATTCCATATGGTCATTGCTTGATAGGTACTCCTTCGGGGGACATAGGAATATTGCGAGTCATTATGCTTAGATCTATTCCCTTTAGCTCATCTAAGGACCATGCTAACACATTGGCAAATTCCCTTAAGAGATTTATGAGAGAATTCTCTTCCTCTTTGGTTAGGTCATTTGCTATATACATGGGTCGAGGCTTGTCCTCCCCTCTCGCCAAGTTGACCTCCTTAACCTTGGCTGGTCCTTCAATGGATTCACTTGCTTGCCCTTTCCATTTGGCTCCCACTAACACTAGTATTCGATCACCCTTCTTGTACTCCGTGAAGTACTTGGGAAGGTCCTGGGGTTTCTTTTGCTGTTCAACTTCTGAAGACTTTGATTGTTTCATTTTCTCCTCCTTAAACCTCCTACATCTTAGGTGGATTGGGAGGTTCCCCTTGGTGTGTTTGGTTCTAGGTGGTTGGGGAATTTCAAGGTCACTATCAAAGCTCACCTCTGACGTGGAGTTGTACTTGCCATCTTTAATGGAAGAGGCTGTTTCTCTTGGTGGTTGCAACTCTAAAGCTAACTCCACTCCAAATAATGGTGTAGTGCAAGGTTGAACTAGTCTCGCTCGCTCATAATCTACCACCTCTAGGCCTTCTAGCCAAGCTTGATCACAATCTACCTCGGCAACTCCTTCGCTCACTCGACATGTATTGACCTCTCGGGATTTAGTGTGTCTGCTCTGGTTTGCTTAATCACTCTTCCATTCATATCATATTCTATGGTCTTTATTTTCTTTTCGCTCTCCTCACTGATGGAAAAGCAAGCTTTGTATGCATTGTCAAAATCCTTGTACTGGGACTGTATGTTGCTTTTAGGGTTTCTACTCTCAAGCTTTGTCTCACTTGTCATGAGAGTCCAGTTATATGACATGTTTAAGTTGTGCACCTTAGTCCATTGCCACTATGTGATTTCCATAAGATCCTTGAGGGGCTTTAAATTGGTAGCTAGGTCACCAGCTAGCTCATTTGATAAGTGCTCAAGGATTTTGTGAAGTTCTAATTTGTTTGTTTTGGGACATGATATGTGATTGGCATTGGTTGGCTGATGGGACTCTCTGCTATCATGCACAAGGGCACCGTGGTTAGGCTAGAAGCGATGGCATTGTTAAGGTTGCTAGTTGAGTCTATAGCTTTTTGCATGTATTCATCCTCAGCCTCCAAGAATGGGAGATCAATGGTTTGCCAACACGTGCATCTAATCACACTCATCCTTAGTGCAAGGAATGTACCTAGTTAGAGATCCATAATCACTTCTAGCCCTCGAGTCACCCTTTAGCAGGGTAGAGATGGTATCTAAGTCCACTTGCAAGGTTTCTCAAGTGCCCATCTTTACTCAAACTACTTCTAATCTATTGCCCAAGAATATTAGGCCATTATACTAAGACCAGTAGTGAGGTTTTCCAAGTGTGCACAGACTACTTTTGATCTTTTGCCCAAGAATACCAAGCCATTATCCAACCCTTTATCACTCTTGCATTCCTCATCCAAGGCTCGTCTAGCATGATATCATAATCCACTCCCTTAAAAACTATGAAGCTCACAAAGAATTAGATTCTTGCTATCTTTAGAGGCCAATCCTTTTTCACTCTGCATGGTCTAACCTTCATCCCATTTGCTAGAGTGACATTGAACCGTGCGGTTTCCATTGGTGGGTTTTCCCAAGCTTGCAGGACTGTGTGACTAAGTACACTAACCTCTTCTTGTATGTCTACTATCCCCTTTCTCATAGTATCTCCTGAGACAATGATAGGTAAGATTGTATGCATCTCAGTGCCTTCCCAAAAGTAATTCACTTCTGGGTACTTAGACATTGGATTCAGTGTTAGGTTTGGTATGTGTGTCATGATGCCATCATTTGAGAAGTCTTGTGGTTTGTGTTTATTACTGTGTTCTACCATTGCTTCAATTCTTGCCAAAGTGTGGAGTTTTGCCTAAGGAATTCTCCCAATGACAATGTCACATGAGTTGTTATTAATGTGGTTTGAAATTTACCATCCATCTTTCCCTCTTCAAATTCATATGCTCCTTGCCAATGCTCTTGAGTTGTTTGCCTATTTGTAGCATCCTCATTCTGCCTATGCAGATGTAGATGTTGTGGTGTTGCCTCTCCTGCTCTTAGGTATGTGGGAGAGATTGGTGGGCTCATGGTTGATAGTTCATTGATCCCATCCTCAATGATAGGGTCAACTTCTTGCAAATGAGCTTATGCTTTATTTATCCATTACTTGACCTTATCTATAGCCATTAGTTTTTAGCTGGGATTAGAGTACTCTTCAACTCTAGCGCTTCCCTTCTCTCTCGTCCTAGGAGTTGATGTTTTTGCTTCAGCATCAGTGACATGTTTCTCTTTCCTTAACATGGTCTCACTTCCTTTCTTGAGCGTTATTTTTGCCTCAGTCCTCTTTTTTCTCCTTCACTAGTTCTTCTTCCCTATAGAGGATGCATCTAGGTTGCTAGATCCAGGTAATGAGATACCTACCTGCTTTGTTTAAGCTCGCATCATGTCATTTATGGGGATAGGTGTAGTATTGTTTTCAGGTGACTCGACACAAAAGAAGGCAATTGCCTTGGAAACCAGTAGTAGTGCATGGTGTCATGCCCAAATCTTTCGCAATCGGCACAAGGCCCTTGAGACATAGATGGCAGGTGGTTCCCTCCATAGTGCACACATTATAGGTTAGGACGTATTGGCCTTCATATTGACTCTTGCAATCTTTGGCCAGCTCTGATTTCAGGTCAACTATAGCTTGAGTCTAGTCAACACTCTTTCCATTTTCTTGCTCATTAGGGACAGTTGGCTCGCTAGTTGCTATAGTTATCTCAACATTCCTAAATGCATTTCTCCCATGATGCTATGTAGCTTGAGAGATTCTCTCTCTGAGCAAGTTATCTACCCATATGGCCTCGTCAAAGACTCTTGCAAGCGCATCCCTTTGCATGTTCAAGTTGCTCGCCAAGGCCTTATAGAGTTCTTTGTTGCGGATCTCGTTAATGAATATGGTAGAGAGTGCTCTCTCATTGGTTCGCTCATCTGCATGTATCCTCTTATAGAGACTCATCACATGTATGACATAGGCTTGTATGTTCTCTTTGTCTTTTTAGCTGACATTTATTAGCTTAATAATAAGGTTATTGGAGTGTCTTGCCTCTGAGAATCTCTTGATGAAGAGATTCTTCAAGAACTGAGTGAAGTTATTGCATTCGGCGTTGTCTAGAGTGGTAAACCAAGTTTGTCCCTTGTCTCCCCAGCAAAGACCAAATGCTTGTGCTCATTGAGTAGGGTCCATGAGGTTGTTAGCCGCTCACACCCGCTTAAATTGCTCGATGAAGCTATAAGGGTCATTGCATGCTTGGTATTTTTCGAGTTGCTTTGCAACTATGGGCATTTTTGTTTCACTCTTGGTGTTTGGGGTAACTTCAAGCCCGGTAAGAATGATTTGCCAAGGTTTCTCCACTTTGCTTAGTGCCGGTATTGTTTAGCAATCTTATCATGAGTAGCTCCTTCATTGTAAGGTTGGCTTCTAAGGCTCTCTCCCTATCGGCATTGCCTTCTATTCTGTTCCTACCTGAGATGGATATGATCCTATGAATCTCATTGAGCTCTCTCTCCTAGTGCAACCTCAAAGCCCTTTTATCCTGGCTATAACTTGCAATATGCTCCTTACCAATATCCTCTCCTCTCTAGTTCAACTATGATATTGGTTTTGCTAGTCTTCCATGGTGCACTATCTTTGTCTGCTACTACTGTTAGTCATACTGTGTAACAAGTTATCAGATGTCATCCGGGTACTCTGTCACATTAAGGTCAAGGTCAAGGTTGAGATTGTTCTTGTTCGAGATGGTGCCTACCATAGTGGTTGCCTGCTAACCCACTAGTGCTTCTATGAGGTCAACTAGGCCAGCTAAAGTTGTGTCCCTAATCTTGGCTAGTCTTTCCTTCTCCCAGCAATTTGATGGTTCTGTCTTCTCTATGTCTTTGTTCTTGGTATCTTGGGTCACTCATTTGATTCTTGGGGTTGTACTTCTAACGGTGTGTTCGTTTTTAGCTTAATTTCCATTAGTGTGTTCCTTGTTAGTTTGACAGTTTGCAAATGTACAACACTTACATGTTAGCAATGTAATGCGATGATGTGCATTGTGTGAAATCATGATTTCCAGCTTTCACATGTGCTTAAATGTCTACAATGCTGAGTGTAACTTTTGGAGTCAACATCATCCAATCAGTTTCCTACCATTGCTGCTTTTGGAGGGGATTTAGATTAGTCCTAATAGTTGAAATTGGGTCCTCCATGGGTTGTGTCAGCCAGGTAGTTTGCCAAGTGAGTAGCCAAGTGAGTCAACTTAGGTCTCTATCTAGTGTAAAAGCCAATTGCCAATTCTTTCAGGCCCCCCCAAACTACTATGCCAAAGTTTTTGAGTGCAACAATTCTCTGGTTTCACGTATTGGTCCGGATTTCAACCTGGTTTGTGGCCAGTTAGGTCCTAAGAGGTCTCAAAGTGTCCAGAAAAAGGTCAAAAATAGGGTTTTGGATAACTCATCTGAGTCCTAGACTCAGCCGTTCGAGTCACAGATTCGGTTGTTCGAGTTGGGCTCCTCAAGGTATATGATTGTCCAAGTTATGAGACTCAAACTCGGACGAGGGGTGCCCGTTCAAGTATTTGAGTTACCTGTTTGAGGCCCAAATTAGGTCAGAGTCCCAATGGTCAAACTATTGTCCAAGTGGGATGTTTGAGTGGTTCAATTAAAGTGGCTCGAACATCCGATCCAAGTCATGACTCAGCCATTTGCCGAGGCTGGTGGTTGCTGCCCGAGCGAGGCATGATAACACATCGAATGTCACAAATATCCACTGTAATGTCTTAATAATTAATACTCAATGCACCCATGGTTCTAGGGCAATGCAATAATCAACAATAAGGACTCAGAGCATACTTGGAAGGCCTAGATGTATCAATAGCAAAGATCATAGGTATTGGTGCCTGTAGACCTATCACTCCTTGCCTCTCTCTCAATAGCTCTCTTTCAATGTCACTGAGTGCAAATGAGCTCTCTCTTACCCTTTTTCACCTTTTGTATTCTCTCTTCTCCCCTCACACTTTGTTTTCCTTCCTGGATATTAAAAATCTATTTTCTCTCTTCCCTTCTTCCCTTGTTTCTTGGTTATCCAGAGAGTTATCTTTTCCTTCTTTTTCCTTATTTCCCAAACCTTAATGTCTCAAATCTGATTAAAATACACATCTCTTAATCTAAGTAATGCACAAAATGCTTCCTATTAAACCAACTAACCCACAAAAGAGATCGAATGGTCTCTGACTCCCTTACTTCCTACCTAAAACCAAGTGTCGTTTCAGAGATGAACTCTTACTTTGTCACTCGATTTGGAGCATGCACGCACTCAAGCTTGAATTTGTTGGTCCTAGTAATGGAACCAAAAAGTTTTTGCTCTTGCGAGTAAACTACCAAGACCCACAGACCACTTATTGCTTCAAGTGTTTCAAGTTGAGAGCTATGGCTACTTCTCATATAGTTGTGCACACTCTTCCACACACCAATGTAGGGAGCTTACCTTTGAATCCGATCAAGTATCTGCTCCCTCAAATCTGATGATAGCTCTATGATTTAAAATGTGCCATCAAGCAAGCTCTATCTCCAAGCTCCAAGCTCCAAGCTTCAGTCTCCATAGATGTACATGTAAGAAGGGGTTAGTGAAGAAGAAGAAGATGAAGAGAGGAGAAGAAGAGCTTCTCCTCGGTCCCTCACACACACACACACTCACACACTCTCTCTCCCTCTCTCATGCATAAGAAGGAATAAGAATAAGAAGCAAGAAGAGAGTAAGTTTGGCTACACACAAGAATGAGCTTCTCTATTCATTTCTTGACTCTTATACATGCCCTTACCCCCTTCTTGGGCAGCCATCTCCTTTTTGTTTTGGCCTTTATCCATTCCTCTACTCTCTTTTTTTTCTCATTCCTATTTGCATAGGCCTCAACCTGTGCCTCTTATTCTTTACAATTTGCACGAGAGAGAGCACATTACTCTTTTACAAAATGAATCACAATACGCTCGACACTTCTCTTGCTATTATATCATGGTGCATTTATTATTATGTGCTTCCTTTTACACTCAAGACTTTTTCCTGCACTTCATATCTTCATATTTTTTTTGAGTGTACCTTTCTCCTCCATTTTCCTCTCACCTTTGGGGTTGTCTTCCATTTTCAAAATTTTTGGCTTTTCTATCTTGCTCTTTCAAGGGTGTAACACTTATTGCTTGCTATCCTCTTGTGTGTGTGTGTGTGTGTCTTTATATATATATATATATAGTGGGAAATTGGGGGAAGAAGCTCTTCTTCATTCTTGCCTTCTTTTTCTTCATCATCTTCTCCTCCTCCATTCCTCTGTCCATGCAGTTTACATGGGATTGGCATGGACGTAATAGAGTAATAATGCATTCACACCACTTGAATTGTGGATTCAAAATATGGAGGTAAAAAGGTGAGCTTACTACACCTCATTATCAACCTATAGTTCTTGCTTTGTGGGATCAAAGGAGAGCATATGAATTAGTATGAGAGACTATAGTGGCTATGTGAGAAGTATCTTGATTAAGGTAGTTCAAAGCTCTTGAATAATAAGAGTTCCGCCCAATGTCCCACCATTGCAATCGTAAGATGTGATATTTTTGGTTCCATTGCCAAGACCAAAGGAAAAAATTGATTGTTGAGACAAACACTCTCTTTATGCAATAGAATAGGAGCTCGTATTGTGAAACAATGTGTGGTTTAGATTAGGAGGAGTAGATCAAGAGGGTATTGATCTATTCTCATTGGTGTTTTGGTTGATTTTTTGGTGGTAGATTAGGATTTAGGTAGGATAGAAGGAAAAAAAATCCCAAAGAAAAAAAGACTTGAAAAATGTTAAAAACAGTTAAACGTTCAACTTTTAAAGTTTTTATTCGTCTCTGTTGAAGCATCATTGGAGCCTAGATTGTGGGGTTAAGGTTTTGAATGTTGATCAATTGACATTGAGGGAAAGGAGAATTAGGCAAAGCATGTTTAGAAAGGCTCAATTATTTGTGGATTACTCTTTTTGTGAGGAAAGCTGTACCTTCTTTGAAGGACCAAGGCTAATATTAGATTTGGAGAAAAGCAAAGAGCACCATTGCTTTATGCTTTGCTTTTCTAGAGAGATTGGTGAAGAGGAGCAATCCATAGTTGAAGAGAAGCGGTGGAGAAGAAGGTCATAATAAGAAGAAGGCCTCCAGAAGGTAGAGATCCATCTTGGGTAGCAGCCCTATACCCTTGCTAGCCATTGCTATTGTAGGGTTAAGCTTAAGGGAAAAAATGATTTTGTGGTCAGGTGCTTGCGGCCATGCTCTTTGATTCTGCCCCCTAGGCCACCTTGCAAATTCGTTAGGCTATGGGGCCTTTATTGGCCTAGCTGGCCCACCGGTCGGAGTCTGCTCGGATTCATCTCCCTCGGCCCCCCGGCCGACAAGTCGTAGCGCTCTTGCATGCCAGTGATCGCAGCCCGCTATCTCTCGAGCGACATCCTTGCTCTTGCTGCCACGCTAACTCGGCTCCTTCATCACTAACCCACATGCCGTTGCTTGACTCGGCCACCCAAAGGCTGAGGCTCAACACTCCACTCCTTGGTCTCGCGTCCACATAGCTCGAGTGAGCCAGTTCCCATATCGTCGTTGTTGAGATGGCAAGCTCAACACATGTGGACACGGATGATGGACCGCCTGGTTAGATGGGTCCACACGTCTACACTTAGCACGTTGGTGGTCATTATGACTCTCACATGGCCACTGACTCATTACTTATTATATTCAGGTTGTTACACCTATTTACAGCTGGCATAGTTATAGCGCCATTCGACTAGTGTAGTCGGTTATGCATTGTTTGACTTAGTAGGCCACTTTCCTTTTATGTTGTATCTTATCTATACTTTGTGTACATTTGTAAAGAGTGTGGAAGAAGAAGAAGAAATCAGCAAGAAAACGTTTTGGCCTCCATCTCTCTTCTTCTCTCTTGAGTGAGCTTCTCCTTGTGCATTCTGTGTGTGTTTGGCACAGCATCTTGAGCAATCCCCTCCACCACGCGATTCTTGACATGGTATCAGAGCCGCGCCATTGAGAGAGGCTGATTTCGAAGGTTGAAGTGAAGGAGAAGAAGCAAGGTTCGAGCAAGCAAGCTACGGGTAAGAATCTCTCCCATTCTTCCACTCCTTCTCTTGGATAGTGCCTGTGGAGGCACCGGAAGCAGGGCAGAGCAAAAATCTCAGATTGCAGTGAGATTTGGTGTGCGCGAAGAGCGCTGTATATTCTGCAAATAAGCCCTGTAGGGCTATCCCGCAGAGATTTTGGGCATTTGAGGCCGTTTCAGGGCCCGTTTTAGAGCCGCAAGGTTGCGGACAGCAGTTTCGGGGTACACTGTGACTTCGACTGTATTGACCGAACGTGGGTGCACAGGTTACAGATTTCAGATCTGTAAGTTCAAAGGTGTTTACCAGTGAGTAAACACAAGGTTTATCTGCAAACTGGTTGCAGATTGCATGTATTGTTGAGCAGACAGTGGAAAAGGCTGTCTGGTGAATTGCTGTGTACTACAGGTCGAGGGTTGCAGAAGATTTGCTTGCTGTTTGGTATTATTATTGTGATAATGGCAGAGAATAGTGGAAGCCCCCATCATTGAGAAGCTCGACAAGAACAACTACCCTTCATGGAAGTTCCGTGTCACGAACTTTCTTATTGGAAAAGGCCTCTACGAGTTCGTTTCAGGTGAAGAAAAGGAGCCGGAGGTGAGTGATCCTCCAACTGCAGAAGAGACAAAGGCACGAAAGGAATGGAATGCAAAAGACAAGAATGTCATGTATTGGTTGTCTGCAGTAATTGACAATAACATGCTGGGACACATTAGAAATGCAGAGAATGCATATGCAGCTTGGACCATACTTGAAAGTATGTTTTCTGTAAATACAAAGGCACGAAAGATTCAACTCAAGCAAGAGTTGAATACATTAAAGAAAGGGAAGATGTCTATCAATGAGTATGCACTGAAGGTAAGAAGCATTGCAGATGCATTGGCAGCGATTGATGCAATGCCCGATGATGATGATTTGGTGTCGTCTACCTTGGGTGGACTTAACAATGAAAAGGCTTGGAAGTCTTTTGTAACTTCCGTATATGTCAGAAAGCCATTTCCAGATTTCGATGAATTGGTCTCTCTTATGATCACTGAAGAGATCAACATGCAGAGTGAGACATCTAAAAGAAGTGGTGAACAGGTCCAAGCTTTCTACTCCAGTTCTGGAAGGGGACGTGGCAGGTTCTCTTCAAGAGGCCGTGGTACAGGACGTGGTAGTGATAACCAGCAAAACAGATTGAATCAGCAATTTGGCGATATGCAGGTTTCAGGAGGTCGTGGTAACTTTAGAGGCAGGGGGAGCTTTAGAGGAAGAGGTGGATGGCAGAACAGAGGTTCTAACAACTCTGGTATTGTGTGCCACTACTGTGGCAAAACAGGTCATATTGCAGCCCAATGTTATGCTAAGAGAGATGATATCCGCAGTGGTAAGTTGCAGCAAGGAAACTATGCATCGTCTTCACGACAGAATGAAGACAAAAATGAACGTTTGTTCGTTATGCAGCATATGCTGAATGCTGTTACAGGAAAGGGAACACATGAAGATATTTGGTATGTTGATTCAGGTGCATCCAATCATATGACCAGCCATGCAGAATGGTTTGGAGAGATGCAAGATTTGCATAATGCAGGTTATGTGCAGACGGGTGATGATTCATGCCACCCAATTTCACACATTGGAAAAGTTCCCTTGTCCTTGCATGATGGTAAGACAAAGAGTCTTTCAGATGTATTACATGTGCCATCTATTACAAAGAATTTGGTGTCAGTCGGTCAAATGGTAGAGCAAGGGCTGCAAGTCAGATTTAATGCAAAGGGTTGCTTTGTAGAAGACTTCAATGACAAGTGCAGGTTGGTAGCAAAGGGAAGTAGAGTTGGACGTATGTTCACTCTAGATGCTGGAATTCCTACTATGAATGCGGCTATGTATGCCAAAGGAAAAGGTGTTGTTGCAGACATTGAAATTTGGCACAAACGCATTGGACATGCAAATGTACAAAGGCTGAAATTAATGCAGTCCAAAGGGTTGGTTACAGGTTTGCCTACATTTAAAGTTGCAGAATTTCAGAAGATATGTGAAGCATGTCAGTTTGGTAAGCAGGCAAGACAACCTTTTTCACATGACAGAGATGTAAGCAGAAATATCCTTGATGTTGTGCATACAGACATTTGGGGGCCTACACAAAATGTATCTCTTGGAGGCAGTTCATACTTTGTCACATTCATTGATGATTGCTCTAGAAAGCTGTGGGTATATTTTATGAAGGAAAAGAGTGAAGCTTTTGAGCACTTTAGAACTTTCAAGGTTGCAGTTGAAAGAGAAACATGCTTGAAAGTAAAGTGCCTGAGGTCAGATGGAGGGGGAGAGTACCTCTCAAATGAGTTCAGTGATTTTCTGAGGTCTCATGGGATAAAGAGACAGTTCACATGCAGGTATACCCCACAGCAAAATGGGGTTGCAGAAAGGAAAAACAGGCATATTGCAGAAGTTGCACGCGCCTTGATGGCTGAAAAGAATATGCCTAAGCATTTTTGGTCCGAGGCTGTTCATACTGCTGCTTATATTATGAACAGAACTCCCACAGCTGCAGTTCATGGTATGACCCCCGAAGAATGTTTTACAGGTAAGAAGCCTGATGTTTCACACTTGAAAGTATTTGGCTGCATTGCGTATGTTCATGTGCCAGATGAGTTGCGGAAGAAACTGGATCCAAAGGCTGAAAAGTGTATCTTTATTGGATACTCTTTAGAGCAGAAAGGGTATCGTTGTTACAACCCTGTCACATGTAAGTTCAGAGTGAGCAGGGATGTCATCTTTGATGAAATGAGCAGTTGGTATGCATCTAGTGGTGATGCATTGGATGTTGATGATGATCATGATACTCATGTGTAGACTGAAAAGCAAGAATCACAGACTCTTAGTGGACCAGAGACATCATCTGGTAGTCCTTGGTCTGGGAGACTAAGGAGTACCTCTATATCTTCGGGTGCATCTAGTAGCACTACAGGTAAAGACAAAGGAAAGAATAAGGTGTCAGAAGGCATTGATGCAGTTCTTGATGGAGACTCCAGTGGCTCAGAGAGCTTGGATGATGAGCTTGGCATTCCTTCAGTGAGGACTCCAGGTGTGCAGAGAGCACGTGTTAATGCAAAGACTCCATTGAGTGATCCAGTGGTACGCAGGTCTAGCAGGGTGAGATACCCTGTTAAAAGATTTGGTTTTGAGGGTTATGCAGCTCACCATTATGCTTATATGGTGAAACTAGTTGAGGATGTTGAGCCCACATGTTTTGAGGAGGCTGTTGATCATGCTCATTGGGATGCAGCAATGGATGAGGAGATGGCTGCACTAGAGGCCAATAACACTTGGGATCTAGTATCATTGCCAAAGGGAAAGAAAGCTATTGGATGTAAGTGGGTTTATAAGATTAAGCACAATGCAGATGGTTCTATTAGCAGGTACAAAGCTAGGCTGGTTGCAAAAGGCTATGCCCAGACATATGGCATAGATTATGATGAAACCTTCAGTCCAGTTGCTAGGATGGCAACTGTCAGATGTGTGATTGCTTTGGCAGCAGCCAAAGGTTGGAGGTTGCAGCAAATGGATGTAAAGAATGCCTTCTTGCATGGTGATTTGCAGGAAGAAGTGTATATGGATTAGCCAGCAGGTTATGAAGATTTAGAGCATCCCACGTATGTGTGTAGGTTGAAGAAGGCACTCTATGGACTCAAGCAAGCACCTAGAGCATGGTCTGACAAGATCAGAGAGTATCTTGTCAATATTGGCTTTTATGTTTCTGATGCTGATCACTCACTTTATGTGAGAAAGGGAGATACAGGTTTGGTCATCATAGTCATCTATGTGGATGACTTGATTATTACAGGTGATAGTGATAGTGGGATTGCTGAAGTCAAGGGCTGTTTGAAGATGAAGTTTGAGATGAAGGATTTAGGTGAGCTAAGGTACTTCCTTGGCATTGAGGTGATCAGATGTGATGATGGTATATGGCTGTCCCAAAGACAGTATGGCTTGGATATGTTGTCCAAGTATGGTATGACTGCATGCAAACCACTTTCAGTCCCGTTGGAGCAGAATGTAAAGCTGAGTGCTGATGTTGGGGATGAGATAGAAGACCCTACTATGTTCAGGAGGATAGTGGGGAGTTTGATCTACATGACCATTACAAGGCCAGACTTGAGCTATGCTGTTGGTTTTGTGAGTCAGTTTATGCAAGTACCTAGAAAGCCACATTTGGATGCAGTGAGACGCATATTGAGATATGTGAAGTCCACATTACATTATGGGCTTTTCTATGAGGCAGGTACAGATGTACAGGTGTTTGGATACACAGATGCAGATTGGGCTGGTAGTATGTCTGATAGAAGATCTACCAGCGGATACATGTTCTCTCTTGGTAGTGCAGCAGTTGCATGGAGCAGCAAAAAGCAATCTACAGTTGCTTTGTCGAGTACAGAGGCTGAGTATAGAGGTGCTGCTGTTGCAGCATGTGAGGTAGTATGGCTGCAAAAGTTACTGGCTGATTTGGATGTGCAGGTGGAAGGTCCAGTTGTCATTTATTGTGACAACATGAGCAGTATACAGTTGGCTAGGAACCCTGTGTTCCATGCCAGGACAAAACATATTGAGGTACACTACCACTTTGTGAGAGAGAAGGTACTAGCAGATGAGATTGACTTGGTGTATGTCAGCACACAGGATCAGATAGCTGATATCTTCACGAAGGCATTGGGTACAGAGAAGCTTCAAAAGTTTCGAAGCTTACTTGGAGTTGCAGAGATGCAGTTGAGCTTGAGGGGGAGTGTTGAGATGGCAAGCTCAACACATGTGGACACGGATGATGGACCGCCTGGTTAGATGGGTCCACACGTCTACACTTAGCACGTCGGTGGTCATTATGACTCTCACATGGCCACTGACTCATTACTTATTATATTCAGGTTGTTACACCTATTTACAGCTGGCATAGTTATAGCGCCATTCGACTAGTGTAGTCGGTTATGCATTGTTTGACTTAGTAGGCCACTTTCCTTTTATGTTGTATCTTATCTATACTTTGTGTACATTTGTAAAGAGTGTGGAAGAAGAAGAAGAAATCAGCAAGAAAACGTTTTGGCCTCCATCTCTCTTCTTCTCTCTTGAGTGAGCTTCTCCTTGTGCATTCTGTGTGTGTTCGGTGCAGCATCTTGAGCAATCCCCTCCACCACGCGATTCTTGACAGTCGTGGCCTTGCCAATATGGCTCTTGGCCACCTAGCCGCCTATAATTGCCCCCATTCCCATTGTCACACGTAAACTTTGGTCCATTCATCCTTTTTGGCGACAATCGTCTCCCACGCCACACACTAGGCCAAACCAGTAACTTGTCTACCCACCTCGCATACTTGAGCCACTAGTTTGGCTACCCACTTGACATACATGAGCCACCAGTTTTCTTGGCTTGGCCCCTAGGTGGCTCATTCTTAAATCAAGAATGAGCCCAATATTTTGGAAAGCCATATCACATGAGGTCAATGATATATATATATACACTTATGGACTCATATATTTTGTTAAATCAAGAATGAGTGGTTCAAATAATCTATTTAAGGCATTTTCCCTTAGTTACTTTTGGAACCTATGAGCAATGATCCATAGCTTTTGATCAAAGAGGTATAACTACCCTTGCATTTGTAGAGTCGTGTAATGAATGAAGCTGAGAGGAGAGAAGAGAGAGTAAGAGACTCATAAGAGAGAAGGAAGAAGAGAAAGAAAGACTAGAAGATGAGAGAGAAAGATTAAAAAGAGGGGAGAAATGAGGAGGGAGCTATGGAAGTTGAAGATGAAGTTGAACAATATGTTCTTAATAATAATTGGATGCCTTAAACTAGGATTCTTATACCTTATATGCCTTGGTCAATGTAACTCGGTGTCTAACCCCTAGTTTCCATGTATCCTACTCGTTACAAGTTTTTGCCCTAAAAAATAAAAGACAATTCGAGGGGGATTGATAGATGGGCTTAAGGATTTGGGGTGCATAGTAGTACTTTGAGCCACATTACAATGAAAATGGGTGGTAAAGACTAGGGATAGCATGTTGTCCATTATGGATTGAGATCTTAAGTGTTTATTTCATTGCCCAATGATTGCCTTAGGGATATATTAAATGATACCTTCTGTAATATTTCCGCTTGAAATATTAATCGACCCTAAAACCCCGCACATCTCGTGCAAAAGCAGTGCAAAGTAATCTCCCGCAACAGAATAATGTTGGTGGCTAAGTGCTTACCATGCGTGCTTCAATAAACACCTCACTGCATCAAGCGTAGGAGGCCAAGGCTCAAAACCCGTAGTTCGCACGAGAATAACCTTCACGGGAAAAGGCAAATGGATAATGGTTAAAATTGTGGCAATTTTTTTTGTTAATAACCCCCTCCCCTTAGCCGATGCATGGCGGGGAGAGGGAGTGTGGGAAGAGCTGGAGTTATGTGGTGGAGGAGCATGGGGAGGGGATCATGCTGGCCACCACTTGGATAGCTACCCTCTCCCCCCTATCCTATAAGACCTCCCCCCTCTCAAGCATAAGGGAAGAGAGGAGAGAAGAGAGAGCAGGTTGTGGAGCTACCGTGCTGCCGCCATCGCCGCCGTGATGTTCGCCAGGCTGTCACCTGCATCATCACCATCGCCATCATCATTATAATCATCATCCTCATCCTCTTCGTCGTCATTCTCTCCATCATCACGTTTTTTTTCTTCCCACGACTTCTGACATACTGTTCAGAAGCTTAGAAGCTTCTTTGGAAGCTTCCACTAAAGGCTTCCATAGGCCTGGTTCCCTCGTGTTTCCCCGGAAATTTTAAAATCCAATCCCTAAGGTCTGTGTCCTGCGCGGAAGGAGGAGATATCGGACAAAAGTAGATTCGACACTCGAAGTAACCCAAAGGAGAATTGCTGGAACAAAATTACTGTGTCAAATGGCCCCCAAACAAAAGATGCGATGCGCACACGTGGGACCTTCTACCCCGAGTTCACGTGTGGACAACACCCCGAACCTCAATGCCCAGGTTCTTAAAAGTTGAATCCGCATGAAAAGAATGCACTAGGCATGTCCAATTCTTGTAGGCAAGTTTAATTACATTTGGAAATTTTAATTGATCGCCCGATTTTTAAAGATTTAGTTGCATGAGGTGCATTTGAAATTGCTTGCACATTCAAGTCGCAATCCTTCTGCATAGGTTAAAAGGTGGATTTGTTTAAATGCATCCTTGATTTCCTCATGAAAAAGAACAGTGCATAATGCATTTAGATAATAATCTCCTAATTGTGATTCGTATGAGTTAATCATTGACATCCATCAGATGTTGTCCAAGTAGTTGCATTGCATGAAAGGGATTTACGTACCTTGCAAATTGCATGCGGTGAAAATTACAATATCCTAGGTTGGGCTAAGTATTGAAGGATGAATCAAATCAATAATGGTCCCATGGCATTCATGCATGGACTTCTTTTATCAAAGTTGGATTTGAGAATGGATGAAATTGTCATATTAAAGCTTGAATTCAATTGCATTAAATGAAAGGTTTATAGGCATAGTTCTTGATGTAAACCAACGTAGGGTTTATACGAGTTAGCCCTAAATTGTCAATCGTGATAGTTTAGGCAAGGAAAAGAAATGGTCAATGTACACTTTATAGTTACATAGAGGAAAAAAGTCTATGAAACACATATTTGCATGGAATGTTATATCTTGCAATTATTTACATCTTTTAGGAAAAATATTAGCGTCTTTAAGGAAAGAGCACCTCTTGTTGCAAGACAATTAAATCAATTTAGGTCAATCACTTGTAATGGCATAACCCACATGGGATTCATAAAAGCATAAATAGTTAGTACAAAGAAAACCTCAAAGTGCTAGGTAGGGTTTAGTTACGATAAAAATTCTACCTAGTATCGCACTGGGGATGCCAAGTCAAGATTTTCGATCTCAAAGATCCTACCCACATTCACGAAATGTTAAGGTTAGTTAAACGCCCATGCAAGAACGATCTAGGGTTCTTACCCTAAGGATCAATTGGCCAAATACTAGACTTTCGTTTGAATGTACACTTTATAGTTGCATAGAGGAAAAGAGTCTATGAAACACATATTTGCATGGAATGTTATATCTTGCAATTATTTACATCTTTTAGGAAAAATATTAGCATCTTTAAGGAAAGAGCACCTCTTGTTGCAAGACAATTAGATCAATTTAGGTCAATCGCTTGTAATGGCATAACCCACATGGGATTCATAAAAGCATAAATAGTTAGTACGACGAAAACCTCAAAGTGCTAGGTAGGGTTTAGTTACGATAAAAATTCTGCCTAGTATCGCACTGGGGATGCCAAGTCAAGATTTTTGATCCCAAAGATCCTACCCACATTCACGGAATGTTAAGGTTAGTTAAACGCCCATGTAAGAATGATCTAGGGTTCTTAACCTAAGGATCAATTGGCCAAATACTAGACTTCCGTTTGAATTTAGAAACCCTAGGGCCAAACGTTGTCGACCTAGTAGGGTTAGGGTTGGGTTGGGTCAAGAGGACTCCCAAATCCTACATCTTGACCCAAATGTATTCTTGACCAAGTAATACCGTGTGATGGGAAAAATGATCCCACAAGATAGGTGCGACACCTATGCAACAAGTTGCAACGTCGCATGGTTTTGTGTTAAACCACAAAATAGAATTGCCACTCCTTAGAACAAGGTTGGCAAGTTCTTCGCACAAGTCTAATTTTGCAAGAGGATGAGTAGTCATCCTGCTACATCACCCTTCCTTAAGGTTGATTTACCAAGTTAGGGAAGTTATGAATTGCCTAGCAAGCAATTGATCAATCAAGTGAGGACTACGAGGTATGTCTAGGATTTATTGACCTTAATATAAGGAAACCTAAGGTATTTGTTAAAATGGGTTAACTGGGTATAAACCCTAGCCTAAGGAAAAAGGGTAAACTAGCAACACATCATGCGAAACCCTTGGGGATCTTGCCAAGTCGCAATTGATCCCAAATCGAATGTTGGATGCATTCGGAGAAAAGGAATTCACACCTTAGCAGTTGGCCAAACAAAGACCACGGGATTGATTGTGTTTGTATAATTAGGAGCATTGTTTGTAATTCTTTGCTCAAGGAACTAAAGATGGAAAAATAATTAATTCTTCAGGTTGAAGGCCTGGAGGGAGAGGCAATATCAATTACCCTCGACTATATGCTTGACCCTATCCAAGGGGGTTGTTAGCCGTGCCGGGTATGTGGACCGAACCCGTTGCGAGAGGTCTCTCCGTGGGTGCTACTTGGAGCAGGAGGACGCTTGGGTGCCAGGGAGGGCTCTTGCCGTAAATCCCTTGCCTCTAGGTCCTGCACAAGAGGCCGACATGAGTCGGGATTGGATCTTGAGGCCCGCATACTAGTCTACGGGCAAAAACTTGGAATAGCGATCCCTGAGGATTGCTGGAATTTCCTTCGGGCGGATTATGGATTAGCCTTCGGGTGGATTATGGAATAGCCTTCGAGCTGGATTATATGATGTATTCCAAAGACTGATAAATAAGATCAATTGTTGAAAAGGAACTTGCTTGACATCGTTTTCTATGTCAGTGCTTAAGTTACGTGAAGGAACCGGTGATTAATTGGCAAATTAAGGAAGCTATTTTTGCGTGTCAAACTAAATGTGATAGGTAATTAGACAACTAAAGCAACCTGAAGAAAGTGCGGTGGATGTGACCATGGGTCCGTCCTATGGAAGGGTGGTCCCGGTTGGCCGGGAACTTTTCTCGAAGGAAATCAATAGCAAGGAATGATGACCTAGAATCTAGAAAGCTAGAGTCCCGATTTATACTATTTTAGGGGAACGAAATAGGGGAACGAAATGGGACTATGCCTTATGGGCAGAGAGGTTGAGCTTCGCATCCCTCTTGTTTCCCATTCTCCTTGAACCAAGTGTAGTATAAATCTTCTTCGACCTTGATGTTTCTGCGTAAAGTAGTTCGTCTGGGCGACGCTAGTTATCTCTGAGGAACTTGACCATTAGGAAACCCTGATTCAGGTCGATCCTAAGTAGGAACGGCCGGAATGCTTCATCTTCATGGCAGACTCGGGAAGACCTAGATCGCAAACGACGTAACATTCTGTGGGAGTGCCGGGCGGCGATTTCTGGACTCTCTTCCCGATGGGCTACTAAGACGTGTCCTACGAGTGAACAGGTGGACACGTTATAGTTGGTATCAGAGCGAACCAACAAGATCTAATAATTTCAAGGAAACTTAATGAGGAGAAGTAGAGCAAATGTTGCTATTAAGAACATTTTCTTACTTACTTACCAATGCTGGCCTGCAGAGTCGCGAAGCATGGAACAAATTCTTGGTATTCTAGGTTATGTTTATGACTGTGATGCGTGCCTCAGATTATCGTCGAAGGCCAGATATGATGAATATCCTAGACCGCATCTACAATCCTTCACCCTTGTACGTGGAACAGAGATGGACGGGTGATTCAAGAATTTATTACATAGCTGCCCACCGACTTGCGTACCTTCAGACCAACTTGAAGAGAATCAAGTGGATGGAGGACTTAAATATTGTGAAGCTGTTCATCTTTGTTGAGGCTCACACAAACGCAACCCTACATGTTGGAGGTCAGAAGGTCAAGCAGAATACGTATGTGTACGAGGAAGTGACTTGAATAATCCTTGCCAACAGAATCAAGGTGTTGGGACGTTATGAAAAGAACGGGTATCAAAGGAAAGGATACCCTAATCTTCCTATGACCTATCGATTCCTGAAAATCCATGACCCCAATCCATATTACTACTCAGTTCCCATAGCTAAATGTAACACAATCTTATTGTCCCCAAATTGATGTATCAGCTTGTTCCATCTTCCCAGAAATAATTGTACTCAAAAGGGCTATGCCCATATGAATGAAATAGAATTTTTTAATCAATGATTGTCTTGGCTGTGAGTGTTGGTAAAGAAGTTAAGTGATTAGGTCACTTGACTATAAGGTGAGCTGGGCATGTTAATAAAATGTGGGAAACATTTAGCAAGTTTTTAAAGTAAAGAATTTGCAATGCCCAAGCACAACCTCAAGTGTAGATTCCTAGTCCGCCGACCCCTATACCAAGTACGGCTGTGATTCAGGAGAAGAAGTTTCTTCTCAAGCAAATCAAGCCACCAGAATTTGATGGCAAGGAAAGGACCATCCAACTTGACGCCGAAATCTGGATCGAATCCATGGAGGATTACTTCGAAGTAGTAGGTACTGCATCTGCCAACCAAGCAATGCCTGCCAAGTTGAAGCTTACCAGCGAAGCAAGACTTTGGTGGAAGCAATGGTGCAGAATTATGCATCTTCTAGTAGACAGGGTGATGACAGAAATGAGCATTTATTTATGGTGCAGCACATGACCAATTCTGTGACAAGTGCAGAAGAAAGCAATGATGTGTGGTATGTTGACTCAGGTGCATCAAACCACATAACAGGTCATGCAGAATGGATGCAGGATGCAAGGAAAATGGAAAAACCAGGATTTGTGGAGACTGGTGATGATACTGCACATCCTATTATGCAGATTGAAAATATTCATTTGTCTATGCAGGATGGGAAAAAGAAATACCTGTCGGATGTATTTCATGTCCCGAATGTTACCAAGAACCTGGTTTCTGTTGGTCAAATGGTTGAGCAGGGCTTGCAAGTCAGATTTAATTCTCATGGATACTTTGTTGAGGATATGAAAAATAAAGGTCGCTTGATAGAAAAAGGAAAGAAGAAAGGCAGAATGTTCACGTTGGAAGTAGACATGCCTGAATTGAGTGCAGCAATGTTTGCACATGGGACCGGTGTAGTTGCAGATAGTGATATTTGGCATAAGCGCATTGGTCATGTTAATATACAGCGACTTAAATCGATGCAAGCCCAAAATATTGTTGCAGGATTGCCTAAATTCTAGGTTGCAGAAATGCATAAGGTATGTGAAGCCTGTCAATTTGGAAACCAGGCGAGGAAACCATTTCCTAGACATGTTCAAGAGAGTAAGAAGCCATTGGAATTAATCCACTCTGATGTGCGGACTACTAAAGCTGCATCTATTGGAGGCTGTCATTATTTTGTCACTTTTATTGATGACTATAGTAGAAAAGTTTGGGTGTATTTTATGAAAAAGAAAAGTGAAGTTTTTGGGCATTTCAAAACTCTTAAAACTATGGTTGAAAAAGAAACAGGTCTACAAATAGATCAGATGGAGGGGGAGAGTACCTCTCAAATGAGTTTGCAATGTTCTTGGCAGGAGCATGGCATAAAGCAGCAATATTCATGTAGTCATACCCCACAGCAAAATGGAATTGCAGAAAGAAAAAACAGGCATATTGGAGAGGTATCTCGTGCCATGCTCAATGAAAAAGACCTGACTGATTTTTACTGGGCTGAGGTAGTTGCTACAACAGTCTACATAATGAACAGAACTCCCACTGTAACAATACATGGCATGACTCCAGAGGAGAGGTATACTGGTAGGAAACCAGATATTTCTCATTTGAAAATTTTTTGTTGCATTGCCTATGTTCATGTGCCAAATGAGTTGAGATCCAAGTTGGATCCAAAAGCTGAGAAGTGCATCTTTATTGGTTATTCTCTACAGCAAAAAGGGTATAGATGCTATAACCCTTCTACTCGTAAGTTTACAGTGAACAGAGATGTTGTTTTTGATGAGATGAGTAGCTGGTATAAACCAATAAATGTGATTGATAATGTAGATGCACAAAATGGTAATGCTGCACAAAATTCACAGCAGCAGTCACAAGATATTAGTGGACCTGGAGGGTCCTCTAGCAGTGGTTCACATTCTTCGCCATGGACAGGCAGATTGAGATAAGGAGAGTCTTCTCAAAGCAATTTAGATAGTGGTATGCAGGTATCACGAAAAGAAAAAGAGAAGGTAGATCAGCCCATGTTTGATGTGAATGCAGGTCACTCTTATGTGGATGGTAAATCCAGTGGCTCAGAACAGAGCATTGATGATGAGTTGGGTATTCCTTCTATTGTTACACCTGGAGTAAGGAAGACCAAGGATGTTTTGAGAGCACCTGGGAGTGAACCTACTTTGTGCAGGTGTACCAGAGCTAGGTATCCTGTGGATAGGCTGAAATATGATGGATTTACAGCCATTCACTATGCATATATGGTCAAAGTGATACAGGAACCAGAACCCACTTCTTTTGAGCAAGCCATGGAAAAAGAAAAATGGGAGAAAGCCATGGATGAAGAAATGGATGCCTTGGAAACAAATGCTACATGGGAATTGGTACCTTTGCCTAAAAATAAGAATGCAATTGGTTGTAAGTGGGTTTATAAGGTGAAACACAATGTAGGATACAAGGCAAGATTAGTAGTCAAGGGGTATGCACAAACATATGGCATTGATTATGAAGAAACGTTCAGTCTGATTGCAAGGATGGCAACCGTAAGAGCAGTCATTGCTATGGCTGCATCAAAGGGATGGTCTTTACATCAGAATGATGTAAAGAATGCCTTCTTGCATGGTGATTTGCAAGAAGAGGTCTATATGAAGTAGCCACCAGGTTATGTGCATGTTGTTCATCCTGAATTTGTTTGTAGGTTGAAGAAAGCCTTGTATGACTTGAAGCAAGCACCTAGAGCATGGTCTGACAAGATAGGACAATATCTTGTCACTATCAGCTTTCAGATTTCCAAGATAGATTTTTCACTTTATGTGAGAAAAACAGAGAAAGGTATTATGCTACTTGTCATTTATGTTGATGATTTGATTATGACAGGTGACAGTGATGAAGATATCCTTCATGTGAAAATGCTATTGAAGCAGAAGTTTGAGATGAAGGATTTGTGAGAGTTGCGTTATTTCTTGGGCATTGAGGTAATTAGATCACCAAGTGGGATACGGCTCTTGCAGAGGCAGTATGGATTGAACATGCTGTCCAAATATGGGATGACAGGCTGTAAGCCTATTTTAGTTCCTTTGGAGCAGAATGTGAAGCTGAGCACATATGCATGTGAGCTTCTCAAAGACCCTACTATGTACAGATACATAGTAGGAAGTTTGATTTATATGACTATTACAGTTAGTTTATACAGGCTCCAAGGAAACCACATTTGGATGCGGCTAGATGCATACTCAAGTATGTGAAGTCTACATTGCAGTATGGACTACTTTATGAGACTGGGGTTCAGATACAGTTGCATGGATACACTGATGCTGATTGGGATGGTAGTATTTCTGATAGATGATCTACCAATGGATATGTGTTCTCTTTTGGGAGTGCTGCAATCACTTGGAGCAGCAAGAAACAGCCTACAGTTGCCTTGTCGACCACAGAGGCTGAATACAGGGGCGTAGCAATGGCTGCATGTGAGGTATCTTGGTTGCATAAGCTACTTTATGATATACATCAGCCTACAGATGGGCCAGTTGTCATTTATTGTGACAACATGAGTAGTATACACTTGGCAAATAACCCAGTCTATCATGCTAGAACAAAGCACATTGAGGTGTATTATCACTATGTGCGGGAGAGGGTTTTACTAGGTCTTATTAATCTAGTTTATGTCAGCACAGAGGATCAAGTAGCTGACATATTTACGAAGGCATTGGGCGCAAAGAAGCTGCGCAAGTTCAGAGACCTGCTTGGTATGCAGGAATTGGGATTGAGCTCAAGGGGGAGTGTTGAGATATCGAGCTCCACTTGTGATATGCCAGGGTGACTGTTGTGCATTTATCTCACCGACTTGTTAGTTGCAGATGCGGTTGGTACACCGCCCATGAATAATAGCTAGATGACAGCTATCCTTATCTACTCTAGTTCGTGGCTCAGTTAGTATGCCACCTTAGTTAGTTGAGTTTGGTTTGAGACCCATATATAGGGTTCTTCTATTTCTTTGTACTAGAGTTCTTTTTGGCTTACACAACTAAGAAGAGGAAAACTGTTTTCAGCCTCCACCTGTGTGTGTATTCCCCTATTGTGCAAGCAAGAAAGCTACAAGTGAGACTCCTTTCTTCTCTCCCACAATCTTGACACTTTGAAAGTGCTGCAGTTGTCAAGGACACTAGTTGCAGCACCTCGTCCTTAGGTGAACTGCTAAGGACACGTTCCGCAAGGGATATTGTCACGACCAAGGGCTATGATTGTTGTGATCCCTGATTGGAAGTAGTAGCAGCTAGTTTAGTGAGCTGGCTACCCTTGGTGGATTGTGGTGTCAAGTCCCTAGGGCGATCGGAAGTGGTCGTATCTTTTGTTGCCCTTTGAGCACTCATTTGTGTAGATCGAGCATGAGTTGATCTAGTCACATTAGGTTGCTCAAGCATATCCTTGGGTCGAGAGCTACAGGTGGCGTCATGTCCCACCTCTTGGACATTTGGAAGCTTAGATGGAGATAGAGATTGGAATTGAGCAGTCACCCTTGACAACTACTGTAGTGCTTCCTGTGTCTGTTTGGGAAAAGAGGATATAGGAGATTTGAAGCTCCTACGTGGTCTTGGCACTGCCTGAAGAATTTGCTTGTGATTGTTAGATGATTCTGTCATTAGCTTTGTTGAGCAATCAGCCTCAACCTGAGCATTGTTGTGCCTATGATGCTTCTTCTCCCCTTGAAAAATCAAAGGCTCTTTGGGCACTAATGATTTTTGTGCATGCTCAATGGCTACATATGACATCTGTCTATTTAGCATGCTAGGTTGAGACTCTTTCTTTTGAACAATCATGACTGGTTTCTTGCCTTGAGACCTAGAGATTCTCTTAGATTTCCTCATGTGCTTCATTGCTTTTGATACACTCTGGCCTCCAGCTGATAGAGGCGGTTTAGCAGGGGATTTCGGTATCCAAATCCATTGGTTACCTGCGTAGTACCCTTGAGCACGTAGCAATGCTTTGGATATCCATCGCGGCGTTGTGCTAACCCTCCATCGATGCCTTCGTCTATAAGGCTTGGGCTACTTTTGGGGTCTTCTACGATATTTGAAAGTCCAAAGCCCATCCTTGGCATTGTCTCTCGACCTTCTTGTTTTAGGCCTGGCCTCACTCACTGGTTCTCGTTGTTCGACCTGTGCTTGTATCGATTTTTCCAACAAGTCCTTGCTCTCGTTAGTAGGCTTGACTGTTACGTCAGCACCTTCCTTTCCTTTCCCTCGAGGTTTGCTGAGGTCACCCTTGCAAAAGGTTGTAACTATCCTCAAACCCGGTAGTGTTAGGTGTATCCTCTGTGCTACATAGTCGGCCTCACACTTAGTCGCCCTTTTGAAGGGTCTTCCTAGGAGGGTTTCTTTCCTGCAGCTAGCACTATTTGGAGGAACATGAAATAGGATAGGCAAGCTTTCCGTTTCAATTATTGCAAGGATTTTGCACTTCCCTATGAGTGCTTGTGGGTGTCCCCCATAAGGGCTAAGAGTTGCACTAGTCGATGTGAGCTCTGGTTGGCCTAGTAGGGTCCATGCTTCGTAAGTCAAGATATTGAAATCTGCTCCTTCATCAATGAGAGCATCAACACTATGCTCTCTTTTTGCGGTGAGTTTGACCCCAAGATAAGCAGGTGGTACTATGTCTTCATCTTCCGGGTCTTGGCTTGTAAATTTAAGCCTTCTGACAAATGCCCTTGAGTCCCCACTTACATGACCAGACGTGGATTCTCCACCAATGTCTTGGGTTGTTTGGGCAGTGTTGCTCAAGGTACATCTCTCATCAAGAGTGTCATGTCTAGTCATCTTGGCATTTTTAGCTTGCTAATGTTGCATTCCGCTCTGACTAGACATGGTCTGAACACAATGTCTTTGTGTTCTCATGATGTGGCCTTTTTGCCCTTGATGGCTAGATTGGCCCATTGATGTTCTAGGGTCTCTGTTTCTCTCTGTTTGGGTATGGGCTTTTGGTTGCTCTTTTGCAAGTGAGAATTCATGCTCGTGTAGAGCCATTACTACACGAGGGTCCAATTTGGAGGACCTGTCACGGCGCGCGTTTTCCCTCCAATCTACTTGGGGGAGGTGCGGAAGGGGCAGAGTCCCCCTCTGCAGGGGTCTGAGGGGGGGCAGTCCCCCCCGGCCCACAGGGCCGTTACGATAAACACCATGTGAGATTTGGAGGACCGTTTATAGCCAAATTTTGAACTACTTGCTCTAAGTTTCAGCCTAGTGATGGACCTGTGATGTGCCTTTGGCTCTACATAGCCTTTGGGTTGGGGTTTAGCTATGTCAAAATTTGTGTTCTAGATACCTGTCCAATTTTGACAATTTTCAGTCCAATTCTCAGACGTCCGATTTTTAGGAGTCCGATTATCAGAATCGGATGTCCGATTTTGGGTGGTCCGATCGGCCCAGTGGTCTGATTTTGGCCACGTTCAATTCTGGGAATCGAATCGGACAGGGTGGTTCGATTGCTTCGATCGGACGAGCATCCGATCGAAGAGGATGGTCCGAGTGGTCCAAGTCTGAGTGTCCGAGTGGTCCGATTTCCAAAATGTTCGATTTTGGTGGTCCGATTCTAGTGGTCCGATTTTGGTGGTTCGATCCTGGTGGTCCGATCCTAGTGGTCCAATTCTGGAAATCAGACCAAGAGGGTGGTCCTATTTTCAAAGTGGTCCGATTTTTGGAGTAGTCTGATCCTAGTGGTCCGATTTCCAAAATCGGACGGGTTGGTTCGAGCGGTTCGAGTGTCCAAGTCCAAGTGTCCGAGTCGGACGGGTTGGTCCGTTCGGACACTTGGAAGCGTCCGAGTGTCCGAGTCCGAGTGTCCAAGTCAGGCAGGTTGGTCCGATCGTCGAGCGTTCGATTATGGACTGGTCTGATTCTGGACTGGGGTCCGATTATGGACTGGTCTGATTTGGGACTGGTCCGATTCTGGGACTTGGACGGCCTAACTACGCAGTCGACGGCCCGTGAGTTGCACGCGATGCCTCTAGGTTGACGTCTACCTCACCAAATCATCCAACGCCTTCCAGATAGGTGCAAAACACTACAAGGAAATGCTAGACACGCTTGGAATCACTATGGTGCTCGAATCAAATGGCACTCCAAGGCTTTGTGCCCCTATTTTCCTATTTTAGCCTGTTATACAACAACAAAAAACCCTACTGTTTGCTTCCTTTTCTTTGTTTTTTCCTATCCTAAATGCATACAAATCACAAAGTAAATACCTACACTACTCCATCGCACAACATAAATCTCAAAAAGGCAAAAAATCTACTTGCCAAGGAGATCAAATACCATCTTCAACCCTCTCCCTTCCTACCTATCTCAGGCACCGGTTCGGGGAAAGCCCTTACTTCGATGCTCGATTCAAAGCGCGCAAGTACTCAAGGCTTGAATCCGTTTGTCCCGGCAAACAGAACCAAAATGTGGGAGCTTTCACTCAACCGCCCAGACCCACGGACCGCTTATTGTTTCAAGTGTTCCAAGCCGAGCACTAATGGCTACCTCTCACATAGCCGACGCGCCATCCATATCTACGGGTGTAGTGAGCTTACCTCCATGCCGATTTAGTCACCTCCTCTCCCGAGCACTCCGGTAGCTCCATGATCCAAGTGCAAGCTTCAAGCAAGCTCCATCCTCAAGCTCCACGCTCCAAGCTCCATTGCTGCGAGCAAGAGAAGAGAAGAGAAGAGAAGAGAAGAAGAGAGGAGAAGATGAAGAGCTTCTCCTCCTCGGTCCCTCACCCTCACACACTCACTCCCTCACACTCTCACACTCCCTCTCTCAAGCACAAGCTCAAGCAAACAAGAAGAAGAAGAAGAAGAAGAAGAAGAGGAGAGCTACTTTTGGCCACACACAAGAATGAGCTTCTCATTCACTTTTCAACTTTATATACAAAACCCTGAATCCCTTTTGGGTAGTCATCCCCTTTTTCCCTTTTTTACATGGCGAGCCGTAGCCTAGGCCCCTTTTTCCATTGTCCTTCTCTCTCCCTAGCTTCCTTTCCACTGCCCATCTACATTTACAAATTGCACGGGTGAGAGCCCGGCGCTCCTTGAATTAAACCATAATGCGCTTGCGCTCGTTTACAAAAGTTTTGACTTGCGCTTTTCCTTGTGCGCCTTTCTCCCTTATTTAGGACTCTTCTCCTTATGCATCTTTGTCTTCCGTTTCTCTTTGCCTTGGCCTTTGTCTTTGTCTTCTGCTTTAGCTTTTCCAGATTTTCCACCTTTGTTCGTTTGAGGGTTAACAATGCATTATTTTTCATAAAAATTTAATAAAAATAAGATTGTAAATCCGTATTTAGGCTGTGCTTGCTGAGGTGGAATTAGAAGTAGAGAGTTATGATATTTTAGACAGAGAATTTAGGGAGTGGAAAAATAATAAGTGATAGAAGGTGGATGCGGGGAAGGATTTATGGTAAAAAACCGTAGACATCTTGGATATCGGAAGAAATGTGGGTATAATATAGCATGCATACATGGAGTTTGGATCAAGAAGTCATGGTGGACAAAGAGAAAATAATTCCAAAGATGTGGAAATGTGTCAGAAAAATATTGTTCAAGTGGAAAAACCTTCAAGTTTGAAAAGGGGTTATTCAAGAAGTTGAGGGGGGCGGGGGGGGGGGGGGGGGGGGAGATGCCATGTGAAGGACGAGTTGAGGAAAGAGAGATAACAATAAGAAAACAATGCACCAACATTCATGAGTATATTGATGAGTTTGCTGTAGATTTTGGACACACTTTCAGCATACTTTGGCTGCAAATGATAATATCTTTTATCTCCTCCATCCTCATACCATGCTTGGAGAGCATTCTTGAGTGTAGAGAGAGGAAATTACAGTAGGATTATGGGAATATTAGTGAAACAAATGAGATATTAGAAGACTTGAAGATTTTTGAGTGTGAAGGAAGAGGAGCAACAAGCATCAGCACCCCCAAATACGGTTGAAGTTCTTTTGTTATCTTCTTAATTGGGTATGTCTATTTCCATCAAAATTTGAATGAAAGATGTATAGTTTGAATTATTTATGGTTGAATGTATTAAGTTTCTGATCTTTAAGTGTCAAACGAATGGAAAGAAATTGACTTGCATTGGATGCATCGAAATGATAGGAAATAGGCTAAAAATTGTATTTTTAGACCATAATTAAGAGAAAGTAAGAGTTTTGGATAGCATTAATGTGAGAAACAAATTGAAACAGAGTTAAAACACATTCAAATGAACCTAGGAATGAAATTTCATCATCTAAAGATGAATCTATTAAGAGATTTATGCATTTTAGTGATAAAAATGACAATTTTTAACCATAATTCATAAAAATTAAGAATATTAATGAGTGATTAAGGATGAAACCTCAAAAAAAAAAATCAATCAAATCATGATAGATTTTTAAATCAAATCTTAGATAAAATGGATCCTTGGAGTTAAAATTATATAATTTAAGGGTAAAAATAGCAATATTTGGGTGTTTTAAGGAGTGAATATTAATGACAAATGGAAGAATTTATTGATGCAAAATGATACACCAAGTACATTCATTATGGGAAATATTTGATTAATAGGGTTTGATGTTTATGCTCTGATATTTTTATTTTTCTATGTAGTAATATTAAAAAAATAATAACATCTTATAATGAAGAATGCAGTTGGGAGAAATGAAAAGGGACTATACTTTATTCAATGTTTAGAGTTTTTTGTTGAAATTTCATGGGTAATGGAACTCATTTGCTTATACTTCCTTTGTAAAATGTTATTTGAGGTGACAGAAGTAATGATTAGTGAAAATTAATGGTTGTATTGAAGTATTAGCAAAAGTTAAGGGTGAATTAAGAGTTTTTAAATTATTTATTTCTTTGGTTAAAATTTTGAGAATATAAGAGTTAACATGCTAAGGGTTGTAGTTCGAAATGAAGGGTTAGGTAGCAAAATTTAAGAGATTGTAAGTAAGTTAAGGGAGATTGTTAGATAGGTTGATGGTTGGACTACATAAAGAAATGATAGAATGACTTTTATGCTGATAATTTGAGGGTAAAGGAGGTATATATCTCCACTTCCAATCCTTAGTTAACACAATGACTTCACATATAGTCATCTTGCCTAGTGGACTGGTGAAGATACTTTGGACCCCAGCTGTGGGTCGATGTTGATCAACTGTGTACTTGGAATTGGATATTCCAAGATGAAGCAAGGGGGACCATGTTATTAGAATCACATTTTAAGTTAGTTGATGAAATCCAACTCAATACCATTGGTGTGCAACAACATTATGATTGGTTTTATAGAGAAGCGTGCAAAACCTTCAGGAGAATAAGTTGGGATCAAGTGTTTCCATGGGGATAGCAATAACTAAGGACATGTGACCAGATTTTTTCCAAATGAGTAGAAGAGAAAGGATCATGTTCCTTTGTGTGCCAAGTGTGGTCGTGAGGGTCATTATGAAAAGGATTGTCCAAGAGGAAGTACATCTTCACAAAGCCAAGAAAAGGGTAAAAGCATTGTTGATTCGGTGGCAAACTTAGTAGAAATCATAGAGGACTTGGAAGTGAGACCGATCAATAAAAAATAGGTCACTTTTAACTCGGATGTAATGATTGGGACAATCACGCGTTCACAATCAAATCCAGCAATTATTTTAGAGAAGTAATAGGGTTGGGGTTGAATGAAACTAATAGTGCTAAGACCGAGACTTCATTAATGAGAAACCTTTACCAAATCACTTGGAAGATCATAACATAGAACATGAAGTGACATATTTGCCACCTAATTTGGAAGATCAGCCCATTTTTCCCATTCCTTTAAGTTCTCCAAAGATTAAAGAGAGAGTGGTTCCATTTCCTCAAAGATTGAGGGATCAAAAGCAACTAAAGATAATGACAAGGATAGTCCTATAATTCCGTAGGGGTGCATTTCAACTAATCAATGGTTGATTTATTCACAAAAATGTGAGTACTACCATTATCCACAAGGATAAAATCTTGTTATGCATGGGATGAACTAGAAAGTTTACACTTGTCTATTAATTTGAGACAATTTCTTGAAATTTCTCCTACTTGTAGAATAGATATATATCATAGATTAGTATGATGAAGGGCTAAAAGGAGAAATCCTATGAGTGTCTTGCTAAATACAAGAAGCGATAATACTAATACAAATACATACATTTGTTCTATAAGAATCATGGATTTATTCTTGGATCCAGGGGCTCTCGTGGTAGATATGAGGGTGATGAAGCACATGATATTTGGGGCTCAGCTAGATGGCGGAGCAGTAGTGATTTTAATGATGGAAGAGACAATACTTAAGTTAGGATTAAACAATAATGAGATTACAAGTATTGTTCTAAGTTTAGTTGATAAACAAAAAGTGACACATTTAGGTCTCTTATGTCAAATTCCAACTATGATTGTAGGTTTGGAATTTAGCAGTAATTTTCTAGTAGTGTGACCTATCCAAGGAGCTACTTCATATCCACTTCTTTTGGGCAGACCTTGGTTGTTGCAATCCCGATGTTCGACCAAAGCTGGCACAAAGGCATTATAACAATAGGACCAACCATGATAGGGTACAATTGAGAGTTGTGGTTTGGCTAGGGAGTTTTTGCATGAACTTATGGAGGAGAGTACGGATACGAATCGATTTGAAGCCCTTAGAACAAAGGAAAAATTCAATGATATCTCAGAGACTAAGAAAAACTATGCTAGGTTATATAGAGATTTGTGTCATTGCATCTCATTAGACAGGGATAAGATAATAGTCATATGGTGCACCAAAAGAATGCGGCAAAACCCTTGGGAATGGGAAAATATTCTGTGCACTATTCTTCAGAAGATGATAGTGATAGCGATATAGCTAACTGGTTGACCACCTTTGATAGTAGTTTATTTTATCTATTGGTAGCTTTTGTGGATGAGGAAAGTGCTAGAGACGAATGGGAGATTACTAATTTAGATGCTAGAAGCTTAGTGAGGGAGAGTCTGAGACCAAATGTTAGTGAAATACAAGAGCACGATCATTTCCAAGATTTCTTCTTTGAGTTCTCGAGCCATTACGCAAGAAGAAGAATCACAGGATGGAATAGAGGAGACAAGCGATGAAACATCAATTGAAGAATGTACAACAATATTGGAGGTTAATGAAATGGAAACAAAGAATCTACCCACCATTACATTTGTTCCTTTGGAGATGGACAAGATTCCATTTGGGTTTGATCAATTATCTTTTTCTATTTAACAGTTCTACTTCCATTATTGGAGAGAAAGAATACGAGAATCCCATGGTAATAGGAGTTGTATGTCTTTCTAGTCTCTATCTTGTAAAGAAGATGATGATGATTCTCCTAATGGTGGAGTTGTCTCTTGTTATGTTACCATGATAGGTTGGGAAGAGACGTGGGGGGATGAGCTTAGTTATCACAATAAAGCCATATAGATGTCTCAAGGAAATGTATCTTACTCAATATGCATTGGAGGAGGCAATTTTATGTAATAAAGATGAGATAGCAAATGAAAGTGATCTCATTCAACCGCTGCTGAATAAAATCACTAAACTACAAATAGATAATGCTATTGTAGAGCATGAAGCATTAAAGACTAAGAAATTGGCTCAATCTTTACAATTATATCATAGCGAGGAGATAAATCATTTAGAAGATATTATAAGTCAAACTAATAATTTTGCCGAGAAAGTGTTACAAGAGAAGCGACATATGGAGCAAGTACAATCTCAATTGATGGAACAATTAACTATGAGGGATGCAACCATCAGTGTTTTGCAAGGAGGAGCGAGCTTGACATCTAGTAACAATTTGTCTTTAGAGAGAAAAGGTGAAAGAGTCCTAGTGTCTATTGTTAGGGGACAAGGGGCTACAAATGTCCCTTGGCTCTATCATCAACTACATTGAATAGATAATCCCAAATGGGGAGTGCCTTTGAGATCTAGGATGGAAAATTTATCCTCATGCATAAGTGAGAGTGTGGTAGGAAAAATATTTTATCACATCCAACTGAAAAGATTATGGACTTTACCGTTTATGGTGATGGGGTTGAACCACATTTCTCATGGCATGAACCAATGGCTCCAACAAATTTCATAGAGCTAAAGAGAATTATTCACTATTTAGGTTGTCGCATACAAGGAGAAGAAAATGAAAATCTTCACTTGTTGATACTTAAGCTGAAGCGTAAGAGATTGAAGTGGACTTTCCAGGATCAACAATGCCTTGAGTTTCATAATCATAGTTTGTGACGTTATCGCCAAGATTTACATGATCGAAGTAAGATTAAAAACAAAAGTGCATGGTATTGTTCAAAGGACTTGCAAGCATTAATGGGGAAGCAAGATGCGTTAGATCATTATATGGTTGAGATCACTGAGTTTTCTCCACCAGAGAAGCCTTCCAGTGCATTAGTTGTGTATCAAACATCTTGTAAATCACCATCTCATATCCACCATCTGAAGTTAATGATGGGCAAAATATGGGAGTGGGTAATCGGTTATATCATGTACCCATGATGAAATCCATTGATGTACCGATTATCAAGCTTAATAGGGTCCAAACAGCCTATGTACGCAATTCAGAAATTGAAATGATGCGTTCTGAAGTGGCGCCTAACAAATTTTTACTATTGGGTAGTCAATTACAAGGTTTAGATTTGGAGAAGTTACATAATGTACTTAAGAAATATTCTCATGTGTTCACATGGACCTATGCGGATTTGAAAGGCATGAAACGTGAATTGTGTCAACATTATATTGCCTTCCAAGCAATATAATTCCTGCAAACACACAAAAAATGACAGTCCCCTAAGAAGCCCCCAGATAAGTATGCAAGATGATTATATGTGAAGTCATTGTGTTAAACTGATGATTGGAAGTCGAGATATATGCCTCCTTTACCCTCAAATTATCAGCATAAAAGTCATTCTATCCTTTATTTATGTAATCCAACCATTAGCCTATCTAACAGTCTCCCTTAACTTGCAATCTCTTAATATTGCTACTTAACTCTTCATTTTGAACAACAACCCTTATCATGTTAACTCTAATGTTCTTAACATTGTAACCATAGAAAAAAATCATTTAAAAACTCTTAATTCACCCTTAACTTTTGCTAATAATTCAACACATCCATTAATATTCACTAATTATTACTTTTGCCCTGAATAACATTTTACAAAGGAAGTATAAGCAAATGAACTCCATTACCCGTGAAATTTCAACAAAAAACTCTAAAGATAAAATAAACTATGGTTTCTTTCCATTTCTTCCACCAAGTTCTTCATTATTAGAAGTTATTAATTTTTCTCTATTACTACTGAAAAATAAAAATATTCATAATAATTATATTTTAGCATAAGACATCAAACCCTATTAATTAAATGTTTCACATAATGAATGTAGTTTGTGTACAAATTTCATGAATAAATTCTTTCATTTGTCATTAATATTCACTAATTACTTCCTAAAAACACAAAAAACTACAATTTTTACTCTTAAAAATTATATATTTTTAATTTCAAATATCCATTTGAGCTAATAATTGATAAGAGAATCCATCATGATGTGATTCAACTCTTTTTTGATGTTTCAATCTTAATCACTAATTAATATTCTTATTTTTCACTAATTATTGGTCAAAAACTACCATTTTTGTCATTAAAATGCATAAATATCTTAATAGATTCATCTCTATAGGATAAAATTTCATTCTTAATATCATTTGAATGTTTTTGAACTCTTTTTCAATTGATTTCTCATTAATGTTATCCAAAACTCTTAATGTTCCTTAATTATAGTTTAAAAATGCAATTTTAGCTTGTTTTCTATCATTTTTAAATCATTTTGATGCATCCAATGCAAGGACTCAAATCCTTTCAATTCATTTGACACTCAAAGATTATAAAATTAATAAATTCAACCATAAATCATTCAATCTGTATATATGTCATTCAAATTTTGATAGAAATAGACATATCCGATTAAGGAGATAACATAAGATCTTCAACCGTATTTGGGGGTGCTAATGCTTGCTCCTCCTCTTTCTTCATGCTGAAAAATCTTTAAGTCTTCTAATCTCCCATGTTTTTCACTAATATGCACTAATCTTCTCATAATCATGCTAAAATTTTCTCTCTCTACACTCAAGAATGCTCTCTAAGAATGGTATAAGGATGGAAGAGATGATCATTTGCAACCAAAGCATGCTGAAATTGTGTCCAAAATCTATAGCAAGCTCATCAACATACTTATGAATGTTGGCACTCTGTTTTCTTGTTGTTCTCTCTCTTTCTTTCTTCAACTCTTCCTTCACATGACATCCCCCCCCCCCCAACTTCTTGAATAAACCCTTTTCAAATTTGAAGGTTTTTCCACTCAAATTAGATTTTTTTGGCACCTTTCCACATCTCTGGACTTATTTTGTCCCTACCCAGGGCTTCTTGACCCAAACTCCATATATGCATGCTAAATTATACCCACATTTCTTCCTGTCTCCAAGAAGTCTATGATTTTTTTACTAAAAAGCATTTTCCATATTTGCCTCCTATCACTTATTATTTGTTCGCTCCCTAAATTCTCTGTCTAAAATATCCTAACTCTCTACTTCTAATTCCATCTTAGCACAACCCAAATATAGCATTATGATCTTATTTTTATTAAAATTTTATGAAAAATAGTGCATAATATAGAGCCAAAGCCCTTTAGTTTGCATGAAAAATAGTGTAAAAATAGCACATGCAGGTTTTCTAAGGTGTTATCCTCAATTAAGTCCATGTGAGCACAAATGTAATCCCACTATGGACAACTATTGTTCAACTTGAGATATAGATAAGAGGGAGTCAAACGATAAACAACACCTTGATAGCGAACAAACTCTTACTACTCTTGATCCACCCTATATTGGGCAATGCCACGCTTAGGAGAAAATACACTATCATAGTCGTGGCGCTAATACATATACCCAATAGCTTGTTGCATGACATTGGTACCATAGCATCGAAAATAAGTGTGACACTTCCAACATAGTAGCTAGGCATGAACATAAAGATGCCGTTGACAAGGCCGAAAACTAAATTGAGGATGGTACTGTAAAGAAAAGATAACCACAAAAGATGTACCACAACATGCCTCACCCCGTGGAGCATAAAACACTTATCATGTGTTTGAAATCGTGAAATACTATAAGGTCCGAGCATGAGTAGAATCAAGACTATCAACATTAGGGTGAGGAGTAAGAGCATCCATCTAGAGAATCTCCATACCTGCATCCCATTAAAAATTTTCCCCCCAAAAGAGCAAAATAAAACACCAAAATGAACAAGGAAAAAAAAACTCAAAATATACTTAACCCAACAAACTCAAGACTTGAAAGAAAAAATAAACAAAGCCATGAAAAGAAAGAAGGAAAGAAAGAAAGAAAAAAAAAACTCTCAAAAGAAGATATCCATTGCCTTTGAGGTCTTGGTAGGCACTTATAGGGGTTTCACATCCAATGCCTAGTATCTCTTTGGGGTGGGACCTTTTGAGCATGGCTGAAAACGAATATTTTAAAAACAAACAAACAAACAAACCTATGATAAAAGGAGATAGAGGTATAATAATAATTATATTATATATTATAACCAGTTAGTAGCTAGATACATTGTCTCTTATTTCATAGAGGGTTACTAGTTCTGCCCTAGAGACTCTATCTTGTGGAGTGTCCTACATTAGTTTTGCTGAGGTCTAGTATTGGTCTTGCAAGAGTAAGCAAAGACTTTGTCATGGATATCTAGAAGGAGAGTAGCATAGCATTTCTTTGCTTTGAGAGGTTTTTTGTTTCTTAGCAGCTCTTATGGTTTTCTTTTTGCTTGGATTCTTACTTGGAAATTGCAATGCCATGCACGTTAGTGGACCAAGTGGTTTAGGAACTAGTTTTATTGCCACATTAAGTTAGTTCTTAACTATAGAAGGAAACAATTATTATTTGTTGGAATATATTGGTTTCCTTTGTGTTCCTTGTAGGATGGTTGGAGATGTATATGTGCTCATGGGATGCTTGTGGCTTGGAGGGGGAGAGCAATTATTATTATTACTTTTCCCAACTTAATTGGCTGGATGGATGCTAAAGTTGTTGCTGTCATTCTTAATTATTGGAGCAGTTATCTATTTGTTAGTTTACGTGAGCTCACTAAAGCTGGTGAGAGAGGAATGATAATTGCTTATTTTGAGCTATTTTTACACTATTTTCATGCAAATTGAAGGGATTTGACTCTGTGTTATGTACTGTTTTTCATAAAAAATTAATAAAAATAAGATCATAAAGCTGTATTTGGCCTGTTTGCTGAGGTCGAATTAGAAGTAGAGAGTTAGGATATTTTCGATGGAGAATTTAGGGAGTGGAAAAATAATAAGTGATAGAAGGCGGATGCAGGGAAGGATTTTTAGTAAAAAACTGTAGACATCTCGAAGACCAGAAGAAATGTGGATATAATATAGCATGCATACATGGAGTTTGGATCAAGAAGCCGTGGTGGGGAGAAAATAAGTCCAAAGATGTGAAAATGTGTCAAAAAATTCTGGTTCAAGTGGAAAAACCTTTAAATTTGAAAAGGGGTTATTCAAGAAGTTGAGGGAGGGGGGGATGTCATGTCCCGGGGGGTCCACTAGGGTTTATCGTATGGTACCACTTGAGTGTAATGGAGGGGGGTTATTTAAGGGAAGGAAGGTACATTTTATAAGGTAAGGTTCCATAAATAGGGGGTAGATAAGGGGTATTTTCATATATTTATTGCACGCAGGTGATGCCTCCTTATTACTACTAGTGACTCCCCCGTGTGTCATGTGAAGGACGAGTTGAGGAAAGAGAGAGAACAACAAGAAAACACGGTGCCAACATTCATGAGTATGTTGATGAGTTTGCTATAGATTTTGGACACAATTTCAGCATGCTTTGGTTGCAAATGATAATCTATTTTATCTCCATCCTCATACCATGCTTGGAGAGCATTCTTGAGTGTAGAGAGAGGAAATTTAAGTAGGATTATGGGAAGATTAGTGCATATTAGTGAAAAAAATGAGAGATTAGAAGACTTGAAGATTTCTGAGCATGAAGGAAGAGGAGCAACAAGCTCAGCACCCCCAAATACGGCTGAAGATCTTTTGTTATCTCCTTAATTGGGTATGTCTATTTCCATCAAAATTTGAGCGAAATATGCATAGTTTGAATGATTTATGGTTGAATGTATTAAGTTTTTTATCTTTTAGTGTCAAATAAATGGAAAATTTTTTATTCTTTGCATTGGATGCATCAAATTGATAAAGAAATGATAGGAAATAGACCAAAAGTTTGCATTTTTAGACCATAATTAAGAAAAATTAAGAATTTTGGATACCATTAATGAGAAATAAATTGAAATAGAGTTAAAACATATTTAAATGAACCTAGGAATGGAATTTCAGCCTTTGTAGATGAATCTATTAAGAGACTTATGCATTTTAATCACAAAAATGGTAGTTTTTTACCATAATTAGCAAAAATTAAGAATATTAATGAGTTATTAAGGATGAAACTTTAAAATAGAGTTGAATGAAATCATGATGGATTTTTTATCAATTCTTAACTCAAATGGATCTCTAAAATTAAAATTATATAAATTTTAAGAGTAAAAATATAAAATTTTGGGTATTTTTAGGAAGTAATTAGTGAATATTAATGACAAATGGAAGAATTTATTGATGGAAAATGGTACACAAACTACGTTCATTATGGAAAATATCTTATTAATAGGGTTTTATGTTTTATGCTCAGATATAATTATTATGAATATTTTTAATTTTTTTGAGTAGTAATATAGAAATATTAATAACTTTTGATAATGAAGAATTTAGTGCAAGAAATGGAAAAGGATATATTTTATTTTATTTTTAGAGTTTTTTGTTGAATTTTCATGGATAATGGAGTTGATTTGCTTACACTTTCTTTGTAAAATGCTATTTAGGGGTAGAAGTAATGATTAGTGAATATTAATGGTTGTATTGAAGTATTAGTAGAAGTTAAGGGTGAATTAAGAGTTTTTAAATGATTTATTTCTTTGGTTAAAATGTTGAGAATATTAGGGTTAACATGCTAAGGGTTGCAGTTCAAAATGAAGGGTTAAGTAGCAATATTTAAGAGATTGCAAGTATGTTAAGGGAGTCTGTTAGATAGGCTGATAGTTGGACTGGGAACGAAATGATATAATGACTTTTATGCTGATAATTTGAGGGTAAAGGAGGCATATTTCTCCACTTCCAATCCTTAGTTAACACAATGACTTCACATATAGTAATCTTTCCTACTTATCTGGGGGCTTCTTAGGAGGCCGTCAACATCCAAGGAAATGAACCTTTGGCCACTTGAGCTATTGGAGGGCGATGTAGTGGAGTATCTATTTTCAACATTTTTACTCTCATTACAGCCAAGTGTTATCCCAAAAGTGCCATGTTTTCTTTTAGCACGAAAGCTGGGGTAAGTGGGTATTTTGGGATTGCTATTAGGCATGGAATTGCCTCTAAAACCACCCCCATATGGGACTGAATTCAATGGAATACGGGGCTGTCCATAACCTTGCTAAAAACTCTCATTCTTATAGTACTTTCTTGCATATCTTTCATCCAATTCAATTGCATCAAATAGTGTGGTAGGGTTTTAAGCCATGACATCCGTCAATAGGCTTGGTTCCAACCCATAGGTGTACTTCTGAAATTTGGCATCATTACTAATGCTCTCCACATACATGATCAAGTTCATAAACTAATTTATGTGCTCTTGTATATTGAAATTATGTTGGTCAAGAGTGTATCATCGTTTTGTCAACTACTTTCTTTCCATGGGGGATACAAATACTTGAACAATATGCATTTTAAAGTCTTCCCAATCAATGAACTGATGATTCTCTTAATTGATGTAGCACCACTATGTGTGGGAAAATCCTTCCAAGTGGAGAGAAGTAAATATAATTTTTTGATCATCCATGTGGAGGTAGACATTGAAGTAGGACACTAATTTGGATGTCCATTCTTCCAAGTTTGATGGTGAGGGAGATTGCCCATTGTACTTAGTGAGAACAATCTTGTCTCACAGAGATCATGAGGGCCTTGTTGTCCATACATACCATGATGGCCATACATACCTTGTTGTCCATACATACCATGTTGTGTATTTATCCTATGCTACCCATTATAGCCATGCTAGATTCTACCAATGGTGGGAGAGGGCCTCACTGGAGGATTGGCTGCAGGGCAAAAGGGGTTGAAGAGGGATGAGGTTCTAGAGTTTGTGGGCTGATTTGAGAGCTTGGGTTGAGCTTCAATGACTACTCCAGATAGTGTATATCAAGGTTTTCACATGCGGGAGCTCAAATGTGTGTGAGAGAGAAGGTCAAAATCTTGCTTAGGAGCTTCATCCAATTATCTACGGATCAGGGAGGCCAAGGAAGAGGTTGATTGAAGTGGCAAAGGGGTAGGAGGAGAGTAGGGGAAACAATACAAATTGCACCAAAAATTGCGAGGTTGCCATGCATGCCTTAGGAGGCAGCAACCACCCACTCCACTACCACCTGAATCTTAAAGTGCCAAGGATGGAGCTCCAATATTGGCTGGTGTTTTGGGGAAGCTGGAGCAATTTCTTGGATATTATAGGAACTAGCAACCATGAGAGCTTGTAGGAGGAGAGAGAGGAGGGCTGATGCAAAAAGTAACTAAGATTTTTTCATCTTCTAACTCTCGAGTCTCTAACCTTGGCTCTAGAATCCTTGACATTTGCATTAAAAGGAGCGGTGACCTGCTAAGTTAGCCATTTTACCTCCAAATATGTTTGAGTCTCCAAGCATAGCTCTTGCTTGCTGCAAAAAGTTGAAATTAATTGTGGTCCTTCCTACTGTACCCTGTACTTGTGACCTGAGTAACTAGGGTTTCAGATTTGAAAAGGAAACTAGATAGAGAAAGAGGAAAGAAGAAAAGGACCAAAGACTGATGCTCTAATACCACTTGTAATGAATGAAGCTAAGAAGAGAGAGGAGAATGAGCTGAAGAGAGAGAATGAGAGAAGGAAGAAGAGAAAGAAAGACTAGAAGAGTAGAGAGAAAGACTAAAAAGAGGGGAGAAAGGAGGAAGGAGCCATGGAAGTTGAAGATGAAGGTGAAGAGTATGTTCTTGATAATAGTTAGATGCCCTAAACTAGAACTCTTACACCTTATATACCCCAGTCATTGTGATTGGGTGTCTAGCCCCTAGTTCCCATGTATCCCATTCGTTACAAATCACTTCCTTATACACAATGCATTCACACTTGAGCACTATCTCTCATAGAGTTGAGCCATTGCATCTATATGACATATTATTGTATTTACACCTTCACTTGACTTGTATCCTTCTTTGCCATTAGCACTTAACATTTACCACCCTCCTATACAAGTGCCAATCCTCTGGCACTCAAGTCATAGGTAGTAGGCTTCAGCTTGCGCCAAAGACATGAAATTCTTGGGGAACTAGATTTTTTTCCGAGGGGGAGTGGTGGTATTCATTAATGAGGAGTGTTGCTTAGTACTTAATAATTGGTGGTGGTGGTCAGTGATAGAGTTGTTGATGAGCTTGTAGTTGTTGGTTGTTTTACCCTTGATGGATAGATTAGAGTGGGCATGGGAACAAAATTGTAGATTATGGAATATGGAAGAGTTAGGGTTGTAGGTGATGGCATAAGAATCTTCACAATATTTTGTACTTGTAATAGATAATCTCTTTAGTATGTTCTCTCCCTAGTAGAATTGCTAGTCTTCTCTCTCATGCATAGGACACATCTATTCATTTGGGAGATGGGTCAAACTCCAAGAAAACCTAGATTATTGTTGTACACTGGAGGACCCAAACCGTGCATAGATTACATGTGCATATGTAAGTATTTACTTAGTTAGAAGATAGTTCTATTGGCTCTTTGGGATTCCTTGGTTGATGAAGCAAGTAATTTGTTGGTGAAGGTGGGAAGATGGCTCTATTGCTTCTTTGTAATGACTTGCTCTATGAATGAAGCAATGAACTTGTTAATGAAGGTGGGAAGAAATGCCATCTCCAAATACCACTTTGTACCATCTTGTTAATGGCTTATCTTGTTGGTTGCTTCCCCCCTCCCCTCCCACACCTCCCCTCCTACATGAAAGATATTGCAATGCTTCCAAGTATTGCAAGGTGTGGTTCTTGTTGTGTATGTGGGTTTTCTATTTTCTACTTAGAGTCATTTACACAAAAAAATGCAATAGATTATTTATTTATGCAATTTGCTATAGTATAACATCACTCAGTTCGAGAAACAATCCATTTGTTGAATTGATGTCATTTTGGAGTGCATAGCATGGAGAAATTGTGGTACCTTTCAAAAATCATTAACGTAAGAAATAAAGTCAAGGACCAAACTTACTTCACCTAATCTAGTAGCAATGTGGAATTCTTCCTCTATGAGGAGTTTGTTCAATAGAGGGTAATTGAATAGCACTACTTTTGGTAGTTCTCTATCCTTCACAATTGAGGGTACTTGGAGAGAAGTGGGGGCTACGTATGTTGGATCATTCTTGGAATTTCACATTGCCTATATTTCCTCAACGAGAGTCATTAGTTGAGCTCCAAATTTGGCTATTGAAGCTCATATAATGGACCATTCTTTGTCAAAATCACTTTGTGCTTGGGCTTTCAACTTGAGGATATATACTTCCTCCATGCTTCTTTTGAAAATTTCAATGTGGTATGAAAGAATCAAGCAAATATCTTCTCGATTAGTTTTAAACATATGCTATGTGAGAAAGTTAAGCGCTTTTGGGTAGCACACAAAAATATGTTCTTGCTTGTTCCATGTTAATGGCAATTATAGATAAGTGTGGTACTCATTAGCTAATGTTCCAATGTCCACATGGGTAGTGGCACATGAAAATAATTTTATATTTTTCTCAACTTGATGATATTATTCAATCATTGGTTGATTCTCCTTCTGCATATTTTCCTTGTCCATTTCCATAATAATTTTTTCTTTTTGCTTAGGCTTCAAATTCACAAGAGGTTTTGGCCAAGAATAGTATTTATTTCACAAGAGCTAGGTCAATGGCATTGTCAATATTCATATGTGTATCCTATTTCATTGAAGCATTAGTTATTGGACAAAGTTCTCAGTTGTTGCTACCAAAGTGTGTGAAATTGTTCTAATTCCACTTTAGGTTGGGAAGTAGTAGCTATGAAGTTAATGGACTTTGCTACATTGGCAATTATGGGCAACTACAACATAGGAACTCAGGACTCACTGGAAATATTCTTATGTTTGATTATTTTTGGAGCATTTGGGAATATACTTGGAATTCTTCTATTTCATGTCTACTTGCTTGATATTGTTCACCTTTGGATCCATGGTAGCAGCTTTAGTAGCAGTATGATTTGGTTGTTGTCTTGTTTCCTTTTTCCTTTTAGGTGAAAATTATTTGGACTTAGGAGACTTGGGGCATTCAATTGGACTGTCACCTAGATCTAACTATTGATTACATCAATGATTGAGCCTTTTTTCATTTCCTTCTTGGATTCCTCTACATTGGATTGTGTAGTATTATAGGTATTTGATAACTTTGGCTCTTCCCCATGTAGGGATGGGTTCCTTAGAGATTTTAACATTGTTGGGGAGTCAGTGATAGCTTATTGTTGAGCTCCTAGAGTTGTAGGCTCAATAGATGGAGACAAAAACAACAAACTAAAGCGTAAGACCAACATGCAAGGAAGCGAGTAGCTCGACAAGAGGCTTGGTTGCTGGAGAGTCTGGAAAGGGTGAATGTTTTACTGAAATTGGGAATACACGTTATGTCAAGCTCAAATGTGGAACCCCATCACAAGAAGGCAAAGAAGATTCATATCAATGGAACTAAGAATTCTTCTCAAGTACTAGTAGTCCCACTAGGAAGAGGAGTAGACAAAATAGTGAAAGTATAGAAAGTGAAGCTAATGCTACAATAGAAAGTAATGAATCATCCATTGATTGGAACTTAGAGTCAAATTTCAGTTTTCGCCAATTATTTAAAGAGTCGGTAGAGGCCTCATTGTAGATATAGAGTGGAAAGTAGATCTAGGATTACGGTTCTTATTTAGAATTCCCTACCAAGAAGAGTTATTGCAAGTCATAGCTAATCTAGGGTTGAGATCCCTAATTAAGGCGCCCAAAGAACCTATGTGGGTTGATTCTACTCAAGATTTCGGGCTACAGGTGTTATTTAGAGAAACAATGGCTCGTGATCCTATAAGACTAGTTGATTTTACCCGATTTGGGGATTGTGGGATGAAAATCCCAATGCTTATATGAAAAGGTTCGAGGTTACTTGTGTAGCAAATGCGATGGTGGGTGATGACCAAAAGTTGCATACTTTTCCAGTGACACTAAAAGATGAATGGTGTGCATATCAGATGTTGTATGTATGCGTAGCAAATGTCAGAAGGTCCCCAAGAACAAAGAGCTCTACAAAACCTTCAAAAGTAAAAGAGAATTTTCCCAACATGAGACAAAAAAGACAAATTGGGTACAATCTCCTCCCATGCCTTGTGTGAGCGCTTCACAAGGCATGTATTTATAGATTTATTTATCTTTAAGCTAAAAAAAAGCCCACTTTACAAAAAGCATACTTTTACTTTTGTATTTGCCTTTGCCCAATTATAGAGTAAGGCGTTTGGGCATCCAAAAGTAGGGCTATGCCCAGATAAAAATATCAAATAATGAAATATTTAACCGAGCACCTATGCGCATTCAATATGATAAATATTTTGTCAAGTGCTTTAATAAATAAGCACACTTAAATAAATATTGGCACCACGCCTTTAGTGATAAGGCATGTGTCCATAAAAAATACTAATTCTTCTAGGCATTTGCATTCACACTATCACTTGGTGCTACCCAACGCCACCGCCGCCTACTCTACACATCAACTAAAGCATTCACAATTGTTAGAAAATAATTAAATAAAACCCAATAAAAGTGAATACCTAGCAATCTTCAGCTACAAAATAATTAAGTAGTTTGAAACTCTATCCTAACCTTAATTTAATTTGAGTGCGCACTCTAAACTCGTAAGCGTATATTAATTAAATATATATTTTACAGAATCGTGCGCTATGGAATCACCCATGTGCACATTAAATTAATCTGATGCCCGAAAAGGACATTCATCCCCGTCAACTTCTCACACAAGGAATCCACCTTGTGTACGAGCCTCATCAAATAAATATAATCATAGAATCCACCGTGGAATATGCCTCCTGGCATCATACCCATGGGGTGGGATAGCAATTGTCGCCGATTGCTATTAGCTCAATGTGGAGCGAGCAGTGAGGGGTAAGAACTTAGGTTGTAGGTGTGCATCCATTGGGCCTCTTCAACATGATGATTTTTAAACTTAATTAAATATTTAGAATATCTACAGCCAGTTCTGGTGGTCATAAAGTCAATGTCTAGAATAGTTTCAAGTTCAAGGATTTCAGTTTCTTCTTCTAACAAAGGAGGGTTTTCATAGACAGGGTGGACAAGTAATTCGCCTCCAAAAGGTTGTAACAAACTGATGTGAAAAGTATTATGGATCTTCCAATGTTTGGATAGTTCTAATTTAAATGAATTTTCATTGATATTGTGAATTATTTTGAAAGGTCCATAAAACCTAGGTGCTAATTTAACAACAGGGTGTTTCTCAACACTTTGCAATCTTCTCTTTTCAATGCGTAACCAAACATAATCACCAATATTGAAACTCATTGCTTGTCTTTTCTTATTAGCTTATTTAGTGTATGATTTTTGGTCTTTCACAATCATGTCTTTAACTTGAGCAAAAATAATAGCATGTGTATTGGCAATATCATTAGCAGCTTTAACTTTGTTTGACGATGATGCGACAAGTGTAGGCAATATATATCCATAAATGATTTCAAAAGGTGCTTTATGAGTAGCTGTGTGTGGTGTATTATTGTATGCAAATTGAAGTAGATGTAAATGTGTATACCATATTTGTGGTTTTGAAATTGTGTATGCATGCAAAAGATCTAGAATTGTACCATTAGTAGCTTCTATTTGCCCATTGGTTTTAGGATGAAATGTAGATGAGAAATCAATCATAGCACCCAAATTAGCAAACAAGTAGTCTTAAAATTATTACAAAATCTAGAATCATGATAAAAAATAATAACTTTTAGCAAACCATGATTAGTGAAAATAGTTTTCAAAAATAATTGTGTAGCTTGAGATACAGTTAATATTTTCTTACATGGTAGAAAATATGCTTGTTTACTAAATCGATTTACTATAGTCCAAATCATATCATGATTAGCTTGTGTATTAGGAAAACCTATTATAAAATCCATTGAAATATGTTCCCATGGTCGGTCAGGAATCGGTAAAGGCATTAACAAACCATATTGCTTACCATGGTATCGCTTGACTCTTTGGCAAATTAAACACTCAAAAACAAAGTTAGAAATATCAGATTCCATTTACGGCTAGTAAAAATTTTCAATCAATATTCTTAAAGTGAAAATAATACCTCTATGACCTTTATATGGAGAACAATGAATTTCGTGCAATACAAATAATCTAAATTGAACAAAGACACACAATATTTTCTCATAAAACATAAATCCACCAAAAGAAGACAAAGAATCAATTGGAATCTAGTTATTAGCGACTAATTTGTTCCAGTCAACTCGAAAACTGGGGTCATAGTCATAGGTATCCTTCATAGGAGTAAGAGAATCAAAAGATAGAACGAAAGTATTATGGATACTTGGTCTTCTACTCAAGGCATCGGCAACAACCTTTTCTTTTCTTGGTTGATATTGAATAAGTGGATGAAAACTTTGAATGAAAGCAACCCATTTAATATGATAGTCAAAAATTTGTGGTTGACTAAGGAGATGTTTAATACTTTGCTAGCCAGTTTTAATCATAAATTCGGATCCCATCAGTTAGTGTTTCCATTGATGTAAAGCTTGTACTACATCTAACAATTATTTATCATATGTGGAATACTTCAATTCAGAAGGTTTAAGTTTTCAACTAGAATAGGCTATGGGGATGTGAATATTGCACGAGGGCAGCTTCTATTCCTAATCTGCTAGCATCAGTGACTACTAGGAAGAATGGTCGATTAAAATCAAGTAATTTCAAGACAAGTGCATGTGTTAAAGCATGTTTCAACAAATCAAAAAAAAATTGCTGGTTTTTAGACCAATGATACACAACACCTTTCTTTAACAATTTCATAAAAGGCAATACAAGCAATGAAAAATTTCTCACAAATTTTCTATAAAAGCTGGCAATGCCTAAGAAAGAACATAACTCATACACATTTTTAGGGATTGGCCAATTCAAATTTGCCTTTATCTTTTTAGGATCAACGTGAATACCATCAGAAGAAACAATGTAACCTAAGTATTCAATTTGGGTTTGGAAAAATTCACTCTTGTCAGGGTTACAATATAATTGATTCTCTTTCAAAAATTAAAGATAGATGTTCACAATGCTCATTCTCATTCTTATTGAAAACCAAAATATCATCAAAGAAAACAATCACACAATTCTGATACTTCAAAAATATACAATTCATCATACGACTAAATGTAGCTGTTGCGTTGGTCAATCCAAAAGGCATAACAAGAAATTCATAATGACCAAACTAAGTTCTAAATGCAGTCTTGAAAATTTCAAGTATATCCAAGCGTACTTGATGATATCCAGATTTGAGATCTATCTTGCTAAAAACAATAGCCCCTTGTAGTTTATCCATGAGGTCATCTACCCTAGGGATCAGATATCTATTCTTAACAGTGATTTTGTTTAGGGCACGATAGTCAATGCACATCCTATAGGTATTACTTTTCTTCTTAACTAACAGGATATGTACAACAAAAGGAGAACTACTAGGCCTAATGAGTCCTTCTTTCTTAACTTGTGTTTGGATTTCTTTTTGTTTAATCTGATTGTGTCTATAAGGTGCTTTACATGGTGGTTGAGAACATGGGATTAAATCTATTTTATGGTCTTCAAGATGTTGTCGTTCCACTATGCGCACACCCTGTAAAAAAATCTAGAGTGTGGCTTTCTTATTGATTTAGAGAGCCAATGCCATTTTAGACATTAGTGTTAGTGTCCATGGTTCAAAAATATTAGATTTTTGGACAAGTTTTTGCCAATTTTTGATATTTTAGATATTACCACTTGTAAAAATTCATAAAACTGTAGACAACTTCTAGATTAGGATAACATGTAAAAGAAAGCATGTAGGTTTTAGCTATTTTGAGAGGATTTTATGTAAAAAGAAAGATTAGCAAAATCGTGCGATGCGCGATCGCTATTTTCAAGCAGTGAACAACACTCCGAAGTGGAATGAAGGAGTGATGTGGTAGAATTATGGCTAGGTGTGCTGATATTTTACCTCCCTTTCGGAGCCAATGGGAGCATGAGATTGGCGATTTGAGTAGCGTAGAGGAAGATATTATTTTATACACGCTTTTGTCTATTACAGTTTAATCTTCTCATAATGTAGGAATAAACTGACAGGCTTCATCTCTGTTAGTATTCTTCTACATTTTCTAATTCTTTTTTGGAGTATTCTTCTGCAACTTCAATTTCTTCGAACCCCTTCTCTTCCGTCTACTCCTCTCCTTGAATCTACCATCACTCTGTTGTCTCTTACCCCCGTGGTGGACTCTCGACACCAAATGCACCGCCACCATGTGGAGCCCCAAGAGGAACACCAAGGAAAAGGGGATTCTATTGCAAGAAAATCTATCTTGTAACATCAACAAGCTTTTATTTCATTCTTTTGATCATCAAAACAAAGAAAATAACAAATCTTTATGCAGCATCATAGTAGATATCTCTCACAGATTTGATAGAATCAACCATGATCTTCAACATCTTCATAGAATCCATCAATATAGCAAAGAACATAGAAGAATACACCATCTTTGAATGAAAATCAATCACACAGTATTCATCTTCAATGTCTTCATAGTTCTCTCTCTCAATCTCTCATATACAGTTACACTGTTCTAATAGATTTGACTATCTCTAGCTCTCTCTCTCTCTCTCTATCAATAGTACATCATATCCTCACTACAACACTCTCATAATAACTCTCAATAATCCTTTTTAGGTCGTGGATGCACCTCCCAAGAGGTATGTCTGATATGAAGAGTCACGAGAACCACTACAGTGTCTTTTCACAGCTCACTACTATCACTGTCACTCGATCTTCTCTTCAGTCTTCAGCAAGCAGTTGCTTCTTCCATTTGTTTTAGCTCTTTTGAACCTAGATTCACCCTTTCCAAAAGTTAGAAAAATTTTCCAAAGTCACGCATACATTATACAGAACACTTACAGAAGATCTACAGAATAGTACAGTACAGTTACAGTATAAAGACACAGCAAAGACAGAGGCTCTATAGAGGGTTACAGAAGGTCATCAGAACCTCATAACTCATACTCAAACCATTCCAAACTATCAGAAGGTCATCAGAACCTCATAACTCATACTCAAACCATTCCAAACTATCAAAAACTATTCAATAAGCTTCCAAAAGATCTCAATCTTCATCAATCATCAATCCATGCTTCATACAGAAGAAAAATCAGAACAAAATAAAAGCTATACAGAACCAATCAAAACCTCAACAGAACCTATCAGAACATCACAGAGCTTCATATCTCTACTGAGAATCATCATGAACTTCCAAAAAATAATCAATATCATCCAAAACACTCTCAAATACTTTCATTAACAACCATACATCACTCTAAATCCATAAAAAATCACTCATTCAGACCTCAAAAACAACAAAAATCAATCAAAAATTCAATCTTTTTTACTCTCAACATATCTCCAACTTTGAAAGGAAGCATCCTCGCGACCTAAGGAAAAGAAGAATATAAGCTCATTAAAGAGCTCAATTTTATCTTCCGTAGGATCTTCAATAATCTCACCAAACCACGACCTCAACTTATCACTTGTATCTGACAGAAAAACCTATTAAAGGAAAACTTCGTTATTCATTAACTCATCTGATAATCATTTAAAAGCCATAACAAATTTGTAAAGGATATGAGAGGTTTTTCTTCAGCTTTCCACCATAGGCTTCCATCCACCATCAATAGTTTGAAAAGAGCTCTCGAACAAATTATTCTCAATTAGCATGAACCCATCACATACAATTATTACTACACACACAAACACGAGCACAACCATCTGAATGACACCTTCAAAAAGAGATATATATATATAATTAAGAATCATCCAAAATACATTGCAAAGGCATCAATGAAGATGATCCCTTTTGAAGGCTTGGTGGTTTCAAAAACAATCCATGGAGAAGGATTCATCTACAAATGTCTTTGGAGGATTTTGAAAGAACTGCAGGCAGCACATCCTTTCTAGCAAAACAAGGTATCTGCTAAGTAGACATAGGGCATGAAAATATAGGACATCCAACTGGTGGGAGTCAATGTTCACATTGACATTCATACAAAGCTTTGGAATGGCCTTTTGATCATTATGGGAATGCCTATGCATGTATGCTAGATACCAAGCAAAATGAGCTGTCAATCTCACTGAAGGATCTAGAGATTGTGAATATTGGTGAGCAAAATGAAGGTAATTCTGGTATGCTTGACTGGCAGTTGTCCAATCTCCTGGAATTATTGGCCAGTTTATCTAGGATCCTGTAAGAGAATCAGTCGAGCTCCATCCTCTTCTTCTAGGAATCTGCTGATCAAACCCTTTGTACTCACTAACCAACTAAGGGGGTTGAGAAATAGAAGTGGCAAGAGATGGAAGTGGAATAAGTAAAAGAGGATGAAGAGAGGGGTAGGAAAAATCATAAAAGGAGGAATAAGATAAAGAAGGAGTGGCTGAAAATTTAAGGGAATCAGTTAGGAAAGGTGTTAATTGATAAACAGGAAAAGTAGAAGGTATATGGATAGATGGTGAATGGCATGGTGGAGAAGGGGAAAATACTCTATCTTCAATAAAAGAGCAATAGGTAAATATAGGAATTTGAGGAAAAGATTGAGGTTGGAAAAGAAGAGGTAAGATTGCTGCTGAATTGGTTTGATAAAGGAAAAGATAGGTATCATAGCAATGAGCCATTTGTTGGTAGTACAATAGGCTAGGAACAGAGGGACCTAAGACAGATCTTCTTTGATGGGCATAAAAAAAGGTTGAATCAAATGGATGGTTTTTAGAAAGATGAGCTAAGAGATTCACCCTCAATTGGTTAGTGCTCTGTACATAGATAAAAGCTGTATTCTGACATTGATTCAGGATCACAGAATCAATCATTGAATGCCATGAATTGTCAGGGCAAGTAGCCATTTTTGAAGCATAACACTAGAACATGTCATCTATCCGCAACTCCAAATACTTGACATACAAGATAGCTTGCAAAACCACATCCCCCATATACCAAGCCATATCTACTTCATTTGGAATCAACAGATCACCTCGCAGATACATGTAAGACAGCAACATGGTATCCGTCGTCTCACAGAATCTTCAAACACCATATGGACCACTTCTGTCAGCAACTTAGGAGACCAAGCCCCACTCCAACCATCCTCTGGAAGAGGAAGATCCATCGTTGAAAGCTTCATATAAAAGGACAACTTCTGCAATTGATAGTGGACAAAGAAAGAATTGGTCCGGAGGAACATACTCCTGAAAGTGCTCAAATGTCGACCATAGCAAATCCATCCTGGACTGCAATTGATAGTGGACAAAGAAAGAATGGTCTGGAGGAACATACTCTTGAAAGTGCTCAAATGTCGACCATAGAAAATCCATCCTGGACTGCAATCTTTCCACTTTATCTTGAAACAAGGGACACAATGTGGCCTGTCTCTGGAGAACTACCAAGTCCTGCTTAGAGATAGAAGGAATCAGAGGAACATTGGGGCCTGGAGGAATAGACCGTCATTGCGTCAATTGGTCTTGCAACTGCTTGATTTTGGAAGCTTGTGGTTCCACTGTGTCATGAGCAGTCTGTAAGGCTGAGAGTTTTGCATCTAAAAGAGTCTGAAACTCTTGAGCTTCTTTGGACATCCTCTCTTTCTCCTCTGAGACTTTAGTGACCTCTAATTAAGCTTCTGTTAACTGAATCTTCAAAGAAGATATCTCTTCTCTTTGAGTCTCAATCATTTGGATTTGTTGCTCCATCTTCTTAAACAGATCTACAAGTGTGTCTTTAGCAGAGGCTAACTCTAAGGTTGCCTTATGCAACTAGTCTTTGGACTGCATCAATTCTTTATAGAAAGAAGCATACAGTTGTTGAGCACTGAAAGTTCAATCGAACTCTGGATGTCTTTACAGAGGAATGGAATGGCATCTCCCGATACTAAACTGTTTAGTGAAGGGACTGATATGTCCAAGGAACCCTCTCTATGTGCCATGAACAAATTGTTACATGTGAGGTAGGCAGGGAGGTCACTGCCAGATGTAGCAGGAATTGTGACTAAAGGAAGAGCTGAAGGAGTTTTATCTGCCACACGCTTCAAGCGCTTCCGCTGAATGACCATTGGAGGAGGGGAATCAAGATCCTCTATGTCAATAGGTTCTGACTCTTCTGAAGGTGGAGGGGGAGGTACTGGATCAGATGGAGGAGGTGGTAGCACACCCTTCTTTAGGCCTGAGTATGTCAAGAAAGCATACAAGTAGGATCCATATGTGACATTTCCTTTGGTTACTTTGACAAAATGTTGGTCCATCTTTGTAAGCAGGTAAGTACTCCAATCAATAGTCACTCCTTTTAACACCATCTTGGAGCTGTGAAGAGCTCTTTGGACAAGTAATGGGATGGTGTTTTGGCAGACATAAACCTGTCTTGGAGAAACTGGCAGACTAACTTTCAAAGGGGATCAATGATCATGGAAAAAGATACTCTTGAAGTGTTTATCACTTTCTTGACATCCAGAATCTCTTTGGTCTACTTCTGTAACAGCTTGAAAATCTCATCGTTGGAGAATAATTGTCTAGTTATAACAAAGGGCTCTCCTTTGTAGGGAAGAGACAAAGCCTTCCCTAACCCTCGGGGTGTCAATATCATGGAAGCACAATGAACCAGGCCCACCTTCTTACTGTATGAGGCAAGGAACTCATCACATAGGGATGGATCATCTAGAATTAGTGGGAATGAAACAGCCACGAAAGTTGCAAGTTCGGCTTTCGCTATAGGCTCAAAATCTAGTAGGGAAGAATAATCCCTACTGACCAGCAAGACATACTAGATAGGAGAAGAAGCATGAGGCACCATTCAGATGGAAAACACACACCACAACACAGACAATCACAAAGAATGCCTGCAAAACAACCAAAGGGCTATAAAAAAGAAATCAATCAAAGTAAGGACACACACACAGACATAACTAACTAATTTACCACCCCAAACAACCCACATCCTAGAAAAAATTCGGCATGACCTCTACACATATGCGACCGAAAACTTCATGCGATGCAACAAACAGGCACCCAAAACCCCGTATCGGGCAAGAAAGAAAGAAAAAACTACAAACCGTACCCGTAATCGTAGCACATAGACAAACCATAATACCATAAAAATGTAAATCAGGACCTAACCATAACCTTGACCAACAAGTTCAACTAAGAGGACTTTACGTGCCCATCCCACGAAGCGTGTTTATTAAAAAGAAAAAAAAAGTGCAGTGAAGGAGAAATTATTTTAATGAAGGGTTCATTTTAAGAAATTATTAACAATGGGTGACATTTTATTAGGTTATAAATCTTAATAAGAAAACGGCGGTTCCTTCTTAAAATTTTAATTACAATTTATTAGGATGAAACGGTGCTTTATCGGAACCCAGACTACAATTCCCAGACTGGGTCTCTAAATGCAAATTCATTAATTAAAAATTAATAGTGATGTGGAGCGCTTTTTTGCTAGCGCGTGCTTTTTATGATGGCTGGTTCATTTTTATTAAAAATTAAGGTGCCTCTTAAGCGCACGTAGTGCATGCAAAGTGAACGGGTGGTTGATTTTTAAATTATTCGAAATTGTGTGTCCAGCGCGAATGCGCATGAAAAATGTGGGTGAAAAAAATAATTCATTTTAGCAATTAATTGTGGTTAAGGGATAATAAAAATAAATGAAGCTGACAAAATAAATACTTGGTAGGGATGTGTATGCAATGGACTGAAGGCGCACGGAGTAGTCCCAAATACAAGAAATCCAGTCAAACAAAAACAAACACCACTTACTGGAAAAAATAAAGCACCTTAATGTTTGTGTTGATTTTTATTTTATTTTATTTAAATTTTATTTGTTTATGGTTTTTTTTTTAAATTTCAATTGTATTTTATGTTTTGTGTATATTGTTTGGTTTGGTTTTTTTGGTTTTTTTTTGTTGTTTTTTAATTAAAAAATAAATCAAAATATATGACATATGAATATGTTATAAAGTATAAGAGTAAAATTTCAGCAATCTAGCAAGTGTCAACAATGTGTGTTAATATAGTATTAAAATTAGGAGTTTTTGGCTTCAAATAATATTGTTTCCTTTTATGAAAGAATTTTTACTTGAGAATTTAGTGGCAAAAGAGGTAAGGGGGTTTGTGGAAATTTTTAGAATTTTTTTGAATTTTTTTCTAAATTTTTACTACTTTTTAATAATTTTTAGTCATTTTACATGTAATTTTGAAGGAATTTTCAGATTTTGAAATATCTGTAATATATTTTTTTACCTTTTCACTTTAAAAATATTCCAAATAATTTTAGCAATATTGGTAATTTTTTAGAAATTTTATGTAATTTTTTGAATTTTAAATGAATTTTTGAAATTTTTATGCGTTTTATATTTATTTTTATGCATCTTGATGTATTTGTGGGTTGGAAAATAAAAGGTGGTACCCGGGCTACGTGTGAACAGTGAAGGATGATTGTGTGTGAACGGGTGACTGCAATACTCCACGGCATGGACAAGTCGGAAGCATGTCCTCGCGTGTGAACGCCCGCTAGCACACCCGTACACAGCAGGAAAACAACGGAAGAGAAAAGGAAGAAATGGGGGCTAACTGAGTAGATTAAGTGAAGTAAGTGAGCTTAGTTGGAGAAAGTTGATTAAGTTAGGTTAGTGAGGTAAATCAATCAGGTTAGTTAGGTTAGGTTAGTTGGTTAAGTTAGGTTAGTTAGGTCAATCTGGTTACTTAGGTTAAGTCCACTAAATCAGGTTAGTCTAGTTAGTTAGGTTAATTAGGTTAGTCTAGTTGGGTAGGTTAAGTCTGGTTAGTTAGGTTAACTAGGTTCAGTAAGTCTAACTAGGGTTAGGGGTCTAATTAAAGGTAAGTTAATCTAACTAGGGTTAGGGAGGCTAACTGTGGTTAGGTTAGACTAACTAGTGTTAAGTTAGGCTAACTATGGGTAGGCTAATTAACTGTGGGTTAACTATGGGTGAGGGTGAATTAATTGTGGGTGAGTTAAGTTAACTACAGTAAGGTTAATTAACTGGGAGTAAGTTAAGTTAACTGGGGGTGAGGGTAGGCTAACTCTAGGTGAGTTAGTCTAACTAGGGGTTAGTTTAGACTAACTAAGGGTTAGTTAGTCTAATTAGGGTTAGGGTCAATTAACTAGGGTTAGTGGAAAAACTAACTAGGGTTAGTGGGAAACTAACTAGGGTTAGGTTAGTTAACCAAGGTGAAATTAACTAAGGTTAGTTTAACTGTTGTGACTAAGGTTAGGTTAGTTACTAACTAGTGGGTTGGAGGAGGAGGGGTGGCTCTCCACCCAGAGGAGGAGGAGGAGGAGGAGGAGGAGGAGGAGGAGGAGGAGGAGGAGGAGGAGGAGAAGAAGAAGAAGAAGAAGAAGAAGAAGAAGAAGAAGAAGAAGAAGAAGAAAGTGGTAGCGGAGGAGGAGGAGTGTTGAAATATTGAGCTCCACTCGTGATATGCCAGGGTGACAGTTGTACATTTATGTCACCGACTTGTTAGCTGCAGATGCGGTTGGTACACCGCCCATGAATAATAGCTAGATGACAGCTATCCTTATCTACTCTAGTTCGTGGCTCAGTTAGTATGCCACCTTAGTTAGTTGAGTTTGGTTTGAGACCCATATATAGGGTTCTTCTATTTCTTTGTACTAGAGTTCTTTTTGGCTTACACAACTAAGAAGAGGAAAACTGTTTTCAGCCTCCATCTTTGTGTGTATTCCCCCATTGTGTAAGTGAGAAAGCTACAAGTGAGACTCCTTCCTTCTCTCCCACAATCTTGACACGGTATCAGAGCCTGGTTCGTGGTAAGGAGCTCAAGAAAGCAAACCAAGTTCGCGGTGTTCTGGTAAGAGGACCAGTGTTGCTTTCATTTTTCGAGTTTGGGAGCAAGTCTCTGCAGGTAGCACAGTCGGAAAGTGCAAGAGTGCATTGTCTCAGATTGAGACGCCCTTCGCGGTATAGCAAGAGGGCAGTATATGCTAGGGGTGAGGGCTTTAGCCCTCGGTTGCCCTATTTTTTTTTATTCAAGGCCATTTCGGGGCCTATTTTGGAGTGGAAGTTTTCGGCACGCACTTAGGAAAAGGCCCTTTTTTTTGCTGTGCGACCACTGTTCTACATGCCAATGAAAAGTTACCGTAGAAATTGCATCGTATGTCTGTGCGCAGAGACATTGGGAGTTACAGAATCATCCTTGTTTCCTGTTGATGCAAAATCGTCACTAGGAAGTAACTGTGTGGTCAAATACCACTTTCGTCAGTTTTGCAGATTTGCCCTTGTGAGGCTGAAGCTGTGTTTTTTGCAGTGACAGAATTTTTTGCAGTGTTCTGTAATGGCGTTTGATTCTCTTTCACAGATTGTCACTGAAAAGCTTAACAAGAACATCTTCCAAGCATGGAAGTTTAGAATGACGAATTTCCTCATGGGAAAAGGATATTGGGAATTTGTTGCAGGAAATGAAGAAGAACCAATTCTTCCTGATGTTCCCAATCAACAGCAAATGCAGGCATTTAAAGGATGCCATGAGAGAGCCAGAAAAGTTATGTACTGGCTATCTATCAGTATTTCAGACTCTATGATTGTGCATATTCAGGATGCAAGTATGCCAAAGGAGGCATAGGATACTTTGTCAAAAATGTATAGCACAAATACACAAGCCAGGAAAATGCAGCTCAAGCAAGAGTTGCACAATGTGCAAAGAGAAAGTATGAGCATCAATGACTACCACATGAAGGTGAAGAAGATTGCAGATGCACTTGCTTCCATTGGGTCGCCAATGGAAGATGATGATTTAGTTTCTGTGACCTTGAATGGTCTAGGAAAGGATTATGCACAATTCCGAACATCCATTTCCGTCCGTGAAAGATTTCCTGATTTTGAGGAGTTGATTGCTCTTCTAATTTCTGAGGAGCAGAGAAATGGTGGTGCATCTTCTTTAGGAGGAACTTCAAAAGAAACCGTCTTCTACTCAAATGCTGGAAGAGGTAGAGGCAGAGGTAGAGGAGGCTGATCTGGAGACCGTGGTAGAAATCAGAATATGTAGCAAACTCAAGAAAACCAGTCCTATGGAGGAGGACGTGGTAACTCTAGAGGCAGGGGGAGCCAAAGAGGTCGTGGTGGATGGCAAAGAGGCCAAAATGCAAGCAGCAATGTTGAATGCTACTACTATGGTAAAATGGGTCATATAGCTAAAGACTGCTATAAAAAGCAGAATGACATCATGAATGGAAAATTACAACAAGGGAATTATGCATCTTCTAGTAGACAGGGTGATGACAGAAATGAGCATTTGTTTATGGTGCAGCACATGAATAATTCTGTGACAAGTGCAGAAGAAAGCAACGAAGTGTGGTATGTTAACTCAGGTGCGTCAAACCACATGACAGGTCATGCAGAATGGATGCAGGATACAAGGAAAATGAAAAAACTAGGATTTGTGGAGACTGGTAATGATACTGCACATCCTATTGTGCAGATTGAAAAAATTCATTTGTCTATGCAAGATGGGAAAAAGAAATACCTGTCATATGTATTTCATGTCCCGAATATCACCAAGAATCTAGTTTCTGTTGGTCAGATGGTTGAGCAGGGCTTGCAGGTCAGATTTAAACCTCATGGATGCTTTGTTGAGGATATGAAAAATAAAGGTCGCTTGATAGCAAAAGGAAAGAAAAAGGGTAGAATGTTTACGTTGGATGCAGACATGCCTGAATTGAGTGCAGCAATGTTTGCACATGGGATCGGTGTAGTTGCAGATATTGATATCTGGCATAAACGTATTGGTCATGTTAATGTACAACGACTTAAATCAATGCAGGCCCAAAATATTGTTGCAGGATTGCCTAAATTCAAGGTTGCAGAAATGCATAAGGTATGTGAAGCCTGTCAATTTGGAAAACAGGCAAGGAAACCATTTCCTAGACATGTTCAAGAGAGTAAGAAGCCATTGGAATTAATCCACTATGATGTGTGGACTACTAAAGCTGCATCTATTGGAGGCTATCATTATTTTGTCACTTTTATTGATGACTATAGCAGAAAAGTTTGGGTGTATTTTATGAAAAAGAAAAGTGAAGTGTTTGGGCATTTCAAAACTCTTAAAGCTATGGTTGAAAAAGAAACAGGTCTGCAAATAAAATGCCTAAGATCAGATGGAGGGGGAGAGTACCTCTCAAATGAGTTTGCAAGGTTCCTGCAGGAGCATGGCATAAAGCAACAATAGTCATGCAGTCATACCCCACAACAAAATGGAATTGCAGAAAGGAAAAACAGGCATATTGGAGAGGTATCTTGTGCCATGCTCAACGAAAAAGACTTGCCAAATTTTTACTAGGCTGAAGCAGTTGCTACAGCAGTCTACATAATGAACATGACTTCCACTGCAGCAATACATGGCATGACTCCACAGAAGAGGTATACTGGTAGGAAACCGGATATTTCTCATTTGAAATTTTTTGGTTGCATTGCCTATGTTCATGTGCCAGATGAGTTGAGATCCAAGTTGGATCCAAAAGCTGAGAAGTGAATCTTTATTGGTTACTTTCTACAGCAGAAAGGGTATAGATGCTATAACCCTTCTACTCGTAAGTTTACAGTGAGTAGAGATGTTGTTTTTGATGAGATGAGTAGCTGGTATAAACCAGTAAATGTGATTGATGATGTAGATGCACAAAATGGTAATGTTGCATAGAATTCACAGCAGCAGTCACAAAAGATTAGTAGACTTGGAGTGTCCTCTAGCAATGGTTCACATTCTTCGCCATGGACAGGCAGATTGAGATAAGGAGAATCTCCTCAAAGCAATGCAGATAGTGGTATGCAGGTTTCACGAAAAGGTAAAGAGAAGGTAGATCAGCCCATGTTTGATGTGAATGTAGGTCACTCTTATGTGGATGGTTTGTTTTGAGAGCACCTAGGAGTGAACCTACTTTGCGCAGGTCTACCAGAGCTAGGTATCCTATGGATAGGCTAAAATATGATGGATTTACAACCATTCACTATACCTATATGGTCAAAGTGATACAGGAACCAGAACCCACTTCTTTATGGGAAAAGAAAAATGAGAGAAAGCCATGGATGAAGAAATTGATGCCTTGGAAGCAAATGCTACATGGGAATTGGTACCTTTGCCTAAAGATAAGAATGCAATTGGTTGTAAGTGGGTTTATAAGGTGAAGCACAATGCAGATGGTTTTGTGAACAGATACAAGGCAAGATTAGTAGTCAAGGGGTATGCACAAACATATGGCATTGATTATGAAGAAATATTCAGTCTGGTTTCAAGGATGGCAACCGTAAGAGCAATCATTGCTATGGCTACATCAAAGGGATGGTCTTTACATCAGATGGATGTAAAGAATGCCTTCTTGCATGGTGATTTGCAAGAAGAGGACTATATGGAGCAGCCACCAGGTTATGTGCATGCTATTCATCCTGAGTTTGTTTGCAGGTTGAAGAAAGCCTTGTATGGCTTGAAGCAAGCACCTAGAGCATGGTCTAACAAGATAGGATAATATCTTGTCACTATTGGCTTTCAGATTTCCAAGGCAGATTTCTCACTTTATGTGAGAAAAACAGAGAAAGGTATTATGCTACTTGTCATTTATATTGATGATTTGATTATGACAGGTGATAGTAATGAAGATATCCTTCATGTGAAAATGCTATTGAAGCAGAAGTTTGAGATGAAGGATTTGGAAGAGCTACGTTATTTCTTGGGCATTGAGGTGATTAGATCACCAAGTGGGATACGGCTCTTGCAAAGGCAGTATGGATTGGACATGCTGTCCAAATATGGGATGACAGGCTGTAAGCCTATTTCAGTTCCTTTGGAGCAGAATGTGAAGCTGAGTGCAGATGCACGTGAGCTTCTGGAAGACCCTACTATGTACAGACGCATAGTAGGAAGTTTGATTTATATGACTATTACCAGGCCAGATTTGAGCTATGATGTTGGATTGGTAAGTCAGTTTATGTAGGCTCCAAAGGAAACCACATTTGGATGCGGCTAGATGCATACTCAGGTATGTGAAGTCCACATTGCAGTATGGACTATTTTATGAGACTGGGGTTCAGATACAGTTGCATGGATATACTGATGCTGATTGGGCTGGTAGTATTTTGATAGACGATCTACCAGTGGATATGTGTTTTCTTTTAGGAGTGTTGCAGTCACTTGGAGCAGCAAGAAACAACCTACAGTTGCCTTGTCGAGCACAGAGGCTGAGTACAATGGTGCAGCAATGGCTGCATGTGAGGTGGCTTGATTGCATAAGCTGCTTTATGATATGCATCAGCCTACAAATGGGCCAATTGTCATTTATTGTGACAACATGAGTAGTATACACTTGGCAAATAACCCAGTCTATCATGCTAGAACAAAGCACATTGAGGTGCATTATCACTATGTGCGTGAGAGGGTTTTACTGGGTCTTATTGATCTAGTTTATGTCAGCACAGAGGATCAAGTAGCTGACATATTTATGAAAGCATTGGGCGCAGAGAAGCTGCGCAAGTTCAAAGACCTGCTTGGTGTGCAGGAATTGGGATTGAGCTCGAGGGGAAGTGTTGAGATCTCGAGCTCCACTCGTGATATGCCAGGGTGACTGTTGTGCATTTATGTCACCGACTTGTTAGCATCAGATGCGGTTGGTACACCACCCATGAATAATAGCTAGATGACAGCTATCCTTATCTACTCTAGTTCGTGGCTCAGTTAGTATGCCACCTTAGTTAGTTGAGTTTGGTTTGAGACCCATATATAGGATTCTTCTATTTATATGTACTAGAGTTCGTTTTTGCTTACACAACTAAGAAGAGGAAAATTGTTTTTAGCCTCCACTTTTGTGTGTATTCCCCCATTGTGTAAGTGAGAAAGCTACAAGTGAGACTCCTTCCTTCTCTCCCACAATCTTGACAAGGAGGAGGAGGAGGAGGGGAGAAGAAGATGATGGTGGAGGAGGAGGAGGAGGAGGAGGAAGAAGAAGAAGGTGGTGGTGGAGGAGGAGGAGGAGGAGGAGGAGGAGGGGTCGGGAGGCTCACAAGGACGCGCAGCACGTTCGCCAAAGTCGCCACCTGGCTGGGGGCCGCCACCGCTAGGCGTGACGGTGAACAGCACAGTGCCGTCAAGATCGACCGCGAGCGAGACGCTGCCGAAGGAGCCGTAGCCGAGGGCGGAGCGGCACACACAGTGGCAGATTGCGGCAAGGAACCGGGAACTAGACGGAGAACCAAACGGCGAGGCAACACAAGAAGAAGAAGAAGGAGAAGAAGAGGAAGGGGAAGGAGGAAGAAAGAGGAGGTGGGTGGAAACGACAACAGGTACGTTTTTTTTTTTCAATTTATGTTTTTTATTTTTTTCATTAATGTTTTTTGTTTTTTTTTCTCTTTCTTTCTTTCTTTTGTTTTTTCTCTTCTCTTTTTCTTTTTCTCTTTTGTTTTTTTTTCTCATTCATTTTTTTTTCTTTTTTTATTTTCTCTTCTATTTTTTTTCTTTTTGTGTTTCTCTCTTGTTTTGTCTTTTTTTTTTGTGTTGGTTTTTTTTTGTTTTCTTTTGTGTTTTCGTTTTCTTTGGTTATTTTCCTGTGTTGTCTCTTTGTTTTTTGTTTTTTGTTTTTTGTTTTTTTTAATTAGTATTATGATTATTTTTTATTTGTGATTATGATTTATTTTTCTTTAATTAAATTTTTTAAATTTTTAATTTTATTGTATAGATGTGGTTTATGGTGTGTTGGATTATATTATTTGATTTTTTGGTTTTTTTTGTTGAATAAAAAGAAATTGAATAGTGATGTGAAAAAAAAACGCACCCCCTCACGCGCGCATGCACAGGGCGTAAGTAAAAAAATTTGCAGACGGGATCAAACCGGGCAGAGATGGCAATGCGCGAACCACAGACGCCACGGGGGCGTCCCGAGATGCGTAAAACCGGAAACAGGCGCGTTCACGTGCAACATGAGAAACATGGTTACATGGCAAAAAGAAAGAAAATTTAATAAAATCCAAACCGTTCGTCGATTCAAAAATTCATAAAAAGGAAAAATGTGCCGGGAGATGAGGGGAAATGATGGAAACATGCGACACGGGTTCCGAGGCAAAATCAGGGTATTCACATGGGAAAAACGCAAAAAAAAATCCTGAAAACACATACGGGTATTAATATCGAAAAATCCGCGCATCGGAATGAAGGATGGAAAGAAGAGAAATTGCGCAGAACAATGTGTCCAACAACCCTATCATGACAAAAAACAGTTCCGATCGAGATAGGATGTGTTCACATGGGAAAACCCCAAAAATGGGCCTGAAAATAGACTCGAAAATTGATATGGGAAAAACCATGCGCCCGAATAAAGGACAGTAAAAAGGAAAAATGTCTGGAAGAAAGGGATTCACAGGGTTGGTGCATCAAAAATCAATTTGGGGGAAATTAGGAGGGGTTCACGTGGAAAAAAACATGAAAAACAAACCCAAAGACACTCGAAAAAATTAATAACTAAAAATCCAGTAGTCAGAAGAGGGAGAGGAAAAAGAAAAAAGTGGAGGAAAGGCTGGCAGGACACGACTATTAAATTAAATTGGAATTCCGGTGAAAATAGGGCAGGTTCACATGGAAAAATGTAAAAAATAGGCACGCAAAGGGCCTGAAAACCCGAAAAATTTAATACTGACCAATCGTGCATCAAAATGATAGGGATCAAAAAGAAAAATTGTTAGGGGGAATGGGTAGGATAGGGCTGGCACATCACATCAGAGTTCCGAAGCAATGAAGACGCATTCACATGGGAAATCATCCAATTTACGGGAATTGCTTTAAAAATTAATTACTTGAGAACCGTCTGTTAGAACAGGGGTTGGTAAAAAGGAAAAACAGGCAGTTCAAAGGGACAAACACGACTATAAGGTTGGATTGGGATTCCGGTGAATGTAGGGTATGTTCGTTTGGAAGAGCGTGAAAACAAATAATAAAGGCAACGATCAAGGAACAACCCTGAGGACACGGTGAAATAGAACAGAGGAGTGGGGAAGGGACCCATCAGGATAAAATAAAGTCATGGCATGGAGGCATGATCATAGCAAGGTATAGGCATGGGGGTATGCAACATAGACGCGCAGGGACGCGTCCCCACACTTAAAACCTTAGCATGAAGGGTAAATCGAACATCAAGGATTGAGTACCACACATCAGAACAACTACAAACATCCCCACACTTAAGACATGACTGTTACTGAGAAACAGAAGGTGTAGGATTAGAAAAACTTGGCCCATATTGCCGAGGAGTAATGTCGACTATCGAGATTGCGTCTTGTATCGTTGTTGGCTGCATAAGGGAACAAGGTGTCTTTACAGCACATGTCCTTCGTCCTTTGTGGCAGGGACCACCCGATAGCATCCAGGGAGGTAGCTGGTTGAAGAAATTGCAAGAAATTCGTCGATGACGAGGGATATGGCACTTGACTCACGATCACTCAAATGGAATGAAAGAACAGTCACTCACCCCATTACTAACATCACTCGAGGAAATAATGATGAAACCCAAAGCTCACACCCGGTTTAGAAATCGACAAGGGGATGGTGTAGAAAGAGTATGCCAGGGTGCACAATTGCTAGTGCATCAGTGCGCCCAACCCCGTTTGGCATAGGTGCAAGGAGAAAGGCCAGGGGAGCCTTGTAGTGCAGTGTACAAAACAGAATGACGTATCTTGTGCTTATGGCAGAAACCCATCCCGTGGGTGCATAGGGAAATGGGAACGTACCTGACTCCAATTGTTGTAACGTCACTCAATCCTCACCTCTCGATAATTGATTGCAGAACACCAGTCACACTCAACCCACCCTCTGTCTCACTCTCAGTTGATAGATATAGAGGGCAACCCATTCCTGAACCCCATTGATGTAATCCTCACTGTCACTTGTGTAGAGGTTGTATGCCTTGTGCGCATTTGATGGTGCAACTGTGCATCACGCCCTATGCCAGCATACAGTGCAAGAAGGAAGGCCAGGGAGCCTTATGGTGCAGTGCACAGGAACAGATCGTGCTTTGCGCATTGAGAGGCCCATCCTGTGCATGCAACACTCTGTTCAGATATCTCACCTCTCATTTGATTTGAATGGAAAGACTGGTCACTCACCCCACCCTTTGTCTCATGCTCTGATAGATACAGAGGGCAGCCCATACTTACGTCCCCATCCTGTTAGGATGGAAGCTCACATCACTTAAGGGGTTGATGAGATGAAGATCATGTCAGCTGTTGTTGTCATCAGGATCTTGAAGACGAGGCGTACCCAAGGAGGCAGCCAACCAATCTCATACTTCAATGATTTGTAAGAAGAGTCGTCTGTTAAGAAGGACAGACGGACTGATATTGCAAAAACAGCGCACCAAGGGAGGTGGCTTCAATTTACTTTTTGAAGAGGTTCCGCTGGTGATGAGTCAACTATCCTAAACTGTGAGGCGTTACCACCTTTTCCATAGTCAGCTTCTCGCCCAAGGGTGTTTCCACCTTTTCTTGGAACGAGGCCTGCTATGACAAGGAATTTCTTCCTTTTCTCCCATAAAATTTTTGTTTGTTTTTGTTTTTCTTTTTCTTTTTCTTGTTTTTTTTTTCCAGTAAGAAATCGAATGGTAGAACTACCATGTGTCAGGACCATCCTTGCCACCGTTGTTGGATCAGACGAGAAGAGAACAAGGTCAAGCTGAGATGTTTCTGCGAGGGGTTAGCAAGACGAGACCGCCTTATGAGGAGAATCATAAGGGCTATCAGAAGCACGACGAGAAGGACATTGCGATGCCCAAAAAGGGGAGGGTAAGTCGATTGTGATTATCAAGATCCCCAGGGAGGGAAGTACATCTTCAGGGGATAGCCATTGATGAGGAAAGGATCATCAGAGGCATCAACGGTCTGTACCTGAACAGAGCCATTAGGATTGATAGCAAGTACCTTGTACGGGCCCATCCACCATTGTTGAAGCTTGCCAAGAAACTTGCCAAATCTCAAATCATAGGCTAGAACAAGATCACCTTCTTTAAACTCATTGTGCTTGATGAAACTGTCATGATAAGCTTTGCGTCGCGCTTGAGTGGTTTCCATGCACTGTAGGGCCATCCGCCGTATCTCATCCAAGCATTCCAAGTGCAGGAGATGGCATTGCAATGACTCATTATCTCCCAAGCGTTCTTTAACTGCCACTCGCAAAGAGGGCAATTCCAGTTCAATAGGAAAGATGGGTTTTGTCCCATACACTAGCTGGAAAGGGGTCTGTCCTGTAGCTGCCTTATGAGAGGTTCTGTATGCCCAGAGGGTCCCTGTAAATCGATCGTCCCAGTCGCGACGATGTGCGGCAATCGTTCTTGTTAGAATCGAGTAGAGGATGCGATTGGTGACTTCAACTTGGTTGTTGGCTCTGGGGTAATAGGGAGTGGACTTATGATCGCGGATCTTATATAGTTCCGTCAGCTCCTTCATGATTTTGTTAAGGAAATGAGTACCTTTGTCACTCTCACCAGCTCGAGGGGACTGCCAAAACGAGTGATAATATTCTCGTACATGAACAGGGCTATGTTGTTACCATCATCCCGCTTCAGAGCTTTAGCTTCACACCACTTTGTGACATAATTCGTATATACTAAGATGTATCTGTTCTGCTTCTGTCTGGTAGGTGGATCAATGGGACCCACGAATTCAATCCCCCGCTTCTCGAACGGCTTTAGGGGAAGAATGGGTCGTAGTGGCATGGCACTTGTTTTGGTGGGTTTTCCCATTCGCTGACAAGCATCACATCTCTTACAGTAATCATATGCATCCTTGTGGAGGGTCGGCCACTAGTATCCTGCTAGCAGAGCCTTCCTGGCTGTCGCTTCTCCTGCGAAGTGTCCACCACATGGCTCATCATGGCATGCTTTCAATACTATGCCAATTTCATCCCCTGCTATTCTCCGCAGCACTTCATCTTTACCTCTTTTATACAGTGCACCGCCTAACAAGGTGTAGGGGGCTGATTCTAATAGAAACTTATTCTCATGGCTTGAGATGCCAGGGGGATACTATTGAGTTGCTAGGAGATTGGCTATGTCTGCATACCAGGAAGTAAGTATTTCAACTAGAAACAAGGAAGCATCAAGAAGATCAGGATCATCTTGTTCCTCTTCTTCTGTTTTAGGGATTTGTGATAGATGATCAGCTAGGACATGGGAATGGCTAGGCTTAGTGACCACTTCAAAATCAAAATTTTGGAATAGGAGTAACCATCTCATCAGTTGTCCTTTAACATCTGCTTTGTTCATCAGGAAGGACAGGGATTCATGATCCACGTAGAACTTGAAATGCGTTGACAATAAATAGTGTCTAAACTTCTCTAGTGCAAACACCATTGCCAAGCACTCAAGCTCTGTCACTGTATAGTTCCATTCCCTATCAATGATCTTTCAGTTTGCATAATATATCAGTTGATCTAATTTAGAGGGGCCCTTTTGACATAGGACAGCACCTAGCCCTTCAAATGATGCATCTATATGCACATGGAACTCCTTTGTCCAATCAGGAGGCTGCAAGATAGGTGCTTGGATAAGGCACTGTTTTAGGGTATTAAAGGCTTAAAGGCTTCTTCACAATCATTAGTCCAAAGTAAATCCACATCTTTCCTTAGGAGCTTATGCAGAGGGGCTGCCTTGGTTGCAAAATGTGCAATAAATCTTCTGTAATAGTCCACATGGCCAAGAAATCCTCTCAATTGCTTGAGGTTTGTTGGTGCTATTAAAGCGGCAATCTTTTCAATCTTTGCCGGATCTGTTGCAATCCCTTATGCAGAGACAATATGGCCCAAAAGCACTCCTAATGAGATGCCAAAGACACATTTGTCAGGGTTGAGAGAAATCCCATACTCTCGGCATCTATCAAAACATTGCTCTAGGTGTCCCCAGTGCTCTCGGATCAAACTATAGACACAGAAGTCATCAAGATACACCTCAATGAAATCATGCAGATGATTCTAGAAGTCAGCCATCATTACTCGTTGGAAGGTGGCAGGAGCATTACAGAGCTCAAATGGCATCACTTTATAGGCATAGGTCCCCAATTTCGTGGTGAAGGTTGTTTTAGATTGGTCCTCTTCTACAATTGGGACTTGGTTATATCCGTTGAATCCATCCAAGAGGGAATACAGCTCATGGCCTGCCTGTGTCCAACAGTTGGTCTGTAAAAGGGATAGGGAAATTATCCTTCTTTGTCTTTGAATTCAGCTTCCGAAAGTCGACACATATTCGAAGTTTCCCGTTCTTCTTGGGTACTACCACAATGGGCGAAACCCATTTACTGTTAGCCACAGGATAAATGAACTCTACTTCAAGAAGTTTCAATAATTCAGCCTTCACTAGAGCAGAATTAAGTAGGATTTATATGCCTTTGTCTTTGCCTTACAGGTTTGGCATCAGGCTCTAGGTCAATATGATGTTGACATACTATGGGATCAATCTCCTTTAGGTCTTTATATGACCAACCAAACACATCTAAATTCTCCTTTAGTAGATCTCGCAGGACCACTAATTCTTCTTTTGGAAGATTGAGACCCACTTTTAGGTGACGTTCAGTACCATCAGTATCCAAGAACGTTACTTGTCTTTCACCTTCCACTTCGCGGATGAATGTCCCACGGATTGCTTCTGGGTAGAGGTCAGATTCTTTCAAGAGAGTAGTATCCTCATCTGATGTTCCGCTAGAGCCAGTGTCCTCCTTCTGAATGGATGACTCATTTGTCTGTTGAGGTTGTTGGAAGGGTATCAGAGATTTGTTTACTTCTGTGTGAGTGGTGACCTCTTCAGGACTCAAGGATTCATCTTCAGAGGATGCGTCCAGGAATGTCACAAAGCACAGACCTTCTATGGGCCGTGGCTCTGAGGGCTTGGGCTTCTGTTGGCAAGGGGCATCATCATCATCTTTTCTCTGGGCTGAAAAGTTAGGACAACAGGAGCCACCGGTGAACTTAATTTTTATGCTTTTAATCCATTGCTTATACAGATTCTGCATACTTTGTGGTCCATTGATCAACCCAAATAGAACCATGGTCATTCCATCCAGCACCCGGAGATCTTCGGCCTTTGAGGTCTTTGTAGGGACATCAACAAGATTGTCCACTATCAGAGAGAATTCTTCATCTGCACTTTCATAACCTACTTCATTTTCTTCCTCATCATTTTCATTCTCTTCCTCTGGAGGCTCTGTCTCTACTTCTGTATAGACTCTACAAGAGAAGAACAGATCTTCTACCTCTGCATCAACTTCTGCTTTTGTCACAGCTTCTGACTCTGCTTCTGCCTCTGGCTCTGTATCTGTTATACTGTCTTTGTGACTGTCTATGTATCCGCTCTGTCTCTGTTCTACCTCTGTTCTGTATCTTCTTTGTATCTGTACTGTATCCGCTCTGTCTCTGCTCTGTAACTGTACTGTCTCTACTCTATCTCTACGACTATCATGTAACACTGAGAACAATACATCCATGCTTCTATTTCACTGTCAGAGGTGATTTCAGAAGTTAATTCTAGTTGAGGCAGGAGATATTATCCCATGGACAAGGATTTTGCTTCCTTGGCAATTGGCTTACAGTGCCCACTGTTAGGGACTGTGCCCTTGTTTTCTTAGGAAAGATCTACTTAATAGCCTCTTCATCTCCTGATGTACCATCTGTTACCTCATTGGAGGAGTCAGTTATGACTTCAATGGATGTGGATCCATTACCTTTTTGCGGTCCATACAGCTTCAACACAACTTTGTTGGGTCCTCTGCATAGGGTCAGGGTTCCTTTGAACCAGTCTGTCTTAGCTCTTACTTCAAAAAGCCAAGGTCTTCCCAACAACAAAGGGTATGAGGTCCCATAAGAATTTGGTTTGACCACCAGATATGTTAGCCAATAGTCTCTTCCTACAAGGGTTGTTTTGATGTATGGGAGGATGCCCAACGGTTTAATTATGCTTTGGTCTGCCAATTTGATAAGCCACTGTGTAGGTTGAATTCCTTGCAACCATAAGTTTTTCATTGTCACATCCTTCATTATGTTTACTGATAAGTCTCCATCAATCAATGCACCTAAAATAAGGCATCCTTCTATCCATACACTAATCTTCAGGGTTCCAGGATCTAGGAAGGCATTAGCCACATACATTTCCTTTACAGGCTCCGGGGCCTTATTGGTCTTGGTCATTATTGAAGGAGCGATCCTTAGTCCACATCTTCTTGTCAAGGTGCTTTTGAATCTCTTTCGGCAGCTGGGAGACATCATCGGTAACTGTCGGAAGGTTAAGTTTGGTTTAAAAGTGTCTAAGTCTTTGACCAAGTCATAATCTTTGATAGGATCCATAGGCTTCTCCAGCTTGCTGGGGAATGGGGCTACACCCATTTTTATCTTTTCTTTTTCTTCTAGTAATTGCGGCATCGGCACTTCTGTTTTTGGAGGTGCTTCTGTATCATCTATCTCCTAGGCCTCTGGTCCTGTCTCTGGGACTGTCTCTGTAACTCTCTGTAGCACTACAGTGCTCTGTACTGCACTATAGTACATAAGCGTGTCTTAATTGGCTATGCATAGGTACGAAAAGCATATAAATACTTCGATCCATCTATACAGAAAATGGTAATCAGTAAAGGTGTTATATTTGATGAGTTGGCATCGTGGTATGGCTCACTAGTTTCTATTCCACCTAATGCATATTCAAATCATGTATCTATTGAGCTTTGATAGTCGAGTACCACTATGAATGGGCCTATAGGTCATGTATCTTTGAGTGTTTTTCCTTAAACTAGTGGGTTATGCAGTCATGCATCACCATTCATTGACAACACTATGTTAGTGAGGAGGAGAAATATGACTGAAGGCAAAGGCAAAGAGAAAGTTCTTGATGATGATTGGGATTTTGACTTCTAGATATGAGATATGACTCAACAGATAGCTTGGATAGTGAGCTTGGAATTTTATCTATGTATACCCTTGGAGCCGTTAGCAAACATAACCTCACTCGTCAACATCCATAATCAAGTTTTACAAATGGTCATAGCTTGTTGGCAGTATCTCAAAGCTTCTTTTGGTTTTTAGCCAAGTTGTTGAGCCAATATAAGTTTGAAGCATAGTATAGTTATTTGCCAAGTGTTAGGTTCTATGATAAAAAATCAAATCCCTCCACTTTGCATTGAAAACATGATTTTTCAATTGCCTCTCAAATAGCTCATGACTTCTATAACACTTGCAATACTATATTTGGATCTTATGGTAAGATTCAATAGCAACCTTGAGCCTATACTACTAGGGACTTCATCATGAACTTCAAATAATGTGCTATAGTCTTTAGCTTAACAAGGTTTTTGTTCCTTATTTGCTAGCTTCACAAGCATTGCAACTTTCCTCCTATGTGAAAGCACATTAGCCTACTTCGAACATTGATTGTACCAAATAAAGCATGTTTACCTCTTGCTCAACCATGGAGGGGTAGCCACCTGCATCTATGTAGAAGCCTTCCCTATCTCTCAGATTAATTTGTAGTAGCCCACTGTTCAATTGGCACCATACATTGCAATACCTAACTTTGGTCAATAATAGACATAAATAATGCTCTCGATTGAAAAAACACATGATCCATCTCAATGTTACAAGCCCTAAGATGAAGCTCTCTCTTCTTTACCTTGTTCTTGTGCTTTTTGATTTAGTTCAATAGTTGTTTTGCTATTTAAAAGGCACCAAATACACAATAGGGGGGTTCGTGTGCAAATTTGGATTAGGATATATGACAACTCCTTAACCCATTTAAGCATCACCCTTCATGGAACCACCCAATAATTGGAAAATACTCATGCAATTTTGCATCCTTGGTTATAGGAAAAGATCTCCCTTGTTGCAAATCCAAGCATCCAAGGAATTACTTTGATTATGATGGTCGAAGGAGTTAAAAATATTTCCTTCACTTTTTCATCTTCCACAAGTAGCTTCTATATTGCTTTTTAAAAAAACACTTTAATCCAAGTAACCCATCGAGTTCAAGGCCTTCAAAATTAGGAAATAAAAATATTCTGCCTTTTGAAGTGTCATGCTTTTCTTTATGTTTTTCACTCCATTCTTTAGACCTCCTCCTTCACATGTAGGAATTGTAGTTGCTTTAAACAGGCTTTTGCATGAAATCATGTGAGCATCTATTCACAAGCTTTAGTCTATGTAGGTGGGGATACACATGTGTACATGCCCATAAGTGCAATCTAGCATGCACACACTCCCATAAGATACATACATACACACATATGCATAGCAAAATCATGTCACTTGTAACTCCCTCCACTAGGACCATTGGATAGAGCTCCTTTCCACCTTTGTGCACCTACATTAGATCACGTTTTTAACAATGTACATCATGCTTAAGCACGTATGATTTGAAGAGAAATGCAATTTAAGACAATGTTGTGTGTGCATATCAAGCACCCAATACACACAAAGAGAAAATGAATCTATTCCAATTGATTGTGCCTAGCCAATTCTATTGTATGGATGCTCTATCCTTTCATGGATACACAAGGTTGGCTGATTTAACTTTAAATCCATCAACACTCGAAACCTCACCCCTCATTGGAAAGTTATAACCCCACTCCACCCCCATATTCACAAGCTATCTTGTTGTTAATGCGAAAGATCATCTAATAAAGCCCTGGCTTTAATTAGTGTACCCCTTCACAACCATGAAATTACCTTCTCCCCCCCCCCCCCCCCCCCCCCCGTGAGAATGTCGGATCTAGAGCATGGTAGGAGCTATGGAGGTTGGAAGATGATGAATGGACAATGAATAGACAATTGTTATACAAGTGCAAGATGGAAGCTTGGACTCATAAAGACAAACTCCTGTATTGGACTGACAATGACAATGACACTAATTGAAAGAGGAAAGCATCATGATATTGCATTCGTCATCATGAAAGTGATAGTCAAGTACAATGCTTTATGGAAGCTGGGTTGTTCCACTCTCCTCACTATGCATATGGGATTCAGGACATCTCTTCTTGGAGCATACATCATTTTTCTATTTCTCGACAACCCCCTTCAAATGATGAGTCCCTACACTGCTGGCTTTTGCCCCCCCCCCCCCCCCCCCTACAAGGTGACATGTTCCGGGAGACTAGCTCGTAGGCAACCTAGACAAGTTAAAGCTTAAAACTTTACATCTTTGGAAAGGTTTTTTACAAAGCAAATCCACTAAGGGAAACATAGAGATCCACTATGGGAAAAATATATGAAAGAGTAACAAAGAGTTCCAAGAGTTTATAGGAGATATTTGAAATACAAAAAAAAAAGTAGAATCCAAACTTGGTACTCAATAAATATGCATGCAATGATCTTACCAAAAAGCATCAAAAGGTTAAAAGTAATATTTTAGCTATTTAAAACCTAGCAAAAAGTACCATAAACATGTGTTGACTTTGTTAGATGCACACCGAAGTATAACGTTCCAAATTTTCAAGCACCAAATTTCAAAAGAAAATATCAAGATCATAGCTTGGTACACAAATATACACACGATATTCCTTCCAAATGTATACCAAATACAAACAAACGATAAGCATTAGGTACCAAAATGCACCACAATGTACAAAATGTGCCAATAGCTATGTGCAATATGATTTGAGATCTCAACCCTTAGCAAACTTTCTTTCTTTTGTTTAAGAGTTGCCCTCAACTTATGTAATCTACTAAACTTTTACATATAGTTTGTTGGAACCCTTGAGAAAGGGCATCCGAATTAGAAATGTGATCTATTGCAACAGCTCCAAACTTCAATACATTGTCCTCTTTTATGCATATATTGTTGGTCCCTTATGTGCAATTTGTCTTCTTGTTGGACCCAGGTAGCCATGCATCCTTGGCCCCTCCAACTATCCAACTTCCTCTCCAATCCTCGAGGCTTGCTTTTGCACATGTTTAACACATTGGGTCTTTTTTAGTAGCACTATCCCTCTCAAGAGCATAGCATCTAGAAAACTTAGTTGTGATTTTCCCACATGAATGGGGACCGTAGTACACCTCATATAAGAGGAGTCTACAATCCCCAAAAAAACTAGGTTGCAAATGGTTGAGGTAGATCTTAGCATTCTCCTATAATGCAACTTGAAGATTGTAAGTCACTAATCATTCAAAAGATCAAAATCTAGTAAGTCTAGAGTGACCTTCCCCTTTAGGCTCAATCCATACTCGTCATGCAGCTCTTTTGCTATCCATTCTGTTTTTCCCTACATTATAGAAGCACTCAATTAGTTAGTACACATCACCAAAAAATCGTGTGCTAAAACTGCATGTGATAATGCAATCGATGATGCAACTAATGATGCAAATGCTTACCCCTCATCTTCATCGCTAATATGTTCTCTTGCATAAACAAAGTTTTTTCTATTGTCTCAGTGAAGAGATTCTTTGTCCTCTTTGATGGTCAACCCGTGTTCTCTTTGGGTGCTCCAGATCTAGTACTTTTGCATTGCTCCTTCTTGGTGATGTAGGGCTCCTTGTGGTTGATGATGAGTGTTTTGGTCCCCTTTATCTTTGACCATTTCTATAGAGAAGCTTTGGGGGTCACCGTAGGTACACATTTGCATGTTGTTGTCCTCATTTCAATTAGGACCTATACTAGTCTTAAGCAACTAGAATCCTGGAAGCTTGGACACTTCACATGTTTCGACAAGCTGCCATAAGAGTCTTGAGCAAGTAGAACTTTGAAAACCATGAGTAGCAAAAAGAGAGCATCAAATGGACTAGCATCAATTAAGGCCTCCCATGTGAGACCTCATATCACATTCAAAAAAACAAATCAAGCCAAAGTTTGCATGTAGCCACTACTACACTTTCAATTGTTGGATATCCAAACTATAACGAGCTTCCATGCCTTGTTTCTAAATTTAAAATTTCTCTTATAGAGGTTTTCAACATTTCTTCAAATTCATAAAGAGACATTCCAAACTCCCTCCAATATTTTTAAAAAGAACCAAAAGGGTAAACTAACTATGCGTATAAATTTTGTATCACCAAATCATGCTTTCACCCAATCATTGATTAATGATTTTAATATTTGTTGCATGTTGTGTGATACCCAAGAGAATCCCCTATTAACTCTTGCAAAATGATAAAAATGTTGGGGGTAAAGATGCCTGTGCCTAGCCGCCCATGTATTAGTTACATTAACAATACCTGCCTACTCGCACACCTATACACTGCAAGTGGTGGGTGCCCATCACTATCACTTTATTCTTTATTCTTTATTCTTTATTCTTTATTCTTTCAGTGACATTTGAATAAAGGGAAGGCTAGTCACACATTGTGACTGTTGATGTTCCCACATCTTCTCTCTCTCTCTATCACTTGCTTTTGCTTCTTCCACCATAGCTCTTGCTTCTGCTCTATGCTTCCACTTCAAGGCTCACTCCCTTCAACTGGTATCAAAGCCATCTTCCTCGAGAGCTCAAGCTTGACCTGACATAGCTTTAGCTTGTGGAGAAAAACTTTAGCTCATAGTTTCAATGGCAGTCATGGATTCTTTATCTCGAGGTATGCATTGAGCTCCATCTTCCTATTGTCTTTTTCCCCCTTCTTGAGGCTTGATCTAGGACCTTGCTAGAGGCCATTGAGCATTGCCACAAGTCCTATTGAGGCCATCACCTAAGGCAACCCCTTTAGTAGCATCCCCCCACATGATTGTGCCTACTTGGGCAGCCTTCATCCATGCTCATCTTGGTCACTTCTCCAACTTCTAACAACTTCTAGCACTCTTGACATCCTCGATGACCATTGGCAACACCTCCAGGCACTTGTATTTGGCACTGGGCATTGGTTGGAGCTCTTGAGATCAGACCCATTGATTCACACTTTGTGACATTTTGTTGTCATACAGTTCAGGACAACACTTCTTCATTCATTGTTTGGAGGTCACTTATGCTTCTCGAGATGCCTATTTGATGCTAGATCATCTGGGGATGTTATGCCAATGCATTGGAATGCTACAAGACTGATTTGAGCACTCTTTTGCTCAATTTTACAGAGGTTTTTTACTACTGTTATAACTGGGGCTAAAGCTCATTTACTCAGTGAAATACTTGCCTATTGCTCCTATGTGCTTTACCAATTATTTAGAGTGATGTACCAATGCTTATGGTTCATGCTACATGCTCAATTATGCTTCTAGTTTACTTTTTAGCTGATATTGGAGCTTCAAATCTTGACATTGATTGTCATTCACTATTATGTATGGTTATTTTATGCTCCAGTAAGAGCTTTGCAAGAACTCTCCCGTATATACAAAATCTCAAAGTTCATAACTTATTTGTATGAAAGAGCTTAACCTAACCACTTACTGAAAATCCTTATTGCTTATAACTATAGCATAGAGTCTACTTTTACTAATAAATAATAATTTAATATCTAATATGGTTCACAAATAAATAAAATCAAAATAATTTAAATATTAACTTTTTGATATTAATAACACCTTGATGCTAGTTTACTTGCATACTACATCAAAGTGTTTAGGGTTAGTAACGATAGTAACATATTGATCCTAGTTTGCTTACATCCTACATGATGTTAGGATTAGAAATACATTTGCATTAGGATAGTGACACTTTGGCACTACTTTGCATGCCTTCTACATCAACATGTTTAGGATTAGAAAATAAATACATTCTAGGATAGAACACATTGATGCAGTTTGCTTACATCCTATATTATGTTTAACAAGAGGTAAAAATCTATATTTAGATCCTTGGTGGACATCGACTTGCTGTAAGCATGGTGACACATGCTTGTATCATACACCAATGTGCTTCAATCATGGTTTTACATGCTTGTATTGCACACCAATGTGTTGTTACATACTTGTGTCACAAACCAATGTGATGTATCCTACACCAATGTACTTTTGTCTTAGTAGCCATGGTGTTACGTGCTTTTGTTACACACCAACGTGCTTGTATTGTAGTAGATGTAGTATGGTATTCTTATGTCATACATTGACATGCTTAGGCTAGAAGTATCCTAGGATTAGGATACTACTAGTCTAGAATAATCATAGGATTAGGAATAACTATTGTAAACCTAACATATATAGGGTGTAAAGTTTGGCACATATCTATTTCATCAATGATGTGAACATCTACCTATATTGGTCACTAATAAATGATTGCCCTATTGTAATAAATTGAAGCATTGATAATTTATCAAAATATGGTTAGCAAGCAAAAAATAAATTGTACATAATTAAGTACTAATAATTATTATAATAAATTAATAAGGACTTTACTTTTAAAAATAGGTTAATATTATGCCTATATTTTAGATCTCTATGGTGCATAGTGGTGAAAAGAAGAAGGAACTCACAAGTCTAAAGTGAAAAGCTTTCATTAGTGAAGTGATCTAGACAATGGCCAATATGTAGAAAGAGGACTTTATAGTCCACTTTCATAGCAATGATGATTATGAGATTTTGTAGAATAGTTCATTGGTCAAAACTACAAGAAATGTACAATTAGCTTGGCTATATCCAAGTGGCTCATGATCCAACCTCTAAAAAACATTGATAAATGAGGTTTAATGGATACTAGGAGACCTTAGAAGAGAAAAGATCTAAATAATATCAAAAATTCTTTTCCAATGGTAAGAGAAGTTATAACTAGTGGCAGACCTTTAGAGAGAATGAAAGGCAAAGGCCCTATCTCTCTAGCTATAGAACAATATCGTGCTCCTTTGCATCAAAGAAGTCATATCCACTTGTCTGAAGTGGAAAAGACACAAATATTTTAGAGAGAATAAGTGGGAAATGTTCTAGCCACCTATCATGAGTATATGACATGTAAGAGAATTATTTTTTCTTGGATCATTGAGTAATAAACAATCCTCTTCATCTTCTACCTTCTTATTTATATTTTTAATGGCTTCTTAGTCATTCTCTCTCTTCTTCATGTCTTTCTCTCACATGTTCTAGTTTTCCTCTCTCCTATGCACTCTCTTTTTCTGTTTTCTCTCCCCTCTCAAGCTTCTTTCTTACAAGTGGTATCAAAGCATAGGCTTTTGATCCATTTGACTTTTTCAATTTTCCCATATCCATTTTCATATTTTATATTAAAAAATCCAAGAGATCAAGTACATCAGACACATGGCAGGGTTATTTTCAGTTATTTTTACAAGTATTTTAGAGAAAGTAGGCTAACTAGGTGTTAACCCCAACACAAAGAAAGCAAAAGAAAAAAGCAAAAGAAAGTGGAAAAGATGCAGGGCAAAGGCAGAAAAAAAGGTAGCCCAACTGAAGAAAGAAGAGGAAAAAAGACTAAAAGCACAAGGGCAACCTTAAAAGTCCAAGGGAAATGCAAAAGGGGAAAGGCGCATTTTAAAATAAAAAGGCGTACCCTGAAATCTTGTAAAAGAGCGCCGGGCTCTCACCCATGCAATTTGTAAATGTAGACAGGCGATGGAAAGGAAGCTAGGAAGATAGAAGGACAATGAGAAAAGGGGCCTAGGGTAATGGCCGGCCATGTAAAAAAGGGGGATGACCGCCCATGGAAATTAGGGCATGTATATAAAGTTGAAAAGTGAATGAGAAGCTAATTCTTTGGTGTGTGGCAAAAGGAGTCTTCTTCTTCCTCTCTTCTTCTCTCCTTCTTGCTTGTGTGTGCTCTTGAGAGAGGGAGTGTGAGAGTGTGAGGGAGTGAGTGTGTGTGAGAGTGAGGGATCAAGAGGGTGAAGCTCTTCACCATCTCCTCTCCTCTTCTTCTCTTCTCTTCTCTTCTCTCCTCTTGCGCGCGCGGCTATGGAGGATGGAGCTTGGAGATGGAGGAGGCTTGAGGATGCTTGAGCTAGCATCTAGGATCGTGGAGCTACCAGAGTGCAAGAGAGAGGAGGGTACTCGATCAAGCATCAAGGTAAGCTCACTACACTCGTAGGATCGATGGTGCATTGGCTAGGTGAGAGATAGCCCTTAGAGCTCGCTTGAAACGCTTGAAAGAGAAGCGGTCCGAGGGTCTTGACGGTTGAGTGAAAGCTCCCACATTTTGGTTCCATTGCCGGGACCAACGGATTCAATCTTGAGCACTTGTGCGCCTCATATCGAGCATCGAAGTAGGATATTCATCCCCAAAACGGAGCTTGAGATAAGTAGGAAGTTAGGTGTTTTCGATCTTCAGAACAGGTAAGTATTTTGGGATATTCTGGTTGTTTGATGATTGGAAAACATGGAGAAACTAGTTCAATGTTTTGCTTTCGATTTATGTTGTGTTTAGGGTAGATTAATAGTAGGAAATCACACACGAAGAGGCAGAGGGTTGCTATTGTGAAACAGGGAGAAAATCAGAGAAAACAGGGGGGAAAATAGAGGAAATGCGAATGTAACTGCGTAGGAAACGCCAGGAGAGTGATCTGTAATGTTCAGGGAAGGACCAGCAGGGTAAAAATTCTGGAAGGGCAAGAGAACCCCCATTTGCAACCAACGGAGAGTGAGAGAGAGAGAGAGAGAGAGAGAGAGAGAGCGAGCGAGCTTGGCGACCGTCCGATTGACCAGGACACGGAGTGACATTGCATTCGGTGATCCCCAGGTACACCGATCTCCCCCTCACCACTCCAACTCCATTGCTGGTGAATTTCGTGGTCAATAGTAATAGATATCTGGAGATATTTGGGCGAATCCGTGTGCGCAACCTCGTCGGGCCAGCGGACTCGGACAACCGTCCGATCGGATGCTCAGAGACTCGGACGCTTTGACTCGAACCCACCCTATCCGATCGAACGAATTAAGACACGTCACCAATCGGACCACCTGCCCGGTCCGATTCCCAAAATCGGACCTGCCCAGAATCGGACCACTAGGATCGGACACTCGGACCAGTCTGCCCGATTCTAGAAATCGGACCACCCTGTCCGATTGGACCATTCGGACGATCAGACCACCCAAAATCAGACCATCCCAGAATCGGACCCCCCCTTGTCCGATTCATTGAACACTTGCCTATCTGATTTTTGAGAATCGGACACTCGGACTTTGAGACTACCACTCAGCCCTAATACACCTGGTCCGATTCCCAGAATCGGACCACTGGTAAATCGGACCACTGGTAAATTGAACGTCCGATTCCCAGAGTCAAACCAAAAAAAAAAAACTTGACCCATCCAGGGACACACTGGGGCACTCCCCAGCGACCCACCCCCGCGTGAACAACAGGAAGCAGCACAAGACCCTAGAACCCGTTAGAACGGCCAGGACTGGAGTAGCAAAGCCTATCAGGCCCGAAATGAGTGAGAGTGAGTAAGACGCCGGGGAATTGCTTGCAGCACTCATGTTGACTTTCCGCACTTGAAGTACACTTAGGAAAGTTGAAAGCCTGATTGAGCACAAGTGCACGAGGAACAACACACTCATGAGTGACCATAAGTTGAACATTGCATTCAAAAATTAAAGGAACTCACTCAGATAAATCGCTCAAAAAACCCACCAATAGGAGAAGACCCAAGGTATAGGCAAACACATGAAGCGCAGGGTAGAGTCAAGCAAGGAGCATCAACAACAAGGATCGATTAACCTAATCGAGAGCGCAGCGAGGCGCAAGAATTCAACAAGGACCGGTTAACCTGATCGAGAGCGCAGCGAGGCGCAAGAATTCAACCATGACAGAGGAAGGCTCAGACCATCGGTTTACCGAGGAGCTCGATGTGAGCGTATTCCTAGATGCTATACAGCAGATGGTGAGCAGTTACGATGCGCATGCCCGGTACGAGCACCGTGGCAGGACGGCAGATGCAATCATTGTGGACCTAGAGGAGGAGAGAAGGCTAGCTCACAAGGCATTGCAGGGCATAGCCGAGTATAATAGGGATCAACAAGCCAGGAGCCTAAGGCAAAGCATGGAGCTGCATGAGGTGCAGCGAGTGTTGAACTTGGCTGGCCGGAACCGGACAAACCGGGAAAGAGCACTAGAGGGAGACCTGACGCTGAGCGAGCTTCTCATGAAACGGCTACTAGATAACATCGCAATAGAGTAGAGTGCCACTACATTAGCGACGTCACTGCTTGCAGGATTAGGGGCAAACCAGGTCTCAAAGAACCAAGCCAAAATACCAATTGTTGCCAAGCAACTCGACAAGTACCAGCCACGTGACGATCCGTACAGCTTTGTTGAGCAGTTTGAGCAAGTCTGCGAAGCTAATGGCCTCAACGACCAGACTCAATGTGCGCAAGCATTCGGACTTTGCTTAAGCGATAAGGGTAGGATGTGGTATACAAGCCTGGATGCCGTAGAGTGAACCAACTTCAATAACCTCAAGGATCTCTTCGTCAAGAGGTTTGCCGAGCGCGGATACTCCGACAACCTGCTAGTACGCTTGATGAATGTCAAACAGAAGGAGAAGGAGGACATCCGCGACTATGTGACCCACGTGAGAAGTCTCTTTAAGAGAATTCCCTTGGGCGAGCGACCGACGGACAAAGCAGTATCAACTGTATTCATCAGCGGAATTAGAGATGAGGAGTTGTACAAGGCATTGGCATGCAATTCAAGCTTGCAGCGAGACGTGGTGGCCAGGGTTTTTGAGAAAGTCATCAGAGTCGATGACCAGTTGAAAGAGCGAAGCTCTAGGAGCTCAACTCTGGAAGAGACTAACCCGTGAAGCATAGATCGAACGTCAACCTCTAGCGAGCGATCAAACCCATCATCCCAAGATAAGGGGAAGACCACCGAGACGGTTGGCCGAGGTCAAGATGGAATTGGCCAAAATACAAGACATGTTGAGGTGACCGACGCGTCTGCACATCCAGTGCGTGTACTGTGGAGGAAACCACCTGCCAGCAGAGTGTCAAGACCCTAGGTCAAGACCTTGCGCTAACTACGGTAGGTTCGGCCACGATGTCGCACACTGCAGACCACCACAAAGACTACCATACGCGCAACCCTACAGCCAGCCTTATCCGGCTAACAGGCCGCAGCCATTCTTCGGACGGGGAGCCCCGCTAGCCCTACCTGCGCCTAACGATATGAAACCAGCTGTCCCTAGGTTGGACATAAATCCTACCGGCATTCCTAGACCGCCTGGTCCCTATGTGACCCACCCATCGAGCGACGCTCCCGTACACTACGTGGAGGAGCCTAGTGATGAAGAGACCTACATATACCCTTACGTCTCGCATGACGACGAGGGCAACGCGGTCCTCATGGATTATCGACCCATGCCGGTGATGGCATTAGGACGAGGACGGGGTAGAGGCCTAGGAGGGCAGCCATAGGATCTGGTCACTTGTTGGACTTGTGGACATCCCGGTCATGTCTCATCGCGCTGCCCCGAAAGAGAGCAGCAAAACAGGGACAAAGCTAACCAAAGGTGCGCAGAGTGCGGAATCACCCATCTTTTCATAGACTGCCCAAAACGGAAGTCGCCCTCCGATTTAGCTAATTTGCCATCCATCCCATTGGGGCTGTTTGGTGTTGAAAACCCCGATGGGGAGGCCACACCTATTCCCTTGCGAGTTATGACCCGAGCACAAATGAAGTAGGCCGGCATCTCTCTGCCAGGACCTAGCAATCTTGACGCAACCTCAATAGAAAAGAAAAGTTGTATGCGAAAAAATAAGAGATCGGAAGCTAAGGTCGCACTAAAAACCGACGGTATTACGACCTTACCTAATGGGAAGAAAGTCTCAGATGCAAAGGCAGAGACTTTAACTCCTAAAACAACCCAAAAGGGAAGCGCTAAGATAGGGGAATACCCACACCCCAAGTGGCAATTAGAGGCCATAGAAAAGGTGAAGGAATGGGTGAGGGAGGCTCAACAGCACCTCAAAGATGTTGAACCCATCACGGAGGACGAGATCAATGATCTCTCCAGCATAAGCACGCCAATGTCACCGCCTCAACCTAAGTCGGCCGAGGCTACTATGCCACAAGCAGTGCCATTGAGGCCAAGCCTAGACGCAACAGAGCCGCAAATCAGCCACGGTCATTGGCCCGAACAATCTAGGCTAAAGGAAGGATGAGTGTTTAGCAATCTCCTAACCACACTAGTGACCACCCCTGTAACGTTTGGCCTAGGAGATCTGCTTAAGCGGCACCCTGCCCTATGGCAAGACCTCAAGCAGTGGGTCGAGGGATCGCAAGAGCAGGCCACGGCAGATCCTCAAGACCAAGATGCGGAAACACAATTGCCAAGTTTGACGCTACACTCCGGGCCTAAATCCTTGCACGTCAACGCCTTCTGGGAGGGCTCGGAGATGCACGCAGTCCTGTCGGTCCTAGTCCTGGGGGATGCAACGAGGAAGGGATTGTAGACACAAGAGCTGGGGTTAGTATGCTTAGCCACGCAGTGCTGCAGACGTGGGGAAACCCGCCTGTCGAATCTGCTCGATTTAATGTCACGCTAGCAAACGGTATGCGAGTGAAGCCATTCGGGGTCTTGAAGAATTGGCTAGTAAAGATTGCAGGAGTCTAGTTCTCTGTCGACTTTATAGTCATGAAGGGAGTGGACTATGATATCCTATTGGGTCGACCCTGGATGTGCAATGTTAGAGTCATCGAAGATTGGGATAACAGCCTGATCTTCCTTGGCAACTGAACTGACACCGTGAGAATAGAGATGGACACTTGGAAGACCTCACCAGTCGACCTAGACGACATCTCTACTATGCTCAAAGGGAACACTCAGGCCAAGGAACCCTATGGGTCCTTAACTAAGTATATCCCATGCCCGGAGGACGAGCGGAATTGGATGCACGTTCTCACTACACTTGACCTGCCGTTCTCAAACCATGAGGCGTACGAGCAGGCTATCAAAACATTTGGCAAGCCAAACGAAACACTCTCTACACCTGTCTACATGATGGCAGCAAGCCTCCATGAAGGGCCTAAGCCTGTCATCTTCCAAGTACCATCCAACAAAAGGGAACTCCAGGGTGTACTGGAATATCTAGCAGACCAGCTAGCGGGTAACCCGGCTGCCAACTTCAAGCTGCTCCAGGATCTTTTAGAGGATCCTAAGTGGCAATGGACCAGAGTGCACGAGCTGAACCTCATGTATAATTGGGCCCTGATACGAGACCAATGAGACGGAGCACTCCAAGCCCTAGGAGACGATGGGCAGTTGAACGACACAGATTCCTGCAATGAATACGAAGATTGCCAATCTTTCAGCGGTGAGAGCGAGGGTGAAGTGGACACCATAGAGTACGACACGGATGGACGCAAAATTGAGCAGATACGAGCAGACGCCAAGCCACAGCAAAGGCAGGCCCTTAGACTGGAGCACGGAGTCATGCGCATGGAATGTGATCGTGCGTGGTTGGAATGTATGGGGGCCATAGACCTGGAGCAGGCAAGCCTAGCCCAAGCAAGAATGGCGTCAATACTTAGAACCGAATCGCCATCCGAACTGCGGCCACCAAGGGAGACCACCTCCTCTAGTGAAAATGGGGGGTTTAACTCTGAATCGGAAGTTACTTTGGATAGTGACCCAGAAATTCTTAGGCCACCCATGACCAGACGCACCAAGGGGGACTTACCTATCCACCTGAGGCGCTGACAGTTGCGGCAGGATGAGGCAAAGCGTCCCAAGGATGCACGATCAGAGGAACAAAGGAAGCCGCAAGACCTCCCTAAGCGCTTCTCTAAATTCAAAAAAGGGGACAGGGTAGTGGTTCTGCTAAGTGCCAAGCACCAAGGGCAAACCAGCGAACCAAGGTCAAGGAGGTAAAGCTAGCCCTGGAAGCGGAAGTGCCCCGACCATTGTTCATTGCCGAGGACTTGACTATTGAAGAAGAGTCCAGTCTTGTCACTCTTTTGCGGGAGTACATAGACGTATTTGCTTGGTCCTTAGAAGAGCTACGGGGGGTAGATCCGAGTGTTGTGACTCACAATATAACCATGACATCGGACGCAACGCCGGTCAGGCAGTGACCGTATCCCATGAATCCAAAACACGCCCATGCTGTCAAGGAGGAAATTGACAAGCTAATGACAACTGGATTCATTTACGAAATTGAGCACACAGACTGGGTGTCACCCATAGTCATTGTGATGAAGAAAAACGGCAAGATCCGAGTGTGCGTCAATTACAAAAAAGTGAACGCCGCTACAAAGAGAGATAATTATCCCTTGTCGTACACCAAGCACATGCTTGAGAGAGTGGCAGGCAAGGAAGCCTACAGTTTTTTGGATGGCTTCTCAGGGTACAACCAGGTGCAAGTGCATCCTGCAGACAGGCACAAGACTGCCTTCGCCTCTGAGTGGGGCGTCTTTGCGTACGTAGTCATGCACTTCGGGTTAACCAATGTTCCCGCCACCTTTCAATGCCTCATGTGCACCATATTCAAGGACATGCTTCGCAAGGAGTTAGAGGTCTTTGTCGATGACCTATGTGTCCATTCGACCTGGATTGAACACCTAAACAAACTCCGCGCGGTCTTTGAACGGTGTCGCTTATATTGTCTCTCCCTGAACCCCTTGAAATGTCAGTTTTGGGTGAAGCACGGATGCATCTTAGGACACGTGGTGTCAAAGAATGGCATTGCCACGAACTTCTCAAAGGTCAAAGTTATCGTTGACCTTCCACCCCCAAGTAATTACAGGGGAGTTCAATGCTTCTTAGGTCACACAGGATACTATCGGCGGTTTGTACTGAATTACGCGCTGATCGCTAGGCCATTGTACAAGCTGCTAATTGTTTTCAAGTGGACCGAAGCATGCCAACGGGCGTATGAAGAATTGAAAAAGGCTGTAACAACGGCACCTATTCTACGAGCCCCAGACTGGACCATTACTTTCCACGTACACGTTGATGCCTCTAAGTTTGCCGTGGGGGCAATGTTGTGCCAATCGGGTGAGCATAACCTAGATTACCCAATAAGTTTTGCTAGCAGGAAACTCACTGAGACGGAGATGAATTATTCGACAACGGAAAGGGAGGGATTAGCCATGGTGTTCGCCGTGAAGAAGTTCCGGCATTACCTGCTGGCCACCCCCTTCACCTTCTTCATAGACCATCAAGCCCTGCTCTATTTAGTGAATAAACCTTGTGCTACAGGACGTATAGCTCGATGGCTTCTCTTGCTCCTAGAGTTCGATTTCTCCGTGGTGGTGCAGAAGGGAAAACAACATTACATGGCTGATCATTTGTCCCATATACCCACAGGAGAAGCCGCTGGACAAGGCATCATGGACGAGTTACCGAACAGCCACTTATTCCATCTGTCCAGCGAAGGAGACCTATTCAGGGCCGATTTGACACCATACTGGGTAGACGACATAGTACAAGTGCTCAAGCATGGGCTGCCCGAACGACCAATAGAACGAGCACGACCAGCCCTACCAGCTGATTGCAGGCCAACTCTATAGGCTGGGGCAAGATGGATTGCTACGTAGGTGCGTATGTGAGCATGAGATGCACGATGTGCTCTCAGAGGCGCACAACGGTATTGCAGGAGGACACTTTAGCGGAGACACGACAGCACGGAAGGTGCTGCAATCCCACCTATGGTGGCCCACACTTTTCCGCGATGCTACACAATTCGTCAAGCATTGTGACGAGTGCCAACGAACAAAAGTCCCGATTCGTAAGGATCAGATGGAGTTAACCCCTGTTATTGCTCGCCAACCTTTCGAAAAATGGGGGATTGACTTCATAGGACCCATCAGCCCCGCGGCGCAATACTCACAGGCCAAGTACATCGTGGTGGCCACGGATTACCTCACCAAATGGGTGGAGGCAAGAGCCACATGGAGAAACGATGCTAGGGCAACTGCCAAGTTCTTATGGGAGCAAGTAATCTCGTGCTTTGGTTGCCCCATCGAACTAGTTAGCGACCAGGGAATGCACTTCATCAACGAAGTGATAGCCCATCTCCTATCTGCCTTTCTTATCATCCACCACAAATCCTCACCATACTACCCTCAGGCTAATGGCCAGGCGGAATCAACCAACAAAATTCTCATCAATGTCCTGACTAAAGTGGTCTCAGCCTCACGAAGCGACTGGGATAACAAGTTGATGGTAGCCTTGTGGGCCTACCGAACAGCTTATAAAACAGTCGTCGATCAAACACCTTTTAGGCTAACCTATGGGACTGAAGCCATTCTCCCATTAGAATTCTTCGTCCCTAGCCTGAGAATAGCCCTCCAAGAACGGTGGGAAGGGAAGGAAGCATGGACGCAACGCTTGATTGAGCTGGAATGCCTATCAGAGATTCGTCTTCTAGCCACCCACACACTTATCTGTGAGAAATCCCGACGCAAAAGCTGGTTTGACAAACATGCCAAGCAACGAGAGTTTGAGCAGGGTGACCTAGTGCTCCTCTACTCAGTTAAAGGACATAAGAAAAAGATGAAATTCAAAGGTCTCGGACCCTTCAAGGTCATGGCAATCAGCCGAACTGGTAATGTCGAGCTTGAGACACTGGATGGTGAAGGAATGGGCTTCTTCAATGGCAGTCGTGTCAAGAAGTACTACCCGCCCACTCATCCTTTGAATGAGCCACCAATGGTAGAACCACCCGTCAAAATACGAGTAGCCACAATTACGGAAATCTACGAGAATGAGGAGGAGCCTGTAGAACCCGCCTACCTTCGTGTCACGGTCACTGCCAAGCAAACGTGCTTCTTCAACACCCTGATTGATGAGGGGGTGGATTTCAATGTTTTAACGCACAAGCATTGGATCCAGCTCGGCAAGCCAATACTTCATCCCACAACAGCCAAATTAAGTCCATACAGAGCTCAATCCTACCCACTTCTCGGCACATGTCGAGTCATCGTTTTTATCGAGTCTGAAACTATCCCCATGTTGTTTTACGTGTTGCCAAGTACCATGGATGCAAGCACAGAGTCATTGCTCGGGCGAACCTTTAAAAAGCAGACTCACTGCAATGTTGATTATGAGTTGCAGTGCATCCACTTAATGATCGGCAACGTGCGTATTGTCACGACTTTCACCAAGGGCCTCGGAACCCTATCACCACTCACAGGGCCACCAATAGAAACAGTCATAGGTAGGACTAAGGAGGGGGGTCATGCATATCTGCCGCACCTAGATCCCCATAAACCACAGGCCGCAGCACCCAAAGCAAAACCCCAACAGCCTCACTTGCAATGGGTACCTAAACAGCCTCGAGAACCGCCTAGAACTAGACGTGCATGTCTGCATAAGACCTATAAATCTAAATCTAGGAAACCAAGACGCCATCACCGCAAGTGCCGCGTGATTAAACAAATATGGGTCCCTAAAAACCTCCTGTGTGCACAAGGCTACTATGAGGGGAATGCCTCGCTGTGGATCCCTAAAATCCCAACTGCCAAAAGCACTAGTTCTATGTCGACCTCAAGTCTGATCAGTCCTTGTCCCCGACGCCTCAAGACCATGAATCGCAATGCTCACCCCACTCATCCGACCCCTCTACGCGTCAACCCAAGAGAGTCGCACACACCTATCAGCCCAAACAACGGCCATCACCACAAGTGGCATCATCCAACCAAGTCAACCTGCCGTTCCGCAGCCTAGCTGACTGCAGCAGCATAACTGCTGAGATCAAACCCGACCCATCCATCTTGCCAACAGCCAGGTTGCCGACTCAAACGGACCCCCAGCCGCAACTCTGTACTATCAGAACCTCCAGTTCCAGCAAACCTCAACCACCCGTCGGCCTTAAGCCCTCCTATGAACGAAAGTCATTTCTAACGCTGGCCGCTGACCTTGCAGAGGACACTGGAGATGATGTGGTGGACTGCATCAAATAGCTCAATGCCACCTTTGTTGCACTGGCTCTTAGCTATGACCGCCTGGACTTGGGTCTATTAACAGAACCCTTTGCAACAGACGTGCGCAATATGCCTTGCTCTTGGGAGACTTTTGAATTCGCCTTTGCACAGGCTTCTCGCTCTGCCGCCGCCGCTGAGTTGCTCGCTAGCGAGGTCTCCAAAGAGCAAGCCATTAAGCAATGCCTCATCACATCATTTGACCCACAGACAACGTCTGCCATCACTGACCAAGAGAGCGCAAGGTTATCCCACCTGGCGGATACGGGATCACCATTCTTGAAGCAGTGGTACGCTCTTAGGTTGCAGTGGGAAGTCGACGGATGTTGCATAATGACCAACGTCGAACAACGCCGAGCCATCAAAATGGCCGAGTATGATCCCACCTATGTCGCGCCTACCTCGTATAGAGTGTTAACCACTCTTCGGGGCCGGCCCATGGATGATCATATCTCAGGGCACCCCTATCTCGACCGCCTCTTAACAGAGGCCTATGACCTGGACTGCATTGCACAACTGGAATATAACCCCAATTTCTAGGTTTGGCTCCTACACAAATAAACATGAACGCCTTGGCCCCACAACCTCCAATCTTGGGACGGATTCTTCTTTTCCAAAAGGGGGAAGGGGCAGTAAGGGGATAAATGAAATAAAATCTAAAAAGTAAACCAAGTGTGAAACGCTCAAAATTGAAATGCAATATAAAAGGAGGTGATAGAAGTCTGAAAGGAAAAGTTAAGGCTATGGGCAATAAAATCTGCTATGCTTTTGGTCGTCCAGCAAATTAGTTGCCGAAAAATACTAAAGAGGGAAATGGCTAAATGTACAGGTGGCGACCATGGCAAGCCAGGACAAAGTAGGCAAGCTCCCCTTCTCGGAGGAAGAACAAGTAAAGTACGGCCTCACGGTGGAAACAAGAGCTTTCAACCAGTTAAAGTTCCGCCACGTATTCAACCTGGAAGACGTAGTCATCGAAGAACCGACGATACGTCAAATTATAGAGCAGTGCCACCTACAGAAGTGCCTGGATGCAATGGGCCGGAGGATAGACTACACCCTGTGCACTGATTTATTGCGTACCTTCAACACAAATAGGGGCATCGTCACGGTGCGTGACAACCTTGAAGCTACCAGATAGGTGCAGATCGATGAGCTAACCCCCGAGCTGGTGGAAAGGGCACTAGGGCTGCCAAATAAGGTGGAAAGGAAGCCAAAAAGAGACATCTATGCCATGTTGGGGATGGATAAATTGAAGGTTCACACCAATGACGGAATTAGCCTGGCAGACATCCCCAACCAAGAAATTCAGATGTCTGCAGGCAAAGATGGTGCACGCCCTATTCTCAAGCTAGAGGTACAATAGCATTATGACCTGAATCAATGTACCTCTACTCGACAGCATCGCGGCGCAATCGCTGGACGAGGTGAACCTCAATGGGTTCGTAAGAAAGACAATTGAGGCTTCGGCAAAGGCCCTGGCGACAGGAGGAAGAGCCATGGCAGGAGAGTCCCCGTCATCTCGATCGACCCGCAAAGCCTCATCCTCCAAGGCCTCCACCATAGGGTTTGGAGGTGTCATTATGGCAATCATTCAAGAAGCGATAGGGCAGGGATAAGCAGGAGAAGACAAAGAGGGAGGTGACGAGGAAAGTGGCGAATCACCGTCATAGTCCCAGCCTCGCGCGGAAGAGCAGCAGAGGTCATCTGATGGAACGAAAATGGACACCGATGAGGAGGGAGAACCCCAGGCTACACCACAAAGGCAGGCGGAACAACGAACTAAGGCCCTACATGGAGAAAGAGAGGAGGAGCGAAAGAAGAAAGAGAAGGAAGATCTGGAATGGGCCCAAAGGGAGTCAGTAAGGGATGAGGAGGAAAGAAAAAAGAAGGCCGAGGAGGAGCTGAGAAGGAAGGAAGAGGAAGAATTGGAGCTGGCAACCCGTCGCTCCATCGAGGAACAGCAAAGAAGAGACGAGGAAGGAGCAGAGGGTCCGCACCAACCTGAGGCACCCGGTCCCAGTACTAGTGTGTCGGAAATTGCGTCCCTGCCCCCTGCAGAAGGAAAAGGAAAGGACCTAATCAGGCCAGCTTCCCCTCTCCTCATACCACCCATGCAAGCCACCCCTATCATGATGACACCCCTTGCCACCGCCACTCGGGGGCACACCCCAAAAGTCGACAAGAGCAATGTGGTCACCTGGCTGCAGTTTCTGGTGGAAAGGGAGCTAGCAAAGGAAGCGACCATGGCCACCCCAGATTTAGGAGCCAAAAGGGTAGCCACGGCCGAACTGGAGCCAAGGTCGAAACTGAAAATACAAAAATTAGAAGAGGTCGCCACCACTACGACCATGCCCCACCCCCCACCTCCAGCAGGCCAATACGACGAGTACGTGAAGGAGCTTCTCGCGTAGTTGCAAAGGGCCAGACAGGAAAGGAGGATAGCCATGGAGGAGCTGGCAGTGGAACGAGAATCACAAGCCACCCTCCAGCTAGAAAGAATGAAGCAGATAACAGAATATCAAAGGGAAATCGCGGTGCTCAGGGAGGAAGCCAGCACTAAGGAGGCGGAAGAATTAAAAGCCCTGAAGGAACGTGACGCTGCCTAGGAGGAAAGAAGAAAAATCTTGATGGAGCGTCTGAACAGGGAGAGGAAAACGAATGCCCACCTTCGACGCAAAAATGATCAGTTATCTGCAGTCAACCTGGAAGCGCAAAGCCAGCTTGACAAAATCAGATAGGAGGCTGCAGAGCTGGACCAATTAAGGGCAGAACAGGTGTGAAGGATGCAGGTGAAGCTAGACCACCTCAATGCGCAAATCACAGAGGAATGCCAGGAGCAGTCTCGCCTGCACTGTGAGCTCGAGGCCCAGCAGCAACAACTCATGGCAATGACCCTCCATCAGGGGGAGAGCCTGGAAGATATGGAAAGAAGGGCAAAAGAATGGTCCGATTATAACGAGCATAGAGTACAGGACTTAGCACGCCGGCTAGCCAAGGCCGAAGGAGACAAGGTGCTGGCTAAGAATCAGGTAGAAGCGGCCCAGCTCTCCATGATAGCCCAGCAGCACACCTTTCTCAATACGCTGCTCCACGCCACCAGACCAGAAGGAGATGAAGCCAATGATCAGCTGCAAAGGAAACTAACCGTTGCACGCAGAGCTCTCACAACAGGCCTGCATGTGCCGTTGCAGCTAAGAGGCCCGCCGCAGAGCCTAGAAGAGCAGAGAAGATATCTTGCACAGGTAGGCCTGACGGCGCAGGAGATAAATGACCTTGGTTTCACAGAGGAAAAAACACAAGAAGACCAACAAGCAGAAGGGGGTGAACCGGAGCTCGATCTGGGACCTCAGGAGGAGGAATACGTCCCACCACCCCCTCAATCACAACAAGCCGAAGTGCAACCCCCTGATACATCCGTCGAGAGAAGAGCGGCCCAAACCAAGCGTAGGAAAGAGATGGTGGAGAAGGCAAGAAGAAAGCTGAATGCCAGACCTGTCCCAAGACAGCCTGCCCCTCTCCTACTACGCACCCAAGATTCCCCTGCTGAATTCCGTGCCGAATTGATTATCTGGGAACAGCAGGAGTATAACCGCGACCCCTTCGACTTGCGCTTTGAGTTTCCCACTGCCTTGAATAGGGTACTGCCCATTCAACTAGTGGATGATGTCATTGCCATGGGGGCAAAGCTCAAAGCCAAATGGTTAGCGAAGCGTGAGGCTCACCCAACTGCTTGGGGAGCCGAGGACCGCGAGTTTTGGCAAGATAAAGTCCTCCAGGTGCCTAGATCAGTGGAAGGCTATAGTTGCCAACCCATCTGGAGGAGACGCATTTTTTACATCAACCTAGAAGCGTGGATGGCATTTTGCAACACCCTCCCTTCAGAGAGAAACGACCCCACTTTTATGCCGTATCCTCGAAGGGTAGGGGTAGACTTCAATCCGTCCATCCACGGTAGGTTCGATTTCCCCATCATCTATAATACCAATATCACCTCCCATAGAAACGCCCTTCTTTTCACCCTCCCCAACTTGTATAGCTCTATAGATAAATTTCTTAGTGAGTTCACCTCTTGCTGCGACCCCACATTCATCACCACTTGTAATTATCTTAGGTTAATTAGGATCCTAGTCCACCAAGAGCCCGCACCCCAAGAACGCCACCTCCCACCCCTCTATTTTGACCCCAACGCCATAGACAGCAACACCATGACTCGCCTCATGATGCGTGCTTCTCTTTTGCCATCTTTCTGTGGTGCACTACTCGAAGACATGAGCGACAGCAAATTCACCCAGTGCAACCACCCCTTCCTTTCTACCACCACCCTCAAAACCTGCCTCCACATCAAAGGCTACTTGTTGAGTCGAAAATTCCTTAATAAGGCCCCCCTGCCCTCCACCAACCCCTACCCACTATTCAGATGACGAGGAGTAAACTCCTGTCATGCCCTTGTACCGCTTGCCTCCATGTGTACGCCTTCTCATGCTATTATATATATATATATATATATTTTAAAAAAATGTAAAGATGCACCACAATCACCGCACCTAAGACCCTCCCTAGCCCCCCCCCCCCCCCCCACTTCACACTTAGGGCACACCAAGGGCAAGACGTTCAGACCTGTCACCCTAAGACTTGCACTGCACCACCAACAACGCACGAACTGGGTCCTCAAGTGTGGGACATTACCAAGGGCTTGCCCAAGGTTAGACCCATCTCCCAGTTCCACTGGCACGGGCACCATGCACTACACAATGAGATAGACACACCCCCTAGGAAGTGCACCACTTTCCTTGCATGCTATGTTCATGTTTCAAGAACGGGATGTTGGGTTGAAGGGGATCATCTACTACATCCTCCAATGACAAGGAATTTTTCCAGGAGTCGGACATGACCCCATTATAGCAACTTCAGGAGCTTCGCTGCGAACGTTTCAATGGCTCAACGGATTTCATGTTGCCTGTCATCCGCCTACTGATGGCTACCATGACTGAACCAAATCAAGCAGAAGGAAAACCCCGGGATGGGCTGCCATTGGCATAGATCTTGGAACCTCACCGTTCGATGATCCATGCCCACCGCCTCAAGATCTACGGATCGCTTATTAACACCACAAGCCTGAAGACTTCCAACTCAAATTTGAAGATCCTCTACTCCGCGACAAGGGCTTTCAGCCTAGGCCATGGCTTTTCAAGGCAAACAACGTTCGAAGGTTTCTCCAGAATAAATCCCTCCAATACCATCCTCCTAAGGGATTGCTTATTGTTTCAAGCATTTCGGATACTCAAAAGACAATCGGCTCCATAGGGGTGTCAGAATAGTGAGAAAGATGCTGCCAATCGTCAAGAAACCTAAAGCACGCCGAAATCTCTCCTAGTCATCGTCATCAAACTCCATCACTTCTCATTCACAAGCCTCAGTGTCATCTACCCACCAGTTACACCTAGCAATAGCATCATCTATTCCACTACTTCCCACCACAGTGCCATGGGACTGGCACTCGTCTAGGAGGGGGGTAATGTTAACCCCAACACGAAGAATGCAAAAGAAAAAAGTAAAAGAAAGTGGAAAAGACGCAGGGCAAAGGCGGAAAAAAAGGTAGCCCGACTGAAGAAAGAAGAGGAAAAAAGACTAAAAGCGCAAGGGCAACCTTAAAAGTCCAAGGGAAATGCAAAAGGGGAAAGGCGCATTTTAAAATAAAAAGGCGTACCTTGAAATCTTGTAAAAGAGCACCGGGCTCTCACCCGTGCAATTTGTAAATGTAGACAGGCGATGGAAAGGAAGCTAGGAAGATAGAAGGACAATGAGAAAAGGGGCCTAGGCTAATGGCCGGCCATGTAAAAAAGGGGGATGACCGCCCATGGAAATTAGGGCATGTATATAAAGTTGAAAAGTGAATGAGAAGCTAATTCTTTGGTGTGTGGCAAAACGAGTCTTCTTCTTCCTCTCTTCTTCTCTCCTTCTTGCTTGTGTGTGCTCTTGAGAGAGGGAGTGTGAGAGTGTGAGGGAGTGAGTGTGTGTGAGAGTGAGGGATCAAGAGGGTGAAGCTCTTCACCATCTTCTCTCCTCTTCTTCTCTTCTCTTCTCTTCTCTCCTCTTGCGCGCGCGGCTATGGAGGATGGAGCTTGGAGATGGAGGAGGCTTGAGGATGCTTGAGCTAGCATCTAGGATCGTGGAGCTACCGGAGTGCAAGAGAGAGGAGGGTACTCAATCGAGTATCAAGGTAAGCTCACTACACTCGTAGGATCGACGGCGCATCGGCTAGGTGAGAGATAGCCATTAGAGCTCGCTTGAAACGCTTGAAAGAATAAGCGGTCCGAAGGTATTGGCGGTTGAGTGAAAGGTCTCACACTAGGGTTAGTATAGTTGTAATTTGTGACTACTTTTGAAAGTGAGGATTTATATTTCCCTTGTCTTGAGCTTTCACATATTTTTTATGGAGAAAAATAATAGATATATTCTCTTTTCTTCCAAACCCTAGCTTCGACTGCCCAAGGAACTCATCAAGAAGCTTCTCCACTTTTTGCTTTACAAATTTCACACCATTCTTATGAGTTGTAAGCAATCCTATAAGGCAAAACATCCCCAAAAAATGCAGTGCATTTTTTCACAATGATTCAAAATTTTCATTTGCCTCACTCTAAATCATCACTGTGTGATTTTCCTAGCCTTCGGCAAGATGAAGCTTCAAGATTCATTAGTGATTGAGTGCTCTTTTTCTCTTTCAAGCTTGCAAACCTAGCTATGGCAGCCATGAAAGGTTGGTTACTAGCTTTGGATCTTCAATGATTTCTTGAGAGAAAGACTTCATTTTAATCCAAGGATTCATCTACAACAAGCATTCTTAAAGAAATTGAAGGCATTGGAGTAAGATTGGCAAGATTGCATCAATGGAGTCTCCCATGGATTCAAGATTTGGGAAATATGAGCATAATATATATCAACTCTTTGTCTTTGATGCTTGGAGATTTCTTCAAGGCTATCAAAGAGTGAAGATTGATTGTCTGTCAAGCTATAATGGGGCTACCAAGAAACTTTATCAAAGTATTCATTCCTTCTTCAACTATTTGAAAGAGGCATTCTTCTTCCATTCTTAATCTCTCTCCCTCATCCTTTTGTTGAGCTTTATCCACTTGTTAAGAGGGATCTTGAAGGGATGCATAACCCAACTTGAGGAGGAACTTTATACACCCCTTGGTGGTTAAAAGACCATGTACAAATCCTTTTTCTACCATTGTACCCCTCACATAGGTACAATACATGGAGAATTGAAGATTCAAGCTCCCTTGAATAAGCCAGACTCTTGAAGATTGAAGCAAGGTAAAATAAGTCATTTTTAGGATATTGTATGGTTTCTAAAGATCATTACATATATATCATTCACTCCAATAGTTGATACACAAGTCCTAAAAAATTTCCATGTGTCCTATTCGAGTCCTTGTAAGGTTTGGTGGCTCAAAATAGTCTTTACAAGTCATTGACAACTTGAAAAATGGCTCTTACATATGTAGACAAGGTACAGGATTGCATAATCCAAGTTTAGATTTTTTATCATAGAATTTTTTCTTTTAAACTTCTTATAGTGCTAAAGTACTCATATCAAAGAGGGGATCAAGAGCTCCAATTAGAATAAAAAATATATGCAATCTAAGATGTGTAGCTCAAGTTATATAATTTTTTTGAGAAGGGATACTATACAACTACACTATTATGACATGCAATAAAGGAAAGATTAAGGCCCAAGATGAGTATACACAACAAATTAGAGAATCTATGATTGAAAACATAGTCCATGTAACCTTTGAAAGATATTCAAATGCAAGGAGAACTTGGTGCTCTTAACAATATCATATGCGAACATGGGACAATACATGCTCATAAGCATGGTGAATTGTTATGGTGTTGTATAACACTCAAACCAAAACCTCTAAAGACAAACTTGTCGACTCAAAGGCCCAAACCAAAACCTCTATTGATAAAGTTTTTGAGTCAACTAATCAAATTATGTCTTAATTTTCCCAATGGATGTCACTTCAAATGGGTGAAAGAGAGAGTAAAGAGAAGGCTCAACCAAGCAATGATATCAGAGTTCCATTTCGACCAATAAATTCACATTTTCAAGGCATCATTGAACTAAGAGACATCCCAAATGGCCTATTTGAATTCAATGAAACCTCTCCAAGGAATGAAGATTATATTAGTGATACAAATCGGTTAAACTCTCAAGCAATGGGCTGAATTCTCAAGTACAAAGGGGTCCTTTACCTATTGGTAGAGTTTAGGAAAGCTCTTAGCCACCTTATGGAAGGGTCTCTTCAAATGTTGGGAGTCAATTGCAAAGACACGTGTCTTTTGGGCAGTCTCATTGATATGCATAGGTAGGTAGGTGCCACTACTTCCTCACTCTCTCTTCCTCAATCTCAGTGATGGTGCCTACTCTTACATTTATAGGGGGTTCTAGCATTGGAGGCTTGTGCGTAGGCGCAATGGTATTGGTTGATTACTAGAGTTCCTAGTCATCATGCAAAGTCGTACTAATGGTGAGACCCTATTCTTTGGCAACAGCTGAGATCATGTGACTTTTTGGGACTCACCGACTAGCCTAGCAGCCTATTTATAATCCTCCTCTTCATCTAAGAATGGCAAATTGATGATGGCTAGCACATGCATCCAATCCTGCTCGTCTCCTCGGGGCAAGGGATATACTTTGTTAGTGGCCCATAGGATTTGCTAACTTGTGAGTCTTCTTTCAACATAGTAGAGGTGGCATCTAGGTCGATAGGAGTTGTCTTCCAAGTGTCCATCTTGACTCTTACATCATTCAATTTTTTGCCTAAAAATATGAGACCGTTGCCCCAATCTTCTATTACTCGTGCATTTCACATCCAAGGTTGGCCTAGGAGGATGTTATAGTCCACTCCCTTCATGACTATGAAGTTCACTGAGAACTCGACTCCCGTTGTCCTCAAGGACTAGTCTTTTAGCACTCCAAACAGTCTGACCTTCATTCCATTAGCCAAGGTGACATTAAACCTTGCAGTCTCCATAGGTGGGTTACCCCAAGCCTATAGGACTGCATGGTTGAGTACACTAACTCCTGCTCATGTGTCTACAATTCCCTTTCTTGTAGCATCACCTAATGCATTGATAAGCAAGACTGCATGTATCTCTGTGACTTCCTAAAAAGCATTCTCGTGCAAAGACCTAGGCACTGAGTTCAAGGTTAATCTTGGTATATGCATTAGTGCATCGTGGTTAGGCAAGTCGATCATGCCAAGCTTGCATGCCATTGTATCCACTACTTCAACCCTTGCCATAGCATCAGGTTCTACCTGAGCACCTCTCCCAGATGTAGGGTCATAGGGGCTGATATCAATGTCGTGAGCAAGTTGCCAACTACTTGCTTTTCATTAGGCTCTACACTCTTTTGCCAATGATCTTGGGTAGTCTGCCCACCTAGCATCTAGCTCTATCTATGTGGTGTTATGTGGGGTGTGGGTGTGTCTCTTGATTTGAATTGAGTAGGCAAGACTGGTGTGCTCATGCTAGAGAGCTCATCAATCTCATCTTCCATGATGGGTTCCGCATCTTTTAGGTTCTCTCACCCACTCCTTGACCTTGTCAACCACTTCTAATTGGTGCCTCGAATCCGGATATTCTGCAACCTTGGCACTTCTCTTTTTTATTGTTGTAGATGTAGATGTCTCTACTTCTATGTCCGTGACTTGCTTCCCCTCTGGTAACATGGTGGCACTATCTGTCTTCAGTGTAATCCTCATCTCAACCTGCTTTTTTCTTGTTCTACGGCTTTTCTTCCCTATTGAAGCTGCATCGAGGTTGCTAGGTCCTAGTAATGAAATACGAGCCTGCTTTGCATGTGCTTGGATCATAACATTTAGTGGAATTGGTGTGGCTTTGCTGTCAATTGTTTCAACTCCAAACAGTCCCAATGGTACAAATGGCACGATAGCTGAACCAATGGATGGTTTTTGCCTAGGGCACTTGGCATACAAGTGTGTGATTCCACACTCATGGCATCTCAAGTCAGCCTTATCTCGATTAGCTTGCTCCCTTTTGAGACATCGAGATGAGATGTGTCCTTGGTGACCAAAAGTCGATGGGTTCCTAGATCTCTACCTCTTCCCTTGCCCAATGCCATCACTAGCAATGGTCTGAAATCCATCAAGATAGGATTACCCTTGTCATCATATGAGACATAAGGGTTTACGTATGCTTCGTAATATATTGGAGCATCACTTGCTAGTGGATGGGTCAGGATGGGTCTAGGTGGTCCAGGTATCCCTGCGGGGTTGATGTCCATCCTAGTGATAGCTCACTTTGAATCACTAGTGCTGGAAGAGCTAGTGGAGCTTGCCTGCCATAATGCAGTGGTCTACTCCATAAGTAGTAAGGCTGATTATATGGCTGTGATTATATGGTAGTCTACTCCATAAGTAGTAAGGCTGATTCTATGGTTGTGGATATGGTAATCACCTTGGTGATAAGAAATGCATTGCATCATGGCCAAACCTACCATAATTGGCACAGGGTCTGGATCTAGGATCCATGTACTCGGTTGGAAGGCGGTTTCCTCTACAATGCACATATTGCAAGTGAGGTCATGCGGGCATTCTCATCATCTCTTGTAGCTTAGCCAACTCTAGCTTCATGTTATTGCAACACGTAGGGTTGACGGTCACCATAGGGGTTTGGCAAGAGAAGAATGTATGGGGGTTCAAGAGCTTAGACTTCGGAGATGGTAGCGATAAGAGAAGCGTTGAAGGTTTCAAGCCAAGTTCTTGAAGATAAGAGACATCAGGGTGTAGGTAGATTCAAGAAGAGGAGTAGACGGAAGAGAAGGGTTTGAATAGATTGAAGATGTAGAAGAATGCTCCCAAAAAGAATTACAAAATATAGAAGAATACTAACAAAGATGAAGCCTGTCAGTTTCTTTCAGCATTATGAGAAAATATAACTCTAATAGAAAAAAACGTGCATAAAATAATACATTCCTCTATGCTGCTCAAATCACCAATCTTATGCTTCCAATAGCTCTGAAAGGGGGGTTAAATACCAGGACAATTGGCCAGAATCCTACTAGATCACTCCTTCTTCATCTCCCACTTTCGAAGTGTTGTTCATTGCCTGAAAACAACGATCACGCGTTGCATGATTTCACTAATCTCTTTTTTTACATAAAATCCTCTCAAATTGGCTGAAAACTACATGCTTTCTTTTACATGTCCTCCTAATCTAGAAGTTATCTATAGTTTTATGGATTTTTATAAGAGATAATATCTAGAATATCAAAAATTGACTAAATACTTATCCATAAAAATCTAATATTTTGAACCATGGACACTAATACTAATGCCTAAAGTGGCATTGGCTCTCTAAATCTAAAAGGAAGCCACACTCTAGATTTTTTTACATGGTGTGCACGTAGCAGCACGACATCCACCCCCTCCTAACCTGCACATCCTCTAGCATGTGCCAAAGTCTTACGAATTTGCAGTGTCAGAAGAAGTATCTTCTGCCATGTCAATGTCTTCATCTATGCCTCTTCTTCTTCCTCTATGTCTTCATGCTCTTGAATTATATTCAAGTCTTCTAGCTCATATGTTGAACTTTCTCTTCATTTGAAGAGCTTGATTCTTTTTCCAGCTATGGGTATCTTCATGCTTGTTCCATCCAATTCAACCAATGAATATGTGGCATTGTCATGAATGACTTTTACCACATATGGGCAAAACCAACGCTTTACCATCTTCCTAGAAGCACTGTATTGATTGTCTAGGCTGCTATCATAGACAAGCACCCAATCATTTTCTTGAATTGTTGTTGGCCAAAGTCGATGTCACTTATCAAATCTTCTTTTGTTCTTTATTCTTGCTGTCTTTAGCTTCTCAATAGCTGCTTGAATATCTTCAGGCCTTCTCTAGCTGCCATATGTGCAAAGTCAGCAACTCTTCTCTACTGATGCCTTCCTTCCAAGGTAGAAGACTCCATGTGAGAATAGATTCTTCGATTGGCATAATTGGTTTTTGTCCATGTATAAGTTCAGCTGGCATATAGCCATTCACTGAACTGTGAGTAGTCCGATCAGCCCATAATGCAAAAGGTAGCTTTTTAGGCCATTCTTTGATATTTCCTCTACAAGACTTTGCTAAAGCTTTGAGAATAGGTTGATGACCTCTCTCACTCTTTCCATTGCCTTCAGGTTTGTAGGATGATGTTAAAGACAACTTAATACCCAATTGAGCAAAGAAGTTCCATGCCTCATCAGCATCCAACTCTCCTCTATCTGCAGTTACTTTACCCACACAACCATATCTACAAAACACTTCTTCAAGCAAAAAATGACAAACAGCTTGAGTGGATTTGGTTGTTAAGGCTTTATCTTCAACTTGATTGGTTAGATCCTCTCTTGCAAGCACTAAATACCGCATATTCCATATTCCTATAGGCATGGTTACAAGATCAATAACCCATCTATAGTGTATAGACAAAGGATAAGTGGGTTGTAACCCATCTCGATGCTTGACCATCGAATACATTTGACACACATAATAGGTTTCAACAAAATGTGCTATGTCCTGCTACATGTTTTGCCACCAATATTTTTCTTTAACTTTACTAAAGGTTCCCCATATGCCTCTATGGCCAACCCACAGGCTTTCATGAAATTCCTTCATTACCTATTGTTGCAATCTTTTGTTACCTAAAACTCGGATAGGTTCTCCTTTCTTCTTCTTTGCATGCTTCCATAGATGTCCTTCTTTAAGAAAAAAGCCATAAGCTTTCCTCTTGATATGCTTGAACTCCTCATCAGTCCAAGTCTCCTTCTTCTTCATTATGCTCAAATATTGGCCAATCTTTAGCCAATCTTCTTCAAGGAAATGAACTAGAACTTGAGCAATGCAATGAGCATGCTGGCTTCTAGTTGACCATCCTTTTTTCTTCAACTTTGGACAAGTATGTGTAGTAACTGAAAATGTATTTTCAGCAACCATGGAATGAAATTCAGCAAGTGTAGATTCTTTAGCTTCATCTTCTTCCATTAGCTCTTCTTCATTGTCATATCTTGCACGTGATAGCATGTCAGCAACTGGATTTTCCTTTCCTGCGATATGCTTTAATTTGGGGTTGAGAGGCTTAATATATGCAATCCATCTTAGCATAGCAATGTCAGGTGTAGAGCAGTTGGCAATTATGCCCAAGAGTGGAAGACAATCACTTTGTACCACTACGGAAGCACCTATAAAGTATCCACGATCACACTTTAATGCTGTTACAATTCCCCATAATTCTTTTTTTACTTGTGCATACCTTCTTTGATCTTCATTGAGAACTTTTGCTCCAAAACGAAATGCATACATGTTACCTTCAAGATCCTCTTGGCCAATAGCCCATCCTATCCCAATGGGACTTATATCCACAGTAAGGATGATGGGTTGACCATTTGAATAGTCAGCCCTTTTTGAGAGTGGGGGCTAAAATTAATAGCTTCTTTGATTTACGCATAGTGAGACTATGCTCTTTATTCCAAGAGAATCTTTGACCTTTTCTTAATAATTGATAAAGATTTTTGGCTACATGAGCAAAATATGGTATCCATATGAGATAGAATACACATGCACCAAGAAATCATCTCATCTCTGAAACATTTGTGCATTTTTCTTGCATTCAGTTGATGGCATCTATCTTGATTGGAGAAGGTTTGCATCCATAGGGGCCACATCGATGATCGACCACTAGGACTTCTTCTACTCCAAAATTTGACTTAGCTCCAGAAAGAGTAAGATGTACCTCTTTTAGCCTTGTCAAAATCCTGTCACAATCATGAATATGGTTAACTACAAATGTCCTGCGACCATCTTCGTCAAGCTCGTCATTCTTTTAATTGACTTCACATCCCTTGATAGGTACATCATCAAGAAATGGAAGAGTAAGTTGTGGAATAAAGTCCCTTAAGACATTGTGTATGGCATTCATCATATGGGCTACAGAGTTTGTTACACCTTGTGGTAGAGTGCACATGCGGACCAATCCAAGAGGTGTCTTCATTGTAGTAATGTCTCGGCTTTCTAATGAAAGCTGAAATTGGTCATATCCTGAATATAGGTCACCCATAGAATAAATTGCTCTACCTACAAAAGCTTCAGCAAAGTCATCAACAATTGGACTCGAACCAACATTTCGGATTGTGACACGATTGATAGGCTGTAGATCTTGAATGAATCATAACGGTCCATTTTTCTTAGGCACAGTAAACCATCGATTTGAATAAGGTGCTAAAGAAGGTTCTAAAATCTTGATTTTGATCTTCTCATTTAGAAGTTCCAATAATTTGGGCAAATGCGCCCTTGGAACGGAAATGGGCTTGAGGTTCCAAGGCACATGTGGGATGATAAAAATGACCATAGGAGCCACAATATTTGGATCCACACATCCTATTTCACTTGGTTGAAATGCAAAAGCTTTTTCATGTTTCATTAGCATTTGCATAAAAGAGTGTTTTTCAGTCGACGAAAGGAAAGAATTTTCAACTATTTTGAGCTCTTTTATACTTTCAGATGTGAACTTGTGACCAATGTTGGAAGGATCACGAAAAATTTTCACCTATTTTGAGCCCTTCACTTTCAAGAGGTAGTGGGACTGTCACAGGTTTGACTTTCTTATCCATTGTCTTGTATTTTGTCTCCACTTGTGCTTCAGCCTTGTTGAGTAAACCATTGTCTTCCTGCTCAACAAATTCTTGAATTGTTTGATAAAAATCCAATGTACATATTTCTATGGACTGATTTTCTGCCTGATTTTCTGCATGAGTAGCTACATATATTTCAGTCAATGTGTCAGTAGTAATCAGTATTTTAAAAAAAGCCAAAATATCTTCATTTTCAGCCATCATGTCATAAGTTTTCATCTCCCTTTTTACATGGCATAAATATTTTCTTTCAGCCTTAGTCATGGCCGAAAGAGATTGGCTGTACATACATACAAATTTGCTAAAGACACAGTTTCTGTAGCATGAGGAGGTTCAATCTTTTTACATAACGCACTACCATAGCCTCCCTTTATAGTAGTGCAGCCCGAAAGCCCTTGAATTCTCTGGCATTAGGAGGCACAGGATAATCACGCAGTCGAACTCTGTTTCGGTGATGGTTAACACACACAATAAGAAATTGAACAGCTCGTTCATTGTCCTTGCTTCGCATTCAAGCATAGGAAGGACCATCATCAAGAGCTTTTGTTTCCAAGCGGGCTTTAGAAATGTAAGGTTGCCCAAGAATGATAGGGTAACTACAAGAGTCTTGAACAAAAAAGTGAAAATTGTCTTTTATGTCTCCAATAGTTATATGCACATTAGGACATGTAGCATATAACTCTCTAGAAGAGTTGTTCATAGCTCTCATTCGCCAACCTGGATCAACATCTATGGGCCATCCGCCACTTTCATAGAGACTCCTTGCTATGACGTTTATCTTCGAGCCATGGTCTAAGAGTGCAATACATGGTGTTTCTTTTTTTCCAATTTTGACGACTGTCTCCGTTGTTTCTCTTGCCCAATGCATATGGGAGTAGTGATTGCTTCGAATGAACCGAGCCTTTTCTTCCTCATGCATGTGCTGTAGACGGTCTTCTTTTTGAGAGGTGGGCTGCCCAACTGGTTTAGACCAGCCGACCATTACATTTTTAGCTTTCACTTCTTTAATTTTTGCATTCATATTTTCTTTATCTTCAGCTTCAATTGCTGCAATTAATTCTTTAACTACTTCAAGTTGAATTCCTTGTAAAGTCGGCTTTTCTTCATCCTGCACAAAAACTCGAAGAACTTGCAAAAAAACATGCACAGTTTCTTCAACTTCATCACCAACATATTGTCTTTTCCTTTTGATTACATTAATAATTACATCATGGAATTCACGTTTGGCAATTCAAGAATTTTGCCCAATGTCAATTCAATTTTGCCTCCTAGAATTCATTCTTCTAGGACTCGTTTGAGATCGATTGCAAATTCTATGTCAGACTGCAATTTGTAGCCTAGCTGCTTGCCTTTCTTCTTTCCTTTGGTCTTCTTTGTTTGTGGCACATCTTCCATCTCTTGATCTGGGGTTATATTTTCAGCAAGCTTTGGTTGTTCAAGCATTCTTCTAGTTACCCATTTCAGAGGGCCAGAAGAGGAAGGCCCTAGTTCATCTTCTCTTCTTCTCTTTTCTTCAATCAAGACTTCTTTATGATTGACATCAACCAAGTGTGCAAAGGCAGAAAAAGAATCTAGTGGTTCTTTCCAACCAGTTATTCCTTGAATATACTGGCTGGCGTTAGCCAAATCTTCTTTGGCCGCTTTACCACGTTCCATTTGATCTAGTGCATGCATCCATACTTTAGATTTCACATTAGCTTTTCATGTTTTCAAACTTGATTTAATTGGCTCAATTTGCAGCCCATAGGTAGCTGCATCGATTGCTGCATAGGCATTCTTTACAGCTAAATCCTCTAATATTTTCTTCATTCCACCATTGCCAAAATTTGGCTCTAGTGGAAGACTAGTTTCAGCTGCATGAATTTTTTCGTCTTTCCAAAAGACAAGCTTCTGTGCTTCAGCCTTACGGAAGGCAGAACACTCCCTCTTATCATGTTGTTGGCTGTCACACCAAATACAGCGCCTCTTAAAGCCTTCTCTCATGGGTATTTGAGTTGATGCTCGTCCTCGCTCTTTGACTTTGACATCCAACTTCTCTACTTTTGAACTAATTTCTGTAAGTTTCAAATGAAGGTCATGCATGCTTTTAATGAGTTCATCCATGACATCATTTTTAGAAGGAACAGAAGAAGAAAGAGTTGATTGATTAGTCAAAGGAATAGGGGATTTTGAAGGTGGAACAAGCTCCATCAATGGAGTTGTTGAAGTTGAAGTAGAGCCCAATCTTAGTTGCATCTGCTCTCTTCGAGCAATCATGTTAACTGCATCAATAACATTTGTCCATGCAATCTTGACTCCTGATTCGGGGGTAGTATCTTCTAGGCAATTAGCAAGCTTCTCTTGCAGAATGGGATCTGCAGCCTTAACGAATAATTCAATCTTCTAACCTTCCATACTTTGTTAGTCTTTGGCATCAAGTTGTCCAAATTTACTTTCAAACTCATGGTATAGAGTTGTTGCAGCTAAACCTTTGTTGGGTTTTTCAACCCATTCAGTGAATCTTTTCTTCGTCATTAGGCCACAGTCCTCTAAGAAGAATTCTTCACGTAGGACTTTTTTGAATGCAGCCCAATCCGCATCTTGTTGAAAAAGACCATTGATTCTTTCTTGAAGTCTATGCTTGGCTAATCTGGCAAAATAACAGCTCCATGCATGTTGTGGTACACCAAAGAAGAGCATTTTTTCAACATATAAGCGAATAAAAACAGAGACATTTTAACCATTAAATTGTTTTAATTTACTCCCAGCTTCCTCTAGGGCCTTGATAGCTGTGGAATCAATCTTCTCTTCATCTTGCCTTTGTTGTTGTTGTTGTAACATTTGGATTTTTTGTTGTTGAGTCTGCTGCAGTATGCGCACCGATTGTTGTAGAGTATCTTCTGAAGAATCCTCCATCTTGGAGTTCTCTTACACCGACCTTCACGTCGGGTTCACCAATGTCGCAGTGCGTAGGGTTGAAGGTCACCACAAGGGTTTGGCAAGAGAAGAATGTATGGGGGTTCAAGAACTTAGAATTCGGAGATTGTAGAGATAAGAGAAGGGTTGAAGGTTTCAAGCCAAGTTCTGGAAGATAAGAGACAGCAGGGTGTGGGTAGATTCAAGGAGAGGAGTAGATGGAAGAGAAGGGGTTCAAAGAGATTGAAGATGTAGAAGAATACTCCCAAAAAATTTAGAAATTATAGAAGAATACTAACAGAGATGAAGCTTGTCAGTTTCTTTCAGCATTATGAGAAAATATAACTCTAATAGTCAAAAACGTGTACAAAATAATACCTTCCTCTATGTTGCTCAGATCACCAATCTGATGCTTCCAATGGCTCCGAAAGGGGGGTTAAATACCAGGACACTTGACCAGAATCCTGCCAGATCACTTCTTCTTCATCTCCCACTTTCGGAGTGTTGTTCACTATCTGAAAACATTGATCGCGCGTCACACGATTTTGCTAATCTTTTTTTTTACATAAAATCCTCTCAAATTGGCTGAAAGCTACATGCTTTATTTTACATGTCCTCCTAATCTAGAAGTTATCTATAGTTTTATGGATTTTTACAAGAGATAATATCTAGAATATCAAAAATTGACTAAAACTTGTCCAAAAAAATCTAATATTTTGAACCATGGACACTAATACTAATGCCTAAAGTGGCATTGACTCTCTAAATCTAAAAGAAAGCCACACTCTAGATTTTTTTACACGGTGTGGGTGTACGACAACATATTCCAACTCTAGGCTTTGATCGACATTCTTTTCCTTGTCTTGGGTGCTTTGACTAGATCTTTCACTAGCAGTCTGAGCTCTTTCTAAGGTTCTAGAGGTAGTGATGTCTCAGGTTGTGGGTCTTGAGCTCCTCTCTTTGAGTAGATCATCCACTTGTATCGCATCTTCGAAGACCCTAGCTAGCACATCCCTTTGTAGGTTTGAGTTGCTCACCAAGGCTTTGTAAAGCTCTTCGCTTTAGATTCCACTTATGAACACAGTGGAGACCACTTATTTGCTAGGTTGCTCTATTGCGCTGAGATTCTCTTAAAGAGACCTACACATGGGTGATATAGTCTCGGATATCCTCCTTGTCCTTTTGAATAATGTTCATCAATTTAACAATGAGGTTGTCAGAGTATTCCACCTCAGAGAATCTCTTGGTGAAGAGACTCTTGAGGGTATTAAAGTCATTGTATTCGGCATTGTCTAAACTAGTGTACCACATCCATCCTTTGTCTCATAGGAAAATTCTGAATGCTTGTGCATGCTAAGAAAGGTCTATGAGGCCATTCGCCTCACATGGTTGCTCAAACTACTCCACAAAGCTGTAAGGGTTATTCATTGTCTGGGCTAATATTTGTCAAGTTGCTTAATAACCACAAGTATCTTGGTCTTGGTCCTAGAGTTCGGGGTGATTCCTAGTCTTGCTAGCAATGTAGTCGCTAGAGCTGCTCCATAGATATGTTGTCTAAGAGTTGCTTCATGGATGAGAAGCTCTCTTAGCGTAAGATTAGCCTCTAAACCTCTCTCCCTCTCAGCATTCAATCATGTCCTGGGTCTATTGGTGAGGGTTAAGACACGTTGGACTTCGCACATTTCTATGTCTTGCCTCACCTTTTGAGCTCATTGCTCTCGGTTGTAGGTGGCCATGCTTTGCAGTGCTTCCCTTGCCATTCTTCTCTCCTCCTCTAGATTGGCTAAGATGTCCTTGACTGGTCTACCATGATGCTCCATTTTGGTTTGTAGGTCATACTAGGTCATCAATTTGCTAGGTATCGATTGGGAATTCTCCCAAGTCAAGCTCATCATTTTCCGGATTGGCATTGGTTCCTGACATATTGCTAACTTCTTGATGAGCAACTAGGGTGTCGATCAAATTGACTAAGTTGGGTAGAATTGTGCCCCTAATCATGCTTGTTGTTGTTACTCCCTATTTGGCTTAACGATTCAAGTCTCTCAATCTTTGGTGGTCAGGGTCATTAGGGCTCCTATTCAATTTCTGGGGTCTCCTCCTATTAGTCGATTTGTTTGGATTATCTTATCTTGGGTGAGTTTCTTGTTATTTAAAGCAATCCTCAATGTTACGGGCACTCAGATGCCAGTGGTGTGCTCTCCAAGATGCACTATGTGAAATCGGGCTTTCAACTTTTTTTTTGTGCAGGTCAAATGTTTAATTGATAAGTGTGTGAATCCAATGAAAACAATACATTGCAACAAACACTTTCCTAATTCTTTCGTGTGTTTAACAGCCACTCTAGCTTGTCTCTTTTGTTCTCTATAGCATCCTAGACATGTGGTCTAAGGGATAGAAAGTTTGGTTGATTAGTCTGGGTCTCTATCGGGATACAAGGCTGAGGGTCAGTGTTGCGTTTATTTTCTAGACCATTAGATCTTAGCTCTCAAGTTCATTGGCTTTATTGTCCCGTTCATTCACCTGGGGCTCCAATGGGGTGTCCTATGGTGGCTAGGCCTTGGCGTCTACAGGATCTAGTGAGGTCAGAGTTTGTCAAAATTTGATGTTCTATTTCTTGTTCGATTTGCAAATATTTTTGTTCAATTCCTAAAATCGGCTGTCCATTTCAATTCTAGATATTCGATTCTGGGAATCAGACTACCCGACTATGATGGCAAAAACATGTGCAAACTCGACAAAAATTTGGCATATCACACTCGATGCTTTCTCCTAGTCTCTGGCAATCTCTAGAATCAAACAACAAGATGTCAAAAAATCAAAACAACTCACCTATAGCCTCCAAATGCACTCATCGAATCTCCCCTTGCCTTGTTTTTTCCATGTTTTGGGCCTACTATTATAGCCAACACTATGCTGTGTATTTCTCTATTTTTTCTAAATTTTTCCCTACCTTAATACATTCAAATCACAAGTATCAACTTACACTACTCCAATCTATTTCCCTAAATCCAAAAAACCAAAAAAACTTACTTGTAAAGGAGATCGAATACCTCTTCAACTCCCTTGCTTCCTACATATCTCAAGCACCGGTTCAAAACAAACCCTATTTCAATGCTCGATTCGGAGCATGCAAGCTTTCAAAGCTTGAATTTATTGGTCCCAACAAAGGGAACCAAAATGAAGGAGCTTTTGCTCAACCGCCAAGACCCATGAACCGCTTATTGCTTCAAGTGTTTCAAGCCAAGTGCAATAGCTACATTTCACATAGTCATACGCACTCTCATACCTATGAGTGTAGTGAGCTTGCCTCCATGCTTGATATAGTTGCCTCCTCCATCAAGCATTCCGATAGCTCCACAATCTAAGGTGCAAGCTCAAGCAAGCTCGATCCTTAAGCTCCAAGCTCCATGCTCAATTGTCGCATGCAAGACAAGACAAGATAAGAGAAGAAGAAGAAGAGAGGAGAAGATGGAGAGCTTCTCCACCATGGTCCCTCACCCTCACACACTCACTCCCTCACACTCCCTCTCTCAAGCACAAGCTCAAGCAAGTAAGAACAAGAAAAGAAGAAGAAGAAGAAGAAGAGAAAAGGAGAGCTAGTTTTGGCCACACACAAGAATGAGCTTCTTCATTCAACTTTTTTCCTTTAAACCAAACCCTGACCCTAATCCCCATTGGGCACCCATCCCTTTTTACATGACCGGTCATCTTAGCCTAGGTTCTCTTTTTCTATTTCCTTCATGTTTGCATTGTGCCTTCACCCATGCCCATCTACATTTAGAGAGCAATTTATATTTAAAATGCACCTTTTCTCTTTTGCACTTGCCTTGAACTTTTAAGGTTGTCCTTGCACATTTGGTCTTTTTTCCTTCCATTTCTTCAACTGGGACTGCCTCTTTCCGCTTTGCCGTGCATTTTTTAAATTTTATTTTTAATTTCTTTGCACTAGGGCTAACATTGTGTGTCTAAAGTATTTTTGTCTTTCTTGATAATGTGATTTTTCCATACCTTGGGTTGACCAAATAGATAGAGATCCATATTTCTTGATAAAATATGGAGCATGGTTGTATAAAATTTATTGCATAGTTAACAAATAAAGAAATTCAATTAAAAAACCTTATATGAGTTTGACAATAAAGAGACATACGTATGCAAACTTCTTACCATATAGTGAGTGAAGTGTTAATTACCCCAAGCTTCTGTCATTGCCTTTTTAAAAAGGTTCAATTAGTTTTTGAAGTCTTTGAGATCATCATCATTCCACTCAGTTTTATCACAAAAATAAAAGAATACTTTGTCTAGTGTTTCCCAAACATTGGCTTTTCTATTTCGAGCTTGTCCATTATCAACATGATCCTTAACAGCATTATGTAGGGACGTTCAATGATTGTATCTAATACTTGAGCCACCATTTCGAGAGTTTATCTTACCAAATCTCCCATGAAAGCCTAGGAACTTTCTAGCCTTCACTCCACCAATTGATGGCTTTTTTGGGACACAATTTCCATCCTTAGACTTTTGACGATCTAGTTTAATAACAACATTACCACCATGCAAACCAATTTTAGATAAGACTTTTTCAAACTTTGCTATAGCATCTGTTCTAGATGATAATGGCTTTAGTTTCCATGCAAATCCTATCTAAAGATGAACAAGCTTTTCAATTGTCCTACAAAGAGCATGAAGTGTACAAATATGGGCATTTATTAAAGGAATATCTAGGACTAGCTTAAACTGTGGATCCTTGTTGTGCGTAGAGGGAGCTCTATTTCAATTGCTTGAGTTCAACTCTATGGTTGGGGACATGCAATATAGGCAAGGAAATCTGGAGTTGGCTCCCTTTGATACATTATACATACATTTAAGTGTCTTTAAGTCACTAGCTATGTGCTACTCAATCTTATAATTCCCAAAACCTTCAACAAATAGCTCTTCTCTTGCTTGTTGTCTCTTAATAACATCATGTATTGATGTTTGATGAAATAACCAATACAATATATCAAAATACTCTATATCTACTTTGAATGCTCATAGTCACTAGATGTTGTGTTCTGATTGAACATTAGATGACATTAAGTGATTGCAATGATCTAATGAAAGTGCTCTATTTATCAAGATAATAGAGACTCTCTCTAGTTTTGTGCATTTCAAAATCTCACTTTTATTAAGTTTAACAACAAATCTAGCCGCTCCTTGTGCCTCTTCTAGTGACAAGTCATATAATCTAATCATTAAACATTGTAGGGTGGGCAAGTCAAGGAAAATATTGTTAAATTCATTGAATACAACTTCCTTTTTCTTGCCCTTGAAGCTAGCCTTGATATGGAAAGGCTTACCTAGAATCTCCATCACTTTGTTATTCACTCTCCGTTCGATAGTTCTAACCACAGATGGCCTTGGAAGTATGCAATTACGTACTTGTCCTTGCTTCATATTTGACTATAAAAGCTGAAAAAGTTGTATATAAGCATCTTGACTGATACCAATATTATCTAGTGTCTTCTACACTAACTTATTATCCAATGAATGATCCTTTATAAATGACTCCAAGCATTCTTTCTTTTCTCTTTTAAATTTCTTCTTCTTCAAAATATATTTTGAAATTATGAAGGAAGAAGATGAAAATAAAATTGAGATACTGTTAAAGAATCTCTTTCACTTACATTCGGTTGAAGAAGAGACCTAAACAAAATCAACATCACAAATCAATACATTTTTAAGAGCCCTTTGTCAATTTTGAAGGCCTAAAATAGTTTGCTTTTGTTGATAAGATTTGATGTGTTTCTCCAATGAATGGATCCTCTATTAACAACCCTCTAGCTTTTATAGCAACTCATTGTTATGTTTTAATAAAAGATGGTTCTCCAATCTAAGGACATCTTTTTCTACTATCAAGTTAAGTATATAACCTAGAAACCCATTATAACCATCACCAGTGAACCTCAATGATGAAGAGATATTATAGAAAGGCAAAGTGCTACTTTTGCTAGGACCTTTGGGATATAGCGTGCCATCTAACCAAAGATCAAGATTCTTCTTTCCTTCAAACCTGAGTATATGTTTGTAGACTCTATAGTAATAGCAATGGTTTTTGTTCTCTTCCTTATTCATTAATGCTCAGTATCTAACTCAATATGAAGATAGTAGAGAGGTGTTTTACTAGAGCTACAGAGATTATTGGATGATTGATCCATAGCTAAGGATGCAATTAGAAGATTGGATTGAAAAACTATGTGAATTAGAAATAAGAAGGAAAATGAAGAAGAAACTAGTAAGGATGGGAAAGAAAAAAGAGGGTGAGAATGGAGGGAAATTTGAATATTAGTTTTCACTTTAGTGAGGATGAGTAATATCTTCATTATGACAATCTTTATCGCCTTTATGGTGACCTAGATTTCTAGGTTTGATGTGACCACAATCACGATTATAACTTATTAACAAATTTTTACACATTTACTTATCAACATATAAAAGTTTTTAAAAATAAAAAATGATTTTATTTTCTAAAATATATTCTCTCTCTAGGATTGCTTACGGGGCTTTTTCAAGACCTCAAAACTCCCCTAATGTCTACAGTGTGTGCAAGCAGAGCAAGTGGGACAACATAGGTTAAGAAGATAGTTACTTTATGTTGATTCTTGTGGATTGTAAGTTTGTTATTATCCTAGTTATCGCTCATTGCAGTGAATGTCTTCCTAATAGTAAGTAGTAATCTTTGCTAGCATTCTCCATATCAATACAACTAAGGAAACCAAAAATTGAATTGTGGCAATTTCCAAAAGTATAGAGTGGATGATACCTAGAGATTTTACCCATTTGCTGATTGGCCATCATCACTGGGACGGGAGTTGGTCCCCAATTCTTCACAAATGGCCAATGTGATGATATTAATATGTGATCCATTATCAAGTAGGACATTCTAAATGATCTAATCCTTGCACTGAACAAGAATAATAGGAATGTTTGGATCAAGTAGGAGACCTGATGGCATAGGGTCTTGCTAGATTATTTGAATTATTGCCTTTAGGATATGGGCCATCATAGCTGCTACTTTTGGTTTTGGTAATACATGGCACTCTAGCTAAATCATCTTAAGGAGGCGATCCTTAAAAAGCTAATACAAGATTTAAGAGGTCGCCTAGTGGCACAATAATATTTACAAGTCCCCATCTAATTGATCCTTTGGAGGAGTCCAGAAAAGTCAAAGTGCTTGGCATGCTCCCTTGCGCTGTTGCAAGCTTAGCATCAAATTTTTAGCTTTTAATTCCTCAAAGATTAACATTAGGGGTTTTACTCTATCTCTATCTAAGATGATCTTTCAAAGTCTACTTGTGACCTTTTCTAGGGTTAACATCTAGTAATTGGTTCTTTTTCTTGCCAGGATAAGCTTTTGGTTACTTCCCTTTTTGAATCACAGGGCAATCACCTGGATTCTTTACTCCACTTGGTTGCGGATCATCTCTCGCAACTTGCTTGTTTTTCTCTCATATTGGGTTTGCTACTCCCTAGGCAAATTCATGTTTTGATTTGAACATCGTAGACTCTAGGCCTATAACCAATTTGGGATTTAAGTGACTCCATGCTGGGTATGGTTGTGTCTTCATACTATATTGCATTCCTTGAACAGGTGGGGTGTGCACTTTAAACTATGATTGCTTTCCTAGGCATGAGCTGCTAGACCGATTTCTAGGTTTAACCTTTGATTAGAGATTGGGGCCAAATATTTCATCACTATTGGTGCCTACTACGGTCCATCCTACCACCTGATGGTGGACCAACTCACCCATGAAGTTCTTGCGGGTCACAATGTAGCATCGTTGTAGGTTCTATCTGGCCGGGTAATCAAATGCAATCCAATTTTGGTAATTCCTTGATCTCCAATGTGCTATTATACCGAATATTTGTATCAAGCCTTGTCCTTGTCTTTTTAGCATTGAGACACTTAGATCTCCAGTGTCCTTCCTGCATACAAAAGAAACAATGTTTAGAGAAGGGCTGGAAATTTCCCTGACCTCTACCACTCCCACCACACCCACCCCCAAGTTGCTTATACTCCTTATTTGTACAAGCAACAATCGATGTCGGAACTAGATTGGCTTGGAGGGTTGTCCTTTGGCTATACATAAACCCTTATGTCTCATATGATGAAGAGGGCAATCCAATCCTCATAGACTATCGACCAATGTCAATGATGGCATTAGGAAGAGGGGCGGGTAGAGGCTTAGGAGGAGAGACCCAAGAGCCGAGATCTCATGTTGGTGGACTTCTGGTCACCCAAGGTATATCTCCTCATGCTACCCCAAACGGGAGCAAGCTAATTGAGAAAAGCCAAACTTAGGTTCCAAGAGTGTGGAATCATTCATTTGTTTGCCAAATGCCCTAGATGGAAGCCACCCTCTAGTCTGGCGAACGAGCCATTAGTATCATTGGGGTTGATTCAGAGTTAAGACATTTGAAGGAGAGGACACACCTATCTCATTACACATCATGATTCGTGCACAAACGAAGCAAGCCAACATATCACTACCTAGACCCAACAATCTAGACGTAGCTTCGATAGGGAAAAAGAGCCGTAGGTAAAGGAAGAAGAGGATGGAGACCAAGGTCATGCTTAAAACACAGAGTTCTACGACGCTACCCACAGAAAAGAAAGTCACTGATGTAGAGATAGTGGCATCCGTTCCAAAGACGGCAAAGAAGGGGAGTGGCAAGGTAGGGGAGTACCCCAACCCAAAACACCAACTCGAAGCCATACAGAAGGTCAAGGAGTGGGTGAAAGAGGCCCAAGAATACTTGAAGGATGATGAGCCCATCCTAGAGGATGAGATCAATGAGCTCTCTAGCGTGAGCACACCGATTTCACCCCTACGAGGGTAAAATCAAGAGATGTATTGGCACCACAGGCAGTAACATAGAGACAGAGCTTAGATGCTATGGGCCAGTGAACTAGCCATGACCAATGGCCAATGAGTGCTGAATTAGGAGAGATGCAGGCAACCGATAACCTCCTCACTACATTAGTGACAACCCATGTGACTTTGCCTTTAGGAGATCTACTTAGGCAGCACCCAACACTATGGCAAGGGTTGAAGCAATGGGTTGAAGGACCAATGGAGCAAGGGGTAGCTGACCTGCACAACCATGATGCGATACCTTAGATACCCAATCTAACGCTTCACTCAATGCCCAAGTCATTACACATGAATGCTTTTTTGGGAGGGCATAGAGATTCATGTAGTCCCACCAGTCCTAGCATTAGGAGATGCCACCCGAAAAGGGGTCATGGATATGGGTGCAAGAGTCAGTGTGCTTAGCCATGTAGTACTCCAGGCTTGGGGTAATCCACCTATCGAGAATGCTAGGTTTAATGTTACACTGGCCAATGGAATGAAAGTAAAGCCATCCTAAGTACTAAATAATTTTCATTGAAGATTGCGGGAGTCCCATTCTCCATAGACTTCATTGTCATGAAGGAAGTGGACTACGACATCCTATTGAGTTGACCCTGGATGCACAATGCACAAGTCATAGAAGATTGGGGCAACGGTTTGATCTTCCTAGGAAATCGAATGGAAGCAGTAAGGGTAGAGATGGATACTTGGAAGACTACATCAATCAACTTAGATGCCATCTCAACCATGCTGAAGAGTGATGCACAAGCTAGAGAATCATATGGGCCACTCACCAAGTATATCCCTTGTCCTAAGGATGAGCCAGATTGGATGCACGTGCTAGCCACAATCGATCTATCATTCTTGGACAATGACGAGTACGAGCAAGCCACTAAGGCGATTGGTAAACCTAGTGACACACCCTTAATACCAGTCTTCATGATGGCTAGGAGCTCACATAGACAACTCAACCATGTTAATGTACGAGTCGCCACTATCACAGAAATTGAAGATGAAGATGAGGAAACTATAGGTATGGCTTACCCATGCATGACAATCAACACCACCTAGCACACCACAATTGTAGCCCATTAATGCCAAACTTAGCCCATTTGGGAGCCGATCATATGCACTTCTAGGAAAGTGCAAGATTGTAGTCTCTATTGACTCTAAAAGCATACCAATGATCTTTTAGTGTTGCCAAACACGAAGGATGTGAGTACGAAATCATTGTTAGGATGTACATTTAAGAAGCAAGCACTATGCAATGTTGACTACCAATCATCATAGCACATTCATCTAGCCATCGGCAACGTGTGTATAGTTATGACTTTCAACAAGGACAGTGCGGCTCCATCAAATCCTGCAAAGTCATTAGTAGAGAAGCCCACCACCAGGCATAAGAAGAGGGGTCATGACTTGTCACAACTTGCCAGACTTCAAGCCAGCAAGCCGCAAAAATCAAAGCTAAGGCCCATGAACCACAGCTCAAATGGATGCCTAAACATCAGGAGTCGCCGCCCAAAAGTGCACAATCACGACCTTGTAATGCTAGAAACTCACACCCAAGAGCTAGGAGACCACATAATAGGTGGTACAAGGCGAAGATGAATGGTCAAGCCATGATGGGTTCCCAAAACCTTGTTGCAAGTGTAGGGCTATTACAAGGTAATTCCTGGATATGGGTGCTTAAAGCCAAAACTTTCAAGGGTACTACTCAAGTGTCACCGTCAAACCCATCTACACAAGATCAAACAATAGTTAAGGAAGAAAGGCCCCAAGAGACCCTCATACCCAAGCCTACAGAGCCAGAGCTACTAAAGCCATAGAGCCTAAGGTCACTAAGCCTCCGGCACTACAACAAGTCCATGGACTAAAACTCCAGTCGACTCCCATTGACTCGACCACCCCCAAGGAACCTAGTGAACCAACTACTTCTCAAACTGAGTGTAGCACGTCCTCTGAGCCACAAGCCCAACCCATGGTCCCTAAGGATGTCACTACTCCTAAGGACCCACCTGAGGATTGGCCACTAGAAGCTCCCTTGTCTAGCTCACTTCAACCCTACCTACCAATAGGTCTTAAGCCATCCTACGAACGATGATTGATCCTCACATTGGCTAAGGACCTAGCTGAAAACATAGAAGATGACCTGATCACTTGCATCAAGCACTTAGATGCCACTTTCACTCTACTTGCTAAGAACTATGAGCACTTAGACCTAGGTCTATTTGATGCATCCTTAGAGCCAGATGTCCGCTCCTTGCCATGCACCTGGGAGGAATGTGTATTCGTGATGGTAAAAATCCCCATGGTCATGGAGGAATTGATCACCAATCCTGAGATATATCGAGACCAAGCCCTTAAACAATGACTGGTCACCTCCTATAGCAAGAGCAGAGTCACTACCACGATCCAAGAGCTAGACAAACTTCGCAAGCTAGCCGATAATGACTCATCCTTCTTATGCAAGTGGTATGCTCTCTGACTCTAGTGGAAAGAAGAAGGCTACCAAATCATGACCAATGCTAAGGAGTGACGTGCCATTAAGACCCCTAAGTATGATCCCAATTACATAGCTCCTACTTCTTTTAGGGTATTGGCCATCACTCACAATCGATCATTGTCATGAGCCACCCTTACCTAGATTGAGTCCTTACTAAAGAAGAGCTACACATTGCTAGCACGATAGAATCTAATGATCTTATCACTGATGTTCTCACCTAATCACACATGTAGGCATCAGACCTCATGATATGGATTGCTATGCTTAGTTGGAATATAACCCACAATTCTATGCCTGGCTCCTTCAAGGTAATGTCTCGCCCACACACGCTTAAACACCCTTAACCCTTTGCTCTCCAATCCTAGAAAGGATTCAAATCATTCCCGAGGGAGGGAGGGG